>NC_045619.1:22500000-23125000 GCF_009829155.1 Mustela erminea | reverse complement strand
ACTTTTCCCAATTAAATGGCAGTCACTAGTCCAGTCAAACCACTCAGTGAGGAAAACTACCTCGGAGAAGAGAAAAACAAAGCTTTACATTATAATTTTGTGGTGCTTCAAAGCAAACTTTTCTTCCCCCTGCAAAAAAGACCCCATGCTTTACCCAGTAGCAACCCTCATGTGTGACACTTTACATTAGTCAGGTTGAGGAAATTACCTGGATAATTTTACTGACAAATAAATCAGTAATTTGAAATGATTTAGCATAGGACTAATGACACTTTATATCATTTTAAGTACAGTTAAAGTTCTTAATTACAGATACTCTAGAGACTTAGAAAAATGGCTACAATTAGGGCATGTCATTAATTCTAAGGAAACACAGCTTCCTGGGCAGCACTTGCTGGGTATATGCGATTGTCAGGTTAATGTGAACGATTAGAGATTAATAGTTTCCATGCTCTTAAGCCACAGTTAATTCCTGAAATCTCCCAGCTGCACTGGTGTCCACAGTGCTTTATTTTAACATTTTATGCTGATGTGCTTACATTTCATAACTTTCAGAGGTTGAGAAAATTCAGTACACACATTGAGCATTAGACATAGAATAGCTAGAAGCTGATTCCTTGAAACTGCATCATCTGAAAATCCATCTTTTAAGAGAAGAAATACGTTCTCAGTGCAAAATTATATAAGAGAAAAAAAAATGGCATTCCCTCTGTGATTCATTTCCAACTATGAAAGTTGGAATGGTAATGTACTTTTTTTTTTATCACTTCATATGTGTCTGATGGGCAAAGACTTATATTTATATATGTTCATTTTCTTCAACCTTCATCACATTATCCTTCAGCTTTAACTCAAAAGCCTCCAGATATTCTAGTTCTTAGCATTCAAGCAGAATTTTGTCTTCATGAACCACAAGTACTCTATAACTTCAAGAAGGTAATTCCAGTCATAAAATGCATCCTTATTCTCCAATATCAGGACAGTGATAATAGTTAACATTGAGTACCAACTCAAGAGCATTCCCAGTCATTTCCTTAACATGCATTATCCTAATATCATCTCTCCTGCAACCCCATACATACTCTAATTATACATGTTTTATAGATTTAGAAACTTAGGTTCAGGGGGAAAAAAAAAAAAAAGAAATGGTCCAATGTCACAAAGCTCATAGGGGTTAAGTTGGGTCTTGAACTCTGCTTTTACTCCAAAATGCATGGCTGGAAGACTATGATTATCTAACTCTGGTGCAATGCTATGACCAGGAAAAATTCTATCTCATTTGAATAACGATGCTCTGTATTTGCAAAGTTCTTAATCACTTTGTCGTATTAGATCCGAAGAGCTCTTCAGTCATCCAACTTTGTTATTCTCCAACCATATTGTACTGGCTCTTTTGGGTCTTCTAGACCATTTTGCCTCTTGCACTTCCACATACAGTGCTCTCCTTTAGCTGTACGCTTTTGAGAAAAGTAAATTATCTCAAAAATTCTATTTTCTTTCCTGTAATCAAAGCCTTTGTGTTAGGGATAAAATGCCAAAGTTTCTTAAAAATCTGATATTCACCGATTCCCAAAACACTCTTTTTACCAGATCACCTCCCTGCTTAACGTTCCATGGCTCCCATTATAAACTCCAATATTAAACTCCAATATTTTTAAACTTAATAAAATATTATTCTTAAATTATATCTCAGCTTGTCTTTCAAATCTTCCATCTCTTTGTTTTAATCACGATTTATTCCACAAATATCAAGCTGGTTGCCGGCTGCACACCATGTTCTTCCCACTCCCATAATTTTTCTCATTAAACCTTATAACCTTCCCCACAGAGAGCACCAGGAGACTACTACAAACAGAAGAGTACAATCTGAGACAATAAAATAAACATGCTTAAAATATTTGGAGAGATAAAAGAAGGAACAGAATCAATAATGGAAAAATAGGACCTTATGAAATATGATCAGAAGAAGATTTGAAAAAGAACTAAGTAGAGTTTCTGTAATGAAAAACTAAATGGACAGACGAAAGCATAAATTAAATGCCAAAAAGAGAATCAATGAGCTAGAAGATGGATTTGGAGAAATCATCCAGCATGCAAAACAGAGAGATGAAGAAGTAGAAATTTTGAAAGAGCATTTAAAGATGCGAAAGCCAGAATGATAAATTCCAATAATACCTCTCTTAGAGAGAGAGGTAGGAAGCTAATTTCAAAGACATAACAGTTGACAATTTTTCTTAATTGAAGAACACATAAACACATAGGCTAACGAAACACTGATTAGGAAAAAAATTGCAGAAAATAAAAATAAATCTCCTCAGTAGATCCTAGTAAAATTGCAGAACATGAGAGACAAATAGAAAATGTGATACGGTACGAGACAAATATGCAGATTACCTCCATAACATCTTGACACTGACAACCTAAAATTCCATATCCTGCTAAATTCTCCTTAAAGAATGAGAGTGAATTAAATACCTATTTGGGAAACAATATAATTACATGAAATCATAGCTATACCCCCCAAATCAAGAATTTGTAAGTGTATTCCTTCCCTGTAAGGAAGTTATACACTGCCAGAGAAAATAATTGCATTTTCTAACTTCTTTTCATTAATTTACTATTTTATATAAGCTCTGTTAGTATGATTCTTTCTCATTGTTGTCTGACTAATGCACTTCAAGATCAACCTCGCTCAGGGCCCTTGTGTGGCTTAGTCACTTAAGTGACCGACTCTTGGTTTTTGTTCAGATCGTGATCTCAGGGTTCTGGGATTAAGGCCCACATTGGGCTCTGCGTTCAGCAGGGAGTCTGCTTGAGGATTCCCCGTTTCTCCCTCTGACCCTCCCCCTGCTCACACTGCTCTCTCACTCAAATAAATAAATAAATAAATAAATAAATAAAATCTTTTTAAAAAAAGTCAACCTTGCCCATACTACTTTCAGTCAAAAACTCTTATATTGACTAATGTCATCTAAGTCAGGGATCAGTAAAATTTTGCTATAAATATTTTAAATATTCTGTAAATATTTTTGGCTTGGAGGACCACATGCAGTCTCTGTTGTGTATTCTTTGTTATTGTTTTTTTTAAATCCCTTTTCAAATATCAAAACCATTCTTAGTTCCTGTCCTGTACAAAAACCAGCTCTGGGCAGATTTACCTGGGTCATATGTGCCGAGCCCTGATCTGAACTTGGAAAGTGTCATTCAATGGTCTCTTTTCTTTTTGCAGACTTTCATCTTAATACTGTACTGCAGAGAACTTCTTCTCTGGCATATTTAACAGAACAAAATATGTTGACCACAAACAAATAGTAGAGGACTATACATTGTCTTTCTGGACTCTCTCAAGTGTTATAGGTTGATGGGGCTGGGGGCAGCTACTGGTCAGTGGGATTCAGGAAAGATTCCTCTATAACAAGGCTATGATTTAAAGGCAAAGCAGTCAGCTGGAGGCCTTACTGGTTCACAGTTATGCTTGGAATTCTGTTCATATGGACTCGGCTACAAAAATGAATAGCGTTCTCATCCTGAATGTGAACAATTCAGTCTAACTTTTGGATTTCATGAGTATCTTGAGCAGATCATGCACTGGCCTAATGGCCAGGGTTGCGGAGACAAATTTAACAGTACTTCCTCGGAGGACCTCAGAATCTCTGAAGAGAGTTTAGTTGAATTAGTCAAAGAACAGCACTGTAAGTTCACGATCATCAGTTTCTAACTGTTATCTGCCAAGAAGACATTGCAGGTAAAGCCTAGATACTCACCTTGAACACTTGCCCCATTAGTCACTCAAAAAACACACACAAGACCCTTGTGTCGTACAGAGAAATGCCTAGTTACTTCATGATTCTGTTTTCTTTGGGCTATAATTTCTTACACAAAAATTTAAAATATATCTGTCATTTCCTCAGGTTCTTATTTGTTCAGATACAATCCTCGATCTCTTTGTATCAACCACTTGGATTAAAGACTGTTCTAAATCAGCCATGCTTTCTGTGAAAGGCGTGGTGATCTTAGCATGTGTGTGTGTGTGTGTGTGTACGTGTGTGTACGTGTGTGTTTGGTAGAGGGTGGGGG
Organism: Mustela erminea; assembly: GCF_009829155.1. Classification (NCBI taxonomy): domain Eukaryota; kingdom Metazoa; phylum Chordata; class Mammalia; order Carnivora; family Mustelidae; genus Mustela; species Mustela erminea. The sequence goes on along the minus strand of NC_045619.1, from coordinate 23,120,923 downwards.
AATGCATATTGCTATCGGTACAGGGACAGGAAGGTCTCCCTTAGCAAACCAGAAAACTGCTTGATTTTCCTGATCTTTGAAACAACCCAGAAATCCTTGCGAATTCTGTTGTTCTCCCAGTCATTAATTACACAACTCAGTCAAAACCCTAGCGCAATAATCACCTCGCAGAGCGTACCCCCTCCCCACCATAGCTGCTTCTACCTAACCTAACCACAGCCGTCTCCACCCCGCAGCCACAGCATGAACAGGATGTATCAAGTTGTTTGTGATGCTTCATTCACAGTAATCAGAAAAAGAAGTCAAGCGGGCACATTTATCATGGTGACCGTGGAGTTTGTAGGTTAGCCGCTCCGAAGGGAGAAGATACCTTTGATTAAGTTAAGACAAACTATAATGGATGAGAGTTCTGCTCAAGTCCAATAAATCACCAGAGCCTTTCTAAGCTAGCAGGACTAAGGAATCATTGGTAAATTAAAACTTGCTGCAACGGCTATGCGGACGCCTCTAATGTAGATTCTGTCCTGACACCTCTGCTGAGGAAAGCTGGAACAGGAAGTCTGAAGAGTCTTGAGAGGATATTTGTGATTGACGACTACGCAATGTATTACCCACTGGCCTTCTTCAAGGGCTATGCTTTAATAAACCCTGCTCCCTTCCAACTGTAGGATGTGGTGAAAGGTCGCAGGACTTCGTCTGAGCAATCAGACAGGCAGGCTGGAATGGCAGTGGTGTTGGGACTGTTGTGTATGTGGATCAGATCTCCTCGGAGGGGCTGAGAGTTAGAAGGCGGTCATTCGGAATAAGAATGCGTGAGCCTTTTTGTTTTGGATTTCTCTGTGTCTATAAATTTTTGGATTTTTTTTTTCCCTGGGATTCTGAGGCCATGAATAAAATATGAGTATGTTCTATTTCTTGTTCCTTAATGAGAGATTGCCTTGGATGGTAGGGCCATTCCCCGCACAAAGAAAGCCACACGCTGGATTTATTAACTCTTAGCAAATGTTTGTTCGATGCTGAGTAATGAGGACGTTTGCCGGTGCAGCAAGATAAAAGGCTTCCCCACTTTGTGTTTATCCTCTGGGTAATGAAAAAACAAATTGGCGATTTTGTATTTTTCCTGTTGGAAATTCATAAGGTCACCCGGGGAAAACTGAGAAGGTTAACCAGCACGAACACTTGCCTGTAAGCATGGTGTCAGGAAAGAAAGGTCACAAGTGGATGAAGTATCCTAAACCGAGACCAGAGCCTCTGCAGACACGGGCCCGGGGAAAAGAAATTGCGTTCAGTGCGAGCGGAGCCTCGGGAATTGCCCTGACGGCGGCCGCGCAACCGATCTCGTGTTTGCAGCACGCACACGCTGAGAACACCTTCTGTAAAGCCAGCAGAACAATACCTCCCTTTTTTGAAAGTCCTTCAGTTTTTGCCATCTTCCATTATCTCCCACTCTGTTGGCCTGTTTTTGTTTGTTTTGTTTTTCCCCTTTATGCCTTTGTGTTCTGTTCCTGCACCCCTTTCCGTTTCTCATCTCTCACTGCAGAGAAACCCGACTTGCTAAGGGTCCAAGGGAGGCAGGAGGAGAGGCTCGGAGAACTTGAATCTGTGGCCTTCGGTGATTGATAATCTACGCACAGCTGAGAGCCTTTGGACCTGCCTGAAGCTTCGGTTGATCACTTTTCTTAATGTGGAGCAAGACTGTTTCCCCTCCTACCCCTTTCCTTTGTTAGGCACCAACTCATTAGGAACCAGAGAAATGGGATTTCCTGCGAGTTTGCAGAGTATTTCAGTCAGGGCATTCCCTCTGGTTGAATAAACCAGTCTGGTTCAGGCTTCTGTTAAATTAGGGAGCAGAAGTCAGGGTCATTTCTTGCCAGCAATCTTAGCTCTCTATCTTGGGGAAAAATTGCCTTTCTCTCTTCCTTCAAGAGTCCCTCTTCTGCTCTGTAACAATCTAGATTGGGTTGAACTTGGAAGAGAACTCTTCTGACAGACTGACTGCTCTCCCAGAAGGCAAAATAATCCCTGTCTTTGATGGGGAGGCAGGTGATGTTTGTAACCAGAATTGGAAAACTGAAAGAAAAGGAGAGAGAGACAGAGAGAGAGAGAGAGAGAAAGAAGATGGAAGGAGAAGAAAAGAGAAATTGAAAGATGGACGCACTAATACTCCAATCTCTCTGTGAGAAGGAGGGAAGGTGTGGACAAGAGAGAAAGAGATTGGGAGAAACCAAGCTGGAAAGTCAAGTCAGGACCAGCTGGAGTGGACAAGGCTTGTGGGGAAATAAGCTCATTCAGAAGCTGATAATGTTGCATTTCCATGATTCCTGTAGACCCTCTGGCCTTCACAAGTGGAAAATTACAAGGTTCTGACTGGAAAAATGTAAGCACTTCATGCTGGATCAAAAATCAAGGGGAGACCAGAAAGTGCTCAGAGGAAAGCCTTTGTGGACATGTGAAGCCTCAATTTTGAAGCTCCTGAGGAAGCCCTGTGGATGGGATCTTGGAGTTGGAGGGGGCCTTTGGCGTCTGTCAAGCCTGACTAGCTCGTTCTGCAGATGAGAAAGTCAAGGTCCGGATTATTGGAGGGGCCCATTCCAAAGTCGAGACAGTTTGTAATAAGGATGTTGCTGGGAGCTGAACCCAAATTTTCTGCCTGTCATGTGACCTCTACAGCTGCTTCTAGAACTGACCGTTTATTTCTCACTGCAGGCGTCTGGTCGCTGATAGAGCACTGGGCTTCTGCCAGCTGCTACCTCCTCCCAGCTCTGACACTAGAAACAATAGGGGGCTACAAAAGGTTTGCAGGCAGGGGAGTAATGTCACGAAACTGGGTTGACAGAGGATCATTCTAGCAGTTGAGTGGAGTGAGCAGGTGGAGGATAAAGAAATCACAGTACCACAAAGCCCTGATAAAGTACCTCTGTGACCTTGAACAAACCTGTTAATCTCTGCACTCAATTTTCTCACATATAAAATGACGACATTGGATGGTCCCATGCACCTCTAACGTTTCATGATTCCAAACCACTCTTTTCTGCAGTCGTGGCAGTTAACATCACTTAATTGCAGCAGCTGACAGGCTATGACATGCCTGTCATTTATTCCCCTCAATGTTGGCCACACATGCCCTGAGGTAAATTGGCCACTCCACGAACAAATCCCTGAAAAATGGCAAGTCTAGCAGCTTGCCAGAGGCTGGACCATGGCATCCAAATGGGGAAAAGACAAGAGCACACACATGTCTATTTAACTCTACTCTCTTTGATTAATGAATATTATCCAAGGTAATAGCCATAAAATACAAAGAATTTACACAGCAAGAGACTCTACACCAGTTCCCCCAACCCCAACCAGCTAATAGGAATAGAATCCCAGGGGTTCTGACTAAAATAGTTCAGTATCTAATTGAAGGCAAAGAAGTAACAGTCAGCTAATTCTGTCACCGATAACATTGTCATTGTGAAGAAAACCTAACTCTTTAATCATTTCAAACCAGTTGCTCTCTTATTTTACATTTTTAAAGATAGAATTTCAAAGAAATGGCTGTCTCTTGGCAGAATTTATCTTTGGGAATCAGGTTGATAAGAGACCATTATATGGAACAAAAGGGGTCAATAATGACAGTCTAAAAAATAGTTAGCTCTTGCCATAAATGAAAATAGAAGTATCTTCCAAAAGATATGATGTTATGTAGAGAATATTGTTCTCGTATTTCCAGAAATGTTGTGTGGGTTGTTCATAAAGCAGTCTCTGAGGTTTGAGAAAAATTAAATTGCAAATGCTAAATTAACAAACAGCTTTGGGATATTAGATAAACACAGGGAAACTAAAGTAGGATTTATTATTGGATAATCGAACTTTATGCCCACAAATGATAGAAGGAGGAGCAAAAATGATGTCAAGGGAACTGGATTTGCCTGGAAAGAAGAACTAGGTAAAACTGAATGCCTACCTGCTCAAGAGAACAGTAGTGTGTGTCTCTAACTCAGTAATCAGACCAAAGAAAAACATGGGATTAGGAGATGCCATTTTGTTTCACTGAATTATTATTATTTTTTTCCTTAAGAGGAATTCACAAATCAACTAGAGAATTTGATTACTTATAGAATTATAGAATCAAAATAATTTTGTAATGATTTAAAGGCTCTGTTTTATTGTTTTCTAGCATTTACTATTGATGGTGAGATGTTTGATGATTACCTGCTTCTTATTCTTTGGTAGATTAACTTTTTTTTTTCTCTTTGATGACTTTTTAGATCTCTATCTTTGATGTTAGGAAATTTTAGAAATCATACAATTTTTAAAAAATTTTTAATGTGAAGCCTCTCCCTTCAATGCTGGAAATTTTTATCCATATTTATTCATTATTTTTATTTTAAAGATTTTATTTATGTATAATCTACTTAGAGAAAAATGTACAAGTCATAAGAAGACACTTAATATTTTTTCACAAGCTGCAAATACCGTTGTAATTAGCCCCCCAAATAAGAAATGGCATGATTCCAGCAGCCCAGAAGCCTTTCTCATGTGCTCTTCCCATCATGTTGCCAATGTAACCACTACCCTAATGGCTAACTAGAAGATTCATTTGTCTGTTTTTGTCTTTTATATAAATGGAATCAATATATTATTTGTCTACTAATTTCTTTCTATGCACATTTTTCTTCCTTTCTGTGGAACTCCTAGTAGTCAGATGGTAGATCTTTTGGATTATTTATTTGGTATCTATTATCTGTTCTCTCTCTTTTTTTTTTTTGTACCGGGATTGATTGATTGATTGATTGATTGATTTGCTCTCTGTTACTCTTTCATGTTATGTAAGCTACTGATGAAAATCTGAGTTACTGTCCTAATAGTTCTCCAAATATAGTGACCTGAGTAATACAGAAGAGGATCTCATTCTCATGTCACTGATGTGACATGGCTGGGGTGATTGTGCCACCTGAAGACATCCAAGAGCCTAAGTCCTTCCATCTGTCACTGTGTCAGTTGTTAGGGTGTTGTTCTCATCTGTGTGCTCAGTCAAAGCTGGATCCTGGCCATATCCACACAGGGAAGGAAAACAAAACTACAGGACATAGCTGCAAACGTGACTTCTTGCATTAAGTGGACTAAAACTTTATCACATGTCACAGCTAACTGTAAAGGAAGATAGAAAATATAACACCAAGGTGGATGCCATCAGGAAGAAGGATGGAATGGATATGGGGAGGAAAAGTAGAAGTCTATCATACCATCCTATAATTGTATTATTGATAAGAGATCTTCCCAACTTTCTCTGAAAATAATTAGAATATTCTTTATTTTTTCTCCTCCTTTCTTTGTTCTTTCCTTCCAATCTCTCTCTCTTTTTCCTTCTTTCTTTCAATTTTTTTTCTGTTTCTTGGATTACAGTTATTTCCACTGGTATGATATTTTTTGGAGTATATTATTCTTTCACTTCAGACTGGGGAAAAATCAATTGACTGACACACCCAGAAATGACACAAATAATAGAATGAAGGAACAAGGACATTATAACGGTAGACAGTATTCGGTTTACTCAAGAAGATAGAGGAGTGATTTACTATGTTACGTGGAAGTAAAAAGACATTTTTAAAAGACCCATGTCAACATTTTAGAAATGAAAACTGCATTATCTGAGATGAAAAATACACAGAATATGATTAGTGGCACAATAGGCATTGCAGAAGAAAAAGTGAGAGGACTTGAAAACAGAGCAATAGAAATAATTCAAAATTAAATACATAGAAAAAGGACTTTAAAAAATGTAAACAGACTATTATTTAAATCAAATATTAGTTGACTGCTTAACACACAAATATGTAGGAAGAAAATTTTGATGGCAATAACACAAAGACTAGCAGTGGAGAAATGGAAGTGTACCAATGTAAAGTTCCTGTAATGTGCATGAAGTAGTATAATATCACTTGAAAGTAGACTGTAAAGCAATGGGTGACCTCAAAAGCTCTGCTCAATTCAAGACAATTGAATTTTAAAGAAAAAATCTTAACACAGAGAAAATTCCAGGTATAGTGATTCCTACCAAACATTTAAGGAATAAATGATACTAATACTACATCTCTTCCAGAAACTCTTCCAGAAAACTGAGGAGGAGAGCATACTTCTAAATCAATTTTGGGAGACTAGCATTACTCTGACACCAAACCAGATGCATTGTAAGAAAAAAAAAAAGCCAAAGGCTGTTATCACTGATAAAAATTCTTAAGAATTTTTAAAGACATTATTAAGGAAAGTTGAGCACATTGATTCCAACCAGTGGGCTCATTCTCGGAATTTAAGATTGGTTTAACATTAAACAATAAATGCAAATTACTAACATTATCAGTTTACTGAATTATGTGACATTAATTTTTAAGTAGTCAAAAATTCAAGCCATATGACATATCAGTCAATAAAGAAAAAGCATTACACAAAATCCCACATCTATTTCTAATAAAAATTTCAAACTAGCAAACTAGGACTAGAAGGGAACTTTTTCAGTCTGGTAAAGGGCTTCTAATAAAAAACTACAGCTAACACCAAACTATGGTGAAAGACCACATGCTTTCCCTTAAGATCAGAAGAAGACAAGGATATCTGCTCTCACCACTTCTGTTCAACATTGTACTTGAGGTTCTAATCAGTGTAAGCAAAATAAATAAAATGCTTCCAGTTTGGAAATAAAGAATGAAATTTCCTTTATCCTCAGGTGAAATGATCATTCTATGGAATCCTATAATCTCTATGAAATCTTAAAAGAAAAAAAGCTACTAAAACTAGTAAGTTATAGGATATGAGATCAACACATCAAATCAATTTTATCCCTTTATAATATTACCCATCAGAAATTAAAAACTTAAAAATATACTGTTTTCATAATATTAAAACTCTGAAATACTTTGAGAAAAATCCTAAAAGATGCACATGGCTTATGCAATAAAGACTAGACACATTGGTAAGAGATGGTAAAAAGTACTTACATATATTAAGAAATAGACTGTATTTGTGGATTGGAAAACTTAACATGTTGACAATTCTTCCTAAATTTAAGGATCCCAGTAGGTCTTTCTAAAAATAAAAATTGGTAAGTTAATTCTAAAATATGTATGAAAATAGAAAGGCCAAGAGATGCTAAAACAAGTCTGAAGAAATAGAAAAAAAATTCTAGAGAACTTTATTTCCTGATTGCAAACTTATTATAAAGCTACAGAAATCAAGAAATCAAGATGATGTGGTATTGGCATAAATACAGTCAAATATAACAATGGAAGAGATTAGAGAGTCCAGAAAAAGAAACAAATATATGGTTGATTGTTTTTTGAAAGAAGAGCTAAAGATAATTCAGTGGAGAAAGGATAATCTTTTCAACAAGCAGTTCTGGAAAAATTGGATATGCTTATGTAAAAATTGAACCTCAATCCATTCCTCCCACCAAATGCAAAAACTAACTCAAATGGATTATAGACCTAAACTGAAAACCTAAAATTATAAAACTCATAGAGGAAAATATAGAAGCAAATCTTCGTGGACTTGTATTAGGCAAAGATTTCTTTGATCTGACACCAAAAGCATGATCTGAAAAGAGAAAAATTGGTAAGTAAAATGTCATCAAAATTAAGAACTTCTTTTCATAAGGCATTCATAAGAGAATGGAAAGACAAACCATTGACTGGGAAAGAATGTCACAAGTTACATATTTGCCAGAAGATTTGTATCCACAATACATAAAGAATACTCAAACCTTAATAATGAGCAACTGAACAACCCAATTTAAAAATGGACCAAAGATTTGAACAGACACTTCACCTAGGATGGTAGGTGGACAAGAAAGAAGTACATGAAACTATGTTTCAACCTAAGCAGTCATTAGGGAAATGCAAAGTAAAACCACAGTGTGATATCACTGCATACCTATTAGAATGGCTAAAAGTTAAAAGACTAACCCTACCAAATGTTGGCAAGGATGTGGAACAGACTGTTGTAAGATAGTATAATCGTTTTGGAAAACAGTTTAAGGAGTTAAACATACACCTACCATATGAGCTAGCTATTCAACTCCTATGTTCTTAGCTGAGGAAAGTGAAGGCATATGTTCATATCCAGATTTATGTTCAAATATTTACAGCAGTTTTTTTTTTTATAACAGCAGGATTTGGAAACAATTTGAATGTCCGTTAATAGGTGACTAGATAAGCTAATTGTAGTATATCCAAACATAGAATAATAATAAGGAATAAATTATTGATACACACAACAGATTACGTGATTCTCAAAGTAATTATGCTGAGTGAAAGAAGCCAGACCAAAAATGACTACATTCTGCACGATTCCACTTATAACCCAGAGTTCTAGAAATTGCAACACAGTATTTAGTGATAAAAAGCAAATCAATGTCTGCCTAGAAATGAGGTGTTATGGCTTGGGGGAAAGGGATCAGAGAAAAGAATGACACAGGAGCACAAGGAGTTAGGGATGATGGTCTTGGTGGTGGTTGTGGTTTATGGGAATGCACATGAACAACTCAGTGTTTAAAAAATCTTACTCTCTTTCCCTCAATTTTGACATCCTTTTGTCTTCTCTTTATTCAGTAGATCTTTAGAAACTCTCACTTTTAGGGAAATCTTTCTTTGCTGCTAGAGGTCCGAGGGTCTATTTTTGGCCTTTCCCTTCCCTTCTCGTATCTGTTCCTTGTACTTTACAGTATTTACCAGATATATTTCACGTTTTGTTTTGTTTTGTTTTGTTTTGTTTTACTTTGGGTCATGTTCTTTTCTGACTTGAAAATATGACTTTTTCCACTTTTTTTTTGGTGCTGTTATTGTTTTTTGTTTATTTTAATGAAGTTCAAGAGAGAAAATACAGTAAAATGATCAGACAGCACATATACCCACCATCTTTCAATGTTTCTCTGGAAGATGTATTTGTAAGACACACTTATGTCTTGAGAAATGGTGTGACTCATATAGGACATACTGGATTGGAATTGTTACCAAAAGTAACCTAGATCTGTGCAGCAGGGTAACTAGAAGACAGCAGAGCAGCCAAGGCAAAAACTGGGTTCACATGTAATTGAAAAGAGAAGAGAAGGAAACAATTAGCATCCTAATATTTTTGAAATCTGGACATTTTTTTCTGCCCTGAAGACATAAATTCAAGAGACAAACATGAACTGTTTTGTTAGTTGGGAGCTTAATAAGGATTGCAACTGGCCACAAACTTGGTTTGCAATTGTGAAAAAGCTACCATTATTCTGGGTCATTTTAAATAAGTATGGGGCAGAAGAAATCAGACTTTATACTTTTAGGAATCTTCATCAGTACTTTACTAAAAAAAAGTATCAGGTTTCTTTCATAATTTTGTACTATGCATGTTCTATCCCAGTCTCTATATTGGGCATTAATGATATAATGTGGGAAAATTTTGTCCCCACACTTTGAAGCACCAAGCTCCTCCCTATGACCTATACTGTGTGAGTCCCAGTCACTAGAAATACCTTGTTCAAAATTTCTCAGGTACCCATTTCTCTGCTTCAGGGGGTGCTCTCCAAACCAAGAGCAGAGTTGCTAAGGTGCCCCTAGGAGTTCTGGGACTTAAGCCTGCGGTGTTGGCCTGGGCCTCAGAGCTGTCACTTGATTCTTGGAGGGAGATCTGACAAGCAAATCTCTCTTGCTGACCAGTGTGATATTCCTTTTGGAATCACACGAGTTTCCAGGATGGTGCTGACTTATTAAATTGTTTCTGTAAACAGCAATCCTTGGGATTTGTCTGAGACACGGCCTACCTTCAAGGCAAAGCTGGGGAGGGAGCACACTTCCTGTTGTGAAATATAAATTTCAGAGGCTGGCTGCAAGGGAGCGCAATGGGACTGGGGCAAGTAAATTTGATGCGAGGAAATGAGGTGCCTTGTCTCCCAAGGAAAGAACACTGGACTTTATTTGAACCTCAGTGGGAGGGGTTTAAATGGGGAAGTGACCGGATCAAATTAGTGTCACTCTTCTCCAAAACAACTAACAGAGACAATACCTAAGTCTGTAGAGCAAAGGGGAACAAGATGACCAGAGGAAAGAAATCAGTCCTTAAAGGAAAGATTAGCAGGATAACTTAAGTTTTATCTTCCCCTATATGACAGTTTGAGGGAAGAAGGACATGGGATTTCTCTATGGCTTTCTGAGAGGAAATGAACTTAATTTATATCAGGAAAAAACTGTCTGAACATTAAAAAGACACTCTCTCCTAGGAGAGGGAAATAGAAGATTAATCTGTTTAATGTGCGGCTGGTCTATCCCTGGAAACCTCTAAGAAAGCATATCACCTCCATTTGCTTCTACCTTCCCCTTGCCCAGATATGATGACAAGATAGAAAACCTTGGGGGTTCGAGGGTGCTTTCAGTTTCAAGTGACAGGAGTACATCCCTAACTAGTTTAAATCAGAGGGAGGGATTTATGGATTACATAATTAAGAAGTCCAGGAATTGGTGTAGCTTTAGGCATGGCTGGATCCAGAGGCTCAAAATGTTATCTGGAATCTATTTTGCTCCATCCCTCCCCTCCGCTTTCTTTTTTGTTGATCACGTTGTCCCACACAGCGGTTTCATATTTACATCCTGCTTCTTTAATAGCCTCAATGAAATGATAATGACCTTTTTTCCCAGGTGTCCTAGCAAAATTCTAAAATTGACTCTGATTATCTTGGTTTGAGTCAAGGGCTTACCCACAGGCCAGTTTCTGAGAGTAAGAAGTTTGAATAGCCTAACTCGTCATTCTTGAGTCATATGCTCAACCTTGGAGCCGGGGGGTTGGGTCAGCCTCACCGAAATTAAGGGCCTGAGGATGATGATGTGCTGGTGGTGAGTGACTCCCAAAATTGCACTGGAGTTTTTTTTAGTAACAAAAGAGGAAGACATGCTGGACAGGCAGGACAAACAAACAACGACAAGAGCACCTCCACCCCGCCCAGATGTTCTACCTTTAAAAGTCTCTTTCAAGCCTATTTTCATTGAGCTCCAGATCTTAAGATGAACCTGGCCAAGAACATTCCTAGATTGACTTAAGTTTTACTCTGTGATTATTTATGCTTTTCCTGTCATCCTCCAAAAACTTGTTTTGTTTCCATCCTGCACACTTGACAATGAAACTCACTTCTTGGCTGTGGGTCACCCAATAAAATGTGTTCCTGTATATGTTCTGGACTGGAAACACCTCTTGGCAAGAAAATAATGGAACTAGCTGCCTTCATTTTAAGGGAGAAGAGCCATGTGTAGCTTATGCATGAAATAAAAGATCCAGTATACAACTTTCAAACAACAGACTGTCCCCAGCAGTGGTGAGCCACGGGCAGTGACAAATAAAGCCTTCTCAGGCTGTCCCCTGTACCTTAGTTGTGTTCTGAACAGAGCAGAGCCACAGCTGAGAGTCACCGAGGCATGGTGCCCAGTTAATCCTTAGTGCCCATGCCAAGACTGCCAACAAAGGGTCCTATTGTCACGGCACAGTGGGGCTACGGGCACCAGTATGCTAGGAACTGGATAAAGACCACCAACTCATTGACTAAATGCTGCCTCCCACTCTCTTCCCCAAATGGAAATCAATGTTTGGCGCTTGGCATTCACGAGAAGTCTGATAATACCATTCTCAATGTGCACATGCTTGTGAGAAAAAAAGAAATGGATACGCTAAGAGCAGACTTCGCTTTCCAACCTCGGACGGGTTGCACACATCACTGAGAAACATTTATTTAACAAAATTATTGGTGATCTTGTCTGCCCTTTTAATTGCATGCTGGGTTTGGTGATGATGTGTCTGAGTTTCCTTGCGCATTAAAAAAATAAAAGAAGTAGAGAGAAAAAGGACAGGAATCAAGACACCCTGAAATTTCCTTTAAAATTCTCAGTCTCAGCCCTGTCATGCTGGCTGTTTCTCTTTATTCCTTGCTAAATGATCTCACTTTCAGTGTTGGAGGTTATTCTCTTGAACCCTTTCAGACAGTTTTCTGTTATTACTTTAATTCTCAGTAAGCTGTTGGCAATTGTATCAAATTGCTTCATGGATCAATTCTTCCCTCATAGCCCATTAAATTTTGCTTTTTTTTTGTCCTGAGTAAGAAGTCACAAACACATTTGGTTACAAATGGTCAGTGGGCCATAAGCCCTTTACTATATGCTTTAGAACTTACTGCAACAGACTCACATTCGGATTCCTGAATGTCCCATATTTATGGGGCTTTTCCATATTCAGTACCATATCCTGCTATTATGGAGAGGTCTGTTGGGATTCAATGTTATTTGCTTGAATATGTAATTGGGAAGGGGTGTAAGTCTACAGGATGTACTTAACATTGGTTAAATTGCAGTAGTCTTATTGATTGCAAAAATGGCCACAAATTAGTTTTCCGCCTTTATTCAGGCTGCTTGGTAATGTGAACTTTGCAGCTCCTTTCACCAAGAAGTGGGTCTCTCTCCTCATGTCTTAAGTGTGAACTGGCCCTGTGACTTGTTTTGATCAACAGCCTGTGGTAGAAATCCTGGGGTGCCAGTCCCAAGGCCGGGCTTCAAGAGCTGTGCCTGCTTCTCCTCGCTGTCTCTGAGTCCTGCTTCCCCCAGCGGAGCAAGCCCAGACTAGCTTGCTGGAAGGTGAGAAGACTTGGGCAGAGAGACACAGTGCCCTGGCTTACAACAAACTGGTCCCCCGCTGACCCGGCAGCTGATTTCAGACATAGTTAATCTAAGTCCAGGCCAATGACTGACCACAGAGCTAAAGAAATGGTTAACGTTTTAAAACATTGAATTTTTAGGGTGGTTTATGATGTTACAAATATTAATTGATAAAAACCTCATCTTACTGGTTCTGATGGTTCCTGACATCCTTCCAGCTTCTGTCTCACAGTAAGAAATCCTTCTGTATGCCCAGTTAGGAAATTAATGAAGATAAGGATCTAGGACTAAACATTTATGCCTACGATGGTCAGTTGTCTGCTCAAAGACTATGAGCAGCTCCTTATTGCCTTCTGAATAATACTCGAGTTCTCATCCCAACATTCAAGACCCTTCACAATTCAGATTTAACCCATCTGTCAGCTTTATATCCATTTTCTTTCACTGAAAACCACTATCTTCTGGACTCTCTGAGTTATTCTTACCATATGTCCCTTCTTGGAATGCTTTTTGCCTCATCTGTATGTATGGTAAAATCTTACATATCTGTCAAAGTGCATTTTCCCCTCCAAGGGTCAGTAAATAATGCATTTAATGGTTTTCCCTTTAAAATCTATACTCCAAGTATACATCTTTCAACTCATTGGGTAATCATGAAGTTTTCCTGAAGTATAGCCATCACAGAATTACAGCATTTCTTCAGTTTCATCATGGAGGCCCAGCATGGAAGATTTCTTCCTCAACACAGACATCCTTGGGAACTAGAAGCTCAGCAGCCACAGGGCGTCACTGCACGCACGTACCAGTCTGCCAGTCTTCAGGTTCTCAGGTTAAGTTTTGGTAGGCGCCTGCGCACTGGGAGCCCGGGGAGGCCGGAGAGGTTGGGAGCACTAAGGAGGGCTGGGAACACTGAGGCACTGCCTGTGCGCAGGGCCAGCCCACACAGGGTAGCTGAGCACACAGGGACAGTGAAGGGCACAAGGCTTTGGAGCATGCCTGGCGGTCCAAGGACCTAATTCCCATGGGAGTAGGTACCAGAGGGCTGTGAAGTTAGCGGGCAGGTCCACGTGCACCTTGGCATCTGACTGTAAGGGCCAATTTAGCCAGCGCGACTCCTTCTCGGTTAAAAGCCATTTTGTTGTTTGTTGCAGTAAAACTTAAACTGACCCTGCCCCCCCCCCCCCCCACACAAAGGAACTTACTTAGAAGCAAGTCTGGGAAGCCAGTAAAATATGGTCAGCCAGTTCCTAATAACAGAGCCCAGAATACAAGGACGAGTCAGGCCAGGTGGAGATATCCAATCAATAAGAAGCACACATACAATCTCCCTAACCACCAAAAAATGTAAACCCTGCCTTTTGGGCACCAACCTTGAGTGCCAGTTCTGACCAGAGTAATAGGTTAGGTCAAACAGCTACTATAGGGTAAATTGTAATTCAGTTGGCCACCGGTGTGTGGCCTAACATGATTATGCAATGTTACAATCTCATTGGCCACCTATGTGTGGCCAGGCTTTTGCTCTATAAAAATTAGTCTGTGTGGCTGGGAGGGGTTGCTCTCTTCGGAGGCGGCCCTGGCCGGTCAGTCTGACTTCTAATGCTTGGCATAGATTAAAGCTTTGCATAACTTTAACTTTGTTTCAGTCTCATTCCCCTGGCCAATCAATCTGACTTCTAATGCTTGGCAGAAAATAAAGCTTTAAATAACTTTCACCTTGTCTCAGTCTCGTTCCTTTGATAACCGACCCAATACTGGGAAGAGGCCATGCTCTCGGGACCTGGAGGAGTGATGGGCATGGGCATTGGTGCAAGGGACCTCGGAAGCAGGTAAAGCGTGTTCCGTACCCTGATGCTCCCTAGGGGAAGAAGCAGGAGAAGAGTTGTGTTACAGGTGCTGCCAAAGGAGTGTCACCGCAAAGATATCCTAGTTCTGTCCATCCTGCTACTGGGGCTGTCCTAAAACTGAGCCCCCTGCTCCTTCCATGAGCGTACTTTCTGTTTTTTGAAGTCCTGAGCGTCTGCTGCAAACAAGACTCACAGGTGTTTTTCACTAAGGATCCCACGGTCAGCAAGCTGAAATCAGTTCTTACAAGGCTTCTGGAGTCCCACACTCTGCTAGTATGGAGGCCCCTGGTGTGTCTTGGTGAAGGCTATTCCTTCCTAACCCAAAAGCCTGTCTTTGCTAGGCAGTCCACCTGAACCCTTTATAGACAGACTATACCATGTGTTCGTGGCCTTCTCCAGAGTTCCAGTTTCACTGTTGCCAATTTTGGCTGGCTCCCAGGTCCAGTGGGCAGGCTCTGACTTAGTGGGGCAAATCCAAGTCTTCTGGGTCTTTACCTGTTAAGGTGCATTTTGAATGTTACATCTTTCATGATGCCTTTCCTAAACATCCTGATTAGAAGGAATGATTTTTTCCTTCCTTGGAATGCTGACTGGCCTTGGCTTCCAGCCTTCAGGAGTCACCAAAGGGTCTTGGGTTCTCATTTCTTTGTCCTCTGTGATATCCTTGTACAAGACATCACCTCTACCACTGTCATATAGAATCTACTCCATGCTAACCATAGGCCAGACCGTCACAAAGTAGGTCATTTAGTCCTCTTCACTGCCCTACTTGGTAAACGTTATAATTCACAATTCATAGGTGAAACCAAGTGAGGCTCAATCACCTATGTAATTGGTCCAAGGTCCTATAGCTCCTAGGTGACAGGTATAGCATTAAACCTGGGCTTTCACTAACGTCCCTTTGGTCTCCTTCACAGCTTCTTGTGCAGGGACACACAGCAGTTGCCAAAACAATGTCTCAGAGCACAGTGAGAGCTTTGGCCACACGTACTGGCCCAAGGGAACCCAGGTACTGAGTTAGGGATCAACCGAAGAGAAAATAATTGCTGAGGAGACTCATTGGAGTAACCAGTTAGAAATACTGGGCTATAACAGGACTTGTTTCTTCAATTTCCTTTGCTTAATCTAAAATGTTCTGAAATATTTTATGAGCTATGAATGCTAGATAGTGGCTCACCACTATAAACAATTGATAAGCTTCTTATTATTTTTTGCTAACTGGAAACTAATAACACCCCCCCCAGTCATAATTTCTGTTTGTATAGTCTACCTTGTCTGTAAGATTGACTTTGTGACATCCAAGAGATTGGCCCTGATTGATTGGATTTCAATATGGTGGCTGCCCTTCCACCCTGGTACTGCAAAGCAAGTTGGCAGCAACGATCCAAAGCAACAGGGGGGTAACTTAGCTTTGCCACTTGGTAGATGCAGGCAAGCCTCTCCCCTTCTACTGAAACTTTTACCAGTGCCTAATTTGTTTGTCCAGAAAGCCATGGGATACTCTCTCACACAACTCAGGAAAGTGGGGAATTTCCCATACTTGTGAGTGATTTTCTTTTCAAAAGAGTGAAAAAGAGAGGGGCTCAAAAGACATTGTTTCTGTATCATGGAAAGGAGTTCTTCTTGACAGAACATCTGGATTCTGGCTCTGAATGGCAGGAAAGATGAAGCCAGTTTCCCAGTTCCACAGCACGTGAGGCCATAGTCTAGGCTCAGGGACCCTGCCTAACTTTAGTTCGGTTAGGAGGTGGTGTCTGCTTGACAGACCAAACTCACACTTGCGGTCTTGCACTGGGAGGGATTTGTCCTTGAACCTGGGTTCTAGGGGACACAGGCTTCCTCATTAAACCTATGTCCCTCTGAGGGGTTTCCTGGGCTCTCTCTCCAGCAGTCCTCCCCACTGGCCTGTGCCTTGGGTGTGGCTGCCTCAGAACAGAAAGCTCTTACCGTGCCTTGTGCACCATAGCTGGAGGAAGTTTCCCCCGCCAGAAATAGCTACCCCCTGAGGAAGGCTCTGGGTTGAATGTAGATTTTGTTATCACCGGAGCACAGTACCTAATTCGGGAAGCGGTATCCCTGCCAAGTTCCCTCCCTGGCTTCTTGGAAGTCGCCACCCCAGTGGAGCTGCTGCAGGCTGATGCCAAACATGCCTGCGGTTCAACGTGATACATAAGTATGTGTAGGCCTCCAGAAGACCTGGCAGTGTGCTGGGCCCTGAGGGGAATTAGACTTGATTTCCATTCTCCAAAATATCTTCAAGGATATAATATAAATATACGGCATTAGAGAGAGAGAGAGAGAGAATAAAAAACAAAAAACAAAAAAACGAACAAACAGAGCTTGTTGTACAACCTGCCTCTCATTGTGTTTCCTGTGCTTTTACCTCATCAGGTTTCATTTTGTTTCCTCTCTCGGGCTGCCGCTTACTCATTTTCAGTTCTGAAAACAGCAGAGACTATAGCTAAGCCATGTTTCTTCAGCCTCTTCTTGTGCCTGTGCTGCGCTCTGAACTAATAACCATCATTTGAGAAAAGCTGTTACTCGAGCTTCAGGATTGGACACTGGCAGTGTCTTGTATCTAATAGGCACACCGGAAATACTTACTCAGTGCAAGAATTATTTAATAGACCAACCAAGGAGAGCCAAGTGGTTTAAGTGCATGCTCTTCGATATCATCAGGATGTATGAGTTTGACCCGTGGACCTGCCATGTGCAGTGACACTATGGGCATATGTCTTGACCTCAAGGTCTCAATGTCTTCATCTGTCAAATTAGGAAGATGATGATGATATTAATAATAATAATAATAACACCTAAACTGAGGGTAGGTATGAGGTTTAATCAGTAAGCTCATTATGTAGGACATATTAAGCACTTAATAAATATTATTATTATTACTGTTATGATTATCATTGCCAAGCATTATACAGTGATTTATCTACAGTTTTTCACTGAGTGTTCACAACATACACTTTGAAATAAGTATTTATACATATATTTTATTTATTATTTTTTATTTATAAAATTCTCCATTGGAAAAACCAAGACTCAGATAATAAACTTATCCTTGGCCATTGAAGGGACTGACTTTGAAATATATTCCCTCAATCCCCAACAGCGTGAAGATGTGAGAAGCAAAAGGCTCTTTATGAACTTAAAAAAAAATTTGAGACACTCTGTAAAGTTGGTGGGAGGCTTATTATTTCAGAACTGACAAAGGTTTTTCTACACAACTCAGTTGGTCAATAAGTTTGGCTGTTCTTGAAACAGGATAATTCAGTTCAGGGCTCTTTTCCCTGAAATCTCTTTGCAGAATGCTAATGTTATTTCCCATCAAGTAGAATACAAGGTTCTCCTTTCCTTTGTTACTGGAATCTTCCCTTTCTCAGGCCACTCATCACACCAAGGACCTATAATCAGGCTGTTAATGTAGGATCTCTTTAGCAGGCCTGGGTCCATCCAAACGTGGGTCTCTTAATGGGGGCACTGAAACACTAGCTTCATACCAAACCACATTCCAGACACGCAGAGACACAGGCACACACTCACCAGGTCTCTAGGGGCAAAGAGTGTCTTTGGCAGGGTGGAGTGGGCTGGACCTTTCAAATAGTAATATTTCTTACAGCACTCAAACCTGGAATTTGATCACTCCTGGCCTCTATGACTTTACGATTTTCTACAATGGCTTCTTATAGAGGAGATCCCAAAGAGACCCAGCGCCGGGTGGGTCTCTCAGTGATGATGGTGGCGGCTCCCCATAGCAAGGTCTTCCTAGAGGTACTCCTTGTTCATGGACTTAAACTGTGCATGGGCTATCTCAGGTATGATACCATGCCCACACTTGGGGAACTCCCATTTGGTGTGGGGCTGCTGAAGGTAGCTTCCTTCAGTGATGATACATACTAGTGGTCATGAACCATCCTCCTGGAAACTGCCTCCAAACCTCTTAGGTTTCACTGGGTCTTAGAGCCCAGCGTGAACATCATCCTCAAAGGCAGCTTCCAGCTGGTCCTCTGCAGAGCCCTCCCCTAGCAGTGGTGAGAGGCACATTCTCTTAAAGGGTTCTAATTCAGCCTTCGGACCTGCTGAAGTAGTAACTGCTATTACTACTGCTACTAATGATAATAAATTAATATTAACAAGAGCTGTCATTTTTATACACTTCTTACAGGCAGACACTACATTAATGCATTTTGTCTTCATCACAGTATCATGAGGTAGATACCCCAGTGCCCATTTAAGGCATAAGGAAATTGAGAACAAGAGAAGCTAAATGACTTGCTTAAGGTTATTGGTTGGTAGGTGGCAGAGTAGATATTGTAAATCAAATTTGTCGGACTCAGAAGCGCTTGCTTTTTTCCTCAAACTGCCATTTTGTTAAGTGACATGTACAGTTCTGGGAGGCTTGTACACATTGCCTCGCATGAAGAGTGCAGACAGCGGATACCATGCCAATTCCCATCCTTCTGAGATGGTCCATGTATGTACCTCACTCGCCTGAGCTCTCAGAATTGAGGAGGCATCCCCACCTCCTGGAGGTGCCTGTCCGGGCATTGGCAACAGCTTAAATTCTACATCGCATCCCTGTTCTCTTCTCTGCCAGCACCCCTTCCCCCACCTCTACAAAGCAAATCCCTGTAAAAGCCACTTTTCTCCTACAAACCAAACTCCAGATTTTGGTTGACCTAAGTTTCCCTGAAAACTGGTGGCAGTGAATGCATCTGGCACTAAGTAAACCGATTTGTGGGTCTCCCAGGAAAGCAAGAGGAAGTCAAATCTAATAACTAGCATAAAACCCCAATTCTGATTATCCATGAGTGGAGTACCCATGGCAAATGTTTAATCCCACATGAGGTAACATATGCAAAAGGGCTTTGAAAAGTCTAAAATATCCTACAAATGTCAAATGTGATTATTCTTGTCATTGCCATATTTGTCCTCCCAGCAGGTATGTGCTGAGGGAATAGAAATGATTTCAGGACTAGTCTGAGCCAAGCACAATTGGCATTGTAGACTTTGTGATGGTGAAAACTGAGGGTAACACCCTTCATCAAACAGACAGGAAAACTGGTTCTGAGCCCTGACCCTGCCATTAACAAGCTGGGGGAAATTTGGCAAACCACTAGTCTTTGATGATCTTTACTTCCGTAATAATTAAATAATAATAATAATAATAATAATAATAGCATATAAAAATGGCTACACCTGTTATCAGTTGATGAACACTCACTCCAAGCCATGTGCTTGGCTGAGAGGTTTACGTACAGTAACTCATGTAATTCTTATAACAGTCCTCTGTACTATTAGATCCCCATTATACAGATGGAGAAACAGAGGCTCAGAGATGGTAGGTTCCTTACCTTTGGTTTCATATCAAATAAATAAGGAAGCCAGGATTTAGATCTAATCTAAATTCTCTTTTCTATTCATTAAGAAATGATCTGGGGTTCTTTTGTGCCCTGTTTCTATTTCACTTGTAGGGAAAATTAACTATGGTTAGAGAATGCAAGAGAATAAACGTGCTTGAGAATGAAGCCAAATTAGGAAGAGATGTGTCAGGAGATGAAAAGGAGATGTGTCAGGAGATGAAAAGAAAGAAGCATCCTTAACAACACAATTCACATACTATTTAAGAATTCATCCATTTTTGGAGCCAAGTCTGTTACTGACTTCTGGTAATGTAACTCAATAAACCTAGTGCCTCCTCTGTGTGTGTGTGTGTGTATGTGTGTGTGTGTGTGTGTGTGTGTGTGTGTGTGTGTCAGAGAGAGAGAGAGAGAGAGAGAGATTTGACCACCAACTTGGACTGCCATGTTTGTCGGGTACTATGTTTTAAGGATCTAACCTAAGCTTGCTCCCATTATAAGATACAGACAGCTCTTCTGACCAGTGTCTGCCTCACATTGGTGGTTATATGTTGTCTCCAGGTCTTTGTTCTCCACATGTGGGACTGTTCCATCACTAACAGAATCCTGACATTGCTGTTTTGACACATTAGTGGAGGAAACTCAAGGTTTGCAGGTAAAGCGACAGTATAGTCTTGCTTAATAGGTAAGAGCCTTTGGACTCAGGTAAAAGTGGGTTCAAATCCCGCTTTGACTATTCAGAAGCTATATAACCCTAGGCAAATTACCTTTTCACCATGAAACTCTGCTCTCTTGACTATAAATGGGGATAAAAGTGTCCACACTGCAAGGAATTAGATGAGATATATAAAGCACAGAGTTGTTGGCAATACATAGCAAATGCTCCATAAACGGTAACTATTACATTATTTTTCTTTTTATAAGTCTTAAGGGTAATCTATAAAAAAAACCCCAAAACACAAAACTCTCTGATGCCTCTCAAAGCTGTATACTATTGTGCAAAAAACAGAGGCCAAGTGCGCATGGAAAGAAAACACTGTCATAAGGAATGAATCGTATAACAGATTGTGTGATTACTAAGAACTTCAGAAACTGGAGGTGCTTTGGCATATATTGTTGTGTAATGTGGACTTCAGAAAGAAAATAAAACTCCCTGAGGGTTTTTTTAAAATTGAGAGCACTTGGGCAGAACAATAAAGATTTTACGATTTATAAGGCATCAAACAATTTACATGAATACAAAGAAATATGGGAAGTCATTTTAGATTTCATTTAAAAGGATTAGAGAAATATAGGTAGGACTTCTTGATATGATACCAGCTAGATCACATATCACAAGTAAACAAATATGTGGAGGGCTTTGTGACAATAATTTATTTACAAGTATGTGACATTGTACTGTACAATTTTTAAAAGGCGAGCATATAATGTAGGAAACAAAAATAGTCACTATGCAATTTTTTGAAAGGAAAAAATAAAGACAAAATATGCTAAAAAGGCAAAAGAATTGTGCTGGAAAAAAATTAAGAAAAATATGAGGACATGCTGTATGTCAACTCTACTTCAATGTAAAAAATAGCAAATACAAAATGCTATATGGAGAGAGCAATATTTCTTTTTTTTAATGTTTCGTGCTTTTTATTTTATTTATTTATTTTTTAAAATTTATTTTCAGTGTTCCAGAATACATTGTTTATGCGTCACACCCAGTGCTCCATGCAATAGGTGCCCTCCTTAATACTCACCACGAGGCTCACCCAACCCTCTACTCCCCTCCCCTCCAAAACCCTCAGTTTCTCAGAGTTCACAGTCTCTCATGGTTCGTCTCCCCCTCTGATTTCCCCCAACTCCCTCTCCTCTCCATCTCCCCATGTCCACTGTGTTATTCCGTAGAAAGCAATATTTCTAAAGGTAGAAAGGTCCTCAGAGAAAGAATAAAGTGTGGCTGGCAGGGGCAGTAAAATGTAATTAAGTAGCTAAAGACCAAATTACTTTATTGGGGCCGATGAACTTGCTTGGGAGGAAACACTCTGACCTGGAGAAGAGGTGTAATGGAAGAAAAAAAGAAATCCAGGTTTGAGAGATGATGAAGTCATAATTTAAAAAAAAAAAAAAAAAAAAGGCCCCATAAATAAGAACATGAAGTCCTCAAGGTAAAATATGAAGTGGTCAATGGAATGAAGATGGAAAGAATCCAAAAGATCAAGGGAAGTGAGATAGAGAGTAAGAGGGGAGTGAGTGGGAGGAACCAAAGCCTCCACAAGCAGGCAGTGGTGTAAGGACAGGTGAAAGCATCTCTGAGTCAGTCCAGGATTTCCCACTGATTCTTTTGGGACACAAGATCCACTGGCATTTTTTGGCATTCTGCAAAACAGAAGGGTCTACGGTCAGATTAAGTGAATGTGGCTTGCATATGTTTCTTCATCCAGGGTTTTTTCTGAGCCTTTTTATGGTTGTTGAGGGAGTATCTCAAAGAGGAGTAGAAGAATAAGGAACATACACTTTTACCAAAATAATTTCCCAGGGAATGGTGTGGAGCCGGAAGGAAGAGGGAGAGAGGAACTCATAACTTAAAAAAAAAAAAAAAAAAAAATCAGAATTCTTCTCATTTCACGAAGACTCAGGAATCAAACACACTATCGAGATGGAATTTTGCCCTGCCTACTCTTTGGCTCTTGGAAAAATGTTCCACCATTGATCATAGCGTTATCCTGGAACTGCAGAATAGATTCTTCAACCTTCTGAGACTCCCAAACTGGAGTTGGGAATACCGTGGTCCCCTGGGACATGATTTGAAAGTGGCTGTTAGTACCCGGCATACTTCTGGCTTCTCACTTTGACATGTGAAGCCTCACCATTTCCATACACCACCCGTGTTGAGTCTTTTCCTTGCCGGTACATTTTTATTTTTATTTGTAACGCTCTACATCCCAGCATGTATCCTAACAAGCACTTAACATAACTAATAAATTTAACTGATGTATCTACACCCAGGTCTAAACCCGTGGTCTGACACCGCCACCAACGAAAATCTTCCACCTGATTTCTCAGAGCTAGATTTTTCCAAAGAATTTATTGCCTTTGCAGAAGGAGGAGTGAAAGCAGGGGCACCCTCCTAGGAGGCCCACAAATTAAGAGATGAGGGTTTTCCAAGGAAACCAGTCTCCTTTCCAAATGAGGCTGAATTCCAACTCCCATTGCCTTTGGCCCTCTCCATCATCCCTTTAAATGTCATATCTGCCCTCATCACTCAATATCTTTTGCATAGGTCAAAATGTTTTGGGGCATCTGGGTCGCTCAGTGGGTTAAGCCTCTGCCTTCAGCTCAGGTCATGATCTCGGTGTCCTAGGATTGAGCCCCTCATCACGCTCCTGATCAGCAGGGAGCCTGCTTCCTCCTCTCTCTCTGCCTCTCTGTCTACTTGTGATCTTTCTCTCTGTCAAATAAATAAATAAAATCTTAAAAAAAAAAAAAAAGAAAAAAAAGATGTTTCTCCAGCTCAGCCAAGCAGGGATGAAGTCTTGGGCATGAGGGTTCATCATCTTTATAGATGTTGAGTGCGTTCAGTATTAGGAAGAAAAGCCACAAACAACAGTATATGAAATTCTCTAATCCCAAGAATTAGTCCTAAGGAATATTCTGAATGGTGTACTGGGGCTCCTTTGGTGGTATCAGAGAGGGCTGACTACTAATTCGTTAGTAAGACCCATTCATTAATAGTTATGTGCCTGCCATGTGATTGTTTTGTTTTGTTTTAAAAGATTTTATTTATTTATTTGACAGACAGAGATCACAAGTAGGCAGAGAGGCAGGCAGAGAGAGAGAGAGGAGGAAGCAGGCTCCCTGCAGAGCAGAGAGCCCGATGCGGGGCTCAATCCCAGGACTCTGGGATCATGACCTGAGCCGAAGGCAGAGGCTTTAACCCACTGAGCCACCCAGGCGCCCCATGCCATGTGATTGTTATTTTCTTTTTATTCTTTGGCATAAATGTCCATCAGGTACATACAGCCAATGCCTCCGACACTGATGGGCTGTCCATCTAGATTATTGGAGAGGTGGTCCACAGCAGTTCTCGTTCTCAGCCACCGGAGACATGTGGCTGAATTCACAGGACATGCTATGTCTAGTGTGGGCTTCAGAAGGAAAGTTAGCCCTGAACTCTTCTCTACTGCCCCCTCCCCAAACCTGTAATTGGTGTGTTGTGTTTAAATCATAGCCTAAGTTTTGTTTGTTCAGTGAACTCTCCCAGGATACCTATTTTGAACAGAAATAGCAAGAATAGGAGGCGAGTGTTTTGCCTAGAGAATTAATCTAAGAACCCAAACAGAATCCTTTCCAGAGGCAAGAAAATTGACAGAAAATGATGGGTGAGACACAGCTTGCTGTCAGAGTAATCATCTTTAGTTGTGGGAAGGGGGGGCGGAGGGCAAGAATGATCACCATTAAATGAAACAGGTATCACGAAGAACGCATTTCTGGGAGCACATTTTGATGGAGATGCCTCATCAACCGCCAAATCTCTCGGCGGCTTTGCAAGGATCGTTCTGTAAATGGCCATTGCGGTCTGGATTTCATCGTTTCACATTTGCACCTTGCAGCTTTTAAGGCCATTAGAACCTAAACACTGCCCCATCAAAGCTCGACCTGAAAGGGGTTGTTGCCGGCAGCAGGCCAGCCGGTGGAGTCTCAGGCTTCGAAAGTTCTTAATAGGTAAATACTTTTGCTTATAAGAGAAAATGATGATGTGGAAATACCTCTGCTCTACAAGTCTTGGCAATCTGACACTGACTCCCGCAACTGTCTTATGTAACTTCCCTGTCCTGTGGGGTGGGCCTCACTAGCAGAGACCTCGTCTTTTGAAAATTTTGCATAATGTGAGACATTAAAATTAAGGTTGGTGCTTACCGTTCAGTTCTCAGAGAGATATTCCCAGATTCATAGTGAGATATTATTTCCCTTGAAAATGCTCTCTGTCCCTGCCAGTTACTGAATGCAATCAGATAGCTTTGCGTGGGCTAGCATACCAATTAGAGGCCTTGTCTGGGTTATGTGTGATGTCTTCCCTCCTAAACTCAATGACACGTCTGTACGTAAACAGATGCAGAGAGGAGAAAGCCCAATTCCCATAAAATCCTGGAGCCTATTTCTGTTCTTAAAATTACATGTGTACATATACTCAAGGTGGAAGGCAAATAGCCATAAAGCATAGCGAATAAAAGAAGATTAATGAGGGAAAGAATCTGACAAAAATATTTAATTAGAAAGCAATGGCCTGGCCCTATTATCTTGTATTATTATACATCTTGTCATTAACTAAATCTGTAGCTAAACTGTGGACATTTGTCTTCATTATGTAGTAAAATGGTATAATGAGCAGGTTCCAAACAAAGAATGGCTGTCCTAAAATGATCACAAACCTAGAGAATGGGAAGTGTTTCTTTTTTGATCCAGTGGGGTCTGGAGGCTAGAACTCAGCCCTAGAAGCAAGAAGAATTCTTCTGGGTTTAAAACTGTAGGTGGATTCATAAAACCAAGTCGTCTTATAGTGTGACATTTGATGGACTTGGCATCCAGAGGCCCAGAGGCCTATCTCTGCTGTGAGCTCACCCAGAGATCTCTCATCATAGTTTCCTCATCTGTCAGACATGATGAATCTCTATCATCATGAAGGTCCCTTCTGGTGCTAATATTCTGTGTTCAAGAAAATGATATGAATTGTTAATTCTTGTTGGGGGTCTAGTTTCGCCACTTTGCGAAAGCCATTCTTCATTCATTCATTTGTTCGTGTGCTAGACATTTATTGGACATCAACAGAACGCCAGCTTCTGCTTCAAGTACAAATAGTCCAGAGATAAAATTTCTGCCTGGAAGCGAGTTCTGTGGTTTCCAGTCTTAACTGCATGTCGGATCAATGGGGAAAATATTTTACGACCCTGATGCCTGGGTCCTGGCCCTGGAGATTCTAATTAAATTGGTTTGCAAGAGGACTCCATTGTTAAGGACGGCCTGTTTTGAGAACCTGCCAGTCTAGAGGCAGATGAGGAAATCACATCATACTGTGTATTATCGCTCTGTGAAGAGTGGTATCTCTTAAAAACCCACTCACTGAGAGAATTAAAGCACACAGGAGAAGTTCTTCTGCAGGAAATAACAACTGCCGTTAATTTTGGAGGATGGACACGAGTGAAACGGGTCAAGAGATGTATTCCTGGGAACAAGAGTTGCATACCCTGACACAGAGAAGTGAGACAGCATGGAGATATCCAGAATCTCAAGAAATGCAGAGTGGCCAGAGTACAGGGGAAAAGGCTCACCACGTAAAGTTAATGAATAAGACCCTTTGGTTGAACTGCTACCAAAGTTACCCAATATTCTTTACTTTTCAAGTGGGGGCACTTGGCTATCCATGGTCCCCAGCTCCCTGGCCGCCCAGGATTGCCACGTCACTAGGGTCTGGCCCACAGGGATGAGAATAGAAGTGATGTGAATGTCTTGTAGGTCCCATGTTCAGGAAGAAGTCTGCTGGCCTCTGTTTCTTTCATCCTTGCCATGAGCTGAAACACAAAAATAATTCTTTAGCCCCACTGGGCAAAAGTGTCTAAGGGAATGAGAGATCAGCAAAGCAGAAAAAAAAAATCCCTTCTCTGATGGATACGTGGGTCACCCACCAGCCTGGCCTTATTATACCCCAAGAAAGAAATGAAGCTTTTATTTTGCTTGAGCAATTGTTCCATATTCTTTGTTACAGCTGTGTAGACTGTTGTTTAATTAACATACCACTAGAAGGTGAAAAAAAAAAAATCACTACTTTTGGAAACATTGGCTTTTTAGAAACATCTGCTTTTGTGATGTTCTGCTATAGAAAGTATACAATGGGATTTTTACAAAATCCTAGTAAAGGAACAAATTCTCTGAATAGTAATTTTTCACAAACCATCCCCTTATTCTCAATACAGTTTTAGCACATCTAACATGTACGGTGTTTCTACACATATCAACATTATAGGTAAATATTCTTCATTCAACAACCAAGTGTGTCTTTAGCTGATTAAGGCCCAGCTCTATTCCCAAGATCTGTGCTGTTGGAATGGGGCTGGAGTTGGCGTTTTGCTTGATATTCTGGAAAATGATTGTAGTGTACAGTTCCCAGCCTTCAGGGTAGTACAAGCTCTCAGACACTTTATTGGGTTTTGATTGGGAATATTTGCAGGAACAATTTCCAAGGGAATATTTAGGTGATGTGTGTGCCTCAGGGGGGCTGCAGAGCTAGCTGCGAACTCAGGTCCCAAGGGGAAGGAAATCAATAGTGGGAATCTGACTATTACTTGGGAAATAGATCTTCCTGACAGGACAGACATCAGAAGTTCTGACCAGATATGGCAATGGAAATGCCGTAGGTTGTCCAATGAGACCAGAGGTGTTACCATCATCTGGACAGGATAGCAAAGAAAACCGTTTTGAGTGCCAGAGAGCTTCCTCCTGCCTCACTCTGTCATTCATAGACCTGCTTTAAACAGAGATGACAGGTGAAGTCACTCAGGTGTACTGTGGGGCCCGTCTTCCTGATCGGTGATGGTTTCCACCTTCATTTCTCCGGGGTTTAGTGCCTTCGTTCAGTCCTACCCCGAAGACGATATCTGGGGTAAAGACCTTCTCTTTACCATCTTGAGCCTCCTGGTCTCTCACGCTTTCTTGTCCCTGCCTTGGTTCATAGTCCCCATAATTTTATCTGAATTACCATGGCACTGGCTCCTTACTGGTCTTTCATCCTCCCTTGGTCCTCTCCACCCCAATATCATACCATAGCCAGAGACCCTTTAAGAGTATGAATCTGAATCTGACTGGGCTTCTCTCTTGCTCCAGGCCTCCCATGCCTTCATTTTGCCTGGGCCAGATCTGCAACTTCCTGTAACTTCCCTGGCCGTCCATACTCCTCATTCTTCTTCCCCAAGATTGGCAGGTGCACAGCTTCTCCTTGCTTTTGGAAGTGGGTGACATCATTTTTATTGTAAGCACTGAAGGAGACATTTCTGAGCCCAGAGTTCCCTCTCTGCTTCCATTTGCCCCAGCAGGATTTCTGCATGGTGGACGCAGCCAGAGTCCAGTTGCTACTAGACTTGTAACTGACTTCTCACCATTCCAGGATGCTTCTGAGGCCAGGGTGAGACATCAGATTGCCTGTGGATTGTTCTTAGGATATAACTAACAAGTGACAGCAGGTGCTACTTTCATATGTGGTATGATTCTAAGAAGAATTAATAAGTTTATTAGTAAGCATTAATCAGTCCTCCTCTGTTGGGTGGGCCCAACACACACACACACACACACACACACACACACACACACACACACACACTAAGAACCAAACCATTATTTAAAACACCTAGGTAGTATTTGGGCACCTGGGTGGCTCAGTCAGTAAGTGTCTGCCTTCAGCTCAGGTCATGATCCCAATGTCTTGGGATCGAGCCCTGCATCAAGCCCCACATTGGGCTCCCTGCTCAGCAGGAAGCCTGATTCTCCCTCTCCTTCTCCCTCTCCCCATGCTTATGTTCCTTCTCTGGCTGTCTCTCTGTCAAATAAATAAATAAAATCTTTTAAAAAAATTAAAAAATAAAACACCTAGGGTAGTATAGAGAACAAGAGAATATTAAATGGGATGGAGTGTCAAAACACAAAAATGGAAAAGAATAGTCCTGAAAGGTAATCGAACAGATCAAGACCAACACTGAAATTTTAAATACTTCACAGTTTTGTCCAAAGCTTCCCCTGAGCCCAGCCTTACCTATTCTATAGCCAGAGTCCTTTGGATTTGGGTGGCCTGTGGATCAGTGACTTCAAAGATGCCTAACGTGTGTCATAGCCTATGCAAATCCGATAAGGAGTTAAGATTCTTGGTTACTAGTCCCCTTTCTCTGAATCTCTTCAGAAATGAGGAAATAAGATATCAGAATGCGAAGAGCACTGCACCAAGGAAGAGAAAAAGCTAGGCTTGCAGTCCTGGCTTTTCCATTTACCACCTTGGGGCCCAGAGATAAGTTGCTTAACCTCTTTGAGCCTCAATTTATTTAGTGCCAAAATGGAAACACAACCCCCTACTTACCAGGCTACCATGAGTCTTAACGAGATAAGGATGTTCAATAGCCGGTATTGAACCAGCTAATAGAAGTGATCAACAGATACTTTATCTCATCTCTTCTGAGCATGAATCTCATCTATGTCAAATGGTAGAAGGATGATTTGTTTTGTCTCTCCCAGAGCTAAGATCTGCAATTAAATAATGTACCTCAACAGACCGCTGTATGTTATGAAGCGCTGTATAAAATAACCAAGATTTTATGTTGTTCCTATTGTTGCTTTGTTAATTGTGGTTATGATTCTTGAACTGATTATCTATGGGGACCTGAAACTTAAAATTCTGCTTTTAAAATGTTAACGACCCTTTGTCAAAAAATGCTATCTGGTTCATTGACAATATATGTCACTTCTGGTAGATAGCCCAGCCGTACTGAAGAGAAAGGAGGAAACCAAAGAGAAAGGCTTACCTGTGCCCTGGGAAGGAGAGCAAATGGAGACTTAGCAGGTTGGGACCTAGTCTTTGCTCTATAGTCCCTGATTCTCAGATAATGGGAAAAGCTCATGGCTGCTTTACTGGAGCAAGGTGATGGTGAGATCATACAGAGCATCACTCTCATATGGTGGTTGTCAATATCCGGTGAACTTCTACACCAACTCAAAAGTCAGCTCAAGCATCACCTATTTTTACATGGGCTTGGTTCCTTCTTCTCTGTATTCCCCCAGCATGCTTATCTCTGCCTGTGCAGCTATCACACTATATTTACTCCACCCATCCATCCATCCATTCATCCATCCATCCATCCATCCATCCTTCAATAAATAGCTACTTCATGTCTTTCATGGACTGGGCACTGTGCTATATACTGTCATTATATAGTTAGTTCATTCTCCTATTTCCTCCACTAGGCTGAGATTTCTCTGGCCTTTTTTTATTCATGGCTATATCCTTGGAGCTTAGCCCAAGGCCTTGGTACATAATAGACACTCAAGAGATGAAACAGGCAGTGATTAAGAGCATGACAAGTCCTGTACATGTTGCTTAAGCCTTAAGCCTCGTTTTCCTCATCTGTTGTAGTAATACCTACCTCTATGATTCCTGTAAAGATAAAAATGGCATCGTCACATGAAGCACTTAGAAAGAAACCTAGGATCTCGTAAATGCTATATACATGATACCCACAATCATAATTAATAAATTCCTCAGGCTTACACTCTCCGGTATAGGAGACTGGCCTATCACAATGGATAGGGTTGACCTCATGCTTCCTCGCCTGCCTTTTTCTCATCCCTCTCCATGTGCCCCTCCCCACTGGTGCCCCCTCCCCACCCTCCGTGTGATCACATACTCCTACAGCAGCATCTTCCAGGCCCCTCTCACCTTGGGGCTCAGATGGGATCTAGAACTTGCTAAGATCTCTAACAGCCCTTCCCCCATAGGAGGTGTCATCTGTTCATTTCTTAGCAACTTTGTCCCTCTTTCTGTTCTCACATCAAGGAGTTACAGCATCCCATGGGGGCTAAACTCATATCCAAACACAAAACACTTCACTGTAGAAGCAATACCGAAACTGTCTGGCCACGAACAATGTCCCTTTCCTCAGGATTAATGTTCCCTTTTCATAACTGCTGATCAAATTAAGACTACAGTGTGAGAAAGCAGAGAATGGCAGAGAGGAAACCACAGAGTACAGAGAATTCGCTTCCCTCCCCACCCCGACAGACAACCACACAAGACGGGAAGCTAAAATAAGATTAAAGGGAGGGAGAAAGAAAGGGGCCAAACTGATTAGGTGCTGGTATGCAGTTTAGAAAACCAGTTTAACTGAAGTTAAAAAACAAAAAACAAAAACCGAGAAGTGCTGTGGTGGTTTCTGTGATTGGATTTAAACATTCATCTTCTCAGATAAAATCCACTTTGTCACTCCGCTGCCCTCTGTCCTGCGTCCAAGTCATCTTGATGCTGGATCAGTCTCTCTGAATCCTGTCTCCTACCTCCATGGCCAGAATGCCTGTTATATTCATTTAGTGACAGTCAGGATCTCAGGGTCATCAGGAAGAACTGAAACCAAAAACACAGACTTTGGGTCTGTGAAACATTGATTCCATTCCAGATCCATCCCTTTTGAGTTCTGTGCCTTTGGGCAAGTTTTTGAACTTCTCTGAGCATATTTCCCCATCTGTAAAATGGGTTTTATCCCTCCCTCTTTTCAGAGTTCTGCGGATTGTGTAAACTATGTAAATTGCCCAGCACACAGTAGGTGTTCCACACTCAGTAGTTCCTTTCTCCTTGACACCTGAAGATGTTACATTGTTTTTGGTTTGAGCTCCTTTAAAATGCAAATCTCCATGAAAAGAGTAACTCAGTAATCAATGACCAGTTATTTCCTCCTAAGTAGATTTCAGGTTATTTATTTATTTGTTTTCTGAAAACAGGCTTTTAGAGAGGAAATGGAGCACGGATAGAATGTGATGGATCCAGAGTAAAACATGGGATCCTAGCAAGAACGCAACCCAGCGGGTGTGTAAGAATTACAGTCATGAGACTGAAAGCCCCAGGACAATCATACTTCCTTTAAAATCTTAACATGCCTGGTGTGTCCTTCCTCTCTTCTTTCCTGATGTCTAATGTCCTTCTCCCTCTCTTCCTCCTTCCTTCCTTTGTTTCTTTTTCTCTCTTCTTAAATTTCAATGTTACAAATCATGGTGGTCAGATTGTACAAAGTGAGTGGGAAGTTGAGAAAAGTGATCTGTTTGCTAAACACAGGATTCGAAGTGTCTGGGTTCTTGGATACAGTACCTGTGGGCAGAGCCACTGCTGGAAGCCTTGCCTATTTTTCTGATTCTTGTCCCTTTGGTCAACTTTCCTGTGCTACAGGGAGAAACATGCAAATACACAGGCACACACACAGACATACACATGCATATGTGTGTGCGTGCAACACTTTTGACACTTTTGAGTGAGCCCTTCCTATATATCAGGTACTTACGTATATTCTCAAAAGTCCTGTATAAATTAGGCTTATTTCAGTGAAAATTTTCAGAAATCCAATTCAAACAACTCCATGCAAAAGAGAGAAATTATTGACTTATAGAACCAAAAAAATGTAGAGCTATAGGAGGACCCAGGAATTTAAATCTGTCTTTCTCCATCTCCCTTCTCTGTCTTTTTAGGTTCATGCTCAGTTAGGCAGGCTTTCTCCAAGTTTTCCAGCAGCTTCAGGTCTCATTCCTAACAGCTCAGTTACTCTAGCACCCAGAGATCATTTTTGCTGATAATTCCCTAAAATATATTTAGCAGGAGTTTCATTGTCCCAGCCTATGTCACTTGCATGACCTTGAAGCAGCTCCCGTAGCCAAGGTTCTGAAAGTCCAGTTGCAGATCCCACAGCCCCTCCCAAGAGCCCGAGGTGGGGACATCCCCTAAAACCAGAGGTCTTGGGCTTGGAAAGACTGCTCCTCTGAAGATAATTAAAGGTCTGTCACCAAAAGAATAGAAATAGATGCCGGGGCTGGTGAAGATAAGAGATGTCTGCCGCAGCACTCTAGGAGATAGGATTGTTTTACAGATGAAGAACTTGAGAGTTAAAGAGATTAACTGATGGGCTCAAGGTCACAGAGCTGACCAATGTCAGAGCCAGGACTGGAGTTGGCATCTGCCAAGTTCAGGGCTTCTACTTTTACCTGGAGTTACGATGCGTAAATTAGAGGCTGACACTAAGTGGAACAGTTAAATATCAGATGGCCTCTAGATTGAGGAAACTCATGGTTTTGTTGTTTTTAAAGACAATATGAAATGACCGTCCGCCTTCACTGTGTTAGATTCATCTTTTTCTCATTTCTTCCTTCTGGACAGATAATGGCTCTTCCTATCCACATTTCTTGACAGGCGCAGCCTCTGTGTATAAATAAGTTCTTATTAGTAAATTTGGGGGCATATTTATCTGCTTCTAGCTTAAAAAAAAAAAAAAGAAGCAAGAAATTCTTCTCAGCAATGTCAGCCTTGTCAAACTGAAATGTGTGGAAATCTGTGTTGCAGCCGGGGGGTCCATTGTGGGGATAGATTTTTTTTTTTAATTTATTTCTACATTTGTGTTAAGGTCAGTGTATTCATTTCACAGTAGGGAAGGATGAATTTTGACATTTTTATAAGGGTGATTGATTGGTTTGTGTCCATTTGTGAGACTCAACATGGCAAGAGGCCATGGCTAATGGAAGAGGAAAGGAAAAAAAAAACAGAAACAGAAACAACTATTTTTGTCAGAAGTCTGCCTATCACCGTTTCAGAAGCTGCCCAGAAATGTTGGACATGGACACAGATCTGAGCAAAAGATAGAAAAGTGTTCGACACACATTAATTAAGGTACAAAGGGAACGCTATTGGCAAGGATTTCATTTGACATATGCGTCTCAGTCATCTCAAGATAGAGTGCTCCATCTTCCCTGTCCCCTCCTCCTTGTTGATAAACTTTCTGTGTTACTCAAGAGGAAACACTACAGAGGAGTGAAATCCTCACAGAAGGGCAACATGCTAGACCTTCTGCCTAGAACCCTCTTGCCCGCACTTCGTGGTCTCCATTTAAATTTAATTTACATGGATATTCTTTTGGTGGGGGTGGGGCAGGAAGGTACTTAAGCTCCCAGACTAATTCTGTATACCCTGACCTTTGGTTTTTACCTGATGGTAATTAGAGCACTCAATACTACTCCATGGTTGTCTTCCTAGCTGGACTCTAAGTCTGATGAGGCTCAGTGGCATGTATATCTGCTCATCATTGTATCTCATGCATTGAGAAAAGGGCATAATATTTATAGAAGACATTACCAAATATCTGCCGAACAAGTGAATGAATTTCAGTGTCTGCCTTTGGAGCTGTAGCATAGAACCATGCTCTCATTTTGAGGAGATGTGCCCCGGTTAATATTACTCAAGCACACTCTGGCACCTTGAGTGAAGAAACAGACTCATTAAATAGACATGAGTTTTGAGAGCCCATAGAACTGTGAGCAAACCATACTATGAGTGCTTCTTACTTGGTTAGGTTATTGCTAAAGAATAGGCAGAAGGAAGGAGGTTGGCATAGAATGTTGTTATGTTACAGCTCTGAACTCCGACCCTTCTCATCAGGAATGAGAGCAAGCTGCATCTCCAATAATATGCTTATAGATTATTGATAGGAAGTCATGAACATTTCACTGGAAAGCATTTCTCTATGCAAACAGAATACAGTTCCTTGGTAATTCACCACATTTTTCTGTGATGATCTCACTGAGCATTTAATCATGGGGTAACTTCCATGTTGACTCAACATGTTGACTCAACTTCCGTGTTCCATGGGGTAACTTCCATGTTGACTCAACTTCCATGTTGACTCCAGGAGTGCTAATCCCTGGGAAGCCATGTACATTGGTCCTGTTTCTGATCATTTGAAGTCAGAAGACCTCTGTGTCGTTGTCAGTGCTGGTCATCCCAAAGGCCTAAAGCTGACCATTCTAATGGTGATGGTCCCAGGTTTGGGCCCTCCATGATTTTAGTTACAGTCTCACAAGGCCAGTAGGTAGAAATCACTTGGTTCTGTTGGCTCCACAGGCAATTCCTGAAATAGTTAATAAATGGCATTGTCCAGGGATTCACTGGGGTCAGTGGTGCCTACAAGAGTAGTCTCAAATGTTGCATTTTCTGCATTGGGATTTATCTTGCCTACTTGCATACGTTGCATAAAGGGATGAAGTTGTTTACTTATGGATGCTTCCTGCCTATTGCCTTCCAACTCTTTTGCCCCAAAGAAATTCTGGTTTTGTGAATCAGTTTTATTCCTTCCTTTATTCTCAAAATTCCCAGAGTGATTCTTTGGACTTCCATGTTGCAGAATCTGAAAGGTAGGGTAGAATAGAAAACACCTAATCCAGGAAGTGGTTTGTGGTAGTAAAATAAGCCTGACCAAAGTGCTCTCCTCGGAGGCTGGGTGTCAAGTGAAGGGGAAAAGAGTATGATGACTAGGAAGCACACTCATGGATTCACACACGCCTGACAGGGTGGGATGGAGGTGCAAAGAGAGATGAAATGGTGTGAGGGGGAAATGAATTAGAAAGTCCAAAAAATTGTAAGGTACTGCAAAAGTGGTGACTAAGGTCACTTATAACAGCTTCCATGGATTATGTACAGCAGTCTTCTTCATTGTTTTCCAAAGACATGAGGATGGCTGGAAATTCTACTCAGATCAGCGTTTTTAGCTTAGAGCTCTACAGGTAGGTCAGGACACAAACCCACTGACTGGGCCCAAAGCATTCCTGAAACTTCCCACATGTGTCCACAAAATAAATGAGCTTCTTCCATGCCTTGTTTCAGGCCCTTCTGGAGGATTCTTTCCCATATTTCAACACCCTCTGATCCATATCCCTCCTTCTAGTTCCTCACACGTAAACTAACCTTGGGATTTACCCCTACACTAATTTTAATGCAAAAACCTACAATGGTGATGGGTATCCCAACTGTGAAGCCTCTCTTGTTTTTCCAAGTGAGTATAACTAAGAACATGAAAACAAGGCTTCTCACTTAGGATCAGACTACTACTGGCTGGATCCGGGGATCTGTTTCTGAGCTGACCCTTAGAGATGGCTTGACAAAGTACGTGGATCTCATATTTGATGGCTGCTTCAAATGAACATCATGGGTTTGCCCCAATAACCCTTTCCAGTGCTGCTTTCCTGAACATAACCCAAACTTCTGGGACTATGTTTTACTACTCCATCCTAAATCATCACTTAGAAAGAAGTGTATTCCCTGTGCACAACATGCTTTGTGCCCTTTTCTAAATGTGCCCTTTTCAAAATTCAAAGGATAGTTAGTCATGCATATATTTTTCAAAGGTTTAGCCAGCCCCACTCCTGTCTTCTTCAATAGCGCAACTTCCTCCTTCTCCAAATCCTGTTTCTTTCTCTCTCCACTTTTCATCTATGAACATGGATTCTACCATTCTACCTTCTACCCAGAAGCACTGCCATAGGCCAAAGAGAGCAAACCAGCTGAGAAGCTTCTCTTTCCAAGGTTCAGCAACTGGCACTGTATTCGACACAGTAGGTGTCCAGTATATCATTATGGAATGAACAGTAGTGCTTCAAAGGTTCCTTGAGCCCCCGTCTCTCACAGTATCAGGTGGAGTGAAGAGATAAGTTATTTAATTAACCTACTTATAAGTTGCTCAGCGGTATCGAATAGGGTTTTAGTCATTCAAACAATGCAATCTGTCCAGGCTCCAGGCAACATCTGGGGCCAGGGTTGGTCTTACCTTCATACGTCTTTCAGATGGATAAAGAACTTGCATTTGAGTAAGTCAAAGGCTTTGGTTTAGGTCTGGCTTGCTCACGTTATACTTGTGTGACTTTAGGGAAGTGATCCAACCTCACAGAGTCTTATCTTGCCCATCTGAAAAGTGGGGGTAATAATGCCTTCCTCCACAAAGTTATAATGAGAAGGAAATGAGATAAGAAATACACATGGTGAATAAATGTGTCCCGCTGGTATTGATTGATTCACTGAAGAATCTATTCTGGAAAATTAGGAGT
This sequence comes from Mustela erminea, assembly GCF_009829155.1. NCBI lineage: Eukaryota > Metazoa > Chordata > Mammalia > Carnivora > Mustelidae > Mustela > Mustela erminea. The sequence goes on along the minus strand of NC_045619.1, from coordinate 23,084,422 downwards.
TTTGAGTAGATAAGTTAGCATAGATTCATGAGAGGGAGAGAGAGAGAAAGAGTGAGCCAAAACTTTATTTTTATTTTTACCCCAGGAATGTTGCTCCTACCTCCCTCTGCAACTCATCAATTCTGTTTTGAAACAGTCTCATTGCTGGAAAATTCAGGCTCACCTTACTCAGGCAGGGGCTAATTTTCTCTGTAGAAAATAACTTCTCAGAATCCTCAGCAGAATAGCTCCTCGTAGCTTTGGAGGCCATTAGTTGACATAAAGCCTCCACAAAGTAAAATTTTCCTCTCGTTCAACGTGTTTGTTGTTTTCCTAGGCATAATGGAAATAGGTCTATGGTCCTGAGTCCTGTATCCTGGGCCATTGCTTGTAAAGGAAAACGATCACTAATTAGCACCTATGTGCTGGCCTGTGGAAGGGCTGCTGTTTTGTTTTGTTTTGTTTTGTTTTGCTGCTTTCATCCCTTTGGCAAACGTCTCTGGAAGGCTAGTCGTACATGCTAATGAAATCACAATTTCTGTTGGAAGATGCAGTCCCAGAACATTTGAAAGCTCAAACACTATCTTTGCTGTGTGATGCATTGTCATGTATATTAATATGCTTTTGAAACCTGCTTCTTATAGAATTTAAAATCTCTTTAAAGGGCATTTGCCCAAAAGTAAGGCATTGCCTATGACGTTTCTTGATTTTTCCGTCGATCAGCAGGGACAACTCATCCTAATTACCTGATGTGGGTAGAGTACGTTGTCTTTATCCTTGGAGTTTTAGAGTGCTTTGGTGATAAGAACTACATAAACACATAGGTGAACTGATGCAAACTGTCAGCCTCTCAGGGGGGATATAAATATGAATACTTAAAACAACCTGATAATAACTACTTCAAGTGGTACGCTTTCTCTGAGCTGTGGCTTTGTTTGGATGGCATGCTCACCAAAACCAGAAAACCGAATACCAGAAACGAGCAAGACAAGAACTCTACCTTTTCACAGTTAATATTCATTTCTACCAGGAAGGAGATCTATTTTCTGACCCCTAGCAAAAATGTCGAAGGGATCAGGCTTAGAAATCTCTCTCTCTCTCTCTCTCACACACACACACACACATCCTAAAACTCTATTTAGAAGTCAAGAAGAAAAGAAGAAAAAAATACGCCCTCGTTCATAAATGACTAGAACATCGGCCGGACACTCTCTGAAGAGTGAACTGGTCTGAGTTACTTCTCCAACATTTAAAACTCCAGCTTCCTGGTCTATTTTAATTTTGTTGTTCTCGTGTCTCCTACATAGACCCATCCCCTCACTTTATCTGTGAGTACACGCTGGTGTCTGATGCTTCACTACAGAGTTTCGGGTCTTGACAGTATTTCCCATCAAAGTGTGAGAATTTTCTATTTTCCCAGGCCCTTGAGATCAGCTCTGTCTTTTGTGAGAAGGAGGCTTTTAAAAGACAGCTGAAGTGGATAAGAGCGGCGGCCGGCTCGTCAAGGAGGGGCCGCGCATGGGCTGCCAACCGCGGCATTAGCCCTGCTCCAGCTCAGCTCGGGAATAGCCTGTTTTGAGGGGTTTGGCTTAAGCCTATGGAAATAAAAAGACTTTTCAATTTTACCTGTTCCCGGGATGGGCCAGAGTTACCATTCAGTGAGCACAGAAGGCCCCCAGCCAAGAGGAAGACCGACAAAACTTATTTTAATTGAGCAGCTGAATCCCATAGCACAACGGTTCCAACAAGGTCAGACAAATGTAACCCTCCCTTTCTTGGCACTCTGCTATTTCCATGGTTTATTTATATATTCAATAACACCATGAACAGCAACTTGAACTCCTCTCTTCTTGAGACTGCGGTGCCAGCAGTAGACTTCTGGGCAAGAGTTTCCACACATCAGTCAATAAAACTGTTGTCCAGGTTAAGTACGGAGAATGTTGTCATGTGTGTAATAACAAGGAAAAGCCATTATGGAAAATCAATATCGCCTTAAATACAAATTACTCTAATTAGGTTGGGACAATGGAGGGACTGATCTGTGAAGAAGCAAACTGGCTTATTGCAATGATTATTTATCCTTTCAAAATAATCTTTCATTAGGTGAGTCAAAGACATTTTGGAAGTTCTTCCTTGTATCCCAGAGCTGACTTCCCTTTACTTCTCTGCCCTTTGGGCTGTGGCTGAAGGACTAATATAGCATAAGAAGATTATTAGGGGTGGCCTAGGATTTGGAAGCCGGCATTGATATGAGCTCAGACTGTCCCTTTCAGTCAGTTGTGGGATAAGAGGGAGGATGTGAGGATGAAGAGCTCTTATTGCATGGCTCTGTGGGAAACGATGCAATGGAAGGAACATTAGTGTTATTTTTGGCTTAGGTTGCAGTAAAGTTGATCTTCATTTCATTGTGCTGAAGAGAGCAAGCAAACACAAAGACCTCTATCAGAAGCGTTCCTTTCTATATGATAACACTTTGGAATAAAATCTTCGTTTTGGTGGAGATGGATTTCCGCATATAGACAGTTTTGAGTTTTTGCCCTGAGTAAGAAGGAATACAATATATGTAATTTAAAAAAAAATGCAAAAAGAAATTTAGAGGCGACCATTACATTACTCCTTACTCTCTTGCTCGTGAAGAAAAACTTAATGGAAATGAAATTAATGTCAACGTCTCTATTTCAGCAGTGTTTGTAACTCTGTTCTCTAGTGGAAACCACGAGTGTGGTTTGAACCGGAGACTAAAACATTTAAACATTTAAAGTTCTCCAGAATCTAAAAGGAAATAATGCAGGGTAGCTCCTTGGTGGGATGGTTTGGCTGACGGAATGAAATGTTACCCCTACTGTGGCTGAGGAACCACAGAGGCTCTCGCCTGGTTATTAAGAGTGCCAGGTATTTGATCTTGGTCCTGAATAGCATAAGATGAGCAAGAAAGGGACAGGGCACTGGAAGAAGGCTAAATGCTGTAGGCACATATTTACACTTGGATGTGGATATGGTAGGCAGCTTCTGAAATGGCCTCTAATTATCTCTGCCTCCTGGTTTTCTGCCCTTGTGTAATCTCCTCCCCTTGAGAGCAGTGACTCAATTCTAATGAATAGTATAATGGCAGAAAGGACAGGATGTTACTTCCAAGATTAGTTTACAAAGACATGGTGACTTCTGTCCCACTTGCAGTCTCTCTGGTACTGCCTGCTTGTTTGCTTTGATAAAGCCAGCTGCCATCTTGGAAGCTAATCTCTGGAGAAGCTCAGGTAGAAAGGCTCTGAGGGTGGCCTCCAGCCAACAGCCAGAGGAACAGAAGCCCTCAGTCCAATAACTAGCAAGGAACTGAATCCTGCCAACAACCATGTGACTGAGCTTGGAAGCATCTCTTTCCCCAGTAGAGCTTCGAGATGACTACAACTCAGGCTGACACTTTGATTACTGCCTGTGAGACATCCTGAGCCAGTGGACCCAGCTAAGCTGCACCTGGATTCCTGACTCACAGACACTGTGAGATAATACATGTTGTTCTAGGCACCAAGTTTTGAGGTAATCTTTTTACACAGCTATCTATAATGAATAAGTGGGAGAGTTGAAAGTTCTATCAAATCAGGCATCATTTCTGAAATGAATCAAGCCTCGCTGTTGTTTTTTTCAATGCATAAAAGCACACAATAACAATCTTGTTTTTGGATGGGAACCCCTTTTTCCTCTTTTTCTAGCCTCTCTTGGGCACTCCACTGAGTTAGATTGTGGTGCTGTATCTGATCCCTGGAACCTTCTGGATCTTTTTGATGGCCAATAGAACCAATGATCATATGGTTCATGATGATGAAGAAAAGTTACTCAGATGGGAAAGCATCTCATTTCCAAAGTTCTCAATAATTTGGGATTGCCATTCCATCGTAGTAAAAACATTAGACCAAATCCAGAGAATTCAACGTGACAATCTAAAACCTCCTGCATTATCTCCTTGACAGCCATGTATCTTGTGCCCACCAAATGGAAGGCACCATGCCAGATCTCTGAGGAATACCAAAATAAATAAAATAGTCCCTGCCCTCTATGAATGTCCAGTGTAATTAGAAAGAGAGAGACATACCCACAAAGAATTCTAATATGAAGTTTGAGCAAACATCTGAATGAAGTAATCTGTGGCTACGTCTAATTAAATGACTAAGAGAAAGATAAATTTGGAGAAATTATTTTCTATGGGACTCTGATAACTTTGGGACAACCAGAACAGGTGTTTTTTATCAATTGGATTTAATTTTTCTGGGGGAAGTTTGAGGGGACTTGAACTTAAGATACTGGTATACCTCTGACATGGTGTGGCTTGAGCCACACTATCATGCAATGATCATTATGTAACTTCAGAAAACCTGATTAAATGCCAAAGCTCAGGAGGACTTCCGAGTGTAAAGTGGGATTAAGCTCAATAAATATTAGAGAAGAGAAGATTCATAAACTTTAAAAGATATTATCCCAATATATAGTGAGTATAACTTGAGATGGGAAATAGAATTATAGTTAAATATTGCCCAGGATATAGTGTGATCTTGGAGCTAACTTAATTAATGTCCTATATATCCCACTTTTAGCAACCTGGGAGAGCAAGAAATAAAATGTCATTGGCTCTAGTTCCTGGAGCACAAAGAAACAGGTAAATGTTACGGGAGCCCAACTTTTCTGATATTACCTTGTTTTCCTTCTCCAAAGAGGCAGTCAAGCCTGTCATGAAAAATGACTTTGGCTATAAATTCCCACAGGCAAACAGGGTAAAAATATGGAAAATAGAAGAGTAAGAGTTAGATTTCTATCCCCCGTGGTCAGGTCATGTGCCCACTCCTCTAATTCTAAAATAGAAAATATTGATTGAACTGGTAAGATCATGAGATGCCAATTGGATCTCATTGCTAGATGGTAGGTTTGTTTTATGTCAAATTGTCATGCATATACCTGAGACCCTTTTCCACTTTCTCATTTTCTTCTGTGAATGGAGGTTAGGTTGAAGAGGGTTTTGAGCCAAGACCTGCCACAAGAGATCCCCACTGTCTTGCTCATTACCTACTTGGAAGTTCTATTGAGACTTAGTTGAGAGAGGCCCTCCTTAGGCCCAGGGACTAATCTATAAGCTGCAACCAAATATTATTATAGTTCTGAATTGGGATGTAATGCTTTGGTTCAATTGATGATTGACACCTTCTTTTTTATTTGGCTGTTGGTCTCTATGTATCCATGTATGTGTGTTCCTTCAGAATTTCAAATCTGCTGTCATGAAGATGTGCAGTGGCATGGAGTTCTAGGGAACAAGGAAATTATTTTGATAAGAAAGTTTAGGAGGACTTCATGGAGATATGAGGGGATTCCTGAAGAACAAGTATTTGGTCAAGTAGGTATGAAGGGTCAGGGCATTCCAACCTGTTCCAGCTTTAGCAGGTTAGCTCTGGTGGCTATGTGAAGAATGTATTAAAGGTGGAAGCAACTAGAGGTATTGGGAAGCAGTTGTCATAGTTCTGAGACAAACCTTACAAGATACAAAGAATAATGCTCTACAAAGTGCGCGATGTTATCAGAAGTAGCATGAAATGAGTCATTTTTTGACAGAAGAAACATCTTTGAAACATCTCAGTCAAACTTGTGATTTTAAGATAGATCTTAGGCTAGAAGAACATGAACTGTTTTTAAAGCATTGTATTAAACGGAGAAGTATGATAAAAAGGAAACAGAATGCTTGGAAACCTCCTTCGAGGAGGCTTACATATAACCAATTCATACAGAAAACACCAAGATGTTCAAAATGAATGAAAAGTACTTCTGAAATAATTCACCTTACAAGTACAAGAGATGTGGTTCTTCCTTTGCCAATTTTGGATTGTGAAGAATGAAGATGGTGAAGCAGGGAGAGCTGAGGATGAATGTGCTGTTTTGCTCGAACAAGTTCAAGGACATGGAAGACTACACTGAATTGGTAGGGATTATTTATTTTCATTCCTGGGCATTGTACTTGCCCATGAAGATTCAAAGCTTAATAATAACGTGTTCCTACCCATAAGAATCTTAAATTTAGTGTATGTCATCTGGGAGAAACAACTTCATGAAGTGCATCAGTTCATGGAAAGAAATGGGTTGCTCTCCAGCTAGGAAAAGAGGATTGTTAAGTGGAAAGGTTGTAGAAGTGACTAGTACATTCCCTTGGTAGGAGACGAAGTTTGGAAAGAATCAAGGCTAGATGTTAGCAGAATTAATGGCCACACTGAGGCTATTGGTAGAAGTCTTGGTGATAGCTAGGTCGTTACACACAAAATAGCAAGTGGCTGCTTTGTAATGAAATCTGAAGGTTGTTAAGAAGTTTCCCTCTTGAACTAAGAACAAATGGACCATTACTTTTCATAGACAATAAGCTGTCTTAAAGCACAACCACCTTAAAAAAGCCAACATATTAAAGTGGCCTTCATTCATTCACACCTACACTGGCACTTGAGATACTATGTTTTTTTTGTTTTTTGTTTTGTTTTGTTTTGTTTTGTTTTCCTGAGAATTTCTTCAAGGTCAAGAGTTTTCAGAAACCAGGAGAGGACTGAGGAAAAAAAAAATTAGAAGTCATGGGTATTACCCAAGGGAGATATCCTGAGTTGAGTACCTCAGGAGAGCTTATGTCATCAAGAAGAATCTGTTTCCTCTTGATGGAATCAAAAGTTAAAGAATAATGGAAGCAAGAGATGAACCAAATTTTGTAGTAATATCTCTATAGGAGGAACACAGAAGAAGCACTAGTCAAGATGCCTCTCCTAGTAGAATCATAATCCTGAAAGAAAAGTCAACACAGATATTGCTAATAGACCTCTGCTACCTAATCATCAGTGATAGCCAACTAATGGGTTGTCATCTCCGGATAGGGCAGGCCAGGACAGCTGTGGGTGATATTGGACTTGGCTGGAAGGTCAGGAAGACAGAAACAATATGAACAAAATACCACATTTGGGGTTTCTGTGAGTATAGTAGAGTGGTCAGCAAAGTTTTTCTTTAAAGGTCTACATAGTAAGTATTTTAAGTTTTGTGGGCCATATGGTTTGTGTTGTGAATAAGAAACTCCTTTTTTATACGGCAAAAGTAGCCACAGAAAATACAAAAATGAATGAAGATGTTTGTATTCTAATAAAACTCAATTTACAAAAATAAGCTGTAAGTCAGATTTGGCCAATAGGTCATAGTTTGCCAACCCCTGGCATAGAATAAAGTATCCTACAGCTATGTATGTATGTATGCATAAGTAAATAAAATTTTAAAATAGATAGATGATAGGTAGATAGATCGATAGATAGATAGATGATTGATAGATAAATGATGATAGGTAGATAGATAGATAGATGATAGATAAAAATAACCAAGCCCAGGTTCAGCATATCTCAGATGACCAGTAGGTAAGGTGAAGAGTCCAGAATCAGGATGTAAGCATCAAAATTGGCAGGATGGCCTGGACAACTACTGTGTCCGACATCTGGTAGTACTTCTTTTGTTTTTAAGATTATTTATTTATTCATTCATTTATTTATTTATTTATTTATTTATTTGACAGACAGCGATCACAAGTAGGCAGAGAGGCAGGCAGAGAGAGCGGGGGTGGGCGGGAGGGGGAGAAGCAGGCTCCCTGCTGAGCAGAGACCCCCCCCCACCCCCGCCCGATGCAGGGCTCGATCCCAGGACCCTGGGATCATGACCTGAGCCGACTGCAAAGTCTTTAACCCACTGAGCCACCCAGGTGCCCCTCTGGTAGTACTTCTTGTTCAGAGTCTGGAAGGCCAAAGAGAAAATGGGTGAGGATAGATACTAGCAGAAATCCCAAGATGAACACCTAAGAAGCTGATAAGGAGGAAAAGGGAGTATTTTGGTTCAAAGGGAAAACAGCATATAACCAAGTGTTCTGTAGAATATTAAGTACCATTCTCTAGGGACAGATATGGGCTGACAGATATGATATTGGTTGGATAATGCTTCACAAGCAAAATGGCGTCATACTAGAGCATCTTGCCCATTTTAACAAGCAGTAATTTCTCATGTCTCGATGTCCCTCAGCCCAGGAGTTCAGCCCCCTCAACAGAAGTGCATTTATTGATATTCCACATGGTTAATTTGTTTCTAAATTTCTTCATAGAATTCAAAAGAGCAGTTTGATTTGGGACATTCCATTTATACTCAGAGAATGAGACTGTAATTCATCTTGTATGCCTTTCTGCCTTGCATGCCAAATAAAACTCAAATTGCCATTCTTTGTTCAGAACTAAATGCCATCTTGAAATTGTTTATTCTTATTGTTTAAAATAATTTTTATTCTAGATGGCTCTTCTATCTCAAGTAAACAATACACATTTAAGAAGTTAAAAGTCAGATTATTTTTTCAATTGCAATAATTTCGTCTATGACAGAACATTGTTTTGTCACATTGGGATGTCTCAATACTTTCTTTTTTTTTTTAAGATTTATTTATTTATTTATTTGACAGATCACAAGTAGGCAGAGAGGCAGGCAGAGAGAGGGGAGGAGGGAAGCAGGCTCCCTGCGGAGCAGAAACCCCGATGCGGGGCTCGATCCAAGGACCCTGGGATCATGACCTGAGCTGAAGGCAGAGGTCCTAATCCGCTGAGCCACCCAGGCACCCCTTGGGATGTCTCAATACTTTCTAAAATATTTCTTTCAGAGAATGCTAGATGGAGTGTTAGATAATTGTTGAAAACCAGAGTTCTAGTTCTAATTTTGCCTATATTAGCCTGTGTAATCTTGGGGAAATTATCTAATTTCATTTTGTTTTATTTCATTTTGTTGCTTCTCTTTTTTATCCTTAGAGGAAAACAAAAATATTAATTCTTATTTTGGCTATCTACTAAGATTTTGTAACAATGTGATGAGTTAGTATGTGCAAAAGTAAAAGTATACTGTAAATTGTAAAATTCTATAAGAATGGTAGGTATTACTATTGATTAAACTTTTTTTTTTTTTTTTTTTTTTTGGTTTCTCAGTTGATTGAGCATCTGCCTTCAGCTCAGGTCATGATCCCAGGGTTCTGGGGCCCAGGGGCATATCAGGCTCTCTGCTCAGGAGGGAGCCTGCTTCTTCCTCTCCCTCTGCCTGCTACTCCCCCGCATGTGCTCGCTCTCTCTTTCTGTCAAATAAATAAATAAATAAAATCTTAAAAAATTTTTTGGGGGTTATTAGTTTGTTCTAGGAATCGTGCAATGGAAAAGGGCTATAGAAATGAATTAAGACTGGTCTCTTCTCTCCAAAAGCTAACTATATCAAATAGATAATTATGATAGGTAACATTTTCACAGTATTTACCATGTTTTCTAAAAACTCTCTATATGTTTCCTTTAATCTTTACAATATAAATAAGTACAATTAGTGTTCCCATTTTAAGATGAGAATTATAACACAAAGAGGGGTTAAGTAATTTTCTCAACCTCAGAGAACTAGTAAGGGGCTAAGTCAAGAATCCAACCTAGGATGTCTGATTCTACCATCCATGTGCTTCACCATTCTAGTGTACTGTATATTAGGACTATAAATATTTAACTGCAAGTGATTAGAAAGCCATTACCGATTTAGAAAGCAAATAATTAGGAGAAATAAAAGCAGGGATGGCTAGAGGGAATAAATACTTCCCCAGATGCGTATTGTGGAACACAAGTGTCCTAGAGGCTCTGCGAACAAAGAACAATGTAGTCAGAAGTTTGGAAGATGTTTTGACCCTCATTAATGTCTTAATGTATGTAAGCCAGGTGAAGTCCTGCTTAGAGGTCCTGCAGAAAAGAAGTCTATCTTCTTTTGTTTGGTTGAGTGTTTCTAAAAAATATGTGTTCTCAGGATCCTTTTTCATCAACCTAGTTAATTGAGTTCTTCTGAATATAGTGTTTCCTTGAAACACTGATGTAGAACTTACCTTTAAAATAATCTGTCATAGAATGGAAGGATACTGATTTAAAATAACTAAATGTGAATGAGAAAGGTTTCTAACAAGGGCAAAGTAAGGAATTGTTGAAGAGCCAGTGGGCATAGCTGGTCTTACAAACTATGCACTGCTCATCATGCCAGTTGGCATAGTTATGAAATCATTTGTAGCTGTACTCAGCAGTTGCAGAGTAGAGGCAGAGAAAGTAGAAGTTTGGGTCGATCCAGGATTGAAAACTGACAAGGCAGATGAAGTAGAAGATAAGAAGGGAGGAAATGAATTTACAATTTTTATTTCTAAAGGACAAGACAAAAATGTTGTTGTTAGGTTTCCTTCACATTATGCAATCCCTAAAGTGATAAGCCTACTGTCTTCAGAAATGTCATCATAGAACTAATTTGACAAAGAAGACAGAGAAGCATGTGTTCATCAATTTTGGGGAGAAGATGGCTCTGTCCCTAAGTTAATTTGGTGTCCCTTACTCATTGCCATTAGAGTTATGACTAAGGCTTTTGAAGCACTAGAGCTCAGATATTTCTACCATTATAGCTATTATTTTCAATAACTGTACTCTGTTTTATTAAAATTCCTTGATTTCTCTTGGACTTACTTAAGCACTCTTACTTCTCTTATTTAAATGGGTGTTTTATCAATATAAAACTTTATAACATCATGCATTGGTCATTTGGAAAATGTTGGTTCATGGAGATATGCAGATCTTCCAAACATTTATAATATTTCATTATAAAGTATTTAAAATATCACATTTACTAATACCATTTTCATCTTGTCAAAAAAGTCTTGAAATGTGGGAAAGCTGTCAGGTTCACAGTGGTCAATACGTTTTCCAAAATCGCTATTTTTGCTTAAAAGCTCAAAATTTTATCATCAACACAAATACTGTCAGTATTTTCCTTGAAATGGCAGGTTCCCTTAGGGTAACCAACAATTCCAATTTGCTCAAGATTGAAGGGCTCCTGGGAAAGTGCTAGAGTTCCAGCACTAAAACCAGGGAAGTCCCTGGCAAACCTGGATGTGCCACTCTAGCTTCATTCTCTCTCTCTCTCTTTTTTTTAAAGAACTCAGAACCAGAGATCAAGACCTGAGTTGAGATCAAGAATTGGATGTTTAACCAAACCACCAAAGTGCCTCCTAGGTTCATTCATTTTTGAGAAAATATCCATCAACTACTCAAGTCAAAGTAACTATTGTTTATCAGTCATTCTTTCCAGCAAAGAGGGTATTCCAAAACAAAAGCAGCTAGTTCAGCTACCAAATCAAAGAATCACAAAGTGCTCTTCTCTCAGATAACCATCACTCTTCCATAGGCAGTAGCTATGTTTTGTGGGTATTTCCCACTTTGTCATACAGAATATTAAAAAGACATGTACCTGAGGGTTAATGTTTAATAAAGATATTACTTTATACTGCTCATTCAAAGCATCCTTAAACAAAACTGGCATTTTTATAATGTAAGCATATATCTATGAAGAATGTCCTAAGTACCAGTAGTTTGGTACACTGCCCTGATTCATGCTTAGTAAGTGGTTTCTCCCACTAAGGTTTTTGCACCATGTGGGCAAATGTTAAAATAAGGGGATGAGGCAAATAGTGTCTTACTATATTATACATATAGTTTGGATCTCATGGACTGCCTGTCCCCATGGGTCAATGGACCATACCCAGGACAGGGATTCCTGGGGTATAAGCCTTGCCAGAGAATCTAAGAAGTGGTTCATGCATCTGTCTTCATGTGAACCCAGAATTACCATCCTGTTTTCTTCCCCTCCAAGGATCTTCCCACAGTTTGGGACTTCTTTCCTTTTAAATTCTGAAAGCACACAGATTTTGAATATGTCTTCTTCCCTTCTTTTTGATAATGGTCTGATGACCCTAATGCTCACACTTCTGAATAAAGTTATTTTCAGTAATTTAAAAGCCTTCTATCTTCATCCTTCTAAGAGAATCTGCTTCCCATGACTCCAACATAGTTTTCTGGCCCATCTATCTAAAGAGGAGTAAACATAAAACGAATTTAATTTCCACTGGGTCATCATCCTGCTACGCATTTTAATACACTCTAATTTCTTAGTAGTTCTAACCAAGGCAGAAAACTAGCTTTGAAAAGGGAAGAATGGAACTATTTTCAAATTGGTTAAAGTGCTGGTTTTTATTATTTCACTACAGATATTAACAAATTTATTTGGGGCTCTAACATATACTTAAAACTTGAGGTTGATATTGCCAATAAGAAACCTCAGTTGGAATTATAAAAATAACGACATCTGGTAACCTACACAGACACAAGGCTTTGTAGTAAAAAGTAGAATCTGAGCCACTTTTGCTCAAGTCTTAGAGCTGTTCAGGCTTCTCATTATCTGTAGAACATCTGCCATAGGCTGATGAAGAATGAAATAAATGTAGTATAGTGGTGACATTTTGTTACATTTAGGGTTTAAGATAGCTTTTTTGTTAACCAAAAAAAAAAAAAAGAATTGATAAAAAGTAGTCCAAGATGAGATTGACAAGTAGACATATTCCCTGGAGATGTACATTGCTATTCTTTGGAGTCAGAAACATAAGCCAGAATTAATTTGTCTACATAGTTCTGCTTTCATTTTGTGTGGCATTTTACAGTTTATTAAACATTTAACATGCACTATCTTACTTCCCTTCCCAGCATTCATAAAGTAGTTTTTTTTTTTTTTCTCCCAATCTGACCAGGGAAAGCCAAGGCTGAATGATTTGCCCAAGGTCATACCATGGTAAGAATCCTACCTGTGTCTGTGGACCTAGAATGCAATGTCCGTCTAGTAGGCAGGCAGCAGTGGTTTTGCAGAAACCTTGATGGTGGAGAGGAAATGGTGGGGGTGGGTGGGAAAATTAATTATGGCAGATTGAAATTGCTCGCTCATCTCTGCTAGCTCTCTGCCCTAGACCTCTGGAAATGCAGTGTCATTCACTTCTGCACCTCCTGCCCCCCTCCCTGCCAGGAACACAGTTAACAGAATCCCTTGCCGAAGTGTTTCCAGGCTAGGTGGAATGTAGAAAAGAGACAGACATTTTATAGGTCCTTTGGCAAGAATGTGTAGAGATGGAGCCTCAGTGGGTCTATGGTCTCTAGGTGATTTGCAGTGTTGCACTTAACTCAGGATCATAAAATCATTGCGGATGGTTTCCTGTGCTTCCTGCAACTTCCTACCTCTGAAAGCTAATGATGAGCCTGAGAACAAGCAGAGACTTTACTTGATCTTGGAAACACTAGCCCTTACCACATTGTTCTAAAATAGATATTTCCTAAATTAAATTCCTTTCTGCTTGAAATACCTTAGTGGCTTATTATTTTCTGAAAAGTACCAACTGATAAATTCCCGAACACCATCAAAATGACAGTAAGATAAGTAAAAAAAAAAAAAAAAAAATTCAACCGTTAGGAACAAGGAGAATGTGAGTTAAAATAGCAGCGGAGATATCAACAATTTTTTTGGAAGATGAAGTGATAACTGACAAATTGGAGAGGAGAAAACAGAAATCAAGTACATGTCATGGTGAAATACTGGTAAGAAGTAGGTTGATTCATACTGTCCCACAGATTCCTGAAAAGTTTCAGGAATAGAAGTCACAGGGTAATTTTGATGTCGGTAGCACAAGATGAGTTAGAAATAGGTGGATTGATTGAAAGTGTGTTTAAGTATAGGGGCTGGAAAACTTTCTCTAAAGGACCAAATAGTAAATAAATATTTCAGGCTTTGTGTATCAAATGTCTGTCGCAACTATTGTACTTATAATGCAAAAGCAATCACAAATAATACATGACTGTTCCAACAGAACTTTATTTACAAAGAATGGGTTTATTCTCCTGAAAAGTTTACTCTCCTGAAAGGTTGCAACCAAGAGGCTTCATAGGTGGGGATATGACATAGCTGGGATATGGATATGGAGTGAAAAACCATACAGAAAATAGAACTACATGCAAGCCTGCAAACTGAGCCAAGGGACCCATAGAGGTTTAACTGGCCAGATGCCTAAAAAGCTTGGTTGTTTGCAAAAATGGAGGCAAAAAGCAGGCAAACAAGCAAAAATACTAAAGGAAAATTGAAAGTTTTTTGCCTAAGGGGAATGAGAATCAGATGTAGAGCGTTTCTTTCTCTTTACAGGTTTATCAGTAATTATTTGACCTTTAAATACATTATATGTATTGGAGCACGTGAGTGGCTCAGTCAGTTAAGTGTCTGCCTTCGGCTCAGGTCATGATCCCAGGGTCCTGAGATCAAGCCCCGCATCAGGCTCCTGCTCAGCGGAGAGTCTGCTTCTCCTTCTTCCCCTCTCCCTAGTTCATGCTCTCTCTCTCTCAATCTCTCACTCTATTCTCTTTCTCTTAAATAAATAAATAAAATCTTTAAAAACAAAACATTGCTATGTATTATTTAGACAAAATTAAAATTAAATTATGAAAAAAAAAAAAAAACATGGAAGTCCAGGTCCTGCATGCATGTTTTGTGACCTATGAAGTCAGCAGGACAGGTATTGCTATCATGGTTTTTTACTCGAAGAGGCTGAAGGGTTAAATTCTGGAGTTGAATAACATGGAAGGAAAGGTATAAGAAAAATATATTGAGTTTAATTGGAAAAAGTAGAAGGAATTGTCAGTAAATTCATTAGAATTAATTAGAAATATTGCTAGAAAACCACAAATACAAAAAGCACTATAGAGGAGGGCCTGGGTGGCTCAGTCGGTTGATTGGCCAGTTGTTGACTCTTAATTTTGGCTCAGGTCATGATCTCAGGGTCCTGGGATGGAACCCCACATTGGGCTCAGGGCCTTTCCTCTGCCCCTTCCCCTGCCCTCTCTCTCTCTCATATAAATAAATAAATCTTTAAAAAACAAAAACACTATGGAGTGTTTAAATTTTTGTGACCCTAAGTGTAAGCCAAGAACATTTTGGATACCAATAGCTCCAACTGAGTTGGAAAAGACTGAGCAAAAGACTAGGTATTACTCCTAGTTGCCCAGGTATGAGCCTCCTCCTAATATTAATGATATTCTGAAGAGAAATGAAAATCAACTTAACAATAATTAGGTGTAGAGTATCACATGACCTAGTTAACTTCATCTTAGAGGAAGTACTAGAATACAATTTGCAAGGTTGAGGTATATGTGCAATAGACAAAGGATAAGACCATGAGGAGATGGACTTAGGTTATAAATCAATGGATGCTCGAGACTCTCTTGGCTAATAATCTCTTGTTTCATCTCATTCTGTTATTATTGAAATAGGTGTATGTTGGTAATTCCTAAGTACTTTACCTGTTCCAGCTGGAGCCATCTTTTCAAGGAAGGAAACTGCAGGACAAGTAGATGACAGAGCTTATAATCCATACCCCATGGCTTTGAAAATTTACCTAGGTTACTAGGAGTTACATAACTTTCTCCCCTGATTACTTTCCCCATTTCTTGCCACTATCAAGAAGGATAAAACCTTCTCAAATGGGTATGGGTAGGAGGAAGGAGGAGCCAAAAGGAAACTAGGTTTTAGCAACCTATGCTTGTCTATTGCATCTCCCTCCCTGCAGGTAAATGACATCAGACAACTTCCTTAGAACCTCATCTTCCTCTTAAATACTTGGGAGATTGTGATTGTGATTTTATGTACCAACTTGACTGGGTCCTTGGGTGCCCAAACATTTAGTTGTACATTATTCTGACTATGTATGTGAAGGTGTTCCTGGATGAGATTAACATTTGAATTGGTAGACTGACTAAAGCAGATCCTCTCCTTTATGTGGGTAGGTCTCATCCAATCTTTTGAAGGCTTATATAGAACAAAAAGGCTGAATAAATGAGAATTTTCTACCCTCCACCCCACCACCTGATTATCTTCAAACTAACAAATTGGTTTTCTCCTGCCTTCAGCCTTGGATTCAGATTGGAATGTATACCATTCATTAACCCTCCTGTGTCTTCAGCTTGTGGACTGTAGATCTTGGGACCTCTTAGCCTCTGTAATCATGTGAGACAATTCAATATATATACCCTATTGGTTCTGTTTCTCTGGAAAACCCTGACCAATACAAGGATAATTATGCTTTCTTCATTTGTATCTCTGAGAAAACATCTTATTTAGCACAGTACCTGACCAAATGTAAGTATATACTCATGCACAGAAAGGTAGATCCTATTATTATGACCATCTGCTTAGAAGAAAAACATGAAGAAATATCCAGAAGTATAAAGATTTGTTCATTACTCTTTGGAAAGAAACAGTAGAAGGTTGTAGATTAGAATATAAACTTTGAGGTTAGATAGAAACCATGCTCCCCACATATGAGCTATATGATGTTGGACAAATTACCTAACTTCACATCATCCGAGTTTCCTTCTTTATAGAATGGAAGTCAACACTTTTTTTTTTTTTTCTCCATCAGCCTCTTTTGAGGCTAAAATGTGATAACAATAGATAATCTCTTACTCATTTAATGGTGGCCATTACTGTTAGAGGTGAAATAATTACCAAGACTACTTGATTGGTTAAGGCAGATGGGTCCCCAATCCAAGTGCCCTTGTCCCTCAGACCTAGTTCCTTCTGTTTTATCAACTCTCTTGTGGCTAGAGCACCATCCCCTGGTTTTGTTAGGTGATAAAGCTTTTCTCTGGTGTTGCTTCAAATTGAATGCACACTCTTCTACATGACCTTCCTTAACTGTACACTTTTACTAAGAGAAAGGAACCTTCATTTGGCATGAACAGTTTCTTTCCTCTGTTAGTCTCTGAAGTGGGGCTGTCCTCTAAAGAAAGCCTGTGATCTTATGTCTTGGGTTAGCTCTGAATGGCTAATAACCAGTCTGCCAGGAGGGCTGGGTGGAGTATAGGATATGAGGAAGTCTAGATGAAGTAAGATGCCAGTGGTTGCACAGACTATTGAATACCAGGCATCCAAGATCATTATTGATCATTGCTCAAAATGATTTCTTGGACTTGGCACATATGTATCAGGCACACACCCACCAAAAATCTGCATCTGTTGGAGGCAGCAATGGTGCACTTCCCTTTTTCAAAAGGGAAATGCCTCCCAAGTCCACATAACCCAAGAAACTTGAACTTCTGTGGGTCAGCAGCAAACAAAGATAATTTGTTTCTGGATAAAACCCTCAATCTGTCATCTCGTTGAGAATATTGCACATTCCCTGGAATGTAGGACACAGCTTATCACAGCTCTGTGCAGTTTTCAACAGTGTATTTGATATGCTGATATGATGAAGCATAGCTCAGGTCACTATTCCACATTTACAAAAGAGTCCCCTTGTTGCCTCCCCTATGGGTATAAGAGTGCTTTGAAAACTGGAAGCATTTTAAATGATTTTTATCTTTCTCACATCCTCGTATTTATTTTATAAAAATGAATTCATCTTTTATATTATAATAAAATATCTAGACCTGTGGTTCTTAACTTCCCTGGGGAGGCAAGGCTCACAGACTCCTTGGACTCTACACACACACACACACACACACACACACACAGAGTTTTATATTTGATGTTAAAGAATCCATGTTTCAAGAACAATAAATTTGGGTAAAGGGATGGAAATAGATAAGGGTTAATGTGTTTAGGGAGATAGAAAAAGATTCCTGGGAAGTTGACCAAATCCTAGTAGGCACTTACTTTCATGACCCAGCTTCTTGAAGAGTCCATTGGAAGTTCTAAATTTAGATCTTAAAACAGGGATAAGAAGGAAGGGAAACTGGGTAGAAGGAACAGAGAAAAGAGGGATAGGGGACAGATGAGGGTGAGGAAGGCAGTTAGGCAGAGGTAATCAGAAAAGTTCAATAAATACTACTTATTGATGACTACACCAGGCATGGCCTAAGGGACAGGCCACACAGATGTACATAAATGTTATTTTTGTCCAAAAGAGGTTCACAGAATAGAAAGAAAGCAAACACACAATCATTTAGCTCTAAAGAGGGGTGCACACCATGTTCAGAGAGGACAGTGGGGAACATTCAGGAAAGCCTTCCAAGCAGAGCAGATATTTGAGTTGGGCCTGAAGTATAACAATAATTTCCACAAGCCACAAGGGTTTAGACCTCCTGAATGCCTGTGGATTTGTGCTGGCAGCATGAATAATGTCATTGTTTATAACTCTCATTTCAATTGGAATCACTCAACAAATACATGGGAGACATCTTCTCTGAGGCAGGGATTGAGGGAGACAAGGAAGTAGCAACATACATGGTCTGCATCCACCTAGGCACTTAGAATGCAGAGGATAAGACATGTTATCACTATTGGTGAGCACGAACCAGAGAGGGAGGTCTCTTCTGGGTTCAAAGCATCAGAGGCAGGAACTGGCAACTGAACCCAGATAAGGGTACACCTGGCTCAGTGTCCTATCACCCAAGTTTTTCCTGGCAGTGAGGACCTCCATTAACTTAAGGTGTTGAGAATTTCCTTCTTTGCCTCTTCCTCGCAGTTTTTCAGTGCTATCATTTTGTAAAGAAAAATGGCTGTTTTTGTTTGTTCTTGTTTTTGTTTAATTCCTAGAAAAGGTAGGTATTGCCCATCTGCAATAAGAGATTCTTAGGGCCCGGCCTGTCAGTTAGGTTAGCAGAGGAAATAGCAAATATTTTAAAAATACAACTATGGGAGCACCTAGGTGGTTCAGTCATTTAAGTGTCTGCCTTCAGCTCAGTTCATGATCTCAGGGTCCTGGAATTGAGCCCCTGTATCACAATGGGCTCTCTGCTCAGTGGGGAGTCTGCTTCTCCCTCTCCCTTTGTTCCTTCCCCTGCTTATGTGCTCTCTCTCTCTCTCTCTCAAATAAGTAAATAAATAAATAAAATCTTTAAAAAAAATGCAACAGTGGTGGTTTTACATTTTAAAAAAATCTAATTTCAGTGTGTAGGGGAGGGAAAAAATCTCTTCTATCTTCCCTTTTAAGTTCTCAGCTGGGGCCCTGTAACAAAAGACAGATTAACAAGAGAATAGCATACAGCTTTATTTAACATAAGTTTTATGGGACATGAGCCTTCATAAGAAGTGAAGATCCTAAGAAGGTCTTAAACCTGAGTGTTTTTATGTAAGGGTTGATGAAGCATGGGGAATCATGGAGAGATGTGCCAGGACAAAGGGTATAAGCTGAAAGGGTAATAAACTGACAAAATGTAGCAAGGTCTGTTTGTTTGGATTCATCTTGGTGTTCTTCTGTCTTCTGGGATAAGGATGCCCTTTCCCTGAGGGATGTCGGGGGGCATTTCTCTCATGAGGGTTTGTGATCCGCTTTAGGGGAAGATCAAAGAATCTTCCCAGTACCTGTTGTTTCTCAAATTCCTTCAACTTAAAATATTCATATTCCAAGGAGCCATGTTTCGGGATGGTGTGTCCTGAACCCCACCCACTGCTCTCTCACCTAATACATTTTATTACATCTCACATGGATTTCTGCTCTTCTCAGTCCTTGGTTCAACTTCCTTAACCCTTGTGCCAATAGAAGGGCAGCTAAGGAAGATGAAATAAGAGTTCTTGTCCCTCTCAGGAACGCTTTGAGCTTCTTCTAAGAATGTATGCATTGATTTGTCATTTTAAAAATACTTATTGAGAGCCTACGCTATACTCATTACAGTCCCAGGAACTGTGGAGAGAGTAGAACATGGGGAAAAAAATCAGTAAAAAACCCTGCCCTCATAGATCTTATATTCTAGCTGGGAGAGGTGGACTAAAAACAGATAATTAATTAAAATATGTATTATGTCAGCTGGATAAAGACTAAGAGAATTAAGGAGGGAAGGAGCATGAAATGATAAGGGAGAGGAGGATCACAATTTTAAATACAGTGTTCAGGAAAGGCCTTATGGAGAGTGACACCTGAGCAAGTGACAAAGATCCTGAAGAATAGACTTCCAGGAATACACAGAACCTTGTTTCACTTCAAGAGGAGCATTTCTTTGGAAAGTCTTTTTCTTTCTTCTTTTTTTTTTTTTTTTTTTTGGATGCTAAAATATATATAACATAAAATTTACCATTTTAACCAATTTGACATACATAATTTACTGGCATTAATCACATTTACAGTGTTGGCCAGCCATCAGTACTATTACTAAATGTTTTTATTATCCCAAACAGAAGCTCTATAACCACTAGACCATTAAGGATAACCCCTTGTTCCTCCTGTCCCCTAAACTTTTGGTAAGTTCTAATTCATTTGCTGTCTCTATGAATTTGCCTATCCTAGATATATTCATGTAAGTGAATTGTACAGTATTTCTCCTTTTATGTTTGGCTTATTCACTCAGTGTGTGTTCCAGGTTCATATATATTATATTATGTCAGAATTTCCTTGCTTTTTGTGGCTGAATGATACGTCATTGTTTACATATACCATGTTTGTTATCCATTAATTTGTTAATGGACACAAGTTATTTCCACCTTTTGGTGATTGTGAATGAGGTTGTGATGATTATTAGCTTACAAATATCTGTTCAACTGGCCTTTTTCAAATCTCTTGGGATTATACCTAGGTGTAGAATTGCTGTATCATATGATTTTCCATGTTTATTGTTATTGTAAAGGCCTATTTAGCCAGAGCGGCCCCACCTTGGTTGAACAGCTGTTTATGCAGTAAAAACTTAAATTGTTTATGCAGTAAAACTTAAATTGACCCTGCCCCCAACTTAAATTAAATTGTTGTTTATGCAGTAAAACTTAAATTGACCCTGCCCCCAACCCAGGGGAACTTATTTAAAATCAAGTCCAGGAAACCAGTCTCAGGTAACAAAGCCCAAATACAAAGGTGGGTCAGGTCAGGTAGAGATAACAGCCTGAATGCAACAACGAGTCAGGTCAGGTGGAGACATCCAATGAGTAAAGTGTGCATACTGTCTCCCTAGCTACCAAGGAGTATGGGCCCCGCCTTTTGGGCGCCAATTCTCATCAAGGTGATAGGCTAGTTCAAATGTCTACTATAGGGTAAATTATAATTCAATTGGTCACTTATGTGTGACCTAGCACGACTGTGCAGCTTTCTCTGTGTGTTACAATCTCATTCACCACCTGTGTGTGGCCAGACCCAACCACATGGCCTTTGCTCTATAAAAGTTATTCTGTGAGGCAGGGAGGGGTGGCGCTTTCTGTAAGAGGAATGGCCTGGGCCGGTTGGTTTGATTCTTGATGCTTGGTGCGAAATAAAGCTTTGCTTGACCTTCACTTTGTATCAGTCTCGCTCCTTTAATCACGGACCCATTATTGGGTGAACCAACATTGGCGACCCAACAGTATGAGGAAGACACCAAACTATTTTGGTGGCTGCACCTTCTACTTTCCCACGCAAAGTATAAGGGTTCCAACTTCTCCACATCCTTGTCAACACTTGTTTTGCTATTGTGGGTTTTCCCAATTATAGCTGTTCTAGTAGGCACAAAGAAGCTTCTCATTGTGGCACTGATTTGCATTTTCCTAATGACTAATGATGTTGAGTATCTTTCATGTGCTCATTGGCCAGTTATATATCGTCTTTGAAGACGTCTATTTAAGTCCTTTATCCATTTTTAAATTGTTACTTGTCTCATTGTTGAATGTTAAGATTTCTTTTTATGTCCTGGATATTACACCTTTATCAGAATATATGATTTGCAAATATTTTCTGTTTGGAGACATCACTGTAATAAAAACTATATGAGTAAAGGGTACGGGGTCAGGTGAAAGAAAGAAGTGTGGGAAACAGCAGATTTGTCTTTGAGAAATGAGGTAGTAAAGAGAAGGCAGTAACTAGGGAAGATATATTTTATAAAGCTGAGGGATAGTGAAGTACAGTAGAGGGTAGAAAAGATGGAGACCACAAGAAGTGGCAGATTCAAGGACAGGATTATTGATAGGGTGGGATGGTGGTAGTTCCAGAGAAGGGAGTGGGTACAAGGACATAGTAGGATATAGCTGGTAATAAGATCTTCAAAGAGTTCCAGAAAAGAGTAACCTCTTTTTCCTCATTTAAGAGGAATGTGACGGGGCTCCCTGTCCTCTCTGCCAATCTCATGGATGTGGAAAGTCAATTGGAAATAAATCAAGTCAGATCATCTAAGATTTATAATTTCTCTCTCATAAACTCAATGTGTGGAATAAGCAGTTATTTATCTTCAAAACAGCCTCAAAAAAAGGCATAAAACTTATCCCTGCACATTACAAACATGAAATCGAGTGTCTTTTAAAAACCCTTAGATTTTCCGTGCATCTCAATTCCCAGGCCAAAATGTTTTGCAGAGAACCGCCTCCTGCTGTTCATTGTTAATGGTGACGATGATACAACTTTTATTTTGATAAGGCTGTCTCTGTAATTAAAGATCTTGATTAGTTGTTCCTGCAAAACCAGCCTTGGGTTGCATCTGCTCTTGCCCTTTCTTAGGAGTCTAATTGTCCATTACCGTATTAAAAGGCCTAAGAAGAAACCAATTTAACTTGGTTAACCCAGGTTTTAAAAAACTCATTTGAACACAAAACACTCTGTTTAGGTTAGCCCTTATTAACCTCTCAAGGACTGGAATTCCAGATAATATACATTTGG
Source organism: Mustela erminea (assembly GCF_009829155.1). Lineage (NCBI taxonomy): Eukaryota > Metazoa > Chordata > Mammalia > Carnivora > Mustelidae > Mustela > Mustela erminea. The sequence goes on along the minus strand of NC_045619.1, from coordinate 23,061,960 downwards.
AAACACTGACCTGGATGGACAGACAATTCCTTCTCTGGGATGTTCAAGAAAACTTGCTTCATCTCTGCCAATGTTTTTCTTGCCCTCTCTAGTATTTGCTTTGCTCTGCTTTTCATATAGAGTGGCATTTCCATGAATGACATTCTACAGAATTGAGTCTCACACTGAAAGCTGAAACAAAATGAAATACATATACCACACACACATAGATACATACATATTGTTGTTGTTATTATTACTGGCTCAATTCCTTTCTACTGCTCCCATCTCTGGCACCCCTATGACAGTTCCATGGGCACCGTTCCCATCACATGGGTTTTTAAGCAGAGATAACTCAGCGGGGGTGTGGAAATATTCCCCCAGGGATGCAAGTTGAGCCTCATATGAACATACAGCCTAACAGCAAGGTGGTATTGGCAGCAGGCTCCCAGCCTGCCCATATGTACTTATAGAGAAAGGGGCAGTTGGTTTATCATGATCTGATTTGACAAGCCTATAGCTTCTTTCCTGCTGCTGTGATCATGAGGCCCTACTGTAATTATAATGAAGTGATTCCATAAACATTATTACCATGTATTAAACATATGTGATAGCATCAGATAGACCCCATAATAACAACAGAATGCTAACAAGCACAAATGTTTTTGTGTTTGACAAAGCATAGCACAAAACTTCTTTAAGCAATGCCTTTCCTTTCAGAGGATGCCAGGAAGTCTGGAACAGAAGATTCATATCAAGTAAACAACCAAACAAAGAACAATACACCAGGAGAAAGAAACCCTACAAAATATGAACTTGAATTCCAATTTTAAGGAAACAGATTGAGTTTCTTATCCTCAGCCTGGAGTCAGAATGACAATATTATTTAGGTGAAAAAAATTTGAAATTTAGTGTAAGAGGGAACCACACTTGATGGGAAAAAAAGTTCTGGTTGAGATTATTTAGAGGACAGGGAGAGATAGAGCCTCAAATCAGGTCAATACAAAATGGCAGGGCTCTGTTAGAGGATATGGAATCCATTGCTGCCACTATGGTAGATCTCGAGAGGGATCAGATAGACGAAAATGGAAAAGAAGTGATCTCATTAAGGTAGCAACACTTAGAAAACAGAAGCATTTACATATAGAACTGGTGGGAAATCAAAGGATCAGAACATGAAAAGCTTGTCCTGGAGAGCGCATTTTAACTCATTGTGTGGGATAGTGGAAAAAAACTGTCCATGATAGGTTAACTCCTATAAGAAATAACCCTTGGATTCATATGTGAGTGAATTAGCATAACAAAAGCTTATTTCTCAAAAGCCATTGTCAGCAAAGAAGTAAATGTTCTTAGGATCCCCAGACATTTGAAATCTGTGTCACCGCCCTACTTGTCCATAAACATGGTGGCCATTGTTAATTGATAGACACACTTTTTCCTTTTAAGCTTAACAAATTCTCAGAGTCCTCATCAGCTCTGCATTGGAGTTGGCATGCATGAGACCACCTATCTGGCATCATGAATTTAATTTTTATCCTAATAAGAAGAGAGATCAAAACTTCTGGAATGAGTTGCACCATATAGGTAACAAGTTCGGATGCAAGAAACATCTTGATTTCCAAACTAATTTAGCACTATCCAGAGAGGAGAAGAATGTAAAGTAATATCCATTTGTGTGAAATCTAGCCAGGGTGCATGGTAAGCCTTAAGCAGGAAAACAGAATGAGGATAACTGAAGTTGATAAAGAGTGTTAATGACCAGTTGAATCTCCAAATCAGATGCGAAATTAAATAAAATCAGGGCTGATGAAAAGCTATTTGATTTGAGTAGTAAGAGGTTTTCAAGCAAATCTCTGAATGCTATTTGTGTGTTACGACTAGCTCAGGAATGTGGGAGAAGGGGGGTTGGTGCTGCAATTGTATGTGTCTGCAGAAAAAGAGGGTTGAGTTCCAGTCTCAAGGAAATAGCCAAAAATACAAGTGCAGAAGTTGGTTCATGCTTAGGCAGAAGTTGGTGATCGAGGAAGGATTTTTTTTTTTAATAGTAGGTATCACAAAAATATGCTTAAAACCCTACAGGAAGAACCCCAGAGACCAAAGGTCTATTTCATAATAGCAGAGAAAGAGATGGAAAAATCCCAAAGAGAAAACCAGTAGGGGCATAGCCAAGTGACAAGAAGTTAGAGGAAATTAATAAGAGGCCAAGCACAGACTTTGCCAACCAAAGACTCCAAGTAGCAGAAGGAAAAATTACAAACTTTCTGAAACTTTGGAATAGTGCAGTGAACCTGTGAAAAGGAGGGCAGATGAATCTAAACTGAACTTTTCAAAATGAGGAACATAAATTCCATTTTAGATTAGGAAAGGGGCTGCAATTGAGAACGCTGTGAGTCACAGAGCGGGGAGAGGCTGCCAGTATATAATGACTTCGCTGGGCCATGCTTTTTCACCTCTAGTTCTTTCTTTAACCCTAAAATCTGTGAGAATCCCTCAAGGACTACCACACTATCCTTCCTTATGCAGCTCAAATGGAGGAGAGCCAGCACCAGCATTTAGACAGTCCTGGGCCTGAATCTTAACCCTAGTCCTACTGTTTACAGCTCCCTTTCCTCACTTGTTAAGTGACATTAATACATCTCTTTAAAAGCTATTATGAGAACAAAATAAGGAAGACATATAAAGCATTTAGCCCTGTGCCTTACACTGAAAGCTTCTCAATAACAAATAGCTGTTATTAAAAAGCAGAAAAATGCCACTCTGTAGTCCTATAAATTGGTGTCCTAAACATTGTATTTGATTACTTTGAACAGCATTGAAAAAATAAATTAGACAACTTCTGTGTCTGGCCACAAGAGAATAACAAGATCCAGACTCATCCTCCCACTACAAATAACTAGAAAACTGGATAAAATACGTAAACAACTGTTTCCAGACATTGGACCACAAGCAGCACAAGACTGTGATCCCCAGTAAAGGAAAACATCAGAGGTGAGTCCTGATTGCCCTGGTTTTTCCCCTAAAGGAAATTCTGTATCACTGTGCAGAGAGAAGAAGCCTAAACAGAGCCCTGAAGTCTCTCAGAGCCGTGGCAACAGACTCACACATCACAGGCTGAGGGAACAGACATTTCTCGGGGGAGATTATCAGGAAAAATGGAGGCACAAGTGAAAGATCCTGAATTCTACCTAGGGGTCAAGTTGAGTCTTTGGCTGAATACCAGTCTGCCATGAACAAAGTAAAACTATGAAATCCAGCAAAGAACAATTTTCTAGCAAAGAATTCTGAGAAGTGGTAAGTTAAGGTTCCCTGAGCTCACAGGAGGCTTGAACTCCTTATGTTTCCAGAAGCCAGCCAATATGGAGAGACTGTACTGAATACACAGGGCATTCAGTAGACACTTCAGAACACTCACAGCTTACAAGTGGGACTAAACTGGTCCTATGCTTACTACTAAAAAAAACCCCCAAAAACAAAAGCTTAAAATCGAGTCTCACAGGGATCAAAATGATCCATAAGTAACTTAACAGCCTACTGAAGCTCTTTCCAAGGAAGAGCAAAATAACAGCAACAATAATAATAAATAGAAATAAGAAGCACTCAACATTATAAAACTTATAATGCCCATTTTTCCATAAAAATTTTCTGTTAGACAAGCAGGAAAATGAGTTTATACAGGAAAAAATAATCAGTCAATGTAAACAGATCCATTCATGACAGAGATGATAGGATTGGTAGACAAGGATGTTAAATATGCTCAATATGCTCAAAATTTTAAAGGAAAAATATAAACTGACAAAAATATTAATAGATGATATTAAAAAGAAACCCAATGAAAAAAATGAAAAGATATATGAAATGAAATTTTACTGGGCAGGATTTATAACAATTAGATTCAACAACAACAAAAAATCAATAAACTTATTTGAAAACATGATAATAGAAACCACCCCCAAATTAAGCAGTAGAGTAAAAAGACAAAAGCAAAACAAAACAAAAAGCCCGAGAATCTCAAAGAAAATGAGTGATCTAACTATGATTAAAGTCCAAGATAAAGGTTTTGTGGGAAGAAAAGAAATTATATCTAAAGAAATAATGGCCTTCAGAAAATTTCTGAATTTGATAAAAATCATAAATATATAGATCCAAGAAAACCAAGAAACAGTATATATGAAAAGAAAAAAAAGACACCTTCAAATTTATTGTAACTGAATTCCTCTAAAGCAGGTAGAGAACAATCTTAAAAGTAACCAAGGAAAAAAGTCAAATAGAAGAATAAAGGTACGAATCATCTCAGACTTAATGCAAATTATGTAAACCAGAGGAAATGGAATAATACATTGAAAGTGTTAAAAGAAAAATAACATTATCATCCTAGAATCCTATACCCAGTAATAGTATCTTCCAAAAATAAAGTGAAATAGTATATTTTTTGACAAAGCAGAGCTAATGGAATTTGTTGCTAGCAGACTACAAGAAATATTAAAGGAGATTCTGCAAGCAAAGGGAACATACTAGATGAAAATTCGAATTTATGAAAAAGAAAGAAGAATGTCGAAAGCAGTAAATATATTGGAAATATATAAAAAAATCTTGTCATTTTTAAAATTCTTTAAAGAATACTTGTTTAAAGTAAAAAAGAACAATATATCATGGGGTATATAACATGTGCAGGAAAAATTCATGGCAGCACTAGCACAAATTATTTATTGACTTTGTTTTTTTTTGTTTGTTTGTTTGCATTTTAGTGGTTTCTCTAGAGTTTGCAATCTACATTTTTTACTAAGCACAGTCTATATAAAATATAAAGTAGATTGCAAACCCTAGAGAAACCACTAAAATGAAAAGAAAAAAAGTTAATAAATAAATCTTGAAGATAAAATGTGATCATAAAAATGTTCAATAAATCTGAAAGAAAGCAGGAAAAACAAATAAATGAACAGAAACAAGTAGAACAAATAGAAATCAAATAACAATATAATAGGTATAAATTGAACCTTGTTGATAATGACATTAAATATCTGATCTTTTCAGACTGAATAAGAAAGCTGCTATTATCTGAATGTTTGTGTCCTCCACAAAATCCATATGTTGAAATTTTAATGCCTGATGTGTTGGTTTTGGCGTTTTGTTGGGGGTAGGGAGCTTTGGGAAGTGTTTAGTTTGTGGGGATGGAGCCTTCATAAATGGGAGTAGTGATCTTATGAGAGATGCCGCAGAACTCCCTAAACCCATTCACAATGTGAGAACACAGAGAAAAGTCTACACTCTGGAAAAAGGCCCTCACATGACCATACCAGCACCATGATCTTGGCCTTCCCAACCTCCAGAATAGTGAGAAATAAATTTCTTTTGTTTATACGCCACCTGTCTGTGGTACTCTATTATAGCAGCCTGAATAGACTAAAAAGCAAATTCCAAATACATGCTGTCTACAAGAAATTGACTTTAAATATAAAGAAACAAATAGTTTAAAAGTACAAGTAAAGGGAAAATATACAACACAACACCAATTATAGGGTAGCTATAATGGCTAAATTAGAAATCACAGTAAGTGGAATAAGAGATATTATAAATGGTAAAAGGGACATAACCTAATAATAAAGCACCAATTCATGAAAAAGGCATAATAAATTTAAATATGTCTGTACCTAACAAAAGAATTTCAAAATACATTAAACAAAAACCGATGGAAGAAAGGAGGAAATAAATAAATTAACAGTTATAGTTGCAGATTTTTTATTTTATTTATTTATTTGTCAGAGAGAAGGACACAGAGGGAACACAAGCAGCGGGAGCAGGAGAAGGAGAAGGAGAAACAGGTTCCCCGCCAAGCAGGGAGCCTGACATGGGGCTCAAAGTTTGGACCCCAGGACCTTGGGATCATTATTTGAGCTGAAGGCAGATGCTTAACAACTGAGCCACTCCAAGACCCCTATGGTTGCAGATTTTGAGCCCCTTTCTTAGCAACTGATAGAATAGACAAAAAGAAATTAAGAAGAATATAGGAGACTTGAGCACTATCAATCAAATTGGCCAAATTTTAAAATTTAGAACCCTCCAGCCAGTAAGAGAATATATAATCTTTTTAAATGCACACATGCATTCACTATGATACTGTATTCTGAACCATAAAAGGTAAAGTTTGTAATCATAGGAAATATATTTTATACCATGCAGAATTAAATTGGATATCAAAAAATATATCTTCAAAATCTTCAAATATTTGAGATTAAGTATTATACTTTTAAAAAGCTTATTGGTTAGAGAAGAAATCACAAGGAAATGGAAAATATTTTGAAATGCAGGGAAATAAAAACAAAAGCTATCAAATTTTCTGGATGCAACTCGAGCAATAATTAACGAAAAATGAATATCTTTAAATGCTCACATTTGACAAGAAAAGTGTAAAATAAATTATTTAAACTTCCATCTTAAGAAGAAAATAGCAAAAAAAGAGAGCAAAATAAGTGGGAAAAAGGAAACAACAAAGATAGAAATCAATAAAAATAGATAAATGGATAAATATCAGAGAAAAAACAATAAAACCAAAAGCTGGCTTTTTGAAAAGGTCAATAAAATTAATAAATCTCACTGAGATTGACCTTTAATGGTGGGTGGAGGAGGAATGAAGAAAGAAAAGGAAGATACCATAGAAGCTTCATATTCTAAGAGAATAATTAGGGAATAGTTTATGAAATTTTATGCCACTGAAATTGACATCCTAGGTGAAATGGATACATTTTTTAGAAGACACAAATTAGAGAAGTTAAGAAGAAGTAGAAAACTTCAAAGATACTCAATCAATTTTGAAAATTAAATTCATATATTAAAACTTTTCTCAAAAGGAAACCCCAGATTCAGATGGATTCACTGGTAAATTCTACCAAACATTTAAGGAAGACATAAGACCAGTCCTAAAACAGTATAAGAAAGAAAAACCTACAGAATATTCTTCATGAACATAGGATCAAAAAATTCCTCAACAAAGTATGAAAATCAAAACTAATGCAATGATCAAGTGGAAAGCAAGATTCATCTAACATTTGAAAATCAATTAACTTAATACACTACCATTGTAATTCACCAATATAATTTCTTTAATGAAGAATATGGTTACCTTAATAGATGCAGGAAAAGCATGCAAAAATTCAACATCCATTCATACTAAAAACTGATGGAATTAGGTATAGAGTTTTTAATTTGGAGAGAGGGCATCTTTTACTACACTTTAAAGTTAAAATACGGATCATTTTTTTACTAAGACTGGGAATTAGAACAGTCACTCTTAAAACTTCTTTTCAACATTGTCCTGGAGGTACTGGCCAGCACGATCAAGAAGGAAAAAGGAATTACAGGCACACAGATTCAAAGGGAGAACTAAAATTATGTTTTTCCTCAGACCCAAAGAAGATCCAAAAACATTTTTTACAGAAATGTTAGTAGAACTAAGTCATAAGAGGTTGCTAAAATACACAAAACAAAATATTAAGTGTGTCTCCATACTAAAAATAAACAATTGGGATATTAGATTTCAAAATACCACAGCATTCAGTATTTCATCATGAATGTTCATAGCAGTTTTATTTACAATAATAAAAACATGGGGAATGAGCCATATGTCTATGAATAGGTAAATAGATTTTTTTGGATAATTGTTTTAATGGTACGACCATGTAATGGAAGACGACTTAGGAGAAAAAAAAGTGACAAAAAGCGGGTCAATTTCAAATATATTTATGCTAAATTAAAGAAGCTAGACATATAACAATCCTTACTGCTCAGTTCAACTTTTATGAAACTCTAGAGAAGACAAATCTAATATATAGTGAATGAAAGCAGATCGGTGGCCTGCCTGGGGCTTAGGGTAAGGAGGATATTAGATGAGAAAGGAAATGATTAAATCTTTTGTGTTGGCAAAAATATTCTTTATCTTGATTTTGTTGGTAGTCACAAAAAATTTATCCAAACTCATGGAACTATACAATTAAGATGTTCACGTTTTATCTTATATAAATGTTATTGTAATAAAGTAGGTTTAAAAATAAGTTGAACTTGTCACTCTTTCTCCAGTTAGGCCCAATGTTATGAGTTCCCATTGCCTCATGCCAAGCCCACCTCATTCTATGAAAGGGCCAGGACTAGGGTGAGGCAAGAGGAAAATAGAGGGCAGAATTTAAGGAGGCACTCATGGTCAGGGTTACAAACCACCTGTTCTTTTGCATTACTTGCCTTGCTAGCCAAGGCATTTCTTTGTGATGCTTGACTCACAATCCCTTGCAGTCTGGCTTCCATTCTCACTCTTCCCTCAAAGCTCACCAAAAAGGACAGATTTTCTGTGGTTCTACTTGCCATCTTTGCAACTTGGAGCAATGTTACCTATCCGATCCATCTTGAAATCTTTTATCATCCTCAGCTCCCAGTTATAGGTAAGCATTGGTTTTCTGTACTCTCCATTGGCCTGTCCATCCACTGCTGTGGTGACAATTTTTCTACTCTTCAGGAAGCTTCTTCTTCTTCTTTAAAGATTTTATTTATTTATTTAACAGACACAGAGAGATCACAAGTAGGCAGAGAGGCAGGCAGAGAGAGAGGAGAAAGTAGGCTCTGGGCTGAGCAGAGAGCCCAATGCGGGGCTTGATCCCAGGACCCTGAGACCATGACCTGAGCCGAAGGCAGAGGCTTAACCCACTGAGCCACCCAAGTGCCCCTCTTCAGGAAGTTTCTATATCTTCCTTTGAGCTTTGCCTTCTGGCTTCAGCTCCAGATCCAAATGTTCTCTAGCCACTATTACATGGGAAGTCTAATTAATGTTTATATTACATTTCACTATATAAATTTGAAGTCATCAACATTGCTCAGATTACCTTCTGATTTCCCTCCTCAGGTGTTCCCTTGGTCTCATTACTCCGTTCTACCACTGTATCTGGTCAGTCACATCACTAATGGATGATGCTGCATTCCATTCTTGTTGCTGCCATCCACCTCCTCTCAACCTCACAATTCAGTATCTTTCACAAGTGTTGCCAAAATGGCCTCCAGATTGCTCTATGCTTCCCAGTCTTTCCTATGTTAACGGGTGCTGCCCCCGGGTCATCTTCCTGAAGGATCCATCTAATAATGCCACTCCCCATTCAAAACTCTTGAATGATGCTTCTTCATGTACTGAATAAATTCCAGATTCCTAGTTTATGCGCAAGGGTCTCCATTCTTTTGCATAAATCCCTCTTTCACTCTTATCTGCCCCTAATCCCCTACTCAGATCATCTAAGAGAAAAATTACACTTACCCTGAATAGACATTCTACCAAATTCTAGCCTTTATTGTTGATGATTATATTAGTTTGCCTGGGCTGCCATAACAAAGCACCACAGACAGAGTGGCTTAAACAAAAGAAGTTTGTTTCCTCATGATTCTGGAGGCTGGATGTCTAAGAACAAGTCAGCAGGGCTGGTTTCTTCTGGGGTCTCTTTCCTTGGCTCAAGATGGCCAACTTTGCCCTGTGTCGTCAATTCTTCCCTCTGTGTGTGCCTGGGTTTTAATTTTCTTGTAAGAACATTTGTCACACTGGGATAAGGCAAACCCATATGACCTCATTTTTATTTAACCTCTTTAAAGACCCTCTCTTCAAATACAGTCATATTTTGAGGTACTGGCATTAAGACTTCACCCTGTGAATTTTGTAGGGGAATACAATTCACTCCATAACAATGGCCATTGGTTTGATATGTATTTTTTCTACATTACAACCAATCCAAACTCAGCCTCAAAGACCACATCAGTTATTACCTCTGTCTTAAAGTTTTTCCATATGGACAAACCAGATAGTCTCACTTACTATTCTGAGCCCCTATAACATTTGGTGTGTACTTCTGTCAGTAAATGAATCATAGTCGTCGTGCAGAAGAGCTACTAGTGAGCTTTTCCTCTCTCTTCTCTAAGTTCTCTATAGCCAGAAAAGATGGAATTTTTATTATTGTAACTCCCTCGACTACTAGCTTTGCTCAGGTACAAATAAACATAAACATTTGTGGTTGGATGTGATGCTTCTGATGGGCCAACCTTCAAGATAAGACTTTATGAACCAAGAAAGTACCTTTTGCCTCACTTCCTAATCTAACTCATTAATTCACTGACATCATTAATTCTAGATCAAGTACCACATCTTGGCAAGTGTAGTGATATTTTAGTCTATTAGACTCTAATTGTGAGAAAACATGAAGATCTTTGGGAGTTAGGGCAGGGAAGACAGTGAAAGACAAATGTATTTATTGACAACTTACTACAGAATAGGACTTGCAGAAATTTTGTGTTCATTTGCTTCTCGTGAGAGTGCGATGGAGTTAGGCTGTGTTTTCTACATTTTACAAAAGAGAAACCGGAGGCTCAGAGAAGTTAAGTGACATGTAGTTAGTACCAGTTATTGTTGAGTTAGTGGCACAGCTGGAACTCTAATGCAGGCCCAGCGTGTCTCTGGTACTTAACTTTGACCTCTTTCTACCATGTCCCATTCCATTTTAGCTGGGTATATCTGATAAGAACATAAGATATGGTGTGGAAGACACTGCTATGGGTGCCTTAGATATAGTCATTCATTTCATCTCAGCAACTCAGGGAGGTTGGCCTTCTATCAGCATTGCCATTTTACATATGAGAAAACTGAGGCTCAAAAATGTTAAGTAATTTGCCCAAGATCAAAGTACCAATAAGTATAAGGTCCAAAATCTGACCCAACGGACTGATTTCAGAGTCAAAGCCCTGAACTACTAGTTGCCAGCTGCGCAAGTACCCCAGCTTCCCTTAGATTAGCACCTCCACTTGGAGTTCCTGTCCAACAGCCCTCAGATTAACAGCTCCTTGGAGGACAGCCAGATATAAATGCATGAATCCGTTAAATCATTTCTAGTTTCTTTCTTTCTCAAACTTTCATAGTTCAGGTGACTACTAAAATAATAGGCACTAGACTCCTGTTTTTCACTCTTTGGGAAATGTCTTTCCCTATCCACATGCCAGCACTCATACCATTTCAGCCCAAGCTGGGATGAGAATTGGGTTTGTTTTATTTTAGAAAAAGTGAGTTTCACACATCTAGTTGATCTCCATGGGTCGCTTTTCGGTGTGTGTTTTATTTTTACCTTTTTTAGAGGAAAATGTAAATTGGGAAGTTGTCCAAAAGTGTATCAATTATTTATGCTGCACTTGTGCAGACATTTTTCCCAGCTGCTGCTAAAAGGCAAGAAGACATTTTACCAAATGTTTTACCTGTGGCAACTCCCTTCTATTTGTTACCTTTGAAGAAGAAAATTGAATTTTATCGAGAGGTGATGTGAAATGTGTTCTGAGCACTACTTCTCCCTTCTGGTTTTGGGGAAGGGGATCATTTCAAAGACTTTCCTTACTCACTTGTCTGTCCCCAGCAGAGATGAAATAATTTTCCATGTAAATAATTATTGGTAAACTTGGGAAGAATAGCTTGATCAAATTCTGTTCCTCTTGTATACAGCCTTGAGCTGCCTTCATGGTTAAGAGAGGGAACCAACCTCAAATTTGTGTGGCTGGTTCATACCTCAAAAAATACTTTTCCTGTAAGAGTCTGAGTTGACTTTGAATTTAATAATTACACAGGAAGTAGAAACATTTTGGGGAGGAAGTTCTCTCAGGCCTAATGAATTTCATGATAGGAATCAGTGGTGATGGACATAGCGGCAAAAAATCAAAATGTTCACAAGATTTTGTGCAGGCCAAAGGATAGAGCTCACGAGCGACTGAAACTGCCACCATTCAAATTCCTAAACAATTGCTAGAAGGTAGAAAGAACTCCCATGGCCTTCTCTGGGAATGAAGTCAACATGGAGACAGATTCGTTTTATCTCTAATACATGGTAAAAGCAGAGTGACAAAATTAAGCTCTTGTGGGAACAATTCTGCCAACGGTGTTTGAGTTCATGGACTGTGACTTTGGGACAACTGACCTCTACTAGAGTGCTAATGTCCTGGTGAGAATAAAACTTCTCAGAGACCACTGAGTTTCTGGTACCATCTTTGCCAATACTAATTGAGATGATTCAAAAGGCATGCTAAGGGTGGGGGTTTTGTTTCTGCTCAAGTTTTGAATAGTTTGAGAAAATGAAAGAGATGAAGAATGAAAATGCTAATGGAGACTAAGTTGGAGAGACAAATCAGTTCTGGAAGCCAGGTAGACTTACAACTATTCAATTTTGTAATCAGGCAAACCTACCTACTGGGTCATGTTAATGCTGGAGCCAGGAGGATCCCTGTCCCCTCCCATGCAGAGTAGCAGAGAAGCAAAGGCAAAAGTATATTCCTTGTGGGCAGCTTCCTCAAGAGGAACAGTGAACTAGGATGAGCATGTTCAGTTATTCTTCTCCAGTATAAACATAAAGAAGCCAGAGAAAAACTCTCTTCCACATGGGAACCAAGAGTGGGAAAATGGTGTTTCTATTTAGCAAAGCCCCATTTCCCATTTCAGATCAATCTGTAAAGCATCTTACTATATCTGATGTGAGGGAGATCAGTTCTTACACTGGGTTTCTGTACTGTTGCAACTTCTGTGTAATAGGCATGGCAACGGAGAAGAGTGCAAGTTTGCACTAGGACAGTCATAAGTCAAGGTCTTGCTTTTCCATGGCTGACCTCAAACAATATGTGCATCATTTTCTGTTGTTAACATTTCACTGTAAACCATTCCAGACTGTTATGTCAGAAAAGGTGAAAAATACCTTCTCCTATTCATCGGTTGGGCAACCACAATTTAAAAAATAGCCTTCAAACCCAGGTCTATGAGCAAGGAAGCAAGCACATCACCTTTGTCTTCGGTCACCAGGGAGGGGCATTTCCAAATCATTTTGTTCCTTCTTTTACTCATCTGTATCTCCAGATGTATGTATACATAAGTTCATATATGGACTTACGTATATACATACATATATATGTATATATATGGATTTATGTGTGTATATATATATGTATCCCTTCTTCAATAATTATACATAATTCTACTTTCTTAACCCAGAAAGTCCCTTGCACAGCAAGTAGACTTATCCTATTTTTAAATTGCCTACACTATATTTTCATTGATGAGTAGATAAAAAAGCTATAATGTTTTTAAAAAACACAATTGATAAGGGAGCTTAAAGTCAGTGGAGTGTGTCTGCAATGCTGTAAGACCAGGAGTCTTGTTCCTTTCCATTGGAGTGATGGGTCAGTGACAGGCATGACCATTAGCTGATGTCCCATCTGGACACCTCAACCATCACATATGACACCTGCCACAGTATTTGCTAAGCTGATTTGCCGATGTTGAAAGGTTAACCAATTTGATTGCTTAAATTTTATTCTAAGCTAGTTCTTTTCAGGTATGTCACATTGCTAGGGCTTGGGGAAGATTAACAACATGAAAAGTTTGAAATTCAGAAGGCATGCCAAGTTTTCTGGAGTTGTAGAAGGTTTTGAAACAATTTCTTTTTTTAAGACTTGTTTTTTTTTTCTTTTTGCAAAACATCAACTCTCAGTAAATGTTTATCTTTAATTTTAACCTGAAACTGAGTTTGAGAATTCCAGCCCACATGGATTTTGTTTTTCCAAAAACTCATCAAAAAGGCTTACAGAAAACTACCTCTGTTTAAAAAAAAAAAAGAAAAAAAGATGATGAAATTGCTACTTCAAACTCCAAAAAAGTCTGGAACTCTTTATTTATTGCTACTCTATTCACTGACAAATCTCCAATTGGCTGAAATCCAAAAATCCAATTTAAATAGATGCAGAAATGTCTACACTATCTTCCAAATAGGAAGGGAGGGAGGAATGGAGGATGGTGGAGAAAAATGGAGGAAGAGAGAAAGAGGTAGGGAGAAAGAGAGACAGGCAGGCAGGAAGGGCGGGTAGGCACTGCAGAAGCCGCTCTGACCTTCTGAACAGCATCCACTACACACCATTAGAGGAGGGGCAGGGCAGGACCCTGAGCGGGAGTTCTTTGACGAGCACCTCGAAGAAATCTCTCAACTGGAGACTCTCAGCAAGGGCACGCTCAGGATGCCCCCACCGACCACCTCGGTGCTTCCCTCCCCATCTCCCCACATTCTCTCCTGAACCCCCTTCCGCCCTGCTTCATTCTAGAAGAAAATGAGCTCTGTAGATGAGACAAATACAAATCATGCCTTCCAGCCTCCAGCAGCCTCTCTGCTGGTCACCATTTCTCTCTCTGAAGTGACCCCGGCACCTTCCACAGTTCCCTCCTGCCAGGCCTGAAGGTCAGACTGAAGAGAGAGGGACACAGTTCTCAGTGTCCCAACAGCGCCCCTGTCCCGGAGAGTCAGCCCGCAGCGACGCGAACAGCCCAGCCTTTAGCCCCGGAGAGCTCTGAGCTCTAGGCCTAGCTCTTGAGTTTATTAACAATACAGTCCAAACTGCAGTCAGAATTTTCATCCTGAGAAGCCGTGATGGCCAGGTGCTTGACCAGCTTAGAACTCCTGTGGCTCACTCTTGCTTTCTTCCTGAAGGCCACACCTTGCATCCTGGCTCCCAGGACCTGCAGATTCTGGGCCCCAACTCCCCTTTGACTCTTCCCCACACCGCTCTGTGGTTTACATTTAAAACTCCAGCCCTGTAGCATCTCTCTCACTATCCCTAGCTCTTTTGCTTGATTCTAGAGCAACGCCCTTTCCCTGGAAAGGGCCAGATGGTCAATATTTTTTCAGGCTTTATAGGCCAAGTGTTTTTTGTCACAACTACTCACCTCTGCCGTCGTGCTGCTAAAGCAACCACAGACCTAGGTAGATGAATGTGTGTGGCCACGCACCAATAAAGCTAGCATATGGGAGGGCAGGGACAATTTCGGGGGTGCATGTTCCGCCCAGGGGCCGGAGCTTGCTAACTGATGCTCTACCACGTTCATTCACACTCTTCGTTCCTTCTACCTGGGACACCTCCCACTTGCCCTGGATATGAAAATCCCGATTTTAGGTGGGCTTTTCTTTTTCTTGCCTAAGCTCAGGTGCCAGTTCTTCCAGGAATCTTCCCTTATGCCCAAATCTGCGTCAGGGGCCTCCACCCCAAGAGTTTCCAAAGCCCTTTCCCCACCCCTGGCTCACCATCCCATATTATGATTGCTTGTTTACAGCAACATCTACATCTCTCCCTAGAATGTAAGTTGCACAAGGCAGGGATCAACTTTATCTTGTTTATTTAATACTCAGTACCTGCCCAAAGTAGGTATTTGATATCTTGTTATTATCATCGCAATAGGATAAATGGACCATTTTGTGCGAGCTTGAGAACATAGCAACTCTTCTATCAGAAAAGTCAAACCAACAGACTCGCAAAGGCAAAATCTTCCCCCATCAGGCGTACCTGGGATTTAGTTGGTAAGCAAGTGCAACAGTCTGGGCCAAAGTCACAGGGCATCAGCCTCTGTGTTCACTGGAATCGCCTGGAAGGACCTGAAAACTCGCTGATGGCTTAGAGCCTACCTGCAGAGACTCTTTACCTATTCTGCCCCTGCAGCCTGAAAAGAGAATCTTTACTCTTTCCCCAGGAGTATCTGTTCCCCAGGGCGGCCACAACAAATTACCACAAATTAGGTGGCTCCGAGCAACAGAAATGTCTTCTTTCTGAGTTCCGGGGCCTGAATGTCTGAAATTAAATTGCCGTGGGCTCTAGAGGACGATCCTTCCTTGACTCTTCCAGCCTCTGCTGGCTGTCAACAATCCTTGGCACCTTGGCTTGGGGTCACATCGTATCGATCTCATGTCCATCCCCATGTCACTTTCTCCTCTGTATGTCTGTTCTCCTCTGTGTGACTGGAATAAGTACACCCATCATTGACTTAGAGCCCACTTGGGTCCGTGAGCATGATCTGATCTCAAGACTTCAACTTAATTACGTCTGCAAAGATCCTTTTTCCAAATTACACACGTTTGCTGGGGCCAGGAATTGTCCAGGAATGAGTACATGGGCCTATCTTTTCTAGGGCCAACATTCAACTGAAAACACCCGGTAATTCTGATTTACAGCCCCTCCCTAATTAATATGCACACATGTGTAGGCAGGCTCGCGCATCTGTGCCCAAGCTTGTGTGGGAAACAACCACTTCTTTTGCCAGGTGAGAATGATCGTTTCGGAGTATTCCCCACCCAAGAAAAGGAGCGAAGCGCCAAAGATGGGTGGTGATGAAATTCCTGGCAGGTGGGACGGGGTGATGAAGAGCCTGGGTTTGACAAGCAACTTCTCTCTACAATTTTCGCTGCTTTCTCCCTCGAAATTCTCTTTTTACAGGGGGATCTGTAATAACCAGATTTGTCTTTCTCTTTATTTTTGTTCCCCTTTCTTGCCTTGAAGCAGTCCAAGGCAGACGGAATAGCCATAGTCCTGTCACCTCCTATTGTTTCAAAGACAACCATACCCTGCCTTTGGGTCAGACTTTTAGACAAAACTGAAGAAATGTTTTTGGTGCCTCTCTTTGGATAACTGAGACATTTGTTATGAAATTATGAGAAAGGAAAATCTGTTCTTCTTTCAGATGAGTGGAGCATAGGAAGTCAGAGGTGTGCCTCTATCTCAGTGAGACCGGAAGTGCCTCACAGATTCTAAATCCTTTCAAAGCTAAAAAAGGGAAAGAAGGGTGTCATTCTTATGGAACGAGGGTTCCCACTTCTGTTTGCTGTTGAATTTGCAAAAGTCATTTTACTCTAGCTCTCATCAGGAATAAGTTTGAAAATCTAATGGCGATGATTCTCTTACAGAAGTTCAGAAGTTGGGGATAGAAGGCTAAGGTTACGTTTTGATTTTTCCTCTCCACCATCTTTGGGGAACCAAATATCATTAGAAGTTCTAGTAATTGCAGTACAAAGAGTCCTTACAAGGCAGTCCTTCAGCAACCTCCTCGAAGGGAAATGTCTTGTCCTTATTTGTAATAACATAATGTGATTTTGAAAGAGGCAGTGTGATTGTGGATTTTGTTTGGGTTGGGAAAAAATAGACGCTGCATTTTTTTTTTTTTTTTTAATGGAGGAATGCAAAGCTGTTAGATGCTGTTTGGATAAGAAGTAGTAGGGAGAGTATACTCATTAATGCATTCTGCTGTCTGGCATGTGGGCTAATACTGACTGCTGGCACCAACTTGCCTCTGCTATTTTGTTAGAGGGAAAAAAAAGAAAAAAGAAAACACCCATTTTGCCCATTTTCACTTTATTGTCTCGTTCTTATTCTAATCCCCAGATAGAAAGAGCAAAGACTTTCTGCTGATTCAAGACTTTTTGCAATTTGGAGAAAAATCCCATTTTTTCCCCCTCTCCTTCCGATCGGATGATGAGCAATCCCGGTTACTTCTCAGGTGTTCTTACTGAAACAAAAATTGCCAAAGAAATGTGAAAAATGCTAGCACTTATTGGAAATGCAAATTCGTTCTGCTTAATGTGAATAGCTTTGCCCAGGCAACAACAGAAGAGACAGTTAGAATGCAGTTGTGATTCCAAGAATTCACCCTTTCTTCCAACTAATATGACATTCTTTCAAAAAGGAAAGAAAAGCAAGAATGAGAAAGAAAAGGGAAATATACGTGTGGTTTTGCTTCAGTTACCAACACAAAAATGCCAATTTGATACGGGTTTTATTTTAACTAAAATAATCTGTTATTGTGCAAGTATTGTCAGAACAAAGCAGCAATAAAGGAGTTTTATGTCTGTGCTGCCTTCATTATGGCTGGGTTTTAAGAGCAGTGGACCACAGGTCAACCAATGTTTGGAGTGACGGTGGGTGTATTCTCCACTGAGGACTCCACGAAATAGCCATGTTTATTGCCCATCATTTTTCAATGATTTTATGCCATCATTTGGGAGATGAATAAAATAACTCTGTAGCAGGCATGCATGTAAATAAATTAAGCATTAAGAACCAGCCAGTTGTAATCATCTTTCTTTGAGAATGTACTAAATAGTGGCAATCAGTGAAATGGACGAGAAATTGCATTAAATTGCAGTCCCAGTTACAGAGCAAGCCGGCTGAAACAAGTCTCGAGGTGCCAGGGGAGGTCTGAAGGGGGGCGAAGAATGCGGTTGTCTTCTGGGTGTGTTTTAGGCTACAAAACCACGCTGGGCAAATAACGTATGGGTCACTTAACCTTCCTAAGTGAAAGTATCTATTATTGATGAACAAACAACGATGAATGAACTCTTTAGCAATATATTACCATTTCCCTCATTTGAGCATTCAAGTCTCCTAGGCCTGAGAACCTTGGCAAATATAAAACCAATTGTCTCCTTGTATCATAATGCCTCTTTCCACAATGACCACTTTAATTATTCAGAGGATCCTTTTAAAAATTAAGATTGATTGGGAATAAGAGGAGAGAGTTTAATGAAGAGATGTGGATTCCTCCACCCACCCCCCCCCGCCTTTCTTTTGGGAGGAAAATGGGAACTGTGGATAGAGAAGCATTTTCTTCTTTTTCACTGAAATAATGGTTAGGCCTCAATGGTGTACATTTTCCAGCATCTTCTCCAAAGTAAAATAGAAAAAAAAGGGTGGCGCCTTCCTAAATGTTCTTGATTTTTTAGTTGAATGGGGATAAATTTGGCCTCCCTGGATATGTGCTGTAACCAGGAGACATGTTCAGCTTATCGTCTTGATTTCTGATTCATGTGACCCAATCTATCTAGTGAGGAATCTCAATGAATGAGAAAAAGCATAGGCTTCAGTTATCACCGACTTTGGTTCAAGTCATGGTTCGGCCACGTACAAGCTGTTTGTCTTTAGATTAAGTTTCTCTACCCTTCCGAGCCCCCCCCCTTTTTTTTCCCTCATAGCAAAAAAAAGTGTCTATTATGCTCATATCATGTTAGCCTCCTGGTACAAGGTTGAGCATAGTATTTGTACAATTAATGGATGCTGAAGCTGTTAGTGTT
Source organism: Mustela erminea (assembly GCF_009829155.1). Taxonomy (NCBI): domain Eukaryota; kingdom Metazoa; phylum Chordata; class Mammalia; order Carnivora; family Mustelidae; genus Mustela; species Mustela erminea. Next base: position 23,043,064 of record NC_045619.1, on the reverse strand, counting down.
AGAATCCAGAAAACTGCCAGTCAACGTGCTGTTTTTTGGTGCAGGGCAGCTGATTTTTTTTGACTTCCTACTATGTGCCAGGTAGTCGAATAGATGCTTTTATGTATGTTATCTCATTTATAACACTTAAGGTATTTTACACGGTTTCTATTTTACAGCAGGACAACGTGAAGTTCAAGGAATAGATCACCTGCTCAAAAACTACTTAACAACTGCCTGCCAGGGCTGGCATTTGGATCCCAGTCTTCTAATTCCATGCTAGGGTCCCTCTCTCTCCAATGTTCTGTCAGCCACATTTGCCAACAGACTTCAGAGGTCTGAACTTGAGATGTGAAAAATGAAGCTTTGTCTAGGGCTGTGTAACTCTGATTTACTTGGTAACTTGTTATATCAGTGAAAATTCTTTAGATAAGAGAAACCCAAGTTGTACTGGATTATGCAAAAAGAACTTATTGGTTCAAATAATGGAAACGTTCAGGAGAAACTCTCTTGACCATTGACTCCATGCTGGCGGATTCTCTGGCTTTTTGGTTGCTGGCAAGATTCCAGCTAATAGCTTCACAGTGGAAATAAGGATCCTTGCTTCTCAACAGAAAAAGATTCCAAATTTAATCTTTTCTGGCAGTTTGGGTCACCTCCCCATCACTCTTTCAGGACAGCTGGCCAGAACTGAGTCATATGCACACTCCTCTACTCCAGGAGTAGAGGTCAACAATGTAAATAGGCTATGGGGGTCAGGGGGAGGAGCCTCCCGAGAAAAGTGTCTCGAATTCATGTGAGTGAATCAAGTTATAGTTGTCCTTCTGGAAAGAAACTGAGAATCAAGTCTCTTGTCCACAAGCTGTGGGACCTTGAACCAACTGAGTGTCTATTAAGAATTAGGGCTCTAGCGCCAGACAGGATGAATTCTGCCTCTCCCGTGTTTTAGCTGTGTGACTTTGAGCAGGACACATCATCCTTCTGTAACTCAGTTCCTTCCTCTGTACAATGGTTCAGTTCCTAGAATTTTGAAGACTAAGTAGATTAAATCATTATATATTGTAGAAAAAATAAGTCTATTCTAGGAAAACATTAGGTATATAGTAAATGCTCATTAAATATGAAAGGCAGGCTAAGATTTTTTAAATGATTATGCCTAAATTTCCTGGAATTTAACATAGAACTTTGTCTTCCTTGACTAACGCACAGAATAAAAGTGAGAAGATGCACATGATGTCACATTGGAAGAACAGAAGATGTTCTACAGCTGTTCCCTGGTGATGGCATTGTGATTGCACTTGCAGGATTCAGACACCCTTCCTTCATGGCACCTCCTTCTAGTAAAATCTGTCTAACTGTACTTTCGAAGTGATATTGCTGGAATCATACCATACTGACTATTTTCCAGTGGGCCATTCCCTGATGCACAACTTCACTAGTGAGCAAAAAAGAGAGGGCGATTGCAAGTGTTGGGTAGATCACATCTCTCCTCTGCTCCAACTTTGCTGTCTTAATTGGAAGAAAAATGCAAGATCCTCACCACGGCCTAAAGATCCTATGTGATCTGCTCTCTTAAATTATTTCTCTCCTCTTGCTCTGCCTCACATCCTCATCTTCTCTTACTGGCTTCATCCACATTGGCCTCCTTGCTCTTTCAGAAATGTGAACATGCTAGGTCTATTGCAGCCTCACAGCCTGTGGATAGAATTTCAACTATTCCTGACTGACTTTCTCTCTTCAATGAAGTAGCTGAGCAAATGTCACCTTGCATGGAAAGCCTTTCCAATCCACCTGACATAAAATACAGCCTTTCTGACGCTTGAATCCACCTTATCCGTCCATGGCTTTGTTATAAATGCTCATCTTCACTTGTTATTTTATACACTCATTCATTCATTCATTTATAATATACCCCCCAACTCGAATAAAAGTTCCTTAAGGAAGGATTGTTGTTGTTCATGGCTCCCTCCACAATGCCTTGAAGAGTCTGGTCATAGTACTAAAGATTCAATAAGTATTTTCAGAATGAGTAAATAAATAAGAAATGTAAAAGTCCCTGCTGCCAAGCTTGGAACATAATCAGTATTCAGTAAATGTTTGTTTAAAAATATATTTTCAGTTAACCTCTCAATGAGATTTAGTTGGTAGTTATTGAAAGTTACTGGAGACCCTATCCAACAATTGCATTCCTAGGTATTTACCCAACAGATTTGAAAATTATGTCCATACAAAAACCTGCAAGTGAATATTTATAGCAACTTTATTTATAATCATCAGAACAGAAAGCAACCTGGATGGCTTTCAATAAATAGATGGTGGTACATCCATATGATGGAATATTATCCAGCAATAAGAAAAAGAGCTATCAATCCACAAAAAGACATGTATGAATCTTAAATGTGTATTGCTATGTGAAAGAAGGCAGTTTAAGAAAGCTACACTGGATGATTCCAATTATATGGCATTCTGGAAAAGGCAAAAATCTAGTAATGGTAAAAAAAAAAAGTCAGTGGCTTCAAGAGATTTGAGGGAAAGGGGAGGGAAGGTTGGCTAGGCAAAGCATAGGTGATTTTTTTTTTTTAGGGTGTGAAACAATTCTGTAGGATATTGTCCTTGTAGGTACATGATATTACGCTTCTATCAAAATTCATTGCATTTTACAACAGAAGGAGTGAGTTGTAATTTTTGCCAATTATTTAAAAACTACTTAGAAGGTCTGGCAATCATAGGATGGAAAGCAGAATGTCACAAAACAACCCAACTGTAATGCAAATATTCAAAAACAACCTCACTAAAGGAGGTGGATGGGGGAGGGGCAGGCCGAAAATAACTCTAGAATGAGCGTAGGGAAGCCCTGTGTTCTAGTTGATAAAGTCCTAGTCCATAAAGGTATGAGTTAACAATTCTGATATTGCTGTACATGTGGCCTGGAACTGTCAAGTAAAGGGATAGTGGATGATGAAAGCCATGTTCATCACTGCTAGAGTGGAAGTCTACAGATACGCACAGCGAGGAAGCTGGGATGACTTATGTTGCCATGACTTAGGAGATAACACTATAACTCATGTTGAGCTTAACATAGATACACACGGTTCCATATAGAAGTATGCACAGATATGTATGTATCTGTAGATTTATACATACATACATACATGTCCTTGCTGTTTCAGCGGAGACGGTCTAGAAGTAATTACACCCCAGTAATAATGAGCACATTTAAGAGCTCCGTCATGGTTTCAAATACCATTCTCCAAGAAGAGGAACAAATGCTCCTCGAAGAAATGGCTAAAATGGCTGATTCTAGGGAGAGGACAAGATGAGCCTGGAATGTCCCAGAAAATAGGTGCTTCAAAAAAATAAAACAAAAACAAAACATCACAAGGATGGGGGTATGCCAAAGGGACACAGGAACCAACTAACAATATTGTCAGTGGCCAAAGCTGGAAGAGTTTAAGTGACAAAATAAGCAGTATAGTATTGACTATAACCTTAAATACTAAATAAATGTGCATCAGCTATACTGATGTAAATAAAGAACTGAATAAACAAATAAAGGGGGGATAATAAGCAAATTTCCCATGTAGAAGAATTCCAAGTCATGTTAGACCTTTTCCTCTCAAGAATGTTGGAGCATAACTCCCAGATCCTTAAGTGTAGCAGTATGATGTAGAGAAACCAGGCAAATCGAACCTCAGCCAGCAGATCAATAGTCAACAGCCTCAGCGATAAGTCATGTTAATAATATGTACCATTGGCATGATGTGATGAAAATAGCGCTTCTCCTCTGTGGTCTTCCTCTCTCAAATCCATAACCCCAGTCTAATCATGAAACCTTCACACCGATCCCAGTAGGGGGATAGTCTACAGGATACCTAGCCAGGACCGTGCAGATTGTCAAGGTCATCAAAAGCAAGCACTGCCTGAGAAACTGTTACAAGCCAAAAAGAGCCAAAGGAGATTTGATGATTAAATATAATGTGGCATGCTGGATGGGATCCCGCAACAGAAAAAAGGACATTAGGTCAAAATTAAGGAAATCTGAACCAAGTGTAGGCTCTAGTTAATAATAATATTGTTAACAACAGTTAAAAATAATATTAATATTGGTTCTTGAATCATAACAAATACTAATATAAACTTAATAATAGGGAAAATGGGTTCAAGGCATGTGAGAACTCTGTCCTATATTTGCAATTTCTTTGTTAACCTAAAAGTGTTCTAAAAATAAAGTTTATGTATATAAGAAGAAGTTACTGAAGACAGTCCCTGGGTAAAGAGCACACAGATTAAGGATGTAGTGAATAGAGAAAACCGCTGAAGGGATACGGATAGTCAGGGTACCCATCTTTGACATGGACTAGGTAATGGTTTCATCTACCTCCATGCCTGCAACACAGATGAATCAGATGTCTGCCTTTACCAGGACCCTTGCGAGGAGGCGGAGACACAGTGGTGAACAGGAAAGGGCATGTTCACTGTCTTCAGGGAGCCAAATGAGTAGGGAACATGAACATGACTAAAACAATCATACAAGTCAACATAAAATCCCCGTGGTGGTTAGTTACAGAGGAGACACACACAGGACTGCTAGAACACAAAAAGGGGCATCAGAGTCCATCAGAGAAGCTAAGAAATGTGTCCCCGAGACAGAATTAAAATCGCAGGGGCACTTGAGAGGGTGGGACATTCTGGAGCCCTTCACCTTACAAAACAACTATTCGGGGAGATTTCTCCCCTTCACTTTGTCTGCTGCAGTCAGTCTGAACAGACCAACTGTTGTGCCAACAACTGCCAGTTTGTTTGGTTTTGGAAAACTGTCATTTTGTTGTAGATAACTCCTCATTTGAAGTGGGAAACTTGGTGAGGAAGAATTAAAAAGATTTTAAGACTACCTGACAGGATCGCTTCATAACAACAAACAGAGCTGTGCAAAATGTTTGAAGTGTGAGACATTTCTTCCTCAGGGTTTCTGAGTATTTTGGTATTTGTTTTTGGTTTTTTTGTGGGTTTTTTTGGTGTTTTTTGTTTTTCTACTGGGCACCCCCACCTCCAAAAGATCGCCCCATAGATAAGAAATAATTGCTTGTTTCTTGAGGCATAAAAAGCAGGAATATCCTAAGCCCGCTTTCCTCATATTTGGTATGAATATGACTAATGTCTCTTCTAATCCTTGAGGCATTCTTAAAAAGAGCCAGCATGTGAATAAAAAAAAAGGCTTTAACCTTTTTCCTCTGCTCATTATGTAAATTCTATTGTTCAGCTTCCTTTTTTCCCCCTCGGGTTTCAATGCTTATCTCCCTCCCCTTCATTTTTCTGAATGAGTTTTCTTCCCTTTTGTCTTTTTCTGGGGTAGATATTATTATGCACGCTCTTTTGGGGTGGAGAGGTATATATTAAGGCTATTAATATGTTTACCTTTTTACCTATTTAGAATATGGTGAAAGAGAAGGACAATAAGACGAGTCAGGGCCGTCTTCTGAATAACACGGAGCTCCCAGTAACAGCAAAGTCTTCTCTGAGCATGAAGTGGTAATCTGGCTGCATTGTGAGAGTAAGTAGAGTATTCAGCATTCTAATCTTTTATATGTAACAACAGCCCAAGTAAATTAATTATAACTTGAGAAATCAACGTGAGCGTGTAACACATAGGCACCATTTTCCTCCAGGCACGATGAAACAGTGTTAGCATAGAAATAGAATCATCTGCAGACTCACTGCTAACCTTCGCCCTCATTTTCATTCCCGGTTTTATGCAGGAGTAACTAAGCAGGTTAATGTCAGAGAACTGGCTGTGATTATTTTTAGTTTAAACAACAGTGTCTGCCCAAGATAAATGCATGTGCAAGATAGATTTCACCCCTGAGAACAGTTCATCTTTCCTTTTGCGTGCCATTTTCCCTTTCCTGCCCCTCAAATGGGTTCTGAACATATAGATTACATTATCACATTAAATGAGGATGGGTAAACTTCAAAGGGTTCAGATTAAGATATACCTGGACTTTCAGGTTCGAACTTGAAAGCAAGCTCACATTAACTGATCTATGAAGCCATGATGGAGATGCCTAATTTCGTCAAATTCCTTTGAGTAGTTTTAAAATGAGACAAACCAAATTCGGGGCTTCAGGGCGTTTGAGTTATCCTCTAAATTAATGCTGCACAGGAAGGAAAAAGAACAATTTAAAATCTTTCAAAAATCATGTATTCTAAAAATACATTTATATCAATGTATCCACAGCCAGCCTTGTATCTAGTTGTGTCTGTTTTATCGTTAAATAAGAAAAATGTGTGTAAACCACAGTTTTGGGCACCCAGCAACAGTGCTGTGTATAAATTATTGTTATTTTTATTTATTGGTTTATGCCTTCATTTATTCATTCAACAAACATGTCTTGGGCTTCCACTATAGGGGACCACTATGCAATCAGGTGAGTTCATGAGGATCACTTTAGCCACCAGACTCTCAGCTGAAGTAAACATGTGTCACTTTTGGGCCAGAGGTTGTGATTGCCAGTGCCAAGACTCTCCAGATCTCCCCTCCTCAGCTGGGGTGACTGAGAGAGGCTCCTATCTCCTATGGCTGAGTTACAGCATTGAGACTGTCAGTCCGGGTGACTGAGCATGGCCCTCACTAACCCATAGTAGACATGTAGGATGAGTGAAAAAACCTTGTTGTGTTAACCATAGGATTTTGAGATTGAGACTGATTTATTATCGTAGCATAACTTAGTTCATCCTGACTAAGAGATAATGGCTGAACTAGGCCTCATCATTCTGAAATAGTATTTATCATTTACACTTTAGAAATGAGGAAACAGGTTCAGGAGGTCAAATAACTTACTCAGGTTCATAAAGTATAGAAGAAGCAAAGAAATGCCTTTAACCAAAGCCTCACGTCCACGAATAGACGTGAAGTACCATAATTAGGGGATACACTTAAGAATGAAGAGCTTTGGGGCACCTGGGTGGCTCAGTGTGTTAAAGCCTCTGCCTTAGATTCAGGTCATGATCTCAGGGTCCTGGGATTGAGCCCCACATCAGGCTCTCTGCTCAGCAGGGAGCCTGCTTCCCTTCCTCTCTCTCTGCCTGCCTCTCTGCCTACTTGTGATCTCTATCTGTCAAGTAAATAAATAAAATCTTAAAAAAAAAATGAAGAGCTTTTACAATATCAGGCAGAAAACTGCTGCATGATAACCTCGCCAGGGCTGAGCTGAAGCCCTCCCTGTGTGCAGGGAGGGAGCTGCAGGTAGTTTCTACAACTGGTCATACGCTGAGTATGGAGGAGAGGTGCCTAGGGAATGGATACACCAGGACTTCTGGGCAGTACAAATGGGCTTCCTGGTTGGCCAATGAACTGGAAGAAGCAAGATGGAAGGATTAGTGACAAGAAGGTCTGAGATAGAGCTATGTGAAAGGTCTTACGGAAATGGTGCATATGAGCCAGCTTTGATAGCTTTGGAGATCAAAGGAGAAGATCTTCTCATAAAATCAAGAGTAGAGGAAACTATGGTAAGACTTCCCCTGATACTCAGTGCCCTCCAGTTGCCCACCAGAGCTCTTACAATAGCTCCCTATTCCTTTCTGATCTTAATACAGGATGAAACTACACTTACTTGAAAAGCCAGTTTATGGTGTTTCATAAAGTTAATGCGTCATCCCACCAAAATGGTATTGCTATTTTAGTAAAGGCCTTCAGAAGTCTAGTGTAAATAAATGGGTATTGGGGTGATTTCCACCACCGCAGCAAAATAGTTGAGGAAAAAAACCCCAAGCAAGAGAGGCTTAAGGTGCTTCTTGTATGAAATTCATCAGCTTTACCTAAGGAAGATCAATTCTGCTGTGGTATCAGTATCTCCAATGAATACATTCATTCTCCTCGATGCATAGGGTCCGAGGTAGGGATTTACTGAGGAGTTTTAAGATAGCACAGGTCCATGCAAGAGGACAGCAGGATGATGATGTTGGGTGGAAGAAGGAAGGGGAAGGGGGGAGGTGCTACTACTAACATTTCCTGAATCATTACCCCACAGTTTTTCTGGGAAGTAAGCATTCCCAAAAATAGGATAGTAATTCTGTAGATAACCTGGTGAAGTCCTAACCTCAGATGACCTGGGACTAGAATCTCGGCCATGCTATTTAGATTTAACTTTTTCCTCAGAGTTAATATATTACATCTGTTCTCATCTGCAAATTGGATGTAATAAATAACACGCACTCTCCATATATCAAGTTATCATGAATTTTAGTAAGATCATGGTACTTCCATTATTTGTATAATCTTGGGCAAGTAATTTAAATTGTCTGGGTCTCATTTTCCTGGGTTACTTCTATATTAGAGGCTTAGTTTAGATAATCACCAAGAGCCTTCTAGCTGTGGTGTAATAGATCTATGCATATGAAAGCATTAATTGGAAACTGTTAGAGAAATATAAATTTGATTACCCTTATGATTTATATTTGTATCAGTACTACTATTTTGAATGCAGTAGTCCTTGGGAACCAGTTTTTTCTAAGAAAAGCAAAGCATGGTCCCTGATAGCCTCCACATGGGACTATTGTCAGTGGCAAAGATTTGTCTTTGTACAGGCCATTGGTAAGAAACATCGAGCCCTTTGCTCTTTCTGCTCGAAATTGATGCCCTCCTGCTCTAACCACCAGAAGGGAGACATCGTCTGTTTCATGTTCTGATTTACACACAGGAGTTTCTAGCGGCAGTTTTGAAATTAATGAACCCACAGCCTCCAGAAGTCAGAAGCCGCAGAATCATCAATTTCTCATTGATTTCAAGGAGGAGGAGGAAGGAGGGCTCTGCCCTCTTAACTCCTCTCCTCTACTGTCCTTGGAGGATGGATGCAGTCCTGCAAAGGAAACCTGGCTTCCAAAGGGTCATAAAAATGCTCTTGGAAGTCACTGCACGTTATCCTTCCCTTACGATGATGATAAACCACTTATTAAGGCTTGACTGTGTGCTCAGCACTGAGCTCTGTTCTTTGTCCATATTTTCATATTTCATCCTCACAATAGCTCCAAGAGGTAAATGTCACTCTTATGCCAGGAACACTGGGACTTAGGAAAGGTAAATACCCAAGCAGTCAGTAAAATGGGAATTTTAACCTATGTCTGTTTGAGCCCCAAATCTGAATTCAAAGCAAGTAATTCTCACATTTCTTGGTTTTAGGATGGCTTTACATTTTTTTTTTAAATTTATTGAGGACCCCCCAAACCTTTTGTTTTTGTGTGTCCTATCTATCGATATTTGTTGCATTAGAAATTCACGTGGCAAAAAGTTTAAAACACAAGAATACGCAAGCAAACACTCCATTAACCTTTAGTGCAATGATGTTCTCACATTATTTAGCCTGTGGAAGACTCCATTATACACTCAAAAGTGAAGACTAAAAGAGAGAAATAACATCTTAGTATAATGTGAAAATAATTTTGACCTTGTAGTCCCCCTGAAAGAATTTTAAGGACCAGTAGAGGTCTCAAGACAGTACTCAGGGAACTGTATCGACTTCCCCATTTTCCACTCTAGGCTAACATGCCTTGCACGTCCAATGTAATGCTCAAATTGACAGAAGTAGCTTCTACAAACCAGACAGAGATCTCCAATTCTCAAACACTTTTATCTCCATAGTGAGGAATTCAACCCCTCTGTCCCTTTTGAATATGCAACTTACTATTTGAAGAGAAAAAAATAAAGACTGATTAAGAAAGTTCTATACAAAAGAAAGGTAGTTATTGTTATTCCTGATTTCTGGGTAACACTTTAGAGCCCTGAAATCCAAGTGCTACCTGACAACTTTTTGCCATCACATCTCATTCAAAGAGATGCTGTTGGAAGCATTTCATTTTTACCTGCAAGAAATATTTTTCCAGTGCCTATTCTGTGCCAGGCACTGAGCACAAGGTTTACAGCAAGTAATGTAATCCAGTCCTTGTGCTCAAGAAACACAGAATCTGATGAGGAAGGATATACAAATCCAAAGGTGATTTATAAAAACAATATAATAAGCTAAAAATACAGGAGCACAAAACAGCAACACCTAATTCGTCTTCCAGAGATCACAGAAGATTAAGAAATACAGTAGTAATTTTACTGCTGTATTTCCAAGGGCCCATTTTTAAATTTAACTCTATTATCCCAACTTGATGTCACTTTCAACATTGACTTCTGGTTTTCTCCCCTCTATTTAAATGTTGAAGATTTTCTTTTTTTATATTCAGACACATTGCTTTGCATTTTCAAAGTCAAGTCTCATTGTTATTCCTTCTCTGGGTCCTTTTGTATCATTTTTTCTGATATCCCTGGTATTCATAATATCTCCCAAATGAGTACCATCTGTGAATTTCATCAGTGTGCTGTCTGTTCCCTATTCTGGCTTGTGAATGGAGATATTAAATAAGAACAGACATTGCAGGGCAGCTGCTTCCTGCAGCACCCCACCAGGAGTCCTCTCAGCATTTATGACACCTTCTCCCTGGCATTCATTACATTTTGTTTATGGTCCTTCAGGTAGCTATGAATCCCAAGCGAGAAGGATCCTATTAAAGTGAATGTAAAGTTTTCTGATTAAAATTTGAGGTAAGATGTGGCATACTTTCTGCTAAATTCTGAATTCTGGAAAGCAGTTACCTAAGTTCCTCCCCTCTCTCCCTCCAACCCAAAAGGACTCCAGTATTTTCTGACAAAGTAGTCTCCACCTGCAGAGTTTTCAGTTTATGTCCATGGGCAGAATGACAAAATGGAATTAGGTGTCACATTTTAACGTGAAGTGAGAGGCTATGATGTGGAATATGCAAGAGAATGCGAGAATCTAATGTGAGAAAATATGCGAGAATCAAAACTCAGGTAAAGGATTCCTAACCCAGCACCCAAAATTGGGTATCAAGGGCTGGGTTATGGGAGATTAGATAGGGATTTTTAGGGGCAGTTGGTATACTGTAAGTCCCATCTGTTCACTAAGGTGTGAGAGGCTTATTTCCCCATTTACCTCAAGCCAACAGAAAGGGAGTTTAAGATGATTCAGAGAGTTTGATAACTATGATCTGAAGTTTGGGGAATATTATGTATTGAGATCTCTCACTCACAACAACATCTAAAGACAAGAAGGTATGACTGAGGTAGGCAATCTACTCTCCTAAAATTAATCTGCACAAAAAATACGGGACCACGTATGGGATATCCACAAGAGAAACACACCTGGGCTCATTGCTATCTTGACTAAAACTGGTAAGTAGAAATCCTGCAGAAAGAAGCTAAAGGGACCGCTCAATTTCTACTGAATTCTATTGATGATAAATGAGATGTAAGCATTCAGCCAGAGCTGCAATGAATTCATCTAAGTCATTGGAACTACTGGGTGGGAATGAACTCATCTGTGTCAGTTAGCTTTTGCTGCATAAGAAAAGGCCCCAGAATGTAGAGGCTTAAAACAACCATTTACTTAGCCCATGGTCTTTTGGTTACCAATTTAGGTGGAGGCTCAGCTGGACAGTCTTCCTAATCTAGGCTGATCCACCCAAGTATCTGTGGTTAGATGTGGGTCAGTTGAGAGCTTACAGATCTAATGTAGCCTCCACTGAGACAGCTCATCTCTGTTCCACATGGTCTTTGATCCTCTAGAAGGTTGTTTTAGTGATATCAAAGCAGGTTTCCAAAAAAGGAGTGACAGAGTGTGGGATTTCTTTAGGCCTAGGCTTGTAACTGGAATATCTTTAATTCTTTCATATTCTTTTCTTGTGGCAAGTCACAAGGCCAACCCAGAGTCAATGGGTAGAGAAATAGCCTCCAGCTCCTGACTAGAGGAGTGAAGTCCTTTCTTTCATCATCCCGCGTGTAACATGAGCATGAACCTGGAACTACAACAGTCATCTAGTGACCAGGAGGTTATAAGTGTGCTGAGAAAGGCCTCAACCTAAGGGTAGCAGAGAGGAAAGACTGGGGGAAAGAAAGAATCCTGGATGACATCACTGAGCTACCAACAGGCCATTTCCTGCCTACTTCTGTACTTTTATTGCATTTTAAGACAAATAAACCCCTTTCCAGTTTAAGATACTGTTTGTTGATGTTTCTGTTACTTTCAGGCAAACACATTCCTGACTGATACAATAACAAATTTTTATATAAGATGAACTAAACTGAGCCACACAACTAAAGAGGGATCGAATTAAGAGAAGAGTCATAAAAAATGGATTAAGAGTTATGTGAGAAAATATCAAAGCAACTAGAATTTCCCTAGTCAGAGACAAAAATACAGAACTTGGAGAGAGTTCATCAAAACTGCATGAATAGTTAAAATGTAAAAGATTATGAATAAGCTAGTCTTTTTTTTTAATTTTTTTTTTTTTTTAATAGCAGGAACAAAACAGAAACCAAGATCACTCTGAGGTAGTTAGATCCATGAATTCATCTTTGAGAGCAATGTAAACACTAGAATGCTGTTTAAGCATGGCTCTGAATCTCCTTTTCTAGACATCTTTGAGAACGGAAAATGTTTTTATCTAGGATTAGATATGTTTTTATCCCAAAGAAAAATGAATTAGGTAACCTCATTTTGGTGTTTTCAGCCCTGTATTTCTTCAACAAATTCTTTGTTATACACATAAGAAATGAATAAATGTATAAAGCAAATCTGATTCCTCCCAATAACTTGAGATAGCTTTTGAGAAGAAGCAAAAGGATATGCCCTAGAATGCTGTCTTGGTCATTTGTGCTTCTATTTCTTTCTATTCTGAGTCAGAACCTTGACTTCCTGACTCACCATGTCTAACGTTTAGTTTTATTCAATAAAGTAATCTTTTTCTCCCAGAGATTCATGGTGTTTCAATACCCCTCCTTTATAATAGAAAAGTGGTTTATTTTACCACAAAGAGTCGTGGAGCTTATAATTGTCATTTTAAGTCTCATTTAAACTTTGTTGTACCATAGATCATCAGTTGCTTCAATCTATCATCATCGTTTTCTTCATTTGCTCCAATTTCCATGTATTACCTGAAGAGTCACCACACTTTTAGAGTTGAAACTTTCAGCACAGGACGTGCAGTTTTAGCTACTGCAAATAGTGTATTCATAATACAAGCGATTGTTTCAGTCCTTGAAACAAAGAAGAAATTTTCTTCTTCTGTAACTTGTGGCATACCCAGAAATAAGCCTCAGTAAGATGGAATTCTATGTGGGGCTCATTTATCCTGGCTTATCCCAAAGTGGCCACAAAACCCAGGACTCTAACAGTTCTGTATTGTCCAGAACTCTAACAGTTCTGCCTGAAAGGTTTACAGAGACAACAGCAGAATTTGAGAATGCCTGTAATACATCCTATAAGATAAAAAATAATGCATGTCTTGAAACATATTCTTATCAAAATTTGGTGAATAAGATACTTAGGGTTCTGACAGCAAAACAGATGTTCTCTTTGATAAGGAACTAGAAGATCTATGGGAATGTTTCAGTACCCTTCTGGATTTTTCTTGCAATCTGTTCCATGCCATTCCTATCAGTTGATATCTTCAGAGAAATGTCTATAGCTTGGTGTAGGACCATAATTATTAAGCATGACTTATCTCTAGCCTTATCTTTAATTATGTCTTTTCTCATAAGATGGTCTCCAAATACTAAGTCATTATCTATTAATTTTTATGGAGGCCTTGGCTTTCCGTATTTCTTAAGCACTCAAGAAAATGCTGCCTGCTGCCAGAGGTGGATTTACCATAAAGCTAATGAAGTGAAGCTTCAGAACCCTTCAATTGCATATCCCCTTCCAGGGGTCTAGGAGAGGCCCTATGAATGTCTAAAATTTGTGCGAATAAGATAATGTAACCACAACTGCTTAAGGCCACTCCAACCTCCACTTTGTAATGCTTCCCTTCAAAGCATGGAGTGTCAATGGTCTTGCAGCTGTTTAGAGATACAACTAAGGGGAGACTGAGTTGTCTATACATTAATTTGTGTTTAATAGAATATATTTATGTGGCTCATGGTCTCTGCCATAAATAATTAAAATAATGCTGGCCTTCTTGAAGATGAAATGGCTTCCAGGCATCCTCTTGTCCTTCATAACTCTAATTCACTGGGCTTCACCACACCAGGGGGCAAGGCCGGAGGGCATGTCACAATTGTGCAGAAAGCACGTGGGGCATGGAGGAGAAACATGGTTTGAAACAGGTGCAGTCAGAAGTTGGTGTGTGGAAAATCTTTCAGTCAGCAAACACGTAAAACTGAAAATGGAGGAGTTGTTCTCACTGGTGTCTGGGCAGAACCTCCTATAAGGAAGATATTCATAATGTGGTATATGCAATTACAAATGTACCAAACATTCACTTCTTTGAAGGTAATAGAGAGAAATAGAAATTATCAGAATTCCTGTGTTTGTAGGGCCCAAAACTGTATCAGTATTACAAATAGTAAGTACATCTGTAATGCTTACTTGTAAAGGAAACTTGACAAAATTACTCCAATTTGTGAAATGTTACCAGTAATTGATGGTAAAGGTAGAAGAAATTATTCTGAATTATTGATAATAAAAAATATTACTAATGCTAGAAGACTAATTATTTTCTATTTTCTCTAGGAAGGATTACATGTCAAAATAATTGTTATATGAAGAAGCCATCAGAGAGTACACAGCCAAAATAATAGAGAGATATGTCACGCAGCTAATTAATAAAAAGCATTGTTATTTTTGCAATTTTTGTGGTATTTGGCAGCTGTCAAAAACTTATCATTTGTTGCAACTTCTATTCTTGCTCTATTTTTTTTTTTTAAGATTTTATTTATTTATTTGAGAGAGAGAGTGCCAGAGAGCACAAGCAAGGTAAAGGGCAGAGGGAGAAGCAGACTCCCTGCTGAGCAGGGAGCCTGATGCAGGGCTGGATTCTGGGACTCCAGGGTCATGACCTGACCAGAAGTCAGATGCCCAAATGACTGAGCCATCTGGGTCTCCCTCTATTCTTTTTCTAAATAAATATTCATTCTAATAACTAAGTTGTCATTTATATTTTTGTGTTCTTTTCCTTAAAGTAGGCCCCCTAAATTGTAAAAGTTTTAGGTTTCCTCAAATTTAAATTCACATCTGACAGAGGTGTCTCTTTCTTTGTGTGTATGCTTCTCTCTCTCTCTCTCTCTCTCTCTCACACACACACACACACACACACACACACACAGAGTTTAGTGGACTTGACCTGTGTTTATGTTCTTTATGATCCTGCTTTTTGTTTGTTTGTTAAATCAGCCTTCTTGATGTTGCAGTGAAGAAAGATATTTTAAAGCTTTTTCTTTCTTGGGGACTATTTACTTATTGGGATGGGGAAAGTCTGAGCTGATAAAAGTCTTTCCCATTGGGCTACTCCATGATCTTTCTTTTCTATCAAGTGGTCAGGACATTTAAGCACGTCACATGCATGATCATGTTGGTGACCTTCACAGCAATTCTTTCTTGCATGTTCACAACTTCAACTTTTTCTTCTTCCCTCTCCCCCTCCTATTTTCCCTCTTCCTCCCCCCACTTCCTCCTCTTCCTTTGATAAGCCCTATACATTTAGATTTAATTTTGTCCAAAAGAAAAAGATAAGGAAAACAAATGCACCAAAAATAGTAATTTCAGCCAACAAAAGGCCAACCTGTTTTCCAGGTAGGGCTGCTCTTTTGTGGTATCAGAGGATGGCCCAGGGCAAATAGCAGATCTGGAGTCCCTGATTTAGACTAGGAGAATGTTGAGACCAAATTGCAGGTAGTTGGTTAGGGTTGGAGGAATTTTTTGTACAAGGGAGGCATTCAGATATACATCTTTACAAAAAGCCAAAGAACAGGGCAGGGAAGTTTGGAGACCTGTCTGAAGTCTGAATGAGAGACTGGAATTCAAGGGACTGGGGGATGGAAGATGAATTCCCTGGAACACTCAGAGATGTAGGTTCAGTGTAAGACCTAGATAAAAACTGAAATGAAGATAGTATCAGAGATACAAAACTGAAGTCAGGGATAGTAACCCACAAATGGCATTCAGGACCAAGCTAGCAGCCAATGCCCCAACTGCTCCAAACCCAGTGTTCCTTACTTTAAGGGATTGGGTCTGGTTCTTGCTGGGCTATAACAGAGATAAGAGGCTTCATCTTCTGAGAAGCAGCATGGACTCCAAGAGACAGATTAGATGTGAAGTTTGTGAAATCCTCACCGAGCAGTGATTCCAGTTTCAAAGAGGCATAAGTATGAGTCTGGGTGCCATATTTGGGAGGAGGTGAAAGAGTCAAGGGTTCAAATTGCAGTCCCTCCCATGACAAAGCCCTTCAACCCAATGATTGTCTCCATTAACTTAATGGCAACATCTTCTCTTTACCTTGCAAATTGTTGTTAAAATTATCCATTGATGTGAGTGAGGTGAATTTTTATGAAATAGTTTATTGTATTAATAGTGTTAGCCTGCTTTAGAGGTTTTCATATATATATATATTTTTTCATTAAAGGAATGTAGCATGTGCCCTAGATGTTACCATTCTTCTTAATAATAGCAACATCATTTAATTTTACTTACACATTTTATTATATTTGTCCAACTGAGTGCTATTATGCCCCAGAATAAAGAAGGATATTCATAACTTTCTTCAATCTCAAAATAAACAAAAGACTTAAAGTTTTCCCCAGGTACTTCTAGCTTTGAATTCAAATATTACTCCTCCTTGTGCATTCCTCCATTTTGTTCTATCAGACCTTCCAATTTTAAATATTGCTTCAAATCTCTGAGGGTTTTATAAGCTCAACCACAGGCTGCATTTAAGCAGACTTCACTCAAAATTAATTAGTTGAATGTGTTTAACTATTACTCATTATCCAAATAAATGCAAAATAAAGTACCTCTACTTAAGTGTACAAAATAACCATCTACAAAATCATAAGCAATAAAGTTATATACTTGGATTTATTCCATTTCTTTGGCTAAGATAAAAATAGAATGTTAGCTTCCTAATAACATTTTCTTATACTAAAGGAAGATATAGCACTTTTGATTGCCTATCAACTTTAATATTTGCTGATACAGGAAAGTGCTAGTCTCTGCTAAATACGGAGAAGCCTTGACCTACTTTATTTGATTTTAACATCTTACATTTTAAAATGCAGGATCAAGGACTGTAGATTTTTATCATCTTCCTTAGCCATCTCTACAATAAAGGGAACACAAGGATTTTCTGGAAGGAGAAAAGATGCAGGACTCTTGAGGCCAATTTGATAGGAAGGATTATTTTAAATAAATTCTAAAGGGAGACACATGGAGACTTGTGCAGGGATAGACATGGAATTTCTGGTACCTCTAATTGCTTGCCTGTCAGATCCTGAGGGGCATGATGGGATTAACAGGAGAGAAGGCAGCATTTATCTTGGGGGAACAGCCTATTCCTATGTGTCAGATGATGGAGTACTCAACAGACATGGGTACCTGAACAGACTGACCAAATACAGACCAGAGAAGAGAGAGACAATGACATTACTTTCAATAGACACAGTTGGGTGACAAGACAGGACAGGAAATGATTTTGCAGCTATCAGTAACCTGAACAAGAGGTTGCATAAGAAAACTTAACAACAAATAATTATGAGAGGGAGAGAGTTGTGGAAGGAGGAAGTGTCTGGAGAGAGTATTAAGCATACATGATCCTCAAGGTAATTACATAAATAGATATGTGAGGGTGGGAGTTAATTAAGAAAGGAGTTGGTATCCCTGCAGTGATGCATGGCTAAAGAGCCAAAGAAGTGTGGTTTAATAACAAATGTTACCTATTTCTAGCACCTGTCATAGCATGAACTGGGAGAACATGGTCCCAGAATTCTGGAAGAAATAATGGAACTCCAAACATTGTTTCCATATAATTTGCAGAATCTGAAATGCTGAACACTAATCTGTTACTCCCCTATTAGAGTCTTAAATTTCTTCCTGTGTGTGTCTGAATGGTGATGTCATTCAAAAGAAAATGTTATGTCTACTTGTCTTAGTTTGACTTTCCCCCAAAACAGATCCCAAGGTAAGGACTTTAAACACCTTCCCTCAGATTAAATATTGCAAATGGATTGTAGGAGAAGTATGTATTATTGTAATACTACAGGCAAAATCTCTTAAGCCAGTCTACTAGGTTTGTAGTCTGAAGACATTTACTAATCATGTGACTTTTGAGTAGTTACTTTTCTATGCCTTGACATGTTATTTAAAAAAAAAAAAATCCACTAATCCAAAAGAAAAGAGAGAAAGCCCAAATTAATAAAATTATGAATGAAAAGGGAGAAATCACAACTAACACCAAGGAAGTAGAAAAAATCATCAGAAGTTATTATCAACAGTTATATGCCAATAAGCTAAGCAACCTAGATGAAATGGATGAATTCCTGGAAAACTATAAACTTCCAAAATTGAACCAAGAAGAAACAGACAACCTGAATAAACCGATATCTAGTAACGAGATTGAAGCAGTGATCAAAAACCTCCCAAAAACCAAGAGCCCAGGACCTGATGGATTCCCTGGGGAATTCTACCAAACTTTCAAAGAAGAAATAACACTTATTCTCCTGATGCTGTTTCAAAAAATTGAAGCAGAAGGAAAATTTCCAGACTCTTTCTATGAAGCCAGCATTATCCTGATCCCCAAACCAGGCAAAAACCCTACCAAAAAGGAGAATTTCAGACCAATATCACTGATGAATATGGATGCTAAGATTCTCAACAATCTTCTAGCAAACAGGATCCAATAGCATTAAAAAGATTATCCACCATGACCAGGTGGGATTCATTCCTGGGCTACAAGGATGGTTCAACATTCTCAAATCAATATATGTGATAGAAGAAATCAATAAGAAAAGAGAGAAGAACCTACATGGTCCTTTCAATTGATGCAGAAAAAGCATTTGACAAAATCCAGCATCCATTCCTGATTAAAACGCTTCAAAGTATAGGGATAGAGGGAACATTCCTGAACTTCATCAAATCTATCTATGAAAGACCCACAGCAAATATCATCCTCAATGGGAAAAAGCTTGCAGGCTTCCCGTTGAGATCAGGAACACGACAAGGATGCCCACTTTCACCACTCTTGTTCAACATAGTATTAGAAGTCCTAGCAACAGCAATCAGAAAACAAAGAGAAATAAAAGGAATCCAAATTGGCAATGAAGAAGTCAAACTCTCTCTCTTCGCAGATGACATGATTCTTTATATGGAAAACCCAAAATACTCCACCCCCAAACTACTAGAGCTCATAGAACAATTCAGCAACGTGGCAGGATACAAAGTCAATGTACAGAAATCAGTGGCTTTCTTATACACTAACAAGGAAAATACAGAAAGGGAAATTAGAGAATCGATTCCATTTACTATAGCACCAAGAACCATAAGATACCTGGAATAAACCTAACCAAAGAGGTAAAGGATCTGTACTCAAGGAACTACAGAATACTCATGAAAGAAATTGAAAAAGACACAAAAAGATGGAAGACCATTCCATGCTCTTGGATGGGAAGAAAAAACATTGTTAAAATGTCTATACTGCCTAGAGCAATCTATACTTTTAATGCCATTCCAATCAAAATTCCACCGGTATTCTTCAAAGAGCTGGAGCAAATAATCCAAAAATTTGTATGGAATCAGAAGAGACCCCGAATCGCTAAGGAAATGTTGAAAAACAAAAATAAAACTGGGGGCATCACATTACCTGATTTCAAGCTTTACTACAAAGCTATGATCACCAAGACAGCATGGTACTGGCCTAAAAACAGACACATAGACCAGTGGAACAGAGTAGAGAGCCCAGATATGGACCCTCAACTCTATGGGCAAGTAATCTTCGACAAAACAGGAAAAAATATACAGTGGAAAAAAGATAGTCTCTTCAATAAAAGAAGAGACTGGACAGTCTCTGGACAGCTATTTGTAGAAGAATGAAACTCGACCATTCTCTTACACCATACACAAAGATAAACTCAAAATGGATAAAACCTCAACATGAGACAGGAATCCATCAGAATCCTAGAGGAGAATATAGGCAGTAACCTCTTCGATATCAGCCACAGCAACTTCTTTCAAGATATGTCTCCAAAGGCAAAGGAAACAAAAGCGAAAATGAACTTTTGGGACTTCATCAAAATCAAAAACGGTCAACAAAACAAAGAGGCAACCCACGGAATGGGAGAAGATATTTGCAAATGACAGTACAGACAAAAGGTTTATATCCAGGATCTATAAAGAACGCCTCAAACTCAACACACACAAAACAGACAATCATATAAAAAAATGGGCAGAAGATATGACCAGACACGTCTCCAATGAAGACATACAAATGGCTATCAGACACATGAAAGATGTTCATCACCACTAGCCATCAGAGAGATTCAAATTAAAGCCACATTGAGATACCACCTTACACCAGTTAGAATGGCCAAAATTAGCAAGACAGGAAACAACATGTGTTGGAGGGAATGTGGAGAAAGGGGAACCCTCTTACACTGTTGGTGGGAATGCAAGTTGGTGCAGCCACTTTGGAAAATAGTGTGAAGATTTCTCAAGAAATTAAAAATAGAGCTTCCCTATGACCCTGCAATTGCACTACTGGGTATTTACCCCAAAGATACAGATGTAATGAAAAGAAGGGCCATCTGTATCCCAATGTTTATAGCAGCAACGGCCACAGTCGCCAAACTGTGGAAAGAACCAAGATGCCCTTCAACAGACGAATGGATAAGGAAGATGTGGTCCATATACACTATGGAGTATTATGCCTCCATCAGGAAGGATGAATACCCAACTTTTGTAGCAACATTGATGGGACTGGAAGGGATTATGCTGAGTGAAATAAGTCAAGCAGAGAGAGTCAATTATATGGTTTCACTTATTTGTGGAGCATAACAAATAGCATGGAGGACAAGGGGAGATGGAGAGGAGAAGGGAGTTGAGGGAAATTGGAAGGGGAGGTGAACCATGAAAGACTATGGACTCTGAAAAACAATCTGAGGGGTTTGAAGGGGCAGGGGATGGGAGGTTGGGGGAACCAGGTGGTGGGTATTGGAGAGGGCACGAATTGCATGGAGCACTGGGTGTGGTGCAAAAACAATGAATACTGTTACGCTGAAAATAAATTAAAAAAAATTTTTTTTTTAAAATTCCAATTCAAAAAAAAAAAAAAAAAAGCATTGAAGCTACTAGGATCCAGCTCCTAGAGTTGTTGTAAATATAAAGTCAAGTAATACAAATACTGTGCTTAGAATAAGGACAGATGCATGACAAGTACCCAATAAGCATTAGCTCTCTGTATCATAGATTTCTTCGTCTCACACAGCTTCAAAAATCCTTCTCAAAACAGTGTTTTAGGCAGTCACTGTCAATTAAGCAGGGTTGACACAGAGATGAAACCAATTTGTTTAGTCTCAGTCCTCCATAAAATGAGAAGATGGTTCTATGTCCATATGGCTTTAAAGACTTGTGAAATCATAGAATCTCAGAAGAGAAAGGGACCAGAAATATCAGCCACTCCAACATCTAATCCACTCTGGAAATGTCTTCTATAATGGGCCCTAGCACACATGCGTCTGGGCCTCTGCTTGCTACTCAATGCTCATTAAATTATTCTATTTCAACTTCTTAGACATTGTCCTAGTTCAGGCTGCCACAACAAAATACCATGATGCTTGGCTTAAACAACAGAGATTTATTTTCTCATAGTTCTGGAAGCTGGGAAGTCCAAGATCAAGATTCTGGCCCATTCAGTTCCTGGTGAGAGCTCTTTTCCTGGCAAGCGGACAGCCGTTTTCTCACTTGTCTTCACATAACTCTTTCCTGGTTTGTGCACAGGGAGAGAAAGGATTTCCCTCTTTTTTCTTCTTTAAAAGGCCACTGATTCTATAGGATTATCCTTATCATCTCATTTTGCCTTAATTAGCTCCTAAAAGCCTTATTGCCAAATATAGTCACATCGGGGGCTTAGTTTTTCAACATGTAAGTTTTGGTCCATAGCAAACATTGTTATTTTTACCAAAGTAAATTTGTCCTCACTATAAGTCACAATTTTGTTACCTCTCTCTATATAACAGATTTCTAAGAATTTAAAACATTGGAAATGTCCTTTCTAGTTCTCCTCTTTTGGCTTAATGTCTCCATTTATTTCAATGATTTTTTACCTATACTTCTCACCATCCCTTGAACATTACCATATACTTTGTTAATTTCTATGTTTAGAAGGGGTGTCGACAATTGAAAACAATGCTGCAAATGTGATCTGATCAATATGAAATGCACATGAATTAGTATCTTTTCTGTTCTTGTAACTCTTCCTGCTTCCGTACAAACCAAGATTGTGTTCACTGTGTTAGTCATTGGATTGCAGTTTATGGGCAATTAGCTTACTCCTTGGTATTTTAGGTACTCGGTAAACATAGAGTTCTTTGTTATTCTGAGTCTTATAGTTCTCTGAATCATCTTCAGTCTAAAGAGTTAATAGAACACTGGAAACTGGACCATTCTAGAATTCTCCTGATATTTTTGCATTTACAATGAGGATAGTAGTAAAGATCTGGACAAAACTTACAACCAGTAAAGGACAATAAAGGACCAATAAAGAGAATGCCTGCACTGAAGAAAGACAGAATTTTTTCCATCTTTTTCCAGAACAGCATGGAACATAGAGAGAGTGAACAGGAGCCACGCTTCTGTTATGTGTCTTTAGTAATTGCCATAACATGTGACTTGCCATTTAAGCAATAAATGACATTTACTAAGGGTTTAATATATGTCAGCTACTGTGCCAGACACTTTCGCATTATCTTGTTAATCCCCTCAACAGCCCTGTGAGGTAGGTCTTATTAGCCTCATTTTACAGAAGTTATGGAGCTGGTCTAATTTTACATGCTCAAGATCATTCTTGCTTTGGCTGCCAAATCCCAAGTGCTTTCCACCACACCTGAGCTAGTGAAACTGGGATGTGTCATGGGATACTGGAAAGCACTGCTATTATATGGCAGGTTACCTTGGGACATTAATATTCCTGATGACATGTATATTAATTTATGAGGGCTGCCATAACAAATAGCACAGACTGCACCTGAAGCCCTCAGAATAGTGCCTGGCACATAATAAGTCCTGTGTATGTATTAACTGTTGTTACATGATGAGATGGATGAAATAAAAAATGGAAAATTCCTTTAATTTTAACATTAAAACATATCATAGAATTTTTTCACTCACAGAAAGCTGTTTCAATAACAAATATCCATTGATATTTCAGTCCTCTTCTAATGGGATAGAGTTGAAGAAAAAGTCTGAGAAGCAATTTCTGCAACCATGCTTTTGCTTTTCATGCTGGTCTTTTTTTTTTTTTTTTTAAAGATTTATTTATTTGAGAAAGAGCAAGCACAAGTTGGAGGGTCAGGGAGAAAGAAAGAGGATCTGAAGCTGACCCCACGCTAATCCTGGGTCCCAACCCGGGGGTTGATCTCATAACCTTGAGATCATGACCTGAGCTGAAAACGAGAATAGATGCTTAACCGTCTGCACCAGCCAGGCACCCGCCGTGCTGGGCTGACTTCTAAGATGTCTCCCAATGATCCCCACCGACAGATATTCATGCCCTGTGAAATCCCCTTCCTGTGAGGGTAGGCTGGACCAAGTGACTCATGTCTAGTGAATAAAATGTGGTAAAAGTGTTGGAATGGCACTTCTGAAACTAATTATAAAAATCTGTGACTTTTGTCTTGCTATCTCTTGTCTCTTGTCTCTTCTTTCTTTCTCTCTGTCTCTGTCTCTCTCTCTTCCCCCCCTGGCTCTGATGAGGCAAGTTGCCATGTTTTGAGTTGCCCTGTGAATAGGCCCACGTCACATGGAATGTCGGGCAGCTTTTGGTCAACAGACTTCAAGGAACTGAGACCCCTCAGTTCAAATTCCTGCTAGGAAATGAATCTGCCCACAACCACATAATTGAATTTGGAAGTGGATTTCTCCTCAAAAGGATTCTTCTTTTCCAAGCCTTGAGAGGACTGAAGCCCCAGCTAGCACCTTGCCTACAGCATGGGAGGTATCCTGTAGCAGAAGATCCAGCTGAACCATGCCTACACTCCTGACCTGCAAGAGCTATAAGATAATATACATTGTTGGTTCAAGCCACTACATTCTGAGGTAATTTTTATGCAGCAATAGATCACTGATAGACTCTTTTGAAAGTGGAGGATGTGGCAGAAGAAGATGCTGATCATGATTTGGGTGGAAAATAAGATTCATGTGAGCATAGCAGAAAGACCCGAAAAGTAGAGGGCAAGAAATGAGCTGTCTTCAAAAGATCCCAACGATTTCACCAGAATCACTCTGCTCAAGTAGTTTTTCCACATCAGCATGCCTGGAATCAACCTCTAATTGCATAGCTTGCAATACCTTTGTTTCGGACTAGTTGTATTTCAAAGCACTTAAATTGCTCAACCTGCTCCAATGCATTTACTCCTACTGTTTTCATCATTAATGAGGCATTCAGCATTTATAATCTAGGAGACGACCTGAAGATCAGAGTTAATTTAATTTAAAATCCATATACTAGAGAAGAAAGCCCCTGCCTGCAGTATTGACATAAAACTGCGGGCTTCTGGAAACTCGGGAGCAAAGACACACACGACAGCAGATGCTGTGTTATTATTTCCAACAGGTGCCTATAGTCTTAGAGTCACAAAGTCCCACCAAAAGGGATTCTGACAATTGGTCCCCAACGGATTTAATACTACTTGTCAGCTTTTGTTTGATCAAGTGAGTGGCAAACCACTTCTTGGATTCATTATGAAGTCTCAAAAATCCCACTGAGCAGCTAAGACTAATATCAATGGATCATACATCCTTGATACTTTGGAGAAACTCATTCATGATTGAGACAATCAAAGAGCTTAGATTTATTAGCAACAGTTCTTATAAAATAGGTGTGTTTTTAACTGAATTTTATTGTCAAAGTTATTTGCTCCTACTACAGAAATAAGGCAATGGGAAGCAATCCCTGGAGACATCTATTTCATATGTATTTTTTTTTAAATCCTCAAAGTCTGTCTTCTGATTTGCCAGGGTCTACAGTGAGATGGTTTCAGTTAACTGTTTTCTGTTCATCCACTCATTCCTTTGTTCATTGGGCAAACATTGGGTATATCTTCTGTGCCAAGCACCATGCTTGGTTTGGAGATTAAAAAATGAATAACGTAGTCCTTCTGTCAAAACAGATTAAGTCATGCTATTGTAACAAATAAGTTTAAAATAATTTCAATGGTCTATCCCAATAAGTTTCTTTCCTGCTTATACCACATGTCTGAGGTCCATGTGAAAACTCCATGGCGCCTGGGCTCCATTTGCTGAGACCAGGGAAGACCAGATTAGAGAATCCAGTAGCAATAGTTAAATGCTTCCATCAGAAGGAGACACAAGCTCTTCTGCTCACATCACCATGTCTGCCTGCAAGTTGAAGGGCAATGTCCCAACAGATTCATTAGGAGGAGAAGCAGAAATGAAGCACACGATTGTCTACCTTACACAGACTTTGCCCTTGACACCCCAGCCCCAGTATGGTTTTGTGAGCCTGTGCAGACTTGTCATAGGCATGTATAAGACTTTTGTCAGGCCTTTAAAATATTAAATACATCATGGTAATCTCCCAAGACTATCCTCATGGACAAGTTAGACATGAAGAGTTACCATTAAATCCCCCCCACTTTTATTTATTTATGTAACCAGTGGAACATGTAACAACTGTTAAGCATCTCTATTCTGTACTGTGTGCTAGGAATGAAATGTTGATCAAACAGTAGAATGAGACTGTCATGTAAATGGACAATCACAATGCTGGCTAGTAAATTCTGCTAGAGAAGTGCAGCATGCTCCAGGATCATGTTACTGGGGGGATCCAGCGTGTGTGGGAAGACCCCTGGAGGTACTAATGACAGAGCAGAGGTCTAATGTAAGCGGTGAAATTGCTGGGGGCAGAGTGATGGTTGCAGAAGAACAAAGGCCTGGAGGAGAGAGGGGGGAAAAAGAAAGAGCAGAGGAAGCTTTTGACAGAATCAGGGAATTGCAAAAGTCTGAGTGTAGATTGAAGGTGTGGGCATTTGGGGAAGTGAGATTAGAAACATGAAGAGGAGTTAGGTTTCCAAGGACCTTGTGAGCCATGAACAAGAGTCTGGACTTTTTCCTAAGAGCTGTGGAAAACCCCTGAGAGGTTTCAAACAGGAGGGAGTGAGATGACAGGTCCCTAAGATTCGAAGTAACAACTGCCCTTTACAAAAGCCTATTGGCTATTATATTGGCAAAGGACCCACCCCAACAACTCGCTCACTGCAGTCCTGGTCCTTGGCTGATTTCCTTAAAAGGGCGATTTATGAGGAAACGGACGGGGGACTTGTGGGTTTGGTATGATCAGGAACCCCAGGAGAGCCCTTGTTAAAAAACTGTTTTTCTCCACTCTCTGCCATCAACACTGAAATCCCACTCTTGGTTCCTTCATTTTTCCATTTATCTGTTCATCAAATATGCACCAAGTGCCTGCTTTGTAAATGGAATACAGCTTGTGCCCTACAGAAGAGATCAGAATAGGGATCTTGCTTTCAAAAGGCTAAAGTTCTAGTGGGGGAGATAAGACTAGTTTAATAGGATTGCGCGTAGGAGGAGAACAGAGCTGTAGGAATCCAGGGGAAGAAACAAGCCTTTCAGGTTGAGGAGCCCAGGGGAGGCTTTGTAGAGAAAACATCACCAAGGCTGAGCCTTGGAAGAAAAATATGATGATCTCAGTGCGAGCCGTGTTTTCATCAGAGGCATTTCAGTGATCTATGACAGAAATTTAACTCCAGTGAGCTTAAACAAAAAGAGAGTATTTATTGGCTCACGCACTTGGAAGTCCAGAGGTGCAGCTGACTCCATACCTAGCCGGTACAAGGGACCCAAAGTTATGATCAAAGTTCACTCTCCCCCTCTCCATTCTTAGGACAGATTCTCTCTGGCACTCAAGATGGTTCTCAGTGAACTCAGTGTATTAGTTCATAAGGTTTCTGTAACAAATCACCACAAAGGCTGGGTAACCTAGAGCAACAGAAATTTGTTCTCTCACAGTTCAGGTGGGCCAGAGTCTGAAGTTGAGGTGTCAGTGGGGCTGATTCTTTCTGGAAGCTCTGAGGAAAAAAAAAATCTGTTCTGTGCCTCCCTCCTAGCTTCCAGTGTTTGAGAGAAATTGTTGGCATTATTTTGCCATTGCCTTCTTCTCTGTATTTCTCCTCTGTATCTCCTTTATCTAAAATCTCCCTCTCTTTTCTCCCATAAGGGCAGCAGTCACTGAATTTATGGGCCATCCTAAATCTAGGATGATCTTTTTTAAGATCCTTTAGTCAATTACATCTGCAAAGAACTTATTCTAAACAAAGTCCTCTTTCAAATTTCCAGGTAGACATGAAATTTAAGGGGACACTATTCCACTTGCCTCACCCAGCAAAATCATCTTTCCCACTATCTATAGCACAAAGACTTCCCTCCAGTTGTCCCATCTTGGATCATGTACCAAATATGTGATGGATAGGGTAGGCTATAGAGTTCAGCCCTACCATGGCCACATGAATTGAGTTCTCAAGGAGGAAAGAAGTTCTGTTATTAGGAAAACAGGAGAAGGTGTGCTAAAGAAATATCATTGATCAGATCCTGGAAGAAGAAGGAAAGAGCTTTCTGGGCAGTGATAATGGAAAGGTCTTTGGAATTACGATGCTTCAGAACTGAATGGATTCTAAAGGCTAGTCTATTGACTGCATCCTCTTCTACAGATGAGGAATAAAAAGCACAGAGATGGGGTTTCTGCAAGCTCCTGTACCCAACAGTCAGTGAGGGGCATCCTATTGGAGGACAGGGGCTACCTATCTGGATATGGGGTGGAGGGAGGTACCCAGAGAGCAGGACAAACCAGACAGGGAGAGGGCCAGTGCTAGGAGACATGGATGGATCTTCAAAACACATTTCATGATAATTCCTATATCTATCCCTTCCTTCATTTACTTAAGAATTTTACCCATACAGTTTCAAGTTAAACCAATTATTACTCTGAAGATTAATGTGGAGGTAATGTTTGCATCTATCTTTTGCAAAATTAGAAAAATAAGAGTAACATGGAACTTTTTTTTAAAGCCGAACTAATGCCATTTAAAAGGCTGCATTTTCTTCATGAAATTATGTCCTCTCTACCTTTTTGATATTTGTTGAGCTTTTATTTATTTTATTAAACCATGAGCATAGTTGATCATAGTAGAAAGTAATTTTCATTTTGTGTCATTTAGTTTATGACCTGTATTTTGCAAATGAAACTGTTGGCAACCCTATCGTAGTTTTGCATATTTTAGGGCAGGAAGGAGATTTTACTGATTCATGAGATCCAAAGGTCTTGGATCCCTGGTCTCAACCAACTGCTTCATCTCATTGGACAGCCTTGGAGCTGAGCAACCACAATGAGAAATTACAAGACACTTCTCAGAACATTTATTGTTTAAAAAGAAAGGTGGCCTTAATTTTGAATTGAATTTTACTATGTTTGGGATATTTTAAGAAAGCTCTGTTTTGCTCAGGACAAGATGTAGCTTGTTAGTTGCATTACTGGTTGCTAAGGAATGTGCCACTCTAGAGTGGTACCTCCTAAACTCCTGTAACCTAGAGACCTCTCCACCATTATCCCAAGGGTTCAGAAACATTTGTTAGTCAAAACAGCTGAGCTGGTTGAAAGCCTCTGATTTATTTGAAAACCTTTACAGGTACTTTTTAAAAAAGGAAAATTAGCAGGGCATTCTCCAGAGTAATTGACCTGTGAATTTTACTTTGATTTGTTTATCCACAACAGCCATCGCACCAAGTTAGCAATCTGTATGCTTCAGCCAAACCTCATGGTTGGCAACATTTGAATTACATATCACCCATCACACTGCAAGCTCTCGTGGCCCTTCCATCAGAGTCACTTCTGTTAGAGTAGCTGTTTGGAAGCATGGGGAGGTGGCATTGTGAAGGCTTATTTAGGGAGCCAATCAGACATAAAATGATTCCTTCCTGGGTTTTAGAAGGATGAGTTTACCTCTGTGAAAAGCAAAGAGATACTCAAGAGTGGGAAATAGGTCACCCTATAGAGTAGTGAATTTTTGGTAGGTAGTACTATTGGATCCACTTTCTCTGCCTCCCCCAGTTTCTTTGGGTTTTGGTCAGTTCTTGAAGAATGAAGGAGGTAAACAATGCTGAAAAGCCAGCAAAGAAAAGAAATGAGAGTGATCTAGAAGATAAATGCCTCCCCCTCCAGGCCTTAGAATAGAGAAGATAATAACCATCCCTTGTCCATTTCTTACTCATTCATTGGTTTATTCACTGACTGGCTGATCTACTCATTCATCAATCCATTAAAAATCAAAATTTTATTAGTGACTATTTTATGCAAGATAGTCTTAGGACAGTAACATAGAAAGGTAATTAAAATGGAATGATAAAGAAGGGGCTTTTAGGAAACTCATTTTAGCCTAGTATTACAGAGGTTGCTGGTACCCTGAGGACTCTTGGGTATTTTTTGGCCTCACAAGTGTTGAGCAGGTTTCATCTTCTGCCTCAAAAGAGGTGAAAAAGTCCAACTGGCTGACTAGGGTTTGTTCTAGGCCTCATATTGTAAGGGGGAGAAACACAATATTGATAAGTGCTTCCCAGGGACAGTCAATTCCCCAGAGAAGAAAAGCAGACAAGAATATAGGGCATAGCATATGCCTGTCCAGGAAGAGTGTCTGTGTCTCATGGAACCTAACCCAGGGAAAAGCTCATTGGGGAACAAAGGAAAAGAGACTAGTCACTAATCATCCTAATTTTTCATTAATAAAATTTATACTTAATGATATTAAGAACCATTATTGATTGTGGGATATTAACAACCAATCCAAGCACATGTATAGTGCCTGCTCTTCAGGATCATCATGGGGCGGAACCACAGAAAGACAAAAGGCAAATCCTTTCCCTATAGGAGCTCATTGTCTAGTCAGGAAGTAAGATTGGTTTAAAAAAAAAAAAAAGAAGAAGAAGAAGACAACAGCCTTGCTTTCAATTGAGCTTAATGAAACACATGAGGGTGTATAAAATCTTTTCATCCTTCTGGCATCTCATTGAAGGGCTGGTTTTACCTATTATTGAAAGCAATAATAGCCATATTTATCGCATACTTGCTACGTGCTAGGTATTATTCTAAGTGCTTTGCATAGATTATCTCACTTGCAATCTTGTGAGATAGACAGTGTTATTATTCTGGTTTTACAGATGAGGAAATTAAGGCACAGAGAGATTAAGTGACTTGCACGAGGTTATCTGGTTGAGTAGTGGAGCTAACATTCCAGCTCAGGTAGTTGCTGGGACAGCTTTTCTATATGAGTCCATGTGTTCTAGTGCTCTCCACCTGAGAGACTGGTCTGTCAGAACCAGGGCTTGACAGACACCAGAGTGGTAAAACCAGGGGGACTGGTTTCCAGAGACTAGACGGGGGACAGAGCAGGTGTTTCAGGACAGGTTCCATCATCCAGAAATGTCCTAAATACAGGTGAGTGTCTGATGCTCTGTGAGATGGGCCAGGGTGGGAAGGCTAAGTTTTGGCAACCAGACACACTGACAGGGGCAAAGAATGGGCCCGAGGAGAAGCTGATGTACATAAAGGGTGAGCAGATGTAGCTGCACTGATAGATCACAGAAGACAGAACCAGCTGGTACTCGAAGTAGGTGGATGGTAATAAAATTAACGTATGGATGACCTGCAAGTGACTGTGAATTTGTTCAGTTTTTGTTTGGTTGCAAGTGAAAGAAACAACATAAGCCATTTTCTATGAACAAGGAAATGTATTAGCTAATAAAACCGAAACGTGCATGGGTATGTTTGCTTCCGGCACATTGGTTCCAACTGCTCCAATCAAAAATCTGTCTCTTTATCTCTGGAATCTGCATTGTTTGTGTTGACTTCTTTCTCAACAGGACTTTCTTCTTGTAGTAATTTCTGAGGGTCTAGCAATGACAGTGAAAAGAAATCTTCTTTCCCCAATCATTTATTATTTAATTACATCAAATACTTGTTTAACACCTACTATGCACCATGTTGAGCATATTAAGATGAATAAGACTTGGACCCTGAAGTCTAAGGAGCTAATGGTCAAAGAGCAAGAAATGGACAGGTTTAAAAATGGTGATGGACATTGGGGAGGGTATGCGCTATGATGAGTGTCATGAACTGTGTAAGACTGATGAATCACAGACCTGTACCCATGAAACAAATAATACATTATATGTTAATTTAAAAAATGTAAGCAATAGAGGTGGGTTGACATGGTGATGCTCCTGATGGTGAGTGATAGGGCACCTTGGGGGTATGGAGGCAGCCATGATCAGGGAAAGCTTCAGCTTGGAATCAAACCTACACTCCCTAGAATTAAAACGACAGCACGCTGGTCATCACGCACAGTACGCAAGACCACAGCTGTGATTTCATTACTGGAGTCTTCAGTGATGTGTTTTCTTTGACTTTTTTCCCCGTGAAAAAGAGTTAAGAGTAGCAGGTTACACCCAGATTTGTGCTATGGCCTGTAACATCTTGTCATTGATGTGGTGACGAATCCAAAGTCCCTCAAGAAGGAATGGACAAATAAGCTTGGCGCCACAAAGGTTAACCTTAAAATCTGAGGTTGTCATGGTGCTGTGAATAAAGGGACATTTGCTAAGAAGCCCCAACTAAAACCACCAGTCAAGCTCACTTGCCCTTTCTGGCTCTCTCTCTCTTTCTATCACATACACTGAAGAATAATTTATCTTTTAACTTAGCCTTAATTCACAATTTCACAATTAATTAAATATCAGCCTAATCATTATACCCACAAAGCATTTAAACTGATGTTGGGAGAATGATGGGGAAATGAATAATGCTTTGAAGGTCCATTTCAATTTAGTTATTTGATTAATGAATATTCCACAAGGGCATTTGGGAGATGACCTCTGTTGATGACTTAAAAAAGACATGTCTGTTTAGATAATGAGAAGACAAAGAGAGCTTGAGTTATCTCTGGGTGTATGTTGTGTAGAATTACAAGGATTAATCCATACAAAATGTATTACTTTTCCCGTGGCTTGTTGAAGATAACAGAGAATTGTAAGATCAATAAATAAAGTTTGGCATTTCAAAGATGCCGCTTGATGATAAACTGTGCACCCCACACCGCCAACCATGGTGGTTCTGAGCTTAAGACGCCCACCAGAGGCTTATGAAAGAAAGCTGGGCTTGTTTCTGATAAAGCTTGTGGTGGGGAGGGCTGTTTGCCTCATAAACTCTCCCTAATCCCTCCTAACACCTGACCTTTCGATTGCTTAGATGTAGAGGGAGAAAATTGGTTGTCACCAGCTTCCTGTATATTCAAGCAAATAAGGAACAGCTTACCTTGTTTTGTGGTTTAGAAGGAACCTTTCCCCAGCAGTTTCGTGATCAAAAGCACATATTGCAAGAGGGAATCAAATATAGGTCAAAGATGCTGACTGCAGTGCCTGATAAGAGTTGGGCGCGGAGGAGGAGGTGTTTCAATCACAACCAGACTGCCTTCTGCGGCGAGAAACACTTATCACAAACTCTACATTGTAATCTTGGACAGTTAAGTCACTTTTCGTCTTTAATTATGCTAAATCTTAGCACAGTGTAAGCTGAATCAAAAAATTGGGGTCAGCAGGGTCCCCAAAGGATTGGAGTTGTTTGAACATGAAGCAAATGCTAGAGAGGTTTAATTTTTATAGTAAGCAAAATAGTACTTCTTTCCCTCCTGAGTTGTTTTTCCCTTTAAACCATGGAAGGGCCTCTTTGAAAGCAGGATCTGTGCTCATTCAATAGACAACTAACAATCCAGAGCCCCTTGGTGCTCAATTTTCTGGTAGCAAGTTGAGAACCTGGACTCTCATGGGCCCCAAAGGACCTTTGGATAGCCCAACACAGAGAGTGGAAAGCAGGGCTTGCAATTGCTAAGCCTGGGGAGAAACTGGGAGGGAACCATCATTGGTGTCCACCTCCTTCCCGATGTATAAAGGGTGAGTTAACACTTTCTAAAGCCATCTGTTAAGCCACCTGAATGAGTCTAATTCAAAGGGAAGAAAGATGGGAGTACGCTTTTAGAAACAAGACACTTGATGATATAGTTCAGACTTCAAGTTTCTAGCTTGGAATAATAGAAATTTTAGAAATTACAAGGTCCCACATCCAGAGGTGGCACTGATTAACTGTTTGGTTTGAAGCATGACATTTAATTTCCTTTTTCTAAAAATGGAAGAGTTTTGTTCAGCTCAAAGTTTCCTCTCAGTACAAAATTTCTCTTATTCTAAGTGTTATTCCTTGCCTGGGCAACATGATCCAGGATTATGGTTTGGGAATCATCCGTAGTCATTGTCACATGACCATGAAGAAACTACACTTTTAGTCTTCTGGGTAGTTGTTTCTTTGCACTTGAGTTCCTGAGTTTTGCATTTTAGATGTCCTCTACAATAAGTCACCCAGCAGGAAATTCTTACGCTTAGCATTTATTTGCACTCCCTTCCAAAAATTACTTGAGAGCCAGGTTTCTCATATCCTTTGTAGTATGGCATGATGATTTTGGCACTTTTTTTCAAACATACAATCATTTTAGACTTGAAATGTTCTAGCTCATATGATAATTTCTAATTTCTAATTGCTATTGTCCAGGGAAAAATCTCGTTTAATTTCACCTTAAAGAGATCCCCTTTTGCTGAATATTTCCAAGATAACCTTCTTCCAGAAGATCACTTAAAAGTCAAATGACAAGGCTGGCTTTCATTTTCCCTTGTCAAGTCCAGAATGATTTTCTCAAAATATTTAGCAGCTTGCTCTTTGGCGAAACAGCATCTGGGGATTGCCTTGGGTGGCAAGCACTTTTTTTGTTTTTTTAATCTCCTGCTCTCTCTTCTCACAAATGGGGACCTCCTTGCCATTGGGACCAATTCAGATCTGACGTAGGGGGAGTTTTAGTGATTCTAGCACCTCTTTCTGGGCCTTACATTGTGTCTTTCTCAATACAACTTTAGTTCCACTCCAATGACTGACTTTCCTATATCTTTGTATCTTCTCTGCAGCCTCAGTTCCCGAGACAATGGTGTCCTCTTCCTTGAAATGGTGCCTAGTGATTGGCTGGCTGATATTATCTGACATTCTTTCTTGATGACAAACATTTGTTTGGATTTGTCAATAAATATTAGACCTTGTTCTGATTCACTAAAAGGTGGCAAGTCTTTAAGACTATTCTCAGGGATAGATAGCCACAAGGGTTCCAGAGACCTGACTACTTCCTCATCTGTAACTAGCCTTGTACTTCTGACTTAGGTTGCTTCTTGAATTCATTTCTTGATTTTAGTCTAAGCAGAACTGATACCTGGCTTTGACATCCTAGGTGATTCCATACTCACAAATATGCATTACAATTTTAACAATGTGCAGCACCAGGGTGCCTGGGTGGCTCAGCCAGTTAAGCATCCAACTCTTGGTTTTGGCTGGGGTCATGATTTTGGGACTGAGTTGGCTCCATGCTCAGCAGGGAGTCTGCTTGAAGAGTCTCTCCCTCTGCCCTTCTCTCCCCCTCCTCTCTAAAATAAATAGGTAAATGTTAAAAAAAAAATGTACAGCATTACCTTTAGTCAACCAACATAAACAGTCTCCTTTTTGAAACTGATCAACAAGGAAATTATTTTATTATTCGTTGATAACCAACACCATCCTTGAGTCTATACAGGGACCTGGGTTTAACCACTTCACACATATCTGGTCTGTGACAATCCCGGGTTGTATTCTTTTAAATACAATTGCTGTACTGTTGACTTAGCCATCATAATATTCGGGTACTTCCTTTTTCTGTCTGAGAAACTGCTTATCCCATTAGCAAGCTCATTCTGTTGGGAATATCTGGTTTCTTGTTTTAGGATGTCCTCTTTCTGGCCCCGGGATAGCCAGTTACACTCTTCTTATCCATATGTTAATAAAGCCAAGAAATCTGATTGAATATCAGATTAACATAGGGCAGTTTTGCTAACAGATAAAATGTCCTATTGCTTAGAAATTGTAATACTACCAGTGTCTTTTCAATTTTCCATTTTCTTTCTTCCCCCCAATCCCCCACCCCATAGCTGGTGCTACTTTATCATTAGTATCTCAGTGGGAAAGAGCCTTCACAGAGAAATGGTACTGAAGCTATCCTGGTGGAAACCTGCTTCCCTGCTTGAATTTTCATGGTTGAAACCCATGATTATATTTGCTACCTACCCTTTATCACTTGGGCTTTCATGAAAGAAAAAGAATTTGAGAAGCAAATATGATAGGAATCTAAGAAGACCAGAAAGTGTACTTAAGGACTAGATCTCCAGCAGAGCAGAGGTGTTTGGGAGAGTAGTTGCAATCTTTATTCAGAAATAGACCCAATTCAGAGGGCTTTTAGTACAGTGAAATCACACAGTTGATAATCATCACACATGATTTCTACATTGAACTACCATTGTGGAGTCCTTTTTAAGACACTAAACTTATTTTCCCCACTCCATGAAAGTTCAAAATCAGGGCTATTGTGAGTAGAACATACCTTTAAAGTTGATGGGAGGGAATGGAGTTTCTCCTATTCTCTAGAGCAAAAGGCAAATTTGCACATACAGATAAAATACAAGAATTCTTAGGATCTTGGCATATGGTAAATGTTAAATTTGGCCTGAAGAGTAACACGTCCCCAGAAAAACAAAGTGAGGGAAGCCTTGCTGTATAATGTTTTCAGTGCAAACTTGCAAGTCAAATGAAGGGGCTACAGGTGACTGTCAGACATAAATTTGAGTTTATCTCAATTTGGAATTATTTTTCCTGGACCATCAGGAGTCTTGTGTCCTTTGAGGCTTGGATGTATACAGCGTGAGTCAATCTCTAGCATCCAGAGGATCCTTGATTGTGAGTAAATTCTTAGGATTTGAGGGTAAAATTGAAAGTAGAAATGGGGGCAGAGATGGCACAAATGTAGTGATCTATACCTTATCTTTGTGGGTTATCACCATCACTTATGTTTGTTTTTAAGTCTGTGTAGTGCTCTCTCACAGTAGGAAAAAATAGAATAGATAACTTCTTCCATTATGGTGTCACTCGAAGGGCTGATTGGGGCACATTTGATTGCAAAGAACAAAACTTTGCCCATTAATTAAGAACACAGAAGGATCCCATGGGACCCATTTGCTGGAGGTTCACCTTTGCTTTATACTGGGTGGCTCTGGGATATGGAGTGTGAAGACAATGCCTCTGCAACTGTCTTGTCTGTTCTTGTCTATGGCCCAATATGACTTGGCTATTCCTATTCCTGTAAAGATAATCCAATTCATTCTGTTCAACTTTGGGAGTTACTCAGCCTCTTTTCAACCTCTGGTCTAACCAACACTGGCCAGGAAAGGACTTTTATATACCTTGTCCCTAGCATGGTGATGGACAAATGACAGATACTCAATCAGTGTATATTTGTTGAATTAAAAAATAAATGAATCAAATAAGCTTTAAGTGAGTTAGAGAACTATCACTGCAAAGCCTCTTTATCTAAAATATAAAGGAAGCAATGGTTTCACGGAAAACGAAGATTGTTTCAAATGAGGAATAGACACAAAAGTTAACTAATACAAGGACATCTGCATAATATTCTGGGTTATATTATAGAAGGAGGGAAACAGAACACAGAAATAGCTAAAGGTACCCAAGGACAATGGGGATGGGGTTATATCTCACGTCTGTCTAATACATTGGCTTCATATGTTAGTTTTCTCTGAAGTATCATGTCTTAAAAGAATATTCCTAGGACCACAAAAGATAAAGTCATAAAGCTTCATTAGTGTAGAAAACATTTGTACAGAGCTAGCCTCCAAAACACACTCCTTAGAAATGCCTCCTGATGAAGACTCCCTCTTTAACTAAGCTTCAACTTTGACCTGCCTTTAGCAAGATTCTTGCTAGGTCATTTTAATGAGAACCCCCTAACCTTGATATTTGCTCAAATTCCTCATTCAACCCTTGATGTTTATGTCTTTGGCCTTCATTTAGCAAAGAAACTTGTTAGGCCAGGTTATCAAAATGCCTCATTCTTTTTTTTTTTTTTTTTTTTTTTAAATGCCTCATTCTTAATATACACTCAGGATCTGTCTGTCTCCTGACCCCCTCACTCTGACTTAATCTCCAGCTGCCCTTGCTATATTTGGAGTTGAGTTCAATCTTTCTCTCTTATCACAATAGTCTTGAGTAAAGTCTTCCTTACTGTTTTAAAAAAATGTTGGAATAATTTCTCTTTCACACACTTTCTCTCTGCTTTCACAGGCTGATGTTCTTGACCTCTCTGGGAAAGAAGGGACGATGGCTGACTTTTCCTATAATACCATCCAGAATATAGGACAGAGATCCTTATGTTAGTGAACTTTTATGCCTCTTCTTCATTCAAGTTAGTTTTTGTTTTCTTTAAGACCATGGCTTCTTTAAAGTTTTGGGTGGAGAGATTTTGCAATGATATTTCTCTAATTCATCTAAAGACTATTGGATTCATTCATTCAACAAATATATATTGGGGTCCACCATTTTCTTATCACTGTATTGGGTACTAGGCATACAAGAATCATTAAAACTCATAACCATGACTTTTGATTACTTTTTAATTATTTTTAACTTTCAAAAATTAAAAAGAGTAAAAATGGGGGCACCTGAGTGGCTCAGTGGGTTAAGCCTCTGCCTTCCGCTCAGATCATGATCTCAAGGTCCTGGGATCAAGCCCCGCATTGGGCTCTCTGCTCAGCAGGGAGCCTGCTTCCTCCCTCTCTCTCTGCCTACCTCTCTGCCTACTTGTGATCTCTTTCTCTCTGTCAAATAAATAAATAAAATATTTAAAAAAAAAAAAAGAGTAAAAATGGAATGACCTTATGTACACCTCACCTTCCTCTCCCAACTTCTCCAGTCCCAGGAAGGAACTTATGGATTTTTCTCTAAATCCAAACATAAACATGGGTTCAGAAGGCCTAACCAGATTATTTCTCTTGCCATTTGAAGTATCATATCATAGCTGTTCAATCTCATATAGCTGTTCATATAGCTGTTCATATCATATCATAGCTGTTCAATTTCCATTTCCTTCACTGAAAGTTTTCAACTAATCTTGATGTCAAGGGAGCCAAACTTTAAGCACAGTGTCTAGAACATTATAGGTGCTCTCTACCTATCTGTTGAATATCCAATTCTCCACACAGACACCTTGGCTGGTCTCATAGAAACTTCTATTTACACTTGGCCACCAATGACCATTCCTTTATCTGATCTACTGTTCTATAATAAATACTCCCTTATAAATATTTTTTCCATACTATTTGGTTACTCTTGTCTTATATGTATATCTTGCCTCCCAACTAGAATAAAAACTTCTTAGAGTTCAAGGGTACAGGTCACATTATTAAAAGACAGCAATGTGAAAGACTTTGGACTAGGTGCTGGGGATATGATAACAACAGCTAGGATTTATTAGCACTTACTACAAGCTTGATCATTAAGCACTTCACAGTAAGCACTTCATATAATTAACTCAATCCTCATTACAACCTTATTAATCAACATTTTATCAATGAGGAAACTGAGGCACAGAGAGGTTAAGTAAATTGACTAAGGCTGCCCAGGCAATAAGTGATAGCACCAGGTTTCAAACCTGTACAGTCCAACTCCAGACTCCAAGCTATTGCTGTGATCTCTGTTTTATAGTCTGACTCATAACTCCTGGTTAATTAATTTGAATATATGGGAAGATAAAATTTTTGTACCATTCACTCAATCTTAAAAGAACTGTGTTGGAGAAAATAGGTTGGCAAGTTTGACATCCTTTTAGCTGCTTTGCTTGAAGAGATGCCTGCTGTTCTGGAAATAACTTCAGCATGACACTGTGTTTTGCCAGCCTCCGAGCTAACTTTAAATTGTGTGGGTCACAACTATAAATGCTCTGTCCTTTTTCTTGTAGGGATTTTGAATTTGCAGAGCTTACATAAGTAGATGTTGTTAAGACAAGGATGAGAGATGATTTGATTCTAGTATATTTGCTCAGGAAGGAAGTGCAATAGAGAATTAGCCCCGAGGGGAAGGACTTCTGATATCAGTTTTTCATTTTCCAGAGAATCCACTGTGCCTCTAAGCAAGTCATTTTACTTCTATCTTCCTGTTTACTCTTCTCTAAACTGTGTGAGATAATTCCTATGCCTCCCAGAAGCAGATAAAGAAGCTAGCTTATTTAAATATCAGAAGAAAATAGGATGAAAAATTTTATGATTACATGTTCTCGTTATACTAAACAACGGCAGAGTCATAAAAAGTTTAAATGACTCAGTGCCTCGATGTCTATGTAGCACGCTGACAGGATTAAGCCCTATTAAGGCAACATTCTGAAAAACGCTGCTTACCTGCTTACACCGAGCCATTCTGGATCCCTGACATTAACTGAAAGAGCCTTTGAGGGTCTATTCTAGAGGAATCAATATGAAATACCATCAGTACGGGCTTTAACTCAAGACTTCATGAAAACAAAAGAAAAGGTTGAGAATGACACGGATATACACTATAAATAGACTAGGGCATTATACATACATAACAAATGATAAATTCTATGTATTCAAGGTTCTGAAATAAACTACCAATTTGTCCTTACTTAGAAAGTGATGACAACCTTTCAACAATAAAGTTGAAAGAAAAGCTTCATCCACTGTGGATTCTTTTTTCAGACTTTCCAGGTTTCATGTGTGTTTCTCATCATCTGTGCTGAGGTTGGTCATATTAGACCTTATTTCTTTTTAAAGATGATTTTCAGTCTCTGCAACCGTTTTGGTATAAAGTTAACTTTTAGTGGCCTTATCAATTGTTAGGGAACTTTGACATTCTCTAATAAGCTCCTCAAGTTGTCTGTAGCCATGATTTATTAACTCCTCTGTGTGGTGGGCTCTCTACTCTTTCATACAATGAATACTTGTATTTGGTCATCAGGTTAGGGTCCAAGTTGAAGAAGACAAAATCTGATTGTTCAGCACCATGAAAATCTCTTTACTCAACAGAACTCTGAACTTGCAAACAAAAGCGAAAACAAACATCTTTATGCCTAATATTATTATGCCTTTATCATTAAATTTTTATTGCCTTAATGTAGATGCCTAGGGCATCTTGACTTTCTTTTGGATAATGAAATACAAAACCTACGGTGTATGAGAGAAAGTGAAGAAATTGAGGGAAAAAGAGTGAAACAACTTCAGGAAGTGACAGAGAAAAAGTGTGTACTGAATATTATATCTTGTTTTGCATTCGGATTGTGATGAGGTGGCTTTCTTTTCTTCTTCCTAAGGAAATACACATTTTGGATATGTCTTGGATGCGGGAAATTATGTTTGTTTACTTGTGTCCTGGCTCAATCTTTTCAGTTATCAGGAGCTGTTTAGAATATGAGAAAAGAGGAAAATTCCACATTGAAATTCCATAGAATAAGAGGGGTGGATTAGGTAAGAAAGAAACTCAAGCACCTTTACAACATGGCCTTTGGATGGGGCTACGCTACATCTCAAAGTACACCAGGTATGCAACTGTACTTTCTGAATGAGAAAGGTTTTCTAAATACAAGGTAGTTGCTTTGTCATAAGAAGAATTTGGGTGTTGGCATGCTTTTTAGAGTCTGGATACATTAGCAGTAGCCAATTAAGCTCAGAAGCATCAACATGGTGCTGAAATATATATTCTTCTGGTCAGCGTGCAGTAAAAGCCCATTTTCCATTTGATTTGGACCACTCTTTTTAATTTACATTTTGGTGGAGCTGAGATATTTTTGCCAGGCAGTACCTCCACGTGATCATGCCTAAGAAAGCAGACTTAATGAACTGAGTACATGGTGACAATAATTTCATGCAAATATTTGGGCAATTAGTTCAGTGCTCTTTGGGATATGGTGAGGATGAGACAGTTCTGGAACTGGGTGATTTCTTCAGTGGCTCATAGCATTACATTTTTCTCACAAGTGGGAAGCCACACTGTCTTGGCAAAAGATGGGGTTTTGATCCCACCTTCTTTTTCACTATTTCACAGAGCAATGAATTGTCCCATGAAGTTTTTAAGTAGGGTTAGAACCAGAATTTTTCATTCAGTTTTGGGACAGTGTTAGCTATAGCAGGATTCCTTTACCTCTTTTCATGCAAGTGTTGCATAATGAACGGAGTAAGGCTCCCCATTAATGCCTGGGAATGTGAACAAGATGTTGTCATGGAGACACAGAGCTGTCTTCACACTTATATTTTGGCTCCTCTGAATCCCAGCTGTGGAGACATGGATAAGTTACTTAGACTTTCATAACTTTCATTCCTTATCTACCAAACAGTGGTAATGCTCACTTCATAGGACAGTAGGAGTGTGGGCTTTGCCTCCAGTTTCTACCTCAGCAGACATTTCCCAGAAGTCTTGGCTTAGTTTAAATTATTGTAAACATAATCTCTCTGAAGGTTTCTAACAGAGAGAGATTGCTCCTTGAGGATAACCATCAACCCTCACTTTGGTAAGCTAGGTGTCAGATATCCATGCATATGATAAAAAGTCCCAGGAAAGAAAAGTGAATCTCATCTCCAGGTGGGATTGTGATGGTGTGGGCTTGGATGATGATAGATGAGTTGTGGTCTCTGAGAGCCCATACTAGTGACTCCATCTTGGCCGCAAGTCCTGCCTCAGGGCCAGGACCCAGCAGCATGCCTCTATTCATCCGAGAGCCTCCGAGGACATCCCCACGCATTTTGCCCTCCCTACTGGGCCATTGTAACTAAGGTTCTAGGCCTACAAAGCCAGATCAAGCCTCACACACCCAGGTTAGAGCATGAGGATTTTATGAGTGCATGTTCTGAATGCTTTTACCCCTTCCAAATTCATACATTGAAATCCTAACCCCAAAGTGATGGTGTTAAGAGGTGTGGCCTTTGGAAAGTGCTTAGGTCATGGGGTGGAACCCTCATGAATGGGTACATGCCTTTATGAAACCGCCTTAAGAGAGATCCCTTTCCCCTTATACAATGTGAGGACACAGTGAGAAGACTATGAAGTCTATGAATCAGATAGAAGGCTCTCATCAGACACCAAACCTATTGGTGTCAAGATCTTGGACTTCTCAGACTCCAAACTATAAGAAATAAATATCTATTGTTTATAAGCTACCCAGTTCATGTCAATTTTATTAGAGCAGTTAGAATAGAGTAGAACAATGAGAAAATCAGCAGCTACGGGGGTTTAAAAAAATGTAAGTTTCTTTTCCTTTCCCTTTGTTGTTACAATGCACTGGGTTCTTGTGTTAATACAATTGTGTTACTCGCAGGAATAATATTGTTGGAGTATAGTATTTGGTGGTTTTCCTTAGATCCAATTTTTGCTTACCCAATGTAGATACTTGAGTAGATACTGGCTATGGACTTAAATAGTACATGAGAAAAACAAATAAGGAACATCCATTTATCCTATACTTTACTATTATAGGAA
Organism: Mustela erminea; assembly: GCF_009829155.1. Taxonomy (NCBI): domain Eukaryota; kingdom Metazoa; phylum Chordata; class Mammalia; order Carnivora; family Mustelidae; genus Mustela; species Mustela erminea. Next base: position 23,000,524 of record NC_045619.1, on the reverse strand, counting down.
TTTTGTTTTAAATTAGAGAATGAAATTATGGGTGTATAATGATTTACACACAACAAAAATAGGTTAGACTTGCTACCAGTAATTTTCAACCTGAAAACTAAACATTCCTTAGTCCTTATTGTATGGCATGTTCATTTAGTGAGACTGCTTGGAAGGTATTTTTAAATTCAGCCACTTAAATCATCACAGCTCACATACTGTCTAGAAGATGCAATATTTCGTTATCAAACAAACATTATGTACTGTGGCATATGAGTCATTAAAGAAGCAAAAGATATGCTGTCACTCCCAAATAATAAGGCTTGTTACTATTATTGATGATAGGTCTTTATAGACTCTCTTACCTGAGAATCTGAAATAGCGTTCTAATTGAACTACACAAAATTCTAGTGATGCAGGTATTTTAAGGATTTTCCTATCAACAGTCCATGCTTTCACTGATTTACCAAACATCTATTGAGCATCTACTATGTGCTAGACACAGTGCTAAGCCCTGAGGACTCAAAAATGAATAAGTATGCAAATCATTTAGTATTTAGACAAATTTAACCAAAAACTGTTTTAAAGTCTGGTTTGTTTTAACCTAATGAGTAATCTCTGTACTCTAAAGAACCTCCTAACATGGCAGAATTAAAACCAGAACCTATTGGGAAGCAGATTTCAAAAGAAAAACAGAAAACAAAAAATGATTTCTGAAAACCATGTCATTTGGAAGAAACTGAGAGTTCATTCAAAACTCTCCCTGTATTCTATTTAAATGTATTTTTAGCCCAAGGTAAGAATGGAGAAAGTTGGAGGGCATCTCAAATTGGATTTTTTTTTCCTTTGGTTATCTTAAAAGCTGTCAAGAAGACTATGCCTGAAAAAACAAAGACCATCATGAGGTTTATATCTGGACAAGTGATTCACGCTGTATATGTTGTCATTTCTCTAACTATTTCAGCTAAGTAAAGAGAGTGTTGATAGAGTAAAAATAGCCAAAAGGACTATTATTAAGATGCTTAATCCATTTTTTTCTAGTAAATGTGAAAGTAGTAACTAGGATCCTACTGCTATGGAGAATTTCTTTTGAGGTTTTTGATTCCTTAGAGCTCTGAAACCCCAAAGTACTATATACATATCCATGTGAATGTGACTGTGAATGTGACTGTGTGTGTCTATTTCCCAAAGACTTCAGGACTTTTATCATGAAGACACAATTCTTAGCACTACCAAAAGATTGCTTTATAGGAATCTGTAAGCCTAAGTTAAAGGAATGTTTAATAAAATCATACTGATTTGATTAGTATGAGACAATGATTCATAAAATCAGTACATTTTAAAAAACATTTTTTAAAAGTAATTTCTACACCCAATGTAGGGCTTGAACCCCAAACCCCAAAATCAAGAGTCACATGCAAGGAGGCCCAAATCAGCACTTATTTTTAGCACATTTTTGATTTTTTAGTTTGTTCTCTATTTTTATGTTTTAAAATGTTCCTCTAGCGTGTATATAATACTTTGAAATATTAGTTTATGTTAAAGTAATGTATTTTACTTAGGCATACTATAAGAGAAGTCTAATTTGTAATGGAAAAATGAAAATAACATTATACTTCATAATATGTCTTATCTAAACTAAATTAACCATACCTTTGGAAAACTCAACAACATGGATGATGAGAACAAAGCTCAGACATTACTGTCTACTAAGTGAAAATTTACCTGAAGTTCAAACAGGACCAAGGAGAAAATGAACATTCTTGTAGGTATCTCAGTAAACAGAAATATTTTATGCAGCCACTTAACATTTATGGAAGTTCTACTATGTGCAGGCGTTGCCTTAGGTGTTGGACATTTAACAATGACTAAGACACACTCCCCTATTCCAGGAGTTCATTCTTTGTCAAGGAAAACACTCACAGGACACTATGACAAAGAACAGTGGATTGTCTATAGCTTTGTGAGACTGTACCAATCCTTATTCTGACAGGAAGTGTTGGAACATTCTCTTCCTGGAATGTCTGTGTCTTGCCTTTCTGAACTAACTAATACTTAATCATGCTTCAGACGTTATTTATTTATTTATTTAAAGTAGACATTAAGTCAAGTGTAGAACCCAACATGGGGCTTAAACTCATGATCCTGAGATCAAGACCTGAGTCAGCCACTTAATTGACTGAACCACCCAGGCATCCCCCACAGTTTATTTTTTTTAAGGTTTTTATTTTAATTCCAGTATTGTTAACATACAGTTTTGTTATATTAGTTTCACTGTACAATATAGTGATTCAACAATTCCACATATTACTCAGTACTCATCATAAGCATACTCTTAATCCCTTCACAGTTTCATTCAACCCACCTACCTCCCCGCTGATAACCATCAATTTGTTCTCTGTAGTAAGAATCTGTGTCTTGATTTGCCTCTCTCTTTTTTCCCTTTGTTCATAGGCTTTTGTTGTTGTTGTTAAATTCCACATATGCATGAAATCATACGGTATTTTTCTTTCTCCCACTGGCTTATTTTATTTAGCATTATACTCTCCAGCTCCATATATATTATTGTAAATGGCAAGAATTCATTCTTTTTCTAAGGTGGTAATGTGTGTGTGTGTGTGTGTGTGTGTGTGTGTGTGTGTGTGTATCTCACCTCTTCATTTATCTGTTAATGGACACTTAAGCTGCTTCCATGTCTTGGCCATTGTAAATAATGTTACAATTAACATAGGGGTGCATGTATCTTTTTGAGTTAGAGTTTTCTGTTTTCCTTGGGGTAAATACCCAGTAGTGTGATTACTGATCATAGGGTAGCTCTATTTTTTAACTTTTTGAGGAACCCCATACTGTTTTCCACAGTGGCTGCACCAGTTTGCATTCCCACCAACAGTGCGTGAGAGTTCCTTTTCCCCACATCCTCGCTAACACTTGTCGTTTCTTTGGATCTCAGTTTAAATAGTACTTTTCCAGAGATACTTTCTCTGATCCCACAGCCAAGGGTAAGTCCATCTGTTTTATGTTTCCATAGCATCCTGTACTTTCTTTCTTTCTCCTTTTTAAAAGAAATTGCAGTACCTTATGATTATTTCTTTTGCCTGCTACTTCTTTGCCTTCTATTTCTTTCCTGCTACTTCATTTGTTTGACAAAAACAGAGTTTGTCTGTCTTCTGCTTACCGCTCTGCTTCACATCTACAGCAGAGATTTCCGTATCATAAGTCCCTGGAAGAGAGCCTCAGAGGAAATCTGAGCAATTATAACTTACTGAGTTATTTGAACTTACCCATTTTTACTGACCTCCAGGACTTCACCCTCTACGCCTGGTCTATTATCTCCTTGTCTAGAAACTGACCCAGTACTGCTTGCCTGAGGAGTTCATCCTATTTGTTTTCTTCATGTCTAAGAAGCACTTGCAAGCGAAACCATTCTTCACAGTTTGGACCCACGCTCCTCCCAAGTCTCCCTTCAGAGTGGTTGGTCTTTCCATTGTTACCCCAAGTTTGTATCACACAATTCCCTAGAGGCCTATGGCAAATTTTTGATGACTGCTAGTCGGAACTGATGGTTGTGTAAAGTTACATTGCTGACAATAAGCCTGGCAAACACAGATCCAAAAAGAGACATTCCACATCAAAGGCTTTGCATTTGAAATTTTGTTTCTTTTAATATTTAGGTTTAAATATTAATGAAATTTGTATCTGTACAAATGAGATGAGAAAACAAGGAGAGAAAAGTGCTTCCTAGATCCCATGAGACAAATCAAGCAAGAGTGTGTGTTTCTTTCCACAACAGGACATGTTTTGAATTTCCCCCCTCATAAATATTTAAATTTGAAGTCTAGCAGCACTTATTTCTGAAAAAAGGATGACGAGATTTTTACAATAGGAAGAAAAAAAATACATTGGCAATCCAACAGATTTCTTGGTCCACTGGAAAAGTACTAAAATATGATTAATTTTACCAAAATGAAATAACCAGGACAATGCCTTAGGAAGTGTGCACATAAGCTCTATAATGATATATTTGTACACATGGATACATATTAAACATGATTTATAATATAAATTCCTTTTATTTGCTATTGCTTATTTTGGAAAATATCTGTAAGGTACACATTTCAAGTTATATATTATAATGCCAGTTCTCAAATTAAAAGAACTCTTGCCTGAGGAAGGAATTTTTCCTCCCAATCCTCATTTAAAGCTAGGTTTGGGCCAATATTGTTTAAAGAACAAAACTAATTAATGAGAAAATTTGGGCTAGTTCTTATGGTATTTTTTATTCTAGTCTATCCTTCAGAGTAAAGAGACAGTTTAATATCTAAAATAAGTTAATTAGCTTGAATCTTACAGTTTCTTAAAATGTTATCTTGTCACCTTTCTTTGAAATCATGAAATGCTAAATATTCAAAAGGGAAGGTTAAAGGAGTTGTGATATAATTGTTTTCAAATATCTAATGAGGACACAACCAATTATTCTCATCTCAACTCCATAAAAAAACAAATAAGAGCATGCATGCTTCTGCCGACACAGCAGAAAAAAAGGAGAGATCTCAGGAGTGGCTGCAATACCAGAAAAGATTATCAAAGATCTAGAAAACATTTTTAATATCATCACATATTTTTTCAGACCACAAATGTGATCTAATTATATAAAAGTCAAATATTATGGAACTACTATAGTAAAAGGTAACTCTCCCAAAGGTAACAACTCCAAAAAGTTAGTTGCATATTTCTTTGACGTTTTTCTCTGTGTAATCTATGACTATTTTAAAATGAAATCACTGTCAGTGAGAGAATTTATCCAAGCCAACTTAGAACTAGTATCCAAAAATATGTAAATAATTTCTATGGATTTATTAGAAAAGGCAGAAGCTCCGCAGTCCATACTATTTACCATTCTGGCGTTATTTTTCTTTTATGAATGTCTTAGTCAGTTCAGACTACTATAAAAGAATACAGTATAGTGAGTAGCTTAAATAACAAACATTTACTCCTCATGGTTTTGGAAGCTGCGAAGTCCAAAATAAAGGTTCCAGCAGATCCAGTGTCTGGAGAGAGCCCCTCTGGCTCATAACCTTCTCACTGTATTCCTCACACAGTGAAAGGTGAGGGGAAGCGAGCTCCCTCAGGTCACATCTCTTCCAACAAGGGCACTAATCCTGTCAGGAAGGTCTTAACCTCATGACCTAGTGACCTCCCAAAGTCCCCATCTCAAATACCTTCACATCAGGGATTAAGGTTTCAACACATGAATTTTGGGAGCACACAAACATTCAATCCATAGCACTGAGATTTTCATAGGGTTTAAGTCTTTGTTTTTTTCTATTATGCATTCAAATTTTGGCTTCATCATTTACTAGCTATGCAAGCTCAGAAGAATTCTTTACTTATGCCCTTATTTTGCTCTTGTCCCTTCACCTAGAAACTAGAAATCATTATATTTCTCTCATAGGGTTGTGATTAGAATTAAATGTAATGCTATTAGGACATGTCTGTATTGCTATAAATGGAAAAATCTTAGATATTAGACTAGTAAATAGAGTCAAGCAACATAATAAATAATTCATTATAAACAAAAGGGTTTATTCACCAAATGCAGATATATCTCATTATTAGAAACTTTGGTCTATAATGTGAATACAATTACTATTAGTAGGAGATAATAATAGTGTTTATATAATTGTGATAATATTGAGATAATAATAGTGTTTATATAATTATTTATACAATTATATAATAATTGTGTTTATATAATAATTAATACAATTATTAATAATATATATTATTTATATTATATATAAATATATAATATAATATTTATATTATATAAATATTAGGTTTAAATAAGATATTTTGTGTAATGTTTAGCTTAGTAACTAGCAAGTATTAAACTTCAGTATTGGCTGAAAATTTGGCTATTTTACTGTTACTATTATTATTATAGATTATAGGTAAGATAGCAAGTCAACATCTAGAAACACTGGTCTTCTGATAAAAGTCTAATAATCCTTCTTGATTTAAATATATGCATTTTTATAAGTAAGGTAGAAAAGAAATTTCTTTAATAAGATAAAAAGATAAAGATAGCTGTATAGGGGCACCTGGATGGCTCAGTGGGTTAAAGCCTCTGCCTTCGGCTCAGGTCATGATCCCAGGGTCCTGGAATCGAGCCCTGCATAGGGCTTTCTGCTTAGCAGGGAGCCTGGTTCCTCCTCTCTCTCTCTCTGCCTGCCTCTGCCTACTTGTGATCTCTCTCTGTCAAATAAATAAATAAAATCTTTTAAAAAATAAAAAAAATAGCTGTATAAAGATGGCAGGCAATATCATATGAATGATATATATGAAATATTAGGATTATAATTAATGAAATATTAAGATTATACAATGAAATATTAGGAATATAATTAATCCTAATACCAAGAATATTTGCTGTCACAGATATAATTTAACAATATTCTAGGAATTGTTGCTAATGCAATATGTCAAGAAAAGTATGAAAAAAAATCTGAAAAAAAGTGAAATAATTCCTTATTTGCTTATGATATATGTTTTTGCCAATAAAACCCTAGAGAATCAACCATAAGTAAGTTTAATAAGGTGACTGCTGACAAAGTAAGTAGACAAATGAATAACCTTTCCTTTTTACCAGCAATAAGCAGTTAGAAATTAGAGTCAAATAAGACTCCTTATCTAAAGAGGAAAGAAAAACCCTAACAGTGAACTGAACCCAAGCACTGTGCCTGGCTTATGTGGAAAAAAGACTTGGATGCTGCTGAAGTTAAAGAAGAAAAAGGAGAAGGAGAAGGAGAAGAAATAAGTGAAGATGAAAACATGATCTGCCTGGATGGAAATAAAGTTCCTTGTGAAGATATTAAGTTTATATACATAAATCAATAAATTGGGGCGCCTGGGTGGCTCAGTGGGTTAAAGCCTCTGCCTTCGGCTCAGGTCATGATCCCAGGATCCTGGGATCGAGCCCCACGTCAGGCTCTCTGCTCCGAGGGGAGGCTGCTTCCTCCTCTCTCTCTCTCTCTGCCTGCCTCTTTGCCTACTTGTGATTTCTCTCTCTCTCCGTCAAAATAAATAAGATCTTTAAAAAAAAAAAAATAAAATAAATCAATAAATTTAATGAAATTCCGACAGAACTTCTGAGGATATTATGTATTGAATAAAACCATAATTAAAAGAATATTATATAACATGGGCCAAATTTTTCAATATACTATGAAGTGAGGAAAGTAGGATAGAAAATTACATGTGCTGTATACATTCCTCCCATATTTTGTAAATCAAAAAAATAGGAACAATACATATAAGGTATCTAGGAAAAAATACCATAATATTTTAACACTGGGATGGTCTGGTGAAGACAGGGATTTCTGATAATATTTTCCACTATTTTTTCAATTTTACATGATTGGAATGTATTACTTTTTTAAAAAAGTTATACCACAGAAGTAAAATCTAATAAAATGATTTATCAGTGTGAAATAGGCTAATGGAAACATTTGTTTTCTGTCATTCACACTTGGGCCCTGCAAAAACATCATTATCCACACTGTGGTTTTTGTGCGATGGATAATATATTTAATAATTAACTCTCTGCAGTATGTGAAAATTATGCTTCAATACTAAGTTTTATTTCACATAATAGATTTCAGTAATGTATTTCAGCACACAGTATAATTAGTTAATGGGGTTGTATTCATAAAGACTAGGTCCAACATAGAATTATGTTCCCTTGAAGACCTCTTTCTTTTAAAATTATGCACCCTGTTATGTTTGGATTACACCCACACTCTCTTTTTTTCTCTCTCTCATTCAGATAACCATAATTTGTGGCTTTCAGAGAATACTTTTTATTTTAACTTATATTTTATCTTGTAGTAGAAAAGTATCAAGAGATTGAAAATCTGGAAAGGCTTAGAAATATAGTAAGGCTGCTCATTAAATATTATGTGTCTAGAATGATGTAAAAGAAGTTCTCTTCTAGAAAAATTATAATAAACTAAATTTTTAAAAATACAATTTTATACATCCTAACATAAAACCTTTTATTCATATAGATATTGTTTTTTGTTATGTTGTAACATTCTTATAGAGGATTCATCAAAATATTTTCACCATACCAAGAAAAAATGAAGCTAATTACTATCATTCTGGTTACAATGAATGCATTCTTTCACAGTACAAGGCATAAAAAGACTGTCTTCTGTTGGGAAAAAGTGGACATAAAAACTTGTTGGTCACTGAATCTTCCTTTATATGTTGACATAATAAAGTGCTCAAATTTAGAAGTCAGATAAACCATACGGAAATCTTTTAATAAAGGTTATTTCTCTCCTAGTACTCCATATTACACTTTCACATATTCTACTGTAATCATTTCACAGTAGTTTGTTGCATTTGACATTACTGTAGTGTTACAGGGAAAAAAAAAACTTTAATGTAAAGATACTAAGTAATTTGCCAAATAACAATGAAAATAGTGGAATTGAGGACCAGTGCCCTGCTAATTATACAGCACAGTGCTTTTGTTCTCCATAGTATATTACATGTGTCTGTAGTATTTCTTCTGAGTTTATCAATGTTAGCTATCTTACTTTTTCAGGCATTTACATTTACCAAATTCAAATGTCATATAATTTATACCTTTGGGAAGGGAAAAGTTTGTCTTTCTACTCTGCAAGTAAGGAAGATAACCACCCTGAAACCAGGGATTACCTGGGATTACGTGGGATTACCTTTGGCCCCTTCCCTTGCTGTTCACATTCATGCCTTTGGTCTAAATCCTGTCAATTCTGCCTTGAAGTTACGGCACATCCATTATTTTTCTCCATCTCTATTGTCCCCACTCCAAGTCAAACCTGAACGCCCCCCCACCTGGACCACTATAGCATCTGCTAACTGATCCCTCCTTTCTACTTCTGATACTCAGGACGTCCTCTGCAAAGTAGGCAGAGTAATTGTGTCATGCTTAAATTCACAGATCTCACTCCACACTCTCACAAGAAGGCCTCTGTAGCACCGTAGTGCTCTTAGAATAAAATAATCACATCCAAACTCTTCACCCTGCTTGCAAGGTTCTGAATGACCAGGCCCTGAGCTAGCCCTTCAGCCTCCACTTGTGCTGCTCACGTGTGGCTCTCCACTCCCTGCCATGTGGTCTTCTGCTAATGCCCAGAACACCACAAGCTCTTAGCTGCTTCAGGAATAATTTACTTACTGCTTCCTCCACCTGGATCATTCTCCAAATGACCAGCGTCTTATCCTTCAAGTCTCATCTCAAATGCCACTAACTTAGAGAGGCCTTCGTTAAGCACTAAATCTTAGGAGGGCCCCATCCTTTTTTTTTTTTTTTTTTTTAATTTTTTATTTTTTATTCTCAACCAAAGCATCCTATGTATTTCCTTCTCTGACATAACACAATCATCTATACTTTCACATATTTGTTTGCTCATTTGCTCTCTCTTCCCTACCAGTAGAACTTAAGCCCAGTGTGAGCACGGGCCTCGAAGATTCCTTCATCGCTATAAGCACTTTTCTTGACAATTCCTAGAGTGCAGTGGGATCTCACTAAAAACTGAAGGAATGAATACTTACTTACTTGTATGATAAATGCATGAAAGCTGTATAGAAAACTTTAGACACCCACCGTTTCTAACTTTCTCATGTGAGTTTCAGTAGCATAGAAAGCAAATTATGAGCCAGAAGATAGGACAGTATTCCACTGTTCTTTAAGACTAGACTTAAGAAAATTGGCTTATGAAATATTCAAAGAAAAGCAAAATTTTAGTTAATCTAATTCAGAAGGAAATCTGGCATTAGTTTAATTGCTGTAATTGTAGTGAATGTCACTTTAAAAAGATACCTTGGTTAAATGGATGTTGTTAGCATTAATATAATGATTTCTTTTGATAATTAGTTTTTTGAAGCTTGTGGTTAGGAAATCTTTCAGTTTTCTAATTAGTTTTGTTTTTTTGTCTGCTATTGGTTTGTCTTTTTGTTGTTGTTGTTGTTGTTCTGGAAAGTTAATTACATTTCACAGTACTTAGGGTAGACAATACATAATCTCTTATATTCAACTCTAGACTTAACTTTTCACTTTCATTACTGTTATCCTATGCTGACTGTTCCTGTTTTGGGTCATCTCAAACTGTGATTTAAAAGTAAAAATCCAATTATTAAACTATGTAAACTCTAATAGAAAAATATAACCTGCCAGAAGCTTAATACTTTATTCTTAGAAGCAGGCCTTTATTCTGTTCCTGCTGTATACATGCTTCTAGCAAAGAATAAAGATAATACAAATGGCTAGAAGAAAATGGTGTCTTTATACCTTGCCATTTAAAAAAAAAAGATTTTATTTATTTATTTGACAGAGAGAGAGAAAGATCACAAGTAGGCAGAGAGGCAGACAGGGAGAGAGGGGGAAGCAGTCTCACCGCTGAGCAGGGAGCCCAGTGCAGGGCTAGATCCCAGGACCTGAGATCATGACCTGAGCTGAAGGCAGAGGCTTAGCCCACTGAGCCACCCAGGTGCCCCACCCTACCATTTTTTAATAAGGGGCGCCTGGGTGGCTCAGTGGATTAAGCCGCTGCCTTCGGCTCAGGTCATGGTCTCAGTGTCCTGGGATCGAGCCCCGCATCGGGCTCTTTGCTCAGCGGGAGCCTGCTTCTCTCTCTCTCTCTGCCTGACTCTCCGCCTACTTGTGATTTCTCTCTCTGTCAAATAAATAAATAAAATCTTTAAAAAAAAAAAAAAAAAAAAAGCATCTTCAAAGAGATAACACCCTAAGAAGAGCTTATCTAATCTGAATTTAAAACGTAAAGGAATTTCTTATAAGAGGACTGACTTGCCTTGAAGTTGATATGTCAGGATCAGTTATTAAAATAACCTTTTATTTATGAAATTTTTTAAGTTAAATTACTCCAAAGCAAATAGAAAGAAGAAATGAAATTAACAAGGCAGTTTACCTTATTAAAAAAATGCAAAACACTAGATTACACAAGGCATCTTTCTGCCACATCTTTTATTTACACCATTATTCAGAAGCCTGGGACTTGGGCTTTGTGCACTAGGCTAGCAGTAAATATATTGGCTATAATGTCAATGAACTTTAAAGCAAGATCACCAAAATAGAACTCATTATTCTTTGAAGCACACGACTATTGGCATATGGTACATTCATTCCATGACTTTTCATTGTGTAAGTGGATTACATTTCTCAAAATAATTTTATTTTTTTAATGGTTAAACGGGCATGCATTTTTATTTACTGCAGTTCTGAGAAGCTATGTGTGGACTGACACATTTTTAACTAAATATAAATTTTGTCCTTGATGACAAGCTAATACATATTACACCAGAGACTTTGGTATAGATTGATTCCTGTTTATGGGTGAGAATAATCCTGGCACATTTATTTTTCTATAAGTTCATGGGGAAAAGGGATAAATAAAAGACGTATTTTTGGAGTGTTTCTAATTACAGATTACAACATTGGCATTCTATGACAGTAATAGAGAAGAATATGCTTCAATTAAGAGTTGACAAAAAATGGTGGATTAGAGACCAGTGAGCTGGCGAATATGTTGGAGATAAGAATGATATTTACAGGGAGATCGTTTAGTGTTGAATTTTCTAGATTAGGCACAGTCTGAAATCAAGCAATGGTCTGAATAATTTTCTGTCAGACTCGGGACCTGGGATCGATCAGAATCAGCTGGTCATCTCAATGAAAACAGAATGGAAGTATTTGCTCCGTAGGGCATATGTACTTCTACAAGACAATAACAGCTGGAAAATCACATTTTTGGTCATAGGAAATACATAAAACATAGAAATATCGTTTCTCTTTCTCATCTTGGACCCAAGACATCAACAAACATATGGTTTTGTCTTTTTTTCCATCCTCTGCACAATGCTATAAAGATTGAAAATGAACATACCCAAGGCACATTAGGCATAAAAGTAAGGTTATAAAGTAAAAGGTATGACAGTACTGCATATAAATGCACGTTTTGGTTATTTTTAGTTCCCAATATGTGGATATTAAGCATTGATTTCCCTGTAGAGGTATTAAGTTGCCAAAGTCTCATTTGGCAGAAAACTACATGAAGCGTATCTTCTCTTCTATTATATTACAAATGGCTATCTATTTTTGTTTTAAAATTACTTATTACATAAACCATTCCGAATATTTTCTTGTCCCCTTTTCCTCAAATGATCCCAATGTCATTCCCTACATACAATACCAGATACAACTGGTACTCTAAATTTATATTTCTATTTATTTTTTAAAAAATCACTACTAGGGCGCCCGGGTGCCTCAGTGGGTTAAGCCTCTGCATTCGGCTCAGGTCATGATCTCAGGGTCCTGGGATCGAGGCCCGCATCGGGCTCTCTGCTCGGCAGGGAGCCTGCTTTCTCTTCTCTCTCTCTCTGCCTGCCTCTCTGCCTACTTGTGATCTCTCTCTGTCAAATAAATAAACAAAATCTTTAAAAAAAAAAATCACTCATATTTGACATTTCTTATTAGGTCCCTGACTCTACTCAGTGATTCTTTATCAGGCTCACACTAGGGACTCAGCCTTTGCCCCAAATTTCCGTTTTATTTTTTGTTTTCTTGTTTGTGTTAACTTTTAAGCAAAACAAGAAATGAAACCTAGGACCAAAGTTGCAAACTCTTAATTTGACAAGTAGCTCTTAGTCTCTCCTCCTAAAGAATACTTAATAAGTTAACTTAACAAAAAGTAAATGGAGACATAAATTAGAAAGGAAAGATTTAAAGCAAATGATGGCTGCATTTGAAAATAAAGGTCAGCTATTATTTTATATATATATATATATAATTTATACATATAAAATATATATAATTTATACATATAAAATACATAAATACATAAAACATATTTATATGCACATGGTGACTATTGTTCCTGCAAGCCCCTTTGCTGGGGAGGTGTATGCCTTCGATGGCAGTTTTGAACTAAGCCAATTGTCTGAACACTCCAAATATTTAAAACTTCTGGTATCAGCAATTCTCATGGACTGCAAGTCTAGTAACCTAGTTAATTCTCCTAAATTCAATGGTTGCACTTTAGTAGATCTATATATGTGAAAAGTCCCATAATGGTATTGCAAAGAAAATTTAAAAATCATTTTGTAATTCTCACCTACGATAAGGTAATGATAACTATATGTAAGCTAATATTTGTTGCACTTACCCAAACGGCAGGACAAATTTTATAGTCATAATCTCATTTGATTTCCTTAACTGCCCTGTGAAGTGGTTTGAATGAGCAGGGTCTACTGGGTATAATCATAAGCATTTTTGTTTGTCTCCCACTTAATTTTTTTTTTTTTAAATTTGTACAGATAAAAAGTTCCTTTCACCCCACCTGGAAACATGGCCAGCCCCATAATTTCCTTGGCTTCTCCTAAGAAAGAAAAAACTCCTGCTGTTACTTAAGCCAAAAAAATACAATCTCAGTTTTAGTATCCAATTTATGAGGGATATTTAAAGTAAAAGCTACTTCTTCCTGAGTTTCCAAACCCCAGTTCATATTTTACATTCCTATTCAGGCCTACCTGCCCATTTCCACTGTCCTATAGGACAGATTCTACTAAGATCTGCATACCTGCAAACACTCATGTCTTCCTTTAAAAAAATAGCTTAGATCCAATATTTATTCGATACGAAAGGATAGTTACAAGGTCTGTATAAGATAGAATAACAGCATAATGATCCCATATATGCACAATATCCAGTTCAAGAAATAGAACATTCTGTGTGTCTTCCTAATTCCATTATGCCAATGTATCTTTGCATTCATTTCTTAATATTTCATTGTATGAACTTACTGTAACTTACATTTTACTATAGATGGACATTGTGTTTTTAAATTGCATTTCTATGACTATTGATGAGGTTGAATATCTTTTCATATATTTATTGCTCATTCCTTTTATCACCTCTTCTGGTTTTTACATATTTTTCTAATGTTTTTCCTTCTCTTACTGATTTTTATAAGTTGTATCTCTCCTTCTCTCTCTATTATCTCTATCTATCAATATAGATATCTATGTATCTATGTATCTATAGATATAGTGAGAATACAGATATATATATTTATATAGAGAGATGATAGGTAGGTAGGTAGGTAGATAGATAGATATAGATAGATAGATACAGGCATAGATATCTATATCTATATTCTCGTCCCTAGTCTATTGACTGTCACAGCAGCTAGTGTTTTCTGCCAGTGCATAGCTTATCTTTTCGTTTTCTTTATGGCCATTTATGATGAAAAAAAGTTCTTAAACTCAGTGCAATCAAATATATCAATAATTTCCTTTATGCTTTATGTCCTTAAAGTTTTATTTAAGAACCCTTCTTCATCCCAAGATTGCAGATGGATTTCCTTATATTGTCCTCTAAAAGTTTTATAGCTTTGTCTTTCATAGTTGTCTATAATCTACCTGGATTTGATTTTTGTATGTGATATAGTATAAAAACTCTCCAAGCACCGTTTACTGCAAGATCCATCCCTTCCTCACTGTTCTGTAGTTTCATATCTATCAGTAGATTATGAGTCTGCTCGAGGAGTTCTATATTCTACTCTACTGATCAATTTGTCTTTCCTTCCAATGATGATGCCCTATTTTAATTACTAAATCTTCATAATAAGCTCTGATATTTTGTTTGCCATATTCCCACATAGTTCTCCAATAGGAATATTGTGGCTCTTCTTGGCTTGTTCCTGTTCCATATGGATTGTACAATCAGCATGTCACAGTTCACACACACCATAAAGTAAAACAAACAAAAGCCCTGTCGGGTTGTGACTGCAATTATCTTCCCTCCATAGATGGAATCAGATGGCACCCACATCTCTACCTTGACTTGGTGTTAAGTCTCAACATCAGTAAGACAAGTCGTTCCTTCTTAACTGTGATTTTTCATGTTGTCTCGATTGTTTGGAGATATTTAATTTTCCATTAAAACCTTAGACTAAGTTTATGGAGTTCCTCAAAATGTTCAACGGAGATCTTACAGGTATTGCATTAGTGTGGGTTAATTTGGGGGAGAATTTACACCTTCATAAGGGGTGGAACTACCCAAGAGCATAAAATGTCTCTCCACTTGTTCAGAGCATTTTCTCTCTATTCAAATTCTAAGGTTGTCTCCATGTAAGTCTTAAGTATTCCTGTTTAGAATTGTTTATGCTTGTTGCTTCAGTGGGTGGCTTTAATTTTAATTAAATTTCCTGGTTGCTTAGTGCTTTTGTAGAAACTGCTGTGATGTTTTGTACTTTGGTCTTGTCTTTAGCCACTTTGCTAGACTCTCTTCTTAGTCCCAATAATCTGTCAGTTTCAATTATTATTTTTAAAATCTTTCCTCACATCTTAATTTCTTTTATTTCTTTTTCTTTCCTCACAACATTGGCCAGGAAACTCAGTGCTGTGTTAAATCAGTAGTATGTTTGTCTCACACCAAGCACTCATAGTCCTCATAAACCCTTTTCTCTAGGCTTCAGGTACAGGAATAAGAGTAGTGATACCCACAGAACATCAGGAGGTTTCTTCAAGGTTTTATAGCTTATAGTGGTTGGATCTGTGGCACAAACCTGCATCATTTAACTCCAAAGACTTTGATCCCTGTGCTGTATTTACAATGAACATTAGAATTTAATTCACATTAATAAATATGTATTGGTACAAAATAAATGTTATACTAACTCACAGTGGTTTCTGTCTGAAATGTGTGTTATAATTTCATAGGAAACCATTTATTAAAAAAAAGTATAATATGCCACTTGATCTCATTAACTCCCTCAAAAAAAAATTTAAAAACCCTTGGGATGTTCTCAGTGAGTTGACCCCTCAAACAGATTTGTTAACCAGAAGATGGAATAGGAACACTGTTATTTTTCAA
Source organism: Mustela erminea (assembly GCF_009829155.1). Taxonomy (NCBI): domain Eukaryota; kingdom Metazoa; phylum Chordata; class Mammalia; order Carnivora; family Mustelidae; genus Mustela; species Mustela erminea. Next base: position 22,984,605 of record NC_045619.1, on the reverse strand, counting down.
AGTACTAAATTATCCCAGTGAAATCATAACATTGGTTTTATAAAAAATCCTTTACTCTTTACTTGAATAGTAGGTCTTAAAAGCTGAAAGTTAGTCATTTCAAGTTTGCCCTTCCTTCAGAATAGTATTTGATTATTCATAATGAGAAGGCCAAGCCTTTGAAAGTAGCCTATAAGAGAAAATAGACCTTCTTTTTTCATTTTTCTAGTGACTGCACAAAAGAAGGACCTCATTAATCAAGATGATCCCATTGAGAAGTTGGCATTAGACACATGTCACCATGCAGTTGTCATTTTTACTCCTCTGAGATCTATTTCAGTTTCATTCACTTGCAAAACAAGTGTTATCCTTTTGTACCCAATTAAGAATCCAATTGTTTTTCCTTGAGTATTTAAAAAGTATTAGAGGAGGAAATTTATTCAATGAACATTTATTAAGTGCCAGCTAGGCTCTACATGGTATCAGGATCTCAGGATGTGGAGAAAGATGTAATCATCTCCCCCACACATCTCCAATGTCAGAGAGGAGAAAGACTGCAAGCAGAGACTTCCCATAGCAAGGGATAAGAGTCGTAATAAAGGCCTGTTGTAGTGTTCTGAGAAATAGATTGATAATGTACTGAATATCTGTTACTACATAATGTCACTACAAATTTAACAGCTTAAAAACAGCACATATTCATTTTTGCCCAGTTCCTGTGGGTTAAGTTTTGGAGCCCATCTTATCTGGGTTCTCTCTAGAGTCTTAAATGGCTGCAGTCAAGAGGTCAGTTGGAGCTATGGTTTTACCTGAGGCTTAACTGTGGAAGAAACTCTTCCAATTTCACATGATTGTGGAGAACACTCAATTCTTTGTAGGCTACTATCATGGTGGCCCCAGTCTTTTGCCAGGTGGCAAGTAGAGGATGTTCCTCAATTCCTTGCCATGCAGCACTCTCCATCATTGCAGTATGGATGGAGAATTTGTTCAAGAATGAGGATTGGCAAAAGGCAGCAGTGGGAGGATAAGAGCATTTTTACTGTTGATCATGGCATCTTGTTGGGTGGGCGGCAAATAAAGCCAGAACAGAGAAGGGAGAGCATCAGAAGACAAAGGGAAGCCCATTGTCTTCTAATCACAGAGGGAACAAAATCCAAAGCCTTCATAAAGACCCATAAGGTCCTACACAATCTTGCCCTGGCTACATCTCTGAAAATCTCAAGCTATATCTCGACTAGTATTAAGTATGTTCCTGCCACGTGGTCCTGGCACCTGCTGTTCCCTCTCTCCAGATCACTCTTTCCCGAGATATCTGCATGGCCCCTCGTACTTCATTCAGTTTTGTCTTTTACTGCTGCCTACTTACAGTGGCCATCCTTGACCTCTTACCTAAAATAGCACATCTTTCACTTTCCATTCCCTTACTGAACATTCCTTTTCATCTTCAATAATTATCATCATTAGACACTATGTTCTATACTTATTGTCCCTTTATCTTGTCTATACCCCTAGACTATAAGAGCCAAGAGGACAAAGACTTCACATCTTTAATTAAATAATTCTTTATATGTTTCAAAAATCAAGTGATTTTAATGGACATTGAAAAGTCTTGCAGTCGCACAACCATTCAGTTACCACTCTCTAGAAGATAGCCACATTTAGGGAATTCTTATGTATCTTTCCAGTTTCCTCATGTAAATATATTCAAATAAGAATATATATGCTTCCTTTCTTCTTCTTTTATGCAGAAAAGGACACATATTAAACACACCATTGGGCTCATTGCTCTTCCATTGCAGACTTTCCCCAGCAATGCTTAGAAAAAGTCCTCATTTTACTTTTGTTTTTGAGATTTGGACTTTTGGGATTGTTTGATTTACAGCCACATAGTGTTCTGTTATATAACTATACCATAGTTTATTGGACATTTGGGTGTTTTCCATTTTTCCTATTAAATAAATAACTAACTTTGTACATATATTATTTTATCTGTGTTCAAATATAACTACAGTCTAAATTCCCTGAAGTGATTCAATAGCTACATACATTAATAATTTTGATAGATAATACCAAATTGTCCCCCATAGGGATTGTACCAATTTACAATCCCACCAGCCATGTATAAAAATGCTGTTTCCCTACAGTCTTTCCAACAGTGAATTTTTTGCTACTCTGAAAGGTGAAAAATGCTATCTTCGTGTAGTGTTTTGTTTGTATCTCTCTGATTATGAGTGAAACAGAACCACCTCTCTTATGTTTTTTATATATATTTAAATGCATTTTTTCTATGATCAGTCTGTTCTTGTATTTTATGGATAAGACTTTGTATGTTTCATCACTATTATCATCAGTGTTGATTACAGTATCTGACCTATCATAGGCTCTTTAAGTATCTGTTGAATTAATGAATGAATGGAGACAAAAAGGACCAAATGTTGGGCTAAAGAAGTAAAGGAAAGAAGAAGTGAAAGAATAAGAAGGAAACCTCAGGGTCATAATTGTAGAGATGGAGCAGTTTGAAACGATGCTGTGCTCCTGGGTGAGCAGCGTCATAACCATAAATCTTTGAAACAGAGAAATGTGACACCTCATCAACATAGATGAAGATATGAAATAAAGCATCACACTGTGATCTGTTCTGGGCAGAATATGCATCCTTGGGTCTGCCAAAAGATGGTGATAAAAATGATGCTGTGACTCTAATTGGCCATCTAATAGTCTACTTCCAAGATGATCCTCTGGGCACCCAGACCTGCCTGCTTTGGATCTAAATACACTCCCCATTTTGTGTCTGATTCAGCTACATTAGTTTATTAGCTCCAATAATGATGAGTGGAGGTATAATGAGTGGATCCAAGGACCAATGTCTCCTCTCCTTCTTCTTATTGTTGTTCAGATTCACTCTCTCTCATCAACTTCCTCTGGGACTAAGAATTTTAGGACCTGCCCCTTACCCTGACATTGGCCCCAAAGACTTACATGTTGGATATAGAAAATAAATTCTCTTTTCTTCCCTGCAGTTGTCTTTCAGCAGCAAATGAAATCATTTATAATTTCTAAAGCCATGTCCTGGCAAATTTCTCTCTCTCAAAAATGTGGACAGCTGTCATGGAAAACGCTTTCCTAAATTCAAATGACTCTTTAACTAATTGGAGGACAACAAACACTAAAACGAAAATGCATCCCTCAAATCTTTGTGGAACAACTTATAATCTGTTTTTGAACTTTTCTTATGTCATTGTGTTGTTTAGTAGATATTTCTTTTGTTTACTCTTTATATTATGAAAAAGAGCTCAATTACTGTAAATTTAATTGAATTTAGTAAGAATTTATTGAGCATCTAGTAGTGTTCCCCACACTGTGCTAGAGGTTGTGGGGAAAATGGATGAAATATATCATATAACTTTGCCCTCAAGAATTGTAGGATTTTAGCAAGAAACAACAAATATGCAAATAATCCAATTAGCCTAGAAACCCACAGAGTGAAAATATGGAAAAGTAGAGAATAAGTCAACTGGATAAAAATTATGCTGCAGATACATGAGAGCATTTATCTATACTGGACAAGTCAAACTTGTCCCTTCTGGACTTCTGTCCAGAAAGTGCTATCTCTAAGCCATGGCATGGCTGATTCTATTTTTGATCACTCAAGACTCAATAAGGCCTTCTGTATTGACCAATGTATATTACTCAGACCTCTCTAGCCCTAATAACATTTCTTCTCTCTTTTTGTTTATTTTCTGCATACCATTTCAGTCTCTGAAATTATCAGTTTCATTGATTTGTTTACTTGCCCATTGTCTTCCTTCTCCCACCAAATATCAGCCCCATTATAAGCATTTTGTGTCCAAGGGCAAAATATCAGTGCCCAACACGTGATAGGGCTCAATAAATCCTTAAGTAAATGAAACAATGGACAAAATGGATGGGACTGACACTAGGAAAAAGGAGAAGAAACCAAAGTCTCTGGTGTTGCTGGTATGGCTTTATGGATGTAGTAGGATGATAGGTAGTATCTGAAGAATAGATGACATTTCAATTGAGGTGAAAAAAAAGATACTGACTGATTATCCAGTTAGCTGGTAGGTGTCTTGCTGGAGAAAAGATTTAGTAGGCTTTTAGAATTATTTCATTTTGCCATAGAGATGTGTCAAAACCGACATAATCCACTCCCAGGGGGGACAGCTGTGCTTTTCAAAGCACTGTACATTGAAGAGTTTCCTGAATTGTAAAAAAGAAGGGCTCCTGTGGCCACTGATAATCCATAAAAGCTCATCAGGATGCTTGATTTTTGCCAATGACAGAAACTCCTTCAGGGTTCAAAAGTATACTTAATATTATTAGAGGACAGTAGCCCAAGAAGAAACTTCAAGACTCCAAAACAAGGAGTTTGAAGGAAATTAAATTTCATGTCTCAGGAGATAATGTGGCAATGCAATTGAGTTTATTTCATGGAACTTATTTTCAAAGAGATGGTCAAGCTCTGTTGCCCACAAAATAACCTAGAGACACTGTTCTCTTTTCCCCCCTCCAATCCAGTCAATCATTAAATCTCATCAAATCCACCTTCTTATAAAACCTTTGAATCTGCTCACTTCATACTCTTCCCAATGCTACTTCCTTTGTCTGATTCTCTGTAACTCCCTCTTGGCCGCTGCCGTAGCCTCACTTTAACTCTTCTAATCTAGCCTCCACACTGCAGCAGAATAACTTCTAAAAAGCAAAGCTGACCACATCGTACCCCTGCTTAAACCTGTTAAAGTCTTCCTATTATCCTGTGGATAAATTCCAGACTCCAAATCATAATATTTGAGTCTATTCATGTTATTTATCACTTGTTATACCAAAGCCTTGTCTCTCACCATTCCCCATCCTCAGCCACCTGTAGTCTTCATTATAGACATATAATGGAACTGCTTGTTGGTCCCTAAACTAGCAGCCCTATTTCTTGATTCTGAAGCTAAATCCCTTTACCCTGTTGACCGTATCCACCATTTTACTCATGCTCTTAGCCAAACAACTTTTTCTGTGTCACTGAGGGCTTACTTTGGCTACCCAGGTGCTCTGGGAAGCTTTTCTTGGAACTCTCAACCAATGTCAGTGATTCACAGTGCCTCCCTGTGCTCCCATCATATTCTATGCCTTCTTCTGTTGTGCTTATATACCCTATCTTAATTATTGCCACCTTCTTTGATTCCTTCAATAAGCTGAGAGATTCTTAAGATCAGGAGAGGCCCTACTCATCTTTGTATCCACAACTTCTCCCATAAGTCTGTCATGGCTCTAATGGACACCCAACACATGCTCATTTACTTCTAAGATAGGATACGCATCTCAAAAAGCAAGAAGAAATTCACTAGAAAAGTCATGTCAGCCAGAGGCAAATTACTGCAATCTTGTAGTATCCATCAAAAAAGTGTGGGAGGGGGGAGGCGGGGTGGGGCAGTGTTAAGTATAAAAGTCTGGTTTTGAGTTCTGGTCTTGAGTCTTGGATATGAGCTCAATGGCGTGAAGAAGCTGAAGACACAGCCAAGAATGGTTTAAGTTCTTATTTTCCCAGCAAGGCAGCAGCTGGTGCCTGGCATAAGGGAAGAGTGTTGCCATGTCACTGAACAGCAGTAGTGAAATGGCCACGGAGCCAAAAGCCTAAACATTCTTCCCTGGGCCAGAACGGGGCTGCAGGGAGAAAATGGCTACTCAGCAAGCATCAGCGGGAGAAAGCAGCAGAGCCCACGATGGCATACTGGCAGGGGAACTGTTTCTCCAGACGAAACAAGTTAATTAAGACTAATAGGGCACAAGGCCAATCTGAATGTCCAAATACCCCAAATTTTAAAATTAGCTAAACAAACACACTGTTTATAAAGCCTCCCATGCAAAGATCCACAGCCTTCCTTTGCTCATTCCCCCCGCCCTCTACATCCAGCCACTCACCAAACTCTGAAGAAAATAACTGATGAATGTCTTCAGACATCCCTTTCCTCCACCATTCTCTGCCACAACTGTTACTCAAGCCTTCATCATTTTAATCTTGGCTATCCTTAACAGCCTATAAACAGATTTCTGTGTCCCAAAATAACCCCTTCCTTCTATCCTTCATACTCCTGGAATTTATATTTCTGTAGAAATTTTAAAAGGCCATGTCACCTTCCTTCATAAGGATATTTTTGAGCATCTAACTGCTGACAGAATAAAAGCCAACTGCTTAGAATTTAAGAAATTGTACGCTGATTTTCTCATTTGTAAAATTGGATAATAATACTTAGCTCATAGCACCCAGAAGATTAAAGGGTCCAGTACACGTGAAGCTTTAGCATTGTGTCTGGCACAGTGTAAGGACTATATAAATGTTAGTTATTGTTAATATAATCATTTTTACTGGAATTGTCCCCCAAATTCCTTATGATCTAATTCAGTCTCATTACAGAAAGAGCTGATTATATATCAAGGCAGAACCAAACATGAGGTTGATCTGGATTCAAACCAAGACACTAACTGTGTGACTTTAGGCAAAATGTCCCTTTGAGTCTCAATTTGCTCATATGTAAAATAAGAGTTAGTTAATAGTACTACCTCAATAAATCATTTTGATAAATATAATGCAAAAAGAGGAGTTGGCAGAGGTGATCAAGAAGGAGATATCTAAAAGTGAGGAGCGGGGCCAGGAAGGAATATTCTTCTACATGACAAAGAAAAATAATTCAAAGACAAATATATTTGAAAGTTGTGTGACTACCATAACATTTAAAAAAAAAAAAAAGTTGTAAATGTTCCAGGAGAGTCAAGTTGATGACATTTGAAAAAAAAAACCCTTTAGATTTGGCAAATAGGGAATTATAATGACCTCAACAAGAGCAGTGCTGGAAAAGCGTTGAACATGAAAAGAAATCACAGCAGCTTGGAAAAATGAAAGTGTAGCAAGCAGTACATTTAAGAAAAGTTTCTCTGAAACAAAGTTGCTCTAAGACCTACAGATGTATATGAAAGTTGAATCCAAGAATTATAGGCTTAGGACTGGCCATTAGCCTAAGAGACAGGAGCAATATTAATCATAGCCAATACTCACCGGGTATAGCATTACTATGTGCCAGCCCTTGGCTTAAGTACTTTCAATATATTCTAATAATCTCATCTTCACCACAAACTTAATGTCCCCATTTTAAAGAGGAGGAAACTGAGGCAAGTTAGCAGGAGAGCTAGGATTCAAACCCCGTTAGTCTGGCTCCAGACATGGTATATCTGCTTTTATGTTATACCCCTCAATTCAATTCAATTCAACAAAAACTTTCTGAGTGACTATCTGGCCACTCAAAGTGTCTGAGACTGTTCAAATATCTTAGGGATGCATCAGAGAATAAAAATCTCAAAGATATCAAAACTTTGAAAATGCTTTTGGACTAAAGGGCTCTCAACCACTGTTACACTTTCAGTGTCATTGGGTATGGGCAGCATGTTAAGAACACACTACCATAAATAAGGATCTTCAACTTTTTTACCTAAGAAAGGAATCCTCATTTTTTTTTTTTTCACCTATTGAAAAACACTTTAAGTGATAGAGTCCTCCTAAGAAGCTGTTTTGAGACACTGGGGAGGGTATGTGATATGGTGAGTGCTGTGAAATGTATAAGCCTGATGATTCACAGACCTGTACCCCTGGGGCAATTAATACATTATATGTTAATAAAAATAATTAATAAAAAAAGAAGCTGTTTTAAGATGACCTGGCATGAGAATGGTCCTCAAATGCTTTAGTCCATTATAATTTTTTTTACCCCACTACTTATTTCAGACAAAAGTATGCATTATCAACAGTTCTTGCCTTGTAGGGACATTGAGAGGTAGTGACTCCCTTCCTAGGAACCAGAGTCCCTTCTCAGGAAATCTGCTTCCTTGAGCACCCAGGAATAGGTTCTATCTCTCCATTCCTGTACTCAGGAAAATGTACCACGTCATGTACCTTTAATCTGACTACACTTTCACTTCAACAAATGACTTCGGTTTTCTGTTAGGATTGTAATATTTTGCTCAAGGATAAGTTCTCTTCAATCTCTTGGGGTTCCCCTGCTGAAGTCTGAAAGCTTTAGTGTTGAGAGATTTTGTTTTGTTTTTTTCTTTTTCAGTTAGAAGTTAAATCAACACCTAACCTTTTCATAATTTCTTTATAAAGCCTGATTTCTTTTTTACCCCAGGAATTACTGTCCATTCTCCTCTTAAGCCCCCAGTATAACTTCTTAACTTTTATTCCACTTATTTATTCTTGCCCTATGAGCATATGCAGGACAGTCTTTTGATCCATGGAAACCAGATTGATGACAGACACACAGTATCTAAGCATTCAATAAATTTTAAAGGAAGCTATAGTGCCCATCGCATCATAATTCTCACTAAATGGTGTCTCTTGGGTGTACGAATAAAGGAATGAACAAACAGATGAACAAGTAAAATGTAGCTGCTAGATGTTTCCATCAGGAACAAAAATATATAAGCTGCTAGAATTTCCAAGGAAGACCTGGTGGGTGGTATGTTTTAAAATCAGTAGTAGAATCTGATTCTTTTTGATGTCTAAGAGAAAAGAGAAAATTATCATTCAACTTGAAAAGCAACTACTTTGCATAATGATTTTATTAATATTATGAGTGATGCTGGGCCCATTTGTTGTAAAATGACAACCGTTTCACAGAAATTGCTTGGGGCTTGTTTGGGATGAAAAGTACTCCTTTTCAATGTGTTCTTTTATGTGCCATCCACAGGGGTAAGGGAGAGACAAAGAACTAACTTGGATCCTGTTTGGAAGAATCAGTCCATTAATAGACACTCTAGCCTCTTTCCCTGAAACCCTTGAGGCATAGGACTGACTACACCAACAGCATCCTTCCATAATGTATAATCTAGAACTGTCCAGAAGTTAAAATGCTTCTCAATGAATAATCTATGGAAGCCACAGGAGGACAAAAAAGAGCAGTCCCAGTCATGATGGAATATAGCTGCATGAGGTTAGCAACCGCACATGAGACCTCAAGAAGTAGGAGAAGGACCTCAATGGGGAAAGGAAATTATAAGCCAAATACAGTTGCAGCCATAACAAACCCCAGAAAATCTTGTCTTTGCCTTACTAGTCCCTCATCTCTGACATGTAGGGTCTTAACTTTGAATTCACCTTATTTTTAACTATTTGCTAAATTTGGCTACCTGACTCACATTTGCAATTCCCACCTTGACCTCTGATGTTAGCTAGCTACTAGTCAGCTTCTGGCTAACTAGTCATTACTCTGGAGCTTGACCCTAAAGGCAAGTTATTTAAGCATTTTCTTCCCTTTGACTCCTGTAGACATTATGTAAAAAGAAAAAAGAAAAAAAAAAAACTTCAGACCTTGGAAAGCAGAATTGTACTGAGAAGAAAGAAATGACTAGAGCTCAGAAGAGGTCAAAGATTATAAGACAGGAAGTGAAAGATATTAAACTATTATTTTAATTAATTTATTTACACTTTTCTTTAAGATAGATGTAGAGGACTTTTCACATACAAAAGTACATAACAAGGTTGGGAAAACAGGCAAAGAAAAGACAGGTGAGCACACTTGGATCAAGTTATCAATTGGAATGATGATGTACAAAATTTGTATCCCAAAATCTGACAACTAGCCAGAGGTTAAGCATAAATATGACCTTCAGCTTATCCTGTACAGTTTTTATTCTACTTTTCTCACTCTAATTTACACCATGGAATTCACTCTTTCGTGATATTTCCACCATAATACAATTGTTAAGAGATCATCATATTCCATTTTTTGGTATTATTGACACAAATCTCATTTTTCTCCCCCCCCCACCCCGCCTTTTTCTACATTACCTGTAGGATAATATTAAAGACACTGACTGGAATAATCTTCGGCCATTGATTATTAAGACAATATCCAATTCAAGCCTGCCTCAAAGAAACTTTCACCAAAACTTGTGTAAGCCCCAATTCTGGTCTTCTTATATAGTCTCTTTCCTGATCTTTGCCTTTCTGTTACCATGGAAACTCATGCAATTAAATGGAAGAGAGAACTTGGAAACCATCTTGTTCTAGTACCTTACCTGGTTCTTTATGATTCCAAGATCTATAATGCCACCAATTATGTTTGGCTTAATGGGTTGAACATCTAAAATCAGATATAGTTTATGTGACCATAGGACTGTTTACCTATGGAAAAAAAAAAAAAATAAGAGCAGAGAAATAGTTGGGACTACCAAAAGAACAGTCAACCCTGTTTGGTAGTTGGGACTACCAAAAGCCAGCACTACCCTGCCTTGAGGAGATATTGCCAGGTATCTGTAGGCTCTGGAGAGAATGAGGTAGTGGGTATTGAGTTTCCAAAGTATCATTGAGATGATAATTGAGAAGTGTGCAACACTCAACATTCTCCTATGATTATACATGCTGGTAATCTCCAACTTCTTGCTCTCACAACAAATACATCTACAGTGGACATCTTTACTCATAAAAGGTTTTCTTCAGCGGTGCCTGGATAGCTCAGTTAGTTAAATGACTGCCTTCCACTCAGGTCATTTTCCCAGGGTCTTGGGACCAAGATCCACACCAAGCCCTCACCAAGCCCCTCATGGGGGTTCCCTGATCAGTGGGGAGTCTGTACCTCCCTCTCCCTCTGCCCCTCCCCCAACTCATGCTCTCTCTCACTATCTCTTTCTCTCAAATAAATAAATAAAATCTTTAAAAATAAAACAAATTGTAAATGTTTTCTTCATTAAGATAATTTTTTGAAAGAGATTCTTGGTGGAATGAGGAGCATTAACACAATTCAGATTTCCTGTTTTTGAACTTATCTTTACCATTCATGAGCTATGTGACATAGGCAAGTCACTTTACTTCTCTCTATGTCTTATACATAGCAGGTGCTCAAGAAACACTATTGTAATTTCCTACTTGTAGAGGCTAAACTGTGAGCTTCTAGTTGTCTGTGAATTCCCAAGTGTAAATGCTGGCCCTTGTTTATAAGTGGACCTCCGATCCCATTATGGGGCCAACTATATTGTAAGTGCTCTGGTAAGTTCCATAAGGGTGGGGACTGACTATATTGTTGATGGCTGCACATTCAGAGCCCATAACAGTGTCTGACACCCAGTGAACACCCTTTACATTGCTGAGTGTGTAACTATTTATAGAACTAGAAGTCAGTTAGTTGAAACTCATTAAGACCTGAGCAGGAAATAGTCTATCACATTTGCTAGTGTTGCCTGGAGTGCTGTGAGTATAAGACTGGGGACAGGTAGGGATCAAGTGTAAGTGTGTGGCAGGGACAGGGAGATAGGGAGGGGGCTTTGTATAATCATGGGGAGTAAGCTGGAGTGTCCAGGAGGAGACTGAAGGTGCTCAGACCACATAGGGCTACCAGCTTGCTTTGGGAAGCGGAAAGGAAGCCCAGGGGACCCTAATTTTCTAGGGACAGGGGTGGGTGGAAAGAAGAGAGGTCAGGATAAAGGCAGGTAGAGGTACCAGGGAAGTAGACTTTGTTTCTACCCTCTAAGACAGCCGTAGAGGAATCAAGTTCTTTGCCAGCACAGCAGTTGTTGACATGGTTCAGCTGTGAAAATGATTAATTAGGTAGTTTTTATTAAAATGAGGGAGGGGTGCCTGTGTGGCTCAGTTGTTAAGTGACTGCCTTGGGCTCAGGTCTTGATCCCAGGATTCTGGGATCACGCCCTGCATCGGGCTCCCTGCTCAGCAGAGGCCTGCTTCTCCCTTTTCTACGTCGTCTGCTTGTCCTCTCTCTCTCATGGTCTCCCTCCCTGTCAAATAAATAAATAAATAAAATCTTTAAAAATAATAAAAAGTAAAAAAATAAAATGAGGGAGGCCCCGTGGCCCAGTAGAAAGAATGCGGGGAGAAAGGGTGTTAGAGCAAACAGACCTGCTGTCCAGTTCTGCTTCAGCTACTCACCGAGACACGACTTAAAGGTGAGCCTCAGTTTCCCAATTCACAAAATAGGACCAAAATGGCCTCACTTACGGAGTAGTGGCGTGGGTTAAAACTTCCACTGAGACAGGGAGACTGAAGCTTTGCCTTAATAAATGGTAACTGGTAGGATTAAAATTAATCATAGTAATCAGGCCTCACAATAAAAACCGACATAGGGCTTATCAAACGAATTCTCTCCACCCTATGAAAGAAACATGAGAACAAACCCAAATTAGCTTCCTATTTTCCAGCAGCAAGCAAAGGATTCTGCTGAAGGTCATAGCAGCCATCTCATAGAGAAAGAAAATGACATGGAACACTGGGTCCCTGCTCATCGGCAGTGAATACCCACCCAATTAAGCAGATTAAACATTCACTCCTTGTGATGAAAAAGTCCCGTGCAGCTGAGCTAGGCTGCCTTCCCTGCTTCCTAGGCCAGAGCTTCTATCTGTTAAATCACCCTTCCTTTCCCTTCCACATTCAGGAAATAATTGGCACTTGTTTAATGCCAAATTTACATTTGTTTTGCATGGGAACAAAATTTGCTTGCAAACAGCTATGTGTGTGAGCAAATGGGCATTTGTGCTGGTAAATAAAATAGACATGCAGTTTTCCAGTTTGCAGATGTATTATTCAACAAAACAAGCGGCAATAGCCTTTAATTTTCAGTTATTCTAAAGTGCTTAGGCAGAGATCGTAGCAGATAAGCCCTCCCCCCTTTTGTCATTTATGCCTGTTCCCAGGTTTTCACATTTGTCCTAGATGCATACGTTATTAGCACTGACTACAATTCAGAACTTCTGAATTAAATCTCCAAAATGAAGCAATTTCTATATTTAATAAGTATTTGCTGAGCACCTACCATGTGCTGGTTTGTAGGGATTTAGAGATGACTTCATGAGACTGACTTTAGGGGATCTTGCGAGTCAAGGAGCTTGAATGGAATATGGCCATGAAATAAAAGCACTACTCTAAGAGAGTGCTACGTGACAGTTAGGGGGCAAATATATATATATTTTCCTGAACAATTGGATGAGATGGTATTCAATTTTAGCCATAAAAGCAAACCAAGAAAGAAGTGGGTTTTCCAGCTAAGGAAAAAACATGGGAAGTTTTAAAAGATTTTAAAGGATTCAAGGATAAGGAGTCTCTGAGGGCTTTTAGTGAGGGGACTCAGTGTGACTGGAATGGGATAATGGGAGGATATAAAACTACATTTTGAAAGGCCTTATGCTGCATTAAGAGTCTGGACTTTATCAATGCTTCTCTAACATTAATATGCATATGGATTACCTGGGGATCTTCTTAAACTGCTAATTTTTTTTAAGACTTTTATTTATTTATTTGTCAGAGGGTGGGTGAAGAGAAAGTGCACAAGTAGGGGGAGTGGTAAGCAGAAGGCCAAGCAGGCTCCCTGCCAAGCAAGGAGCCCAATGCAGATGGAGCTCCATTCCAGCCCTGGGACCGCGACCTGAGCCGAAGGCAACTGTTTAACCAAGTGAGCCACCCAGTCGTCCCTAAACTGTTCATTTTGATTCAGCAGATTTGGGGTGGAGCTAGAGATGCTGCATTTCTAAGCAGCCCTTGAGATATGGCATGCTAGTAAATATTTAACATTTAAATATTTAAATATTTAACAACTGGCTCTGGAACCAGAGGTCAGAAGGGCATTTGCCAATTCCTGTGGTGTAAATACTCCCACTGGGGCTTATTTCAACCTATCAACATGATGTCAGTGAATGTGGAGTTGGAAAGAGACATGTACAATTGACACTTTCAAGCCTGTGCATGCTGGCTGTGGGACACCATATCTTCTAGGTGGTGCCCAGTGTTTCTGGTCCAAGGACACCACTGTGAACAAAAAGTCTCTAGTACAGTGGTTCTCAACCTTGGCTGCACATGAGAATTACCTGCAGGAGATTTTGAAAGTCAAGAAGGAGAAGTGAAGAAACAAGCTCCTCCCTACCCCAGTGCACACATTCAGCAAGTCTTTGAAGACACAATGACAAGATGGTCAGAATTGCTTTATATTTTCCCTTCTTCCTGGTGGTTCCTTCTCGTGTTTCTACTCTCTCACTCCAATTGTCCAGAGCTCTTATCCAACCCCTCATTTTGCAAACAAATACTGGTTTTCCTTCTTCTTCTAAAAGCCTATAAATTTTATTTTCCTTAAGCCTTTCTCTGTTCTTAGTCCTCTTACAGAAAAAGAAAAATCTTTATTTCTTCACTTTAGACTCTGCCTAGACATTGATCAGATATGTAATAATCATTGCGTTTTAATAGCTGTTATTATGTAGGTTTTGTAAGGCCAATTACAAATTGGCCTTACAAAAGCCCAATTACAAATTGGCCTTACAAAAGCCCAATTACAAATTACAATTACAAATTACAATTACATGTCCATTGGGACATGTCTGTCATTGATATGATATTTTATTATACTCATAGATCCCGAGAGAGAGTACACATCAAACCACTGGAGACCACACGAGAAACTAGGGGAGTAGGGCATGAGACAGAGAGGTGGGAATTGTGGGCAAGAAAATTTACCTGGGATGAAAAGACAAGGCAGGCTGAGTAGTTTTATGATTGGTTAGTTAAAATAATTTCAGTGGGCTCCGGAGCATGGGGTCATTACTGGTTATCTGGTGCCTACCCCTGGGTGATTAGCACCAGTGGATAATAGCTCAGAGTCTGGGAACCCAATAAGAAAGGTGGTTGTGGGTGTTGACTCTGAATTGTTTGATTTGTATTTAAAATGCATGCCCCCTTGAAGAAGACTTTCCTGGAAGAGGAGGTGGAGGGTTGCAGGGAGGCAGGAGGTCAAAGCAAGATGACTCAGACATATGATCAGGTTGTTTAGAATAAGGCATGTCCAGCACAGGCCTGTACGACAGATACTAAAGTATCACGTTTGCAGAATCTAGAAATGTGGATAATAACAAATTCATAATGAGCTAAAAATGACTCACAGCCCCCTTACCTTTCCTTAGAATACTTGCGTTTTAAGAGTAGATACTTGTTAGACCAGTGCCTCTGGTTGGCAAAGTCTTTAGTATGTCATTATCAGCATTTACCTTATTATTCAATTGAGCAAAACTCTGAGTACCTGCTACATGCCAGGAAGGCTAGTAAGTGTTGGAGGTGGGGACAGTGTGCCAGGAAGAGGGAGTGATAGAGGAGGAATGGATACGAAACAGCTTTGGGCACTCTGTGCCCTACTGTCTGATGGGAGAGACTGATACGCAAACAACAATCTGGGAAGCAAGGCAGAGGAAATTGAGGCTTAGAGAATCTAGAGGCAGAAAATTTAACAGGTAATCCAGGAAGAGTGGTGATTGTCTCAGCTCCTCTTTGACAGAGGCTACAGCAGAGGACAATTAAAAGTAAAAATCACCCAAAAGCCCCAGAAATGCAGATTTTCTGTGGTGATGACTGAAAGGAGGATGATTTCCTCAGTATATCAACACTCCAGGCAGCACAGAGGGTGTTTTTGTTCCGAAATTAAATAATTTAATTTGTAATTTTGTCTAGAATGAAGGCTACTTCCTCAGCTTCCAAGTCAGCTGCTGAAATCCTAGAGGACTGGTTGTATCAAATAGAATGTGTTGGCAAGTGTAACAGAAACCTGCCTCATAACAGTTTAAACCATAAAGATATCCCTTGGTTACACACTAAGAAGTCCAAAGGTAGGTGGTCTTAAGTCTATTTTGCCTTTGTGGTGGGTAGAAAAAAATTGTGGTGGGTGGAAAAAAATAGCTACAATTCTTTGCGCAAATCGCATCAAGAAGGTGAGCCTATTTCCACCTCCTGAGTCTGGAGTGTGTTGCCTTTTTCTTGAGCTAATGGAATGCTGCAGAACCAGTGTTGGACAAGTTTTGAGACTAGACTTCAGGAGACTTTACATACTTTCTCTTTTACTCTTGAATTCTTTTTTTTTTTTTTTTTAGGATTTTATTTATTTATTTGACACACACACACAGAGAGAGAGAGAGATCACAAGTAAGCAGAGAGGCAGGCAGAGACAGCGGGGGAAGCCTGAGCAGAGAGGCCCTGAGATCATGACCTGAGCCAAAGGCAGAGGCTTTAACCCACTGAGCCACTCAGGCGCCCCTTACTCTTGAATTCTAAATAACCACCACATGAATAAGCTAGGCTAACTTCCTGGAGGATGAAAGACCAGGTGGAATAAAAATGGGCGCACACCCCCCCCCCTTCATACCAGTAAGCTCTCAACTGATCAGGCTGCTGACCCTGGATATGTGAGTCAGACCTGTTGAGTCCAGAGGACTCATACAGTTGAGCCCAGCCCAAAATGCCACCTATAGAATCCTGAGCTAAGCAAATGATTATTGCTTTAAGCAACTAAGTTTTGGGGTGTTTTGCTGCTCTGCAAGAGCTAGCAGATACAGCATCTTTGTGATGTCATCAGGAAGTAGGATCCTTTCTCTTTTGCTGTCAATAGACTGTTGTTAACAAGAGCTTCCATTTTGGTTAAGGGATGGCCACTGCAGCTCTAGTCTCCACATCCTTATACTGAAGCACCGCAGATACGAAAGAAGAAAAAGAAGGGGAGAAATGGGCACTCTCCTACAGCTCCAAACTTTTTACAAAGAGTACAAGAGCTCTCAGAAAGTCCCTAGCTGACTAGCCATAACTGAATCACATAGCCTCCCTAGATGATCCCTGGCAAAGGAAAATGAGATAGTATATATAAAGTCATTACATATTTATTAAAAAAAATGAAGTGAGTTTTGAAAGAAGAAAAGGATGTTATTTAGGAAAGGGATGTTATTTAGTAAATTAGCAATCAGTGTGAGGATGACCTTCCGATGTTAAAGAGAGAAAAATGAGCTGTGTGAATGTGTGCAACCTAAGCAAATTCATCATAAAAGTTAAGAATAGTTTATATACAATGAAAGTCAAGTGAAAAGAGAAGATTCAAGCTCAGAAAATTGAGAAAATTGGAGCTTAATTTTATGTTTGGCATTGGCATATGACTGGTTTGGCATATGATTGGCATTTCATTTCAAAGTAAGAACACATTTGTTGTAAGATCTCTACACATGCTAGATCGAGTTGACCCAGGCTTCAGAATCAAGCACTTGACACTGTAGAAGACACCCCAAGTATTTATTTGATTTGTATAGACACAGGGAGAAAGTTTGAGTGTGCAAATATTTTTAGGGCCAGAAAGTTTGGGAGAAAGGCATTTTATGTGACAAGCAACACAGCAGGGAATATCCTACTCATACATCATTAATTTGATTCGTGCCTTTAAAATTATCATTCTTATGATAGAAAATCCATACAATCACAGCACGATTACTTATTTTATTACAGTAAGAAACCTGAGAACCAGATAATCTAAATAAGGCAAAAACATAGTGTTACTAAAAAGAACAATTTATAATTGAGATTCCAATAGCAGGTACCTGAGGTGTGGTTATTTTCTGTTAGAAGCTGTCAAACCAAGGAGTTTCCATCACCTGTGGAGCAAAATCAAATACTTGGAGGAAACGAAACTTGCAAGAACTTACATTATATGCTGTTCGGATTGAAAGGAATATTTCCCCAATGAATGACAAGTGTGAAGTGTGGGCACAACAGGTAGTTTGCTTTTAGAAGATAAAATTAAAAGTAATTTGTGATTAGAAACACAGAACAAATCAAGGAGTTTACTCTTGAGAGGGCTTGCAGGGGGGTTGTGAAGATAGGTCTTCAATACTTGAGCTTCATATAAAAGAAAATTAGACTCATTAAGTGGCCAACACTTGGCACGTTTTTGAAGGAAGGATGAAAAAAAGGAAAGATGAAGGGAGAAAGAAAAGAAGGAAATATAAATATGAATAAACATAGAAAGTGTGGGTCTGGAAATCAAAACAAAGTTTCAAGAACACAGATTTGGGCTCCACAGAGGAACAACTTAAAGAAATTTCAATCAAGGGGAACTTTGGGTTGCCCACTAAAGTCAAGGGGTGCATATCACTTAAAATATTCAAGGAAAAGATACATGGTAACTTGTTAAGACTGTCATAGGGAATGTTCATGTCATCGATGACATGGTGGTATTTAATGTCCTTTCTAAATCTGAGAGGATATGCATTCTAATATATATACAACGCCAGTTTGTTTAGGTATCAGGACTAGACATAGTCATAATTAAGAATGAGCTGACAGCTTTTCTTCTTCTTTTCTTTTCTTTTTTTTCTAAAACTCCTACTGCTATCTTTCTCTATATCAATATTTTTTCAAAGTCCCTTTTCCTCTCTGTATCAATTTTCCCTTTCCCTTTCCCTTAACGTATACCAACATGGTCACAATAATCACTGTCTTCATAGCAAGAAAGAAAATGAATCTTATTAACACACTTGTGTTAGGTACTAGAGATTCAACCAGTGATTTCCCCACCAGATATATTCCCGTTCCAAAAAGACCAAGAGGAAATGCAATGCTTGGGGCAAAAAATGAGAGAAATCACTGAGCATGGTGTTCTAGACATCAGGCTTGCAGACATGTTTCTCGCTTGCAAAAGATACCTCCTTTCCACACTTCAAGGCTTGAGGTTGACCACTCCCACTTGAAGTCTATCCTGTCAAAACCTGACAAATACTCGGCAGTCATCTAGATGCTGTTGCTAATAAGAACTTTGAGTTTGGTTAAACAGATGAAATAATAGTATCATTATCTCTCCTGCTCCTTATTCCAGAAAACAACCATGACTACAGCATCCACTGCTCTGGGTAATTTGTGTGTGATTTATATTTTCTGACACGACTAAAAAAGAGTATAGAAATGGACTGATAAAAGTAATCCATACACCATCCAGCTTCTTGGAAAAAGAGTACTTTGTATATCATGTGTCCTGAACATTTCCCATTCATGACCACATGTGAGAAGAATACACATTCTCTTAGAAACACCAAAATAACTCCCCCATGATCTCATCATGTCTTGCCTGGACACCTAAAGTAACCTCCTAACTGCAGTCACGGTCCTCTGCAACCAAATTCCCTTAGTGCCTCCAGTCACCTTGTGAGATCACATCAGATCATGTCACTTTGCTGCTCACAGTCTTCCAGTGTCTCCACATGGTCAGCAGAACTAAGTCCAGACCCTTCCGCTTGCTACACAGAAAACTACCATAGAAAGCCTCTTCTCCTGACAGTCCCAATTTGAAAACCCTTGCCTATTATTTATTCTGTAACTTTTATTGCTCCGAAATGTCAACATCTGCCATGTGGACTTTCATTCCTGCAGCAGCAGCAGACACACACATACACACACACACACACACACACACACACACACACACACTCATGCACTTGCACACATGGTCCTTTCTTAAGCCATGGGTCTCTGTTATTTTTGGAAAGTTTATCACAGTTTTAATAAAACATTTTATTTATTTACTTTTTAAAAAAGATTTTATCTATTTATTTGACAGAGAGAAAGAGACAGTGAGAGAGGGAATATAAGCAGGGGGAATGGGAGAGGGAGAAGCAGGCTCCCTACTCCCAATGCAAGGCTTGATCCCAGGACCCTAGGATTATGACCTGAGCCAAAGGCAGATGCCCAACTGACTGAGATACCCAGGGACCCCTAAAATTTTTTTTTATAATTGATTCCTGTCTCATGTCCTGCCAGATATCACTTCTTTCATCTACACATGTACCTAGTGGTGGAGTCATTCTTCTATCCTCTACTAAAAAAAAAAAAAAAAAAAAAAAAAGGAAGATCAAGACTATCTCATTGTACTTAGGATAAAATTCAGAAATGTTACATTCCCACAGGGTCTTGCTTGATCTATCTCCTTTCCACCTCTGCTTTTCATTCTCCCACATAACCTGGGTTCCAACAATACTGACCTTTTTGTTTCATCCAAACTGCCCCATTCTTTTCTGCCTCAGGAGCTCTCCCTAGAGCACCTGGTCCTGAGTTTTGGCCAGTGCCATTTCCTCAGTGCTGTCTTCTCTACCACTTCTATAGTTTTCCTTGAAAGCACTCATTACAATTTAAAATACAAAAGGAAACTGTTGGATTATTTGTGTTTATCTCTCCCTCTATGAGGACAAGTTTTAACAATATTCCTAATTTGTACACCAATAAGAACTAGTATATATTATTGAATGAAAAAAAAATGATCAGATGCTAAAGAATAAGCCATAATTCAAAGCCAGTTTTGTGAATCCACCTTCTTCCTGCCTTTTTTTTGGCATTTCTTCATTTAGGTAAAGTCTGCTTTTTCTTAAAATTGTATGTATACCACAAAATCTTTTTGGAAACTGGGGAGAAGTTTCTTGAGGAAATTGTAGAGGATCCTCAAATCTAAACAGTTTAATTGATTTTATTAAGATTTCCCAGAAAGGTCACCTATAAATCATCTTTCTTTATGAAACAGGTTCAATAATAATAGTGCTTTTGAAATCAGTTTGGACAGTTCTGTATAAACAGAATGAAAATTGCTTATGTTTTAGATATGTTAGGATTAAGCATTTAAATATGTGATATGGAAAATCCCAGATATGACCTTAGAGTTGTCTGGAAATTTTATTAAAGGATAATGGTGTTCCTTGCATTATCTCTTGAATGGATAAAATCAGGAGGGAGGAAAGATGAAATCTGGCTCCCCCAAACTTCAAGCTATGGTGAAGATATTATAATACCTACCTTATTGTGTTGTGATGACTAATTAAAATAATATTAGGAATGCCCCCAAAATGCTGGTCCTTAGTAAGCATGTAATAAATAGAAGATACTATTATTATTTATTATGTTAATATTATTATCATCATGCCTCTTAAAACTGTATGTGAATAGTGTTATTCTGGAACTAATAACAAAAAAGCAATGAATGATATTGCTGAAATGGTCATTTTTGTGCAACTGCAAAAACTTTAAAAGCTTCAGTGACTCCCCATTGCCAATTGGATAAAGTCCCAATTCTCTAGCAGGGCTTTCCAAATCCTTTACAAAACAATGGTCAAGGAACATGAAAACAGAAGAGGAAATGAGATAGGTCAATGAATATTAAATTAATATTTGGCATCACTGATACTCAAAGAAATATAAATTGAAACAAGAGCATGACATGTTTCCAGGAAAAGACAGATGTTGTCGAGAATGTGGAGAAAGGGGAACCCTCTTACACTGTTGGTGGGAATGTGAGTTGGTGCAGCCACTCTGGAAAATAGAATGGAGATTCCTCAAAAAGTTGAAAATAGAGCAACCCTATGACACAGCAATTCCACTCCTAGGTATTTGCCCCAAATATATAAAAAATGTAGTGATCCAAAGGGGAAACTGCACCCCTATGTTTAGAGTAGCAATGTCCACAATAGCCAAACTATGGGGAAAGCCCAGATGTTCATCAAGAGATAAATGGATAAAGAACTATGTGATGATATATTATATTTATTATATTATATAATATTATATATATTTAGTACATATATATATATACACATTACATATAATATTACCCAGACATTTAAAAAAATGAAATCTTGCCATTTACAACAATGTGAATGGGACTAAAAGGTATTATGCTAAGTGACATAGGGCAATCAGAGAAAGACAATTATCATATGATCTCACACATATGTGGAATTTAAGAAACAAAACAGAGGGTCATAGGGGAAGAAAGGGAAAAATAAAACAAGATGGAATGAGAGAGAGATAAACCGCAAGAGACTCTTAATCATAGGAAACAAACTGAGGAAGATAGAGAGATGGGGTACCTGGGTGATGGACATTAAGGAAGGCACCTGATGTAATGAGTACTGGGTATTATGTAACACTGATGAATCACTGACCTCTCCCTCTGAAACCAATCATATATTATATGTTAATTAATTTGATTTAATGAGAGAAAGAAAGAAAGGTAGGTATTTAAAAAAAAAAACAGCATGCTATGCTTCACTAGCAATTAGCAAAACTGTTTTTGTAATAATATTTACTGGGGGGGGTAAAATGAAAGAGGGATTTTCACATTATCTCTTATAGAAAAAAAAATCACTAAAATAATTTTGAAAGAAATAAATAACATATCAGGAACCTTGATAGTATTCTTATTTTTCTATCCAATAGTTCCATTTCTAACAATAAAATTGCTAATATTTGAACCAACTGTGCTAAACACCTCATATACACTATCTGATAAATAAAACTGAAGAAAATTATCCAAAAATTAGCCAAAAAATTTATAAAGAAAATGGTCAACCTCAGCATTGCTTATAAGGTTGAAGTTTTTAAAAACTCAACTAAGGGATGTTTTTATTCATTGTGGTATATTATGCAATCATTGAAATTACGATTATGAAGAAGGGATAACAGAATTATGTATTAGTTATAATTTTATTTGCAAAAAAGTAATACATAGAATTTTGTATTTTATTTGATTTCAACTATATCAAAATAGGTTTGTTTTGTTTGTTTGTTTGTTTGTTTGTTTTTTAAAGCACAGAAGAAAGACTGGAAAGAAATACACCAAAATATTAGCAATGATTTCCACTGCAAGGTGGGATTATGGATAATTTTAAAAAATTTGCCTTTATACTTTTTAAAACTTTCAATTTTTAAATAATAAATGTGTTTCATTACTTTTGCAATTAAGAAAAAACTACAAAATTCTCTAATCAAATATACCTCTCAACAACAGTCTTTCACTATTCACCCCAGACCACTTCTGTAGACTAAGTTTCACCAAGCTTCCGTTCCAACCCATTCCGAACCTGAATTAGGTGCTGTGTTCTTACATGCCACTATGCCTTTCTAAGTATAACATTTCCTTTATTATGTTCCCTTTGTCCTATTGCCTCCATGACTCATCCTTTAAAGCCACCCTCCAATAGGTCCTCCTCAAATAAGTCTTCCTATTAGGCAATAAGATGAGGTTCTTCCTCTGAGAGCTCACTGGTCCTTGATCTCTTCCAGTTCAGCACTTGTTATGCTATTCTGTGCTACAATCTTTATCTTGTCCACCTTACAAGAGTTGGCAATTTTTCACGAATTTTCTCACTTTCATAGTGTCAGCCATGTTGTTTGGTTAGAGAGATGGGCAGGTAGATGAATGCATGGAAGGACATGGATAATAACTTTATATTAAGTCAAGACTGACTGGGGAGAACCAAGAGGACCTTTCAAATAAGAATGAGAAATGTACAAAACATCGAATATTACTTGGTCAATTAATAGAAATACCACGTTTGGCAAAATAAAAGGAAATTAAGACACACCTTCCTTCCGGTACCCATCCCCCCCCCCCAAAAAAAAAGATACTTAAAAAAAAAAAAAGTCATGGGAAAAGAACTTAAGCACTGAATTTTTGTATTTGTGAGTTTGAACTGAAGGTCTAATTTCAGTCGTTGGCTTTTTGGGTAGGTTTCACAACTTTGCTCTAAGTTTTTGAGTTTTGAAACTGTTTCAGGTGCTTTAAACAGAGACTGATCTTGAAATAACTCTGACCAGAGCACTGGGAAATAAAGCATTTTCTTGAGTGTGATGCAGACAGCAATACTTTTTATAGTTGCCAAATATTACTTTTCATCAAACCTGTAGAAAAGTTTTCAACCTGCCCTAATTTTTACCAATGAATCTAATAGACCTGGATTAAACTGCAGGGAAGATGAGAACATAAATTTCATTCCTTTCATTCCTTGTAATATTAGGGTTTGTATTCTTTCCAGCTGTAATAACCTCTAGACTTCAACAAAATTGAAAACCTTTAAATAGCCTTTCACAACCTTTCAGTGGAGTAATGAAGTTTTAAGTGCTCACCGGGGATTTTTCAGTTCAGAAATATCTAAGCAGCAGTAGATATTAAAATCTAATGTTTACTTCAACTCTTTTACAGCCTAATGGGTTTTTCTGACAGTGTAATTTTTAAAAGGTTGAGTTTCATTTATTAATATAGTGTACTCATGCTGGAAACCTTTCTTCTTTAAGGACTCTGATGGGAGTCTTATGGTGAAACCTTGGTTGAAAGCCAGAGGAATCAGCAGGGACAGGAAAACAGAACCCTGCAAAAGGATTCATGAAGCCTGCCCCAAGCAGGTTGTTTTGAGTTTAGAAAATGGGGGAAAGTCCTCTCTTTATGACTTAAACACTACAGGAGGTGAAAAAACAAACTCGGGATGGAGAGCTCCTGTGTGCCCATAATTATGAGTGTGTGAGTCACCGGAGTTCACACAGTTGCTCACTAGCAAAAGGTCTGCCTGGGAAATCAGCTGTTCACTAAACTGATGGGAGAATACTGTTCTCTGGAGCTGCTCTACCAGGAGCCAGCGGGAGGGTATTTGGAAACCAAGGAGAAATTGCAGGGTGAGCAACAGGCGAACCCACACTTAAGCAGAGAGAGGATGTGATTTGGAAAGATTCCATTTTACATATTGTATGCCGAAACCAGTGTGCAGGGAAAGGCTGAGTGAGTTCCAACCAAGTGGTAATAAAAAAACAAATGCCACTTCTCATATGCATAATGCCTCCATGTAGTTAATGGAGATTTGCAAGATAAGTACACTAGAGTGAAAAGGGGCAGAATTTATTTCCATTGACTATGATGTAGTAAAGCTACTCTCAGGTATATATATCATCTGGTGTGCTATTCTAAATTATGAAATAAAAGTGCCACTTGAGGATGTAATTGAAAATAATACTGTAAAGTAGAGAAGCTTGATGGTCATAAAGGATAGATAGTTTGGCATATTCATCATCTTCACATTTCACAAATATAGATATATAGATACATATCTATAATCACCCTCCAAATTGGGATCTTGTCCTATTGGATGTGACAATTTCAAAAAACAGAAAACATGCACTGAATTATCCCTTTGACAATTTTGCAATAGTATCAGGAGTCATTATAACTACTTATGGGGTATTCATAACTTTTTAGAGAACTTTTAAAATTTGGATGAGCAAAACAAAGCCAAAATCCCAATGGCCATAGGCAAAAAAATCCAGTACTGGGGATACAATTTTTCAGTAGATTCATTTTAACATTGTATTATGAGGATGTTTTTATATATCCCTTTCTATAACATAATGATTACATAACATTTCTTTAATTATTCTACTATAAAATTTTGATAAGGACCCAAACAAGAATCATTAAAAAACATGATCTCTCATTCCATGCAAAAGCTCTTATTTGAATGATTAACTCTAACCTTGACTTCTCGGCCAAGATCTCGTCCTTTTTCTCCAGCTGCTTTGGTGGATCTCCACTTCGGGTCACCATAAAGTTGACATACCTCAAAGAAATCTCATCATTTTTCCTTCCTTTCAATCTCTCAATCTAAGTGTTGAGAACTTACTCTTCTGAACATCTCCAACACTGATGCCTACAGTGACTCTGAGTATACACCTCATTTGTCATTAACCAACTGATCTCTCCTGTATCTCTTCTCTCCTAATTACAAGTCATATTACCTTTGGATGCTGAAATGATTGACTTAATTCATTTCATAAGTCACTCAGCAAGTATCTATTTTATGCTATGTGCCAGGCCATGTGAAACAAAATTATATCCTTCCTTACTCAAAGAAGTTATAGTCTTATGGACGTAACAATATTAACCCAACAATTATAAAATGAACATAGGGATCAGTAGGAATATAGAACAAGAAACACCTAATCCTTTCTGAAAGACTCAGGAAAGATTCCATCTTTCTTAAAAAACAATGTTTTAATGTCACATCCATATCAAGAAAATCCCTAACTGCCTTTTATAGCAGGTTTTATGACTCTATAAAATCACCCCCTCTTCAATCTGTCTAAACCATTTTCTAACTTCTCCATACAAACCCTTCACTCCAGTTAATTCCTCTCTCACCTTTCTGTTGTTGAGCATGCTCTTTCCTTACCCAGAATACTTGCCCCACTCCCTTTCAATTCTCCAATCCTAACTAGACATCTGGGCCCATCTCTTTCACCCAGACTCCCTGACATGCCAGCCAACATTGATTTTCCTCTTCTCTGGCCTTCTAAGGCAATTATTATAATAGTTCCCATTTTGCTTAACTCTTTTGTGTGTGTCCTGCATCCCTAAGTAGACTGTTGGATCTTGGAAAAATTATTTCTTCATATCCTCAGCATTATATGTGTCATATAATCTAAATAAATACATTTTACCAGAAGAGGAAATTAGTAATTTCATAAAGTATTTAACTATGGTAGATAGCTCTTCATTATTCATTTATTATTTTAAGACTGTATCACACTGTATATCATTTCATAGTGTAGCTTTTGTATAATTGTTTGCATAATTGTACACACACACACACACACACACACACACAAGGAGCATAACTTGAATTCATTGACCATTTGACAAATATAAAAAGTAAGTGCCCACTGCACTGTCAAACACTGCACTAAATATTAGGGACTCACTGGTGAGCAAGCCTGACATGATACCCGCGTACCCTGGGCACAGAGTCTGTGTTGTGATAATGCCCCATTCAAAGAGGTGAGTGATGCTAAGGAAATGCATGGCACTAAGCAGAATCTAACATAATCTAGGAGGTCAGGAAAAGCTTCTCAGAGACAGTGACATTTAAATTATTTCCCTAGGGATCATAGGAGTCAGCAAAGTAATGAGAAAATGGCAGATGCCAGAGTAAACAGCAAGCACAAAGACTTGTAGGTAGAATGAGCATGTTATTATTGGGGATCTAGAAAAAATTCAATATGGCTAGAGTAATAAAATGAAGGGAATGAAAGCTGGAGCTAAGGAAGTGTGTGAGGGTCTGATCATGTCAAAAGACTTTGCACTTGCCCTTAAGTATGCTACCAGATTTTTACAGACTTTAAAGAAAGTGGATGGCGTGAACAAGTCTATATTTAGAATGTTTAAGAGGCAAAGTGGAGCATGTAACGGAGGCGAGTAAGAGAGGTTAGTTAAGAGATTAGTTGCTATAGTCCATGGGGAGGCTGGTGGTAGCCTGAAGTAACTGTGGATAGAATTTAAATGGAGATTGAAGAACTATGTAAGAGAAAGAATGAAGAGAACATGGTACCAGAACAAAAATCACAGTCAGTTACTGGACTTGGAAAATACAAAGAACCTTTCCAGAATCGAACAGGCATGGGTCAAGTTTTGGCTTTTCCTGTCTGCGGGACTTGGGCCAAATTACTTAGCCCTTTCTAGACCAGTTTGCTTGCTGACGCAATGGCGATTATAGCTGGCTCATGGAAGCTGGGAAAAACGTGACTCCAGGAAAGTAATATAGGCTTACTTGACGTCTTGAAATCTACTTGACACGGTGTTCAGTGTGTAGGAAGTACTCAGAAATGGTTAGTCCTTTCTCATTCTTCTCTCCTGCACATGTGAGCAAACTGCCATCAGCACAAGTATCAGTTCTCTAGCAAAATCGTACCTCAATATGGCCTTTTATTGAAAATCATTCTGTGGCAACTGTTTAGCTCTCTTTGTACAATCTACCTGCATGATGGTGAGGACTTGGGCATAATTAAGCAGTTCAAGGGCTATTGACAAATGTGTTGGCATAAGGCAGGAGAAAAGAATGGCAGAGAGGAGGAAAAGCACAGACAGGGGAGATGGAAAAATAGGAAAAGAGAAAGAAAAAGCCTTGAGTCTGGAGGGTGGATAAAATTTATCACCTAGATACTTTCTTCAGTTCTATCATAAATTTATACATGAAGAGGATTTGCTTTGGGGAAGATTGAAAATTTGCAAGGGTGCAAGTTTCAGTTTCCAGCAACTTGCAAAGAAAAATATTCTTAGTACAGCTAACTGTTTTATGGCCTAACCCAGATGGAGCATATGTTTATATTTGAAGGGTTATTTCCAGTATTTATTTATCACTCCAGTGAAATGTTAATCCCACATAAATTTTCCAGTTTTAAGTTTCAGATGAGTAATTTAAACCTTGTGACAAGAGTGAAAGTACCAGAGTGACCACATTCATCTTTTATTCCAATGATTAACTGTGGCTTTCTTTTGGTGAGCTTCACTGGACTGCTTGTCACTCTTTGCTTGCCCTTCGTCTTGCATAGCTTTGAACTCTCCTAACCATACTGCATGAATGCTATTCCAGCGTCCTTTTCTTTGGAGGATGTTCAGATCCCTAGCATTCTTTAAATACCCAGCTGAGCCCATGAAGTTCAGATATATCTGATCTACAATCAGAGTGCCCTATCCCCTTTAGATCTGGTGGACATATGACCAACACTGGTTCAGAGTCTTTCTCAGGACTTATTTATAAGAAAAGAGACTCTCGGGGTGCCTGGGTGACTCGGTTAAACCTCTGCCTTCGGCTCAGGTCATGATCTCAGGGTCCTGGGATGGAGCCCCGTATCTGGCTCTCTGCTCAGCGGGGAGCCTACTTCCCTCCCACCCCCCTCTCTGCCTGCCTCTCTGTGATCTCGGTCAAATGAATAAATAAAATATTTTTTAAAAAGAGACTCTCATTTCTATAATATTACAAGCTGATAGAACAAGAAGAACTTCCAGACTGAAAACGAGACCAAGAGAAAAGAAAGTAAAGAGAGAAGTAATGAAGACAAGACAAGCCCTGATGATATTCCTTGAGCACCTGCATCCAGGCACACCCGAATCCACCATCTCCTGCTCTGGTTGAGTTACGAGAACCAATATGGTCCTTGCACTTTGTTTCAGCTTCTTGGTTGTGGCTTCCCATCACAATAAGAAATGCCAGCCTACTTTCATATTCAATAATACCTAAATTGCTTGTATATTGATAAAAATATTTGCTAAGAAATACCTAGAAATGTTTTATTGGAATTCTATCTAGATCAAGCCTTTAGCCTAGTTTTATATTCTATCTCTCTCTCACAAATGTTAATTTGACAAAACTTCAAATAAAGGTGCTTCCACTTCATCTAAGCTATGGACATTTACAAAAGAATATTTGTTACTTTGTAGATTCAAGATGTTGAGGAAATGATGTAGCATATTAGAAGGAACACACACTTTGAATTGAGTCCTGGAATAATATCCTATGTCAGCCACCTAATAGTTGTATGATTTTTCACAGAATAATAACTATGCTGAGCCTCAAACTTCACATCACTAAAAGGGAAGAGGTAATGCATCCTCACTTTGGGGAAGATTAAATGAAGCCACATTTATAGAGTAATAACTCCTTGAGGGTAAGGTATCAGTTTTGTTCCCTGTTATATTCCCAGGCCCTAGAATAGTGTTTAGTGCACATTATGTGCTTATTATTATTTGGGTCAAACAGCAATGGTCTGGTACCCAAAGAGTATTCAATGTACAACAACTAGCAGGAAGATGGAAATAATGATGATATGCCCTTGAGCTAGTGAACCGTGTCTCTCCAGGAAAATAAAGTGACCTGATAATTTTGCAGTAAAAATTTTTGAAGATATTCCTTATCTAAAATGACCCCCTGACATTATGGAGATTGACAAATGCTTGGCTCAGTAGGATGTATCGTTATAACCTGAGAACATAAACAAAAGCCATACTTTTTCCATTAATATTAACGAACAATGGTAAGCATGCACTGAGTACAGCATTCAATGCTATAAATGCCACAAGAAGCAACAATCACAAGAATAATGTCAATAATAACAGATAAGTTTTCCTGATAAGTACTTCTTTGTGTCTGGTACTCCTCTGAGTACTTGACCTGTTTTAGTGTAGTCATTTCCATGAAAGTTCTGTGTCCTTGGCACTACTATTATCCTCACAATTTTACAAGTGAGGAAACTGAGGCTTAGGGCATTTAGATAAGTTGTCCAAGGACAGACAACTCCAGTGGAGCCAAAATTTGAACTCTGTTGGCCGGCTCCAGATCCCACAGTCCATTACATATCCAGATCTTCATAAAGAGGCCCCAGAATGTGAGAAGCAGATTTTAGATTATGTGGTGTAATGGTACACAGACAGTGGCTAATACGGTATGGAGGTGATTTTCTTTGTCCTAAAGACTGAATAAAACATGGAAAAATGTACCAGAATCCAGGTTGGGTTTTCTCAGCTTGAAGACAGGGCCAGAAGTAGAAACAATGTGAGGTGTTTTCAAGACTCTACCCTCTTGGCAGGCCCCAGGGCTTGGATGTTTCTCAATGCAAGCTAGGCCTCTCCAACCAGCTCTGTTCTCCTTGGACACAAATGTCTCCAAACCATCCTTCCTTTCTCTCTTTCTCCCCATCCCCATCACATAGCTTTTCATGATGAATACCTGAATAATGTTTACTTAATTCCTGAGAGAAGGATTGGAGACAGTAATTCGCACAGGAGCTGAAGATTAATTCTCATTCCGTGGTCTTTGCCTAATGGAATAGATCTAATTTCTTCCCACTGAAACTATTAAATAGTACTCTATCCTTTCAGACTTCAGTCTCTGCCCCTTTACTTTGGGTACAGCTGGAAGGGTAAGCTTTACCAATGTTACCTTTGAGTGACTTTCCCTTTCCAAAAGCTATGGCTGCCTGCTAACAATAGAAGAAAGTCCACGTTTCTTAAAGCAGCATTTGGCACTCTGAACTTCTGCTCAATCCACCTGTTGGAATGCATCCTCCGCCATGACCTTACACCTGTTTTCCTGTTCCCTGTGCACATCCGTGTGCTGTCGCTTCTTCACTATTTCTTCCATTCTTCTCTATACCTGACAGCTCCTTTGCCTTCTCTCTTTCATTCAGATCATTCATTTACATTATTTGAGCATTTCCTGGAGGCCAGTCCTATTCTAGGCTCTGGGAACATGACATTCATCAAGTGGGATGAGGTCCCTACTCTCACGGAGCTTTTCTCCTAATAAATGAAAACAGAACAAATCAACACAAGAATTTCAGAGAGTGGTAAATGCTCTGAGGATAATAAAACAGAGTGATGTGGCAGAAAGTGAGTGTATGTGCAGGGGTGTCATTTCGCTGGGTGTTCAAGGAAAGCTATTTCTGAGTGGATGACATTTGATCTCAAACTGAATATCAAGAAGGAGCCAGAGATTTTGAGGGAGGGAGCTCAGCAAGTAACCCTGATATTCAAATATTATCTGCTTTTGAAAGCCTAGTTCAGATGCAACCTCAGCCTCAAACCTCCTCTTATCTTCCCACCTGAATTCCAGCCCATAATACTTTATCTTCCTTGCAGGGCTCACCACTTCATACCGTGGATATTGGCTACTTATGCACATGTCTTCCTACCCTACTAAAATTTCCAATTCTCAAAGATCTGCTTTTCTTTTTATCACCTACAATGCTTAGTCCAATAATAATACAGAAATACTATCTTTATTTAAAATATTAATAAATATAATATAAAATATAAAATATAATATACAGTAGGATAAAATAAAATTTTCCTTATTTTTCTTTTATTAATTTATTTATTTATATTACAGAAATAATATTTCTTGAGTGAAAGAATGAATGAACAAAGGAAAATGGTGGGATTTTATTTCATCTATGGCAGGGATGGGGAAGACAGATATTAGGGACAGAGAATCCTCAAGTGTCTCAAAAAGTGTCACAAAACCTGTGAATGAGGCTGTTTTTTTTTCATGGAGAATGAAATTCATTTCCCAGTTGACCTGCTTTGGTGGAGAAGTCCTAAATAAATCTCTTTGCTGATGATTATTTTAAGTGTCTGTCTTTTAGGGGGCATGTTGAGTTGTTTCAGACTCTGAAGCCATAGGGAAATTCTTTAAAAAATCTGTATAGTCTAAAGCTTGGGCATTCTTTGATGAATTTAATCGTATGGAGCTGGAGGTAATTGTAGTACCGGTTTCTTAGTGAGGTTGGTATTCAATGAAAGTGACAAGTCTGACAACTTCATTAACAGCATTGACATTAAGCAACACTGACTGTGTCTTACAGTTAAATAGGGAAGGAAAAATTACAATTTTGGTACGTTTTAATCAAACTCCACTGGTAGTCTATGTCAGATCTACTCTTGTTATTTTGTGTGCTATTTTTTTTTCCCAGTATGCTCCTCCTTTAAGTGTAGCTGGGGAGATATTCCTCTCCCAGCCCCTTCTCTGCATAGTAACCAAGAAAGGTTCAGGACGAGATGTGCATATTGTTGATGATAGATTAGCTTAGAGCTCCGTCTCTGGCATGCAACATTCCTCTCGTGGTGTCGGACAGACAGTTGCTAACATTCATCTGCAGCACGTTTACAGCCAGAGAAAGATGCCCCAATACAGTGTTTATTACCTTTCTAGAACCACTGTTGCTTTCACATATTTTCCAGTAGGTGAAATACCTTTGTTCTTGACTAAGAAGGAATTCTGAATAGAGGATTAGTTTCACTTCCCCAATTAACCTTAGAGAATAAATGCAGGGAAATATAGCAGGAAATATACTATAAGACAATAAGACAGGGATGGCACACTTTGTGTCATGTGTTAGCAACAAATGAAGTTCAAGGTTTTATTTATTTATTTTTTTAAGATTTTATTTATTTATTTGGCAGACAGAGATCACAAGTAGGCAGAGAGGCAGGCAGAGAGAGATGAAGGGAAGCAGGCTCCCTGCTGAGCAGAGAGCCCAGGACCCTGGGATCATGACCTGAGCTGAATGAAGGCAGAGGCTTTAACCCACTGAGCCACCCAGGTGCCCCCCAATTCAAGGTTTTTAAAACACAGTTGAATTTAGGTCAAAGGTCTTGTTAAAATCACGTCTTTTCCAAGTGGTGTGAATATAAATCTTTTAAAAAATTATGAGGGATTTTCCATTTTCCCATTTCTTGTATTTGTGGTATGTTGATGATAATAATTTGCTCTATAAGAAATCAGCATTTTGACACTTCTCATTTGAAACATTTTCATTCCATACATTGTGTTTCTTGTCAATGTTTTGAAAAAGTCATCTTTTTGAATACATTTTCTGGGTGTGTGTGTCTTTAACAAATATCTCTCAAAGGGACATTAAAATAAAATAAATATAAATAAAATAATTTGACATCCAAAGTTCTTTTTTAAAGTTGACCAAAAAGATTTGTATAGAATTTTAAGCTATATCCTTCTTTTATTATCCCTTCAGCAATACAGCTTTTTTTTTTTTTTCCAACACAGAACAACCTTTGACATTGAGCACTGTCTGAGCCAGATCACATGCCCAAAATCGGTAATAATGAATCCAGTTCTCAGGTAGAGCCGAGCTGTCACCTAATTTCCCTGAGACATAGTGTCAGACGGATAATGCCAATGTGTCCACAATGACATAGTTGGGTCTGCACTATTGGGATGTGACACAATTTTAAGAATGTCCATGTCAAAAGGACAGTGCCTGGCTTCCATCAAGGCAAGACATGTTCTTATATAAAATATAAATTTTATGTTCAAATGAAACACATGGGAAGAAAATGTCTGTGTGAAATCTCTTTTTGCCTTTGTGCATTTTCTCTCTTACCCTCTGAAGAGTTCCCACAGGACCAGCACTAAGCTTCTCTTCATTAGAACCCAGATTTCAATTTAAATTTTAATTAGAATAGATGACTAGAATACTTACCATTCTCTGTAGTTTCTGCATAGAGCTAATCAGCATCTAGAAGCATGCCCCATGTTTTCATAAAAAGATTGGGATCTTATTCCACAAAGACTTACTGTTATCCATAAAGTTATTTTATACCCCATCACACCCCTATTTCTGTGGATGAGTCATGTTTGGAAAAAAAATATTGTTCTTCCATTTATATAATAACAAAATCCAGCAGAAAACTCAATTTTAAATATGTACAAAACTTTATAAGATCATAGCTTTACTAACTAACATCCCATAAACCCCTGGACATCCCCCCCACCAGCATTCCCAGTATAATTTTGAATACTGTAATAATCTCTACAAACTAAAATGGACATGTTAATAATCATACTATATCCAAACTGTTCCATAACCCAAACTGGTTTCATGTTAATAAATACAGATCTGAGTTATCATTTTTAATGACTGCATAATCGACACCTAAGGTTTTTGCACTTTAGAGTTTACAGAACGATTGCATTTGGTCAGCCATTCATCCATTCAACAAAAAGACATTGAGCCAAAAGACTGTTCTAGATTGGTAGAGTTGGAGGTGGATTCAAGGTGGTATAATAATATGGGCAAGCCCTAATTGCACACAACTTACATTTTCTCAACTACTTAGGACTAGAAGTAGAAAAGGTACTCTCATCCAAATTTTGTCCAGAAGGAATCAGGCTCAAAGACTGTGACACAGCTGATGAGATACCAAGCTGTGACTGACACCTATGGTGTTTCCCACTCCAAGGCCAACGTATTAGATACCAGTAAAAGTAGGTAAGGAATACAAACCTTTATTCAAGACAGTTCTTTTTGCCTGCATAACTAGCGAAGGACAAATCTACCATAAAAATCACAACAAATACTGATAGGAATTCAAGGGTAAAGGAAAACTAGAACAAAATATGGCCATTCTCTGGCACAATGCATCTTTCACTTTCTCTTTGCTAGTTGTGCTCCACCCCCCCCAAAATAAAAACAGCTTTGTCATTCATTTTCATTATAAAGGTTTGCATGCTGTTTGTTATGGACTGAATGCTTGTGTCCTGCAGATATCATATGTTAAAACTCGAACCTACAATGTGATGGTGTTTGGTGATAGGGCCTTTGGCAGGTAGGTCATGTAGATGAGGTCATGTAGATGAAGCCTCAGTGACAGGATTAGCGTCTTAAGAGGAAGAGAGACCAGAACTTGCTTTCTAGCCCTTGTGCGCTCTCTCTCTCCTTCTCCATGTGAAGACACAGTGGCTGTCTACAAGCCAGGAGAGAGGGCCCTCACCATGAACCAATCTTTTTTTTTTTTTTTTTTTTTTTTTTTTTTTTACATATCACTCTGATCTTGGACTTCTCAGCCTCCAGAACTGTTGAGAAATAAATGCCTGCTGTTGAAGTCATCTAGTTTATAGTGTTTTGTGTTAGCAGCCAGGCAGGCTAGTATAGTTATAAAAGAGAAGACAACCAGAGAAAGTAAAAATCATACAATGTCATGATCCAGATATAGCCACTATTGCTCTATCTCAAGTGTATGTACGTATATTTATTATAATCATTAAAATGTGATCAAACCATACATATTGTTCTATAACCCAAAAGCATAATATGTATAGATCCAGGTCTTCATTTTCAATGATTATATAGCATTCCATTTGAGTATATATCATAATTCATTGAATCAATGTCCTATTAATAGACATTTCAATTGTTTTTATTTTAACCCATAGAAACAGTTAAAATTAACATCCTCATATAAAAATCTTAACATATTTGTCCATTTGTTGTCTTGGAACAAATTCTTAGGGGTGGAATTAATTTGGTGTAATGTGGACACATTTTACTAATCATACATGCCTCAGTTTATTACTTTTACCTACAGGGTATGAGGATGACCATTCCTTATGCTCTTGCATTTTTTTAATCTTCTACAATAGGATAAGGGAAAGATAGTATCTCAATGTTGTTATTTTTGTTTCAGCATTTTCTGAATAACCAATTAATACTTATGTGTCATAGAGAACAGAGAAAAGTATATAAATTCACAAAGAATAAAATGCATTCAATAATCCTATGTCCAAGAGGTAAATATTATCAACATTTTGCTATATTATCCTTACATTATCTAAAAATTTTGAAATGTCTACATTTTTTCAGTAAATCTGGAATCTTACTGTAAACATGCCTCTGTGTTATTTTTTAAAGTAGACATTTCATTGTAAAGATTACATACACAAAGAAAAGTATACAAATTGTAATCAGTAAATTTTTACAAAGCAAAAAAAACCATGCAGCCACCATCCAGCTCAAAAAAAGAACATTACCAGCTCCTCCCACCCCACCCCATCAGAAGTCTCCCTTGATCTTTGTATTAGTCACACCCACATACCAACCAAAAAAGTGTCCCCTACTCTGACATCTACTATCATGGTTAATTTGGCCCAGTTTCCAGTTTATGTATGTGAAACCATACATTGTATTCTTTTGTATCTATATTTTTTCACCCAACAGACTCATCCAGGCTGTGGCTTGTATCTGTAGTCTCTTCATTTTCATGGTCATGTTTCACTGTCACACTGCTATATTATTGCATATTATGCCACTATTTATTTGTTCTTTCTACTGGTGGTGACATGTGGGTTGTGTCCAATTTGGGTTATTATGAATAATGCTACTATGGTGTTCCTTTTTTGAACCAATTTATTTCTAAGCCTACTACCCTAGTACTATCCTGAGAATTCCTCTTGTCCCTGTCTCTTGGGTTGGATCCCCACTTGCCTGAATTCCATAGCTGACTCATTCTTGATTTAATCCCTTATTTTTATGGACATATCTCCAGTAGCTTTCCGGAAAAAAAAAAAAAAAAAGATACATATGAAGTACTTCTTTGGAGTACAGGTTGGAAATCATTTTCTCTTTGAATTATGAAAGTGTTCCTCACTTTTTCTAGCCTACTATGTTGCTAGTGTGAAGTCCAAGTCCATTCTCATTCCTGATCGTTTTAGTCTCCCGGGTTGTGGAACTATGATAATATGCCTTCACATATACTATATCCCATTCTCTGTGATGGACATTCAGGTGGCTCTTTCAGTAACTGTACACATGTCCTTCAATTCCTGGAAATGTCCATCATTTTTTTTTAATGACATCTTTCCCTTCATTTCTGTTTTCTCATTTTAAAACTCCTATTGACAAAAAGTTGAGCCTATTAATTTGTATTTTGTTTTAATTCTTAGGAATTCTGCTACATTTTTTTAAAATTTATTTATTTATTTATTTATTTATTTGGCAGAGAGAGATCAGAAGTAGGCAGAAAGGCAGGCAGAGAGAGAGGAGGAAGCAGGCTCCCTGCTGAGCAGAGAGCCCGATGCAGGACTTGATCCCAGGACCCTGGGATCATGACCTGAGCCGAAGGCAGAGGCTTAACCTACTGAGCCACCCAGGAGCCCCTCTGCTGCATTTTATCTCCAACTTTCATTTGTGTTTGCTCTTCTTAGGAGATTTTCTTAACTTTGTCTTCAACCTCTCTATTGATTTTTTTAAGTGCTATGCTAATTTATTTTAAATGTCCAGTAGTGCTTTCTCATTTTTGTATTTTTTAAGAGCATCATGTTCTTTCATTTATTTAAGCAAATCATTTACAGTTTTTGTTATACTCTCTACATTTTATTATTTCCTTTAAATCCCCTTTTAGTCTGCTTCTCTGTTTTGATATCTTTCTATAGATAATTTCCTCAAAATCTGCTAATTATTAACTACTTGTTCATATTTAAAAGTGAAGCACTAAAATGTATACATTCATAGGCCAGTTTGGGGGTTAGTGGATTTCACTGTAAGGTTACTAGGAGTGGTGTTGGGTGAGCCTGTAATGTCAATTTCTATAGGTTTTTATTTAGAGGCCAGTCTGTTTCTACAAAGAGGACTGCTGTTTCTACAAAGAGGAGTCCTCTTTCCCAGAAGGTATAATCCCTATAACCAGGATTCTGTAAGCAGATCTTTGGAAGGTGTTGCTGTTCTCACCATTGAATATATATTCACTGGATCTCTGTTCCAACTCCTTCCTTCACCAACTCCACTATGTCTACATCACTGAGAACTGAACTTCTATGGTTAAAAGTTTCCTGACTGGGTAGGAGATGGTAGTCACCTGGTTGTTGGAGTGAGAAAGTAAATCTGGGGGGGTGGGTCTAAGTAACTCTCTTATAAGCACTCTTCAAATTTTTCAGTCTCATTTTTAACCCCTACTTTTAGAGGTACCTAGTATCTCTAATTCCTGAGCCTTTCTGGGAATTTGGTGACAGAGGTTTCTTCTTTGACATTCTCCCTTGAGAGTAGGAAGGTTTCTGTTTTCTCTGTGCAAATAAATTTGTCCCTACCTGCCACTGACGTTTTGTCTTGCGGAATTGCTAACATTCTCAGATGGCGTTGTATGTCCTCTGCATCTTTGGGAGTTTAAAATCCTTTTTATTCATTTACAGATCTGAAAAATAAGTTCTCAGTGGCCCAAGAAGAGATGCCTATGGTAATTATGTAGGAATTATGTTAGGAATTATGTGGTAATTATGTCGGAATTCTGTCCTCTCCTGCCCCTGGACCTCCAAGACTCACAGGAATTGTACCAATCCAGGCTTTCCAATTGCCCAAGTGATATTAGGCAAGTCATTAACTTTTCTGTGCTTCAGTTTCTTTATCAGTAGAATAGCATGATAATTTCTATCATATAAGGTGTTGTGAGAATTAAATCAGATAATGCACATATAATGTATAACACACTGGCTATATATAGCTCAATGAATGTTCAGCCGTTATCATTTTAATTATTAGTAGTGTTAATTATTATCATTATCATGATCTACAGCACAATAGCAAAATCTACTTGGTTTTAATCTCACAACAACTTTGCCTCAGTGGTAGAAACAGGAGGGCAAGAATTAAAATCATATTAACCAGAATAAATCATTACTTATGTTAAATAGCTTTATACAAGTCAGCATAGAGGCATTGATGAAAGTCAGTACAACCATCCCTTCAGTTACTCATCAGACCAACAGTTTGTAGATATTTTAAATAATGGGCCAGATAGTAAATACCTTAGGGTTTGTGGAGCATACTGTTTCTGTCACACTATTCAACTCTACTATTGTAGCATAAAAACAGCCATGGACTATTCATAAACAAATGCACATGGTTATATTCCTAATAATAAATCTTTACTTACAAAAACAGGTGGTGGGCCAATTTGGCTTGAGGGGCTGTAGCTTGCAGACCCTGTATAAGACAAATGTCTTTCACTGAAAAATATTATTAATTGGGTTAATTAACACCAAGTTCTTAATGGCTTAATACAATAAATGTGTATTTCATCACAGTTGGTAGGCAAATTTCCAGGGAGTGATTTAGGAAGTCCTAGCTCATTCCATCTAGTGGTAATCCCATCTCCAGGGTTCTCTGGATCCTTTGTGCCCAGCCAGACCTGGAGTGAAAAGAAAGGAAGAAGGATCATGTCAGATTTCTCATGGCCAGGTCACGCTTGAGCCACATTTCATTGGCCAGAAATCACTACAAAAGAGGTTGGAAATATAATAAGTTCCTATCAAATTGTCCAGGAAAGAAATGAGGAGTGATGCACACCTAGACAATCTCTACCAAAACAAAAAACAAACAAAGGGAAAAGGACTCACAAGGTTATAAAAACAAGCCATTCAGTAAGCTTTGGCAGCCTTATTTTCCCTCCAAAAGATCCAAATCATCCTTCTGGAATAGCTACATAATTTGTTGAACATGATAAAAAATGAAAATGTGATGCCTCTGAATAAAAACCAGGTGAATAGGGGTGTCTGGGTGGCTCAGTCCGTTAAGCATCTGCCTTCAGCTCAGGTCATGATCTCAGGGTCCTGGGATGGAGCCCAAGTCAGGGTCCCTGTTCAACTGGGAGTCTGCTTGTCCCTCTCCCCTTGCTCATGGTCTCACTCTCTCTGTCAAATAAACAAAATCTTTTTTAAAAAAATTCAGGTAAAAAGATAGTGCCTTCCTTTTGTAGTCTGTCTTGAGCTATCATAGTATGTTCTTAATTTATTATTTAAACTCTCATTCTCATTCTCATGAGGATACTCAAAAGTTAAGGGCACACCTTAATCCGTAATTCAGCACATGAGGCATTCTCTGGACCCTGACTCTGCTTGTATCTACACCAAAGCCCCCTAACCCCACCCCCAAGGTAGAGGGGTCAACAGTCAAAATCCAGTCTGGGGTAGATGAGCCTGTTTGTGAGCTAAGACTCCAAGCCCCAGCTTTTGCTCCATTGTCATCAGACCTCAGTTACAAAACACAAATGCAAAGATAAAATTATTAAGAATTTCAAAATGGTAAACAAAGAGCATTAAACACCAAAGTGGGGCCCCCACCTGAGTATAGGGTTCTCTATAACTGTGCTGGTCATATCCTCATGAGGCTAGCCATTCTACCCTGTCAGCTTGGTCACTTGCCCACAGAGGGAAAGATCTGTAAGTGTTCACTTTAAGAAGTTTAGTAAGGAATCACACCCTGAATGTCAAACCCAGAGCCCTTCTGCTTGTTCCTGCCCAGCTTTTTCCAACCTTCCTCTCCAGAAAAGACATTGCATTAGACTGCAGCAGATATTTGACAAAGATTTTATTGGTCTTCAACAGATAACTCTTAGCTCTGGGTTGTCTAAATTATTGCATATTAAGGACATGCTAGTGGACTCAGTGTTCCAACATGGAATTATTCTATTGTATATTCTATTTTTATATTCTATATTCTATTTCTATTCTATATTCTAATAGGAATACATATTTCATATGAAATAGAAATAAATAGTATTCTATTCCATATGAAATATGTATTCCTATTGTAAAGGTTGTATAGGTAGAATTTTTTCTTTTTTTTTTTAGAGAAAGAGAGAGCATGCATTGAATTATTCTATTGTTTTTCATATAAATATTTATTCCTATTTTAAAAGTTGTATAAGTAGATGATAGTTAGATTCCCCCCCTTTTTTTTGAGATTAGGAGAGAGAGAACATGAGTGGTGGGGAGGGGCAAAAGGAGAGGGAGAGAGAAAATCTTAAGCAGGCTTATGCCCAGCTTGATATCACAACCCTGAGATCAAGACCCAAGCTGAAATCAAGAGTCGGGCACCTAACCAACTGAGTCACCCAGGTGCCCCTGTATAGATAGTGTTCAAGAAGTTAGCCATCCATTCATTATTTATTCTGGGTTATGAATTTGGTGAAAGGCAATGTGCAGTCAAGGTGACCCTAAACTATGATTTAACCTTATGGCCTTAAGCAAGATGCTGCACTTCTTTTTATTTTATTTTATTTTATTTATTTATTTGAGAGGGAGAGAAAGAGAGGGAGCACAAGTGAAGGGAGGGGCAGAGGGAGAAGGAGACTCCCCACTGAGCAAGGAGCCCTATGTGGGCTTCAATCCTGAGACCCTGGGATCTTGAACTGAGCTGAAAGCAGACACTTCATCAGAGCCACCCAGGCACCCCAAGATGCTGCATTTCTATAAGCCATCATTTCATCATCTGTAAAATGATTTTGAAGTATCCACCTCACAGTATTTTGCAGAGTTTGACAAAGAAAAAAGGTGTATAGATCTTGATACATAGTAAGCATTCAAAACATGGAAACAATAATGACTATGCATCTGTGATAATGCCGCCATTATTACTGAGAGGTGAAGGAAAATCTTCAGACATATCCATAAACTGTAAGATTATGAGTTTAGAAGGAAAATGAGTTCTAAAGAAAAACTGCAAAGCCAGGCATTACCTTGTAGAGTCTCTGCAGCAGGACACATCACGTGTATTATGAGAGCAACAATGATGGTGTATCGGTTCCTCATTTGGATCAGAGACACTTATCAAAGAGTTTTTCCAGGCTGTGTTTGCGTCTACTGGCTCTAAAGGTGAACACTTACACATAATTTTTTTGTGGATGAGAGGAACATACAATTTAAATATATGGCCATTTCGTGACTTAGGAATTTACAATGGGGCAATTATCTATGAAATGTGCGTGCAAGTAAATAATGCTATGCATGTACCCACAGTAAATAATGAAACAGGAATGTAAGTGGTTTCTGGATATTGCCTTTAGGGCTGCAATTCCACCAGCATTAGTTATATGCCATAAGATCAATGGGGAAGAGGAAGCATCCTCATAAAATAAACATTTGTCTGCAAATTTTCCAGTTGAAGGAAAGGCTGGTTCTTAGTACTGCTACCTCCACTGCACATGATGATTGGACATTAGTGAGTCATACAGCCTGGGTCAGTCTAAAATTGTCCCATAATGAAACTGAGATATAAAAGGAAGCTAAGCCATTTTTGTATTTCCAAACAAGGAGGCTTCTCATACAGCTGTGCTTCTGTGTTGAAAAGTGACCCTCAAGTCAAGAAAATGGTATGGGACAAATCTAAGCTCTGAGATTAAAAGAGGTAATAAGACAATCTTGTTTCTGCTTCATAAAAGGATGTTCTCACAGTAGAAATACCTCTATGGTTACCAGTAATAAGAACAGATCAAATCAGTCAGCTTCCTCTGAACTTTGGGGGTCTTATACATAATTTTAAACATGGTAGCCCTACTGACCTCATCAGGCAGATTTTACTTTTAACTTCAAAAATATCTAACTGTTCTTAGAAGGTCCATGTATAAAAATATAAAAATCTGCTAGGTTCTATCATGTTCTAGCAGAGTACTGGAATTTCATTTAAATTTATA
This sequence comes from Mustela erminea, assembly GCF_009829155.1. Taxonomy (NCBI): domain Eukaryota; kingdom Metazoa; phylum Chordata; class Mammalia; order Carnivora; family Mustelidae; genus Mustela; species Mustela erminea. Next base: position 22,942,441 of record NC_045619.1, on the reverse strand, counting down.
GTATTAGAAAGAGCAGAACTTGCAGATCTCTTATTGACTCACAAGACCTGCTCTGTGTTTGAGAGGTGTGTTATGTTATATAACATATTTATATTTGACCACTCAGTATGTCTATTTGCCCTATATTATCCCTAAAAACATGTCTAAACTTGCCTTATTTTTCAGCAAGAGAGGAGGCCATCATATTTAAAATGTGCATGACAAAATTAAATTTGTAAATTTCAGAAATTTCCTTCTATGGCTGTATGAGTTTCTTAGAGCTGCTATAACAAGTCATCATAAATTTAGCAGCTTCAAACAACACAAATGTATTAACTTACAGTTCTGAAGGTCAGAAGTCTAAAAATAGGTTCATAGGCCTACATTTTTTCCAGAGGCTCTTAGGGAGAATAACTTTCCTGCTTTTTCTAGTTTCTGGAGGCTGTCTGCTTTCTCTGACTCACAGTCCCTTTTCTTCATCTTCAAAGGCAGCATGTAGCATCTTCTGTCTTCTCTGACCTCCAGCTTCTTCCTCATGTGCATCCTTGTGATTACACCAGTCTCACCTAGATAATCCAGGATAATCTCCCCTCCACAAAATCCTTAATGTAATCACATTTTCAAAGTCTCTTTTACCCTGTAAAGTAACATATTCACAGGCTCTGGGGATCAGAATGCGAACATCATAGGGTGGGGGTGGGGGGAATTATTCGTCCTACTTCAATGGCTGTCATCCCCACAGAGACAGACTAGAGTAGGGGTTTAGTAAATATCTGCTGATGATGTGCATGAATTGATTATAATTCATCAATTTAATTAAGTAAACTAGAGTTTTAAGAAATTATTGGAAAAGCTTCAGCATTTAGGCTTTAATTGGAAGGTAGACCAGGAATGGGAATGCTCATTTATTACATTAGTGCTTCTCATTCACATTCATTCATGTATTCATTACTATACTTACCAAACACATCCACACAGGATGTAACAGACCGTATGCCCCGTACTGAAGGCATAAAGACAAAAAAGACACAGCACTGGCCACAAGAAGCTCACAATCACAATTGCAAAGAAATCAGTTTTTGAATGTTATAAATAGGTGGACAACAGCCAGTAGAAGATACTTTTGAGTCCACAGTTATGGGGCAGGGCCTTCATGAAGGAGACTGGTAGAAAAAGGTAGAGAAAAGTAACTTACTCCTCATACCATCTTATTACAGGTATTATCTCCTATTTCCATCTCCAAAGATGGAAAAAAGACCCACCCAACTAGCTGAATGGGAATTCCAATCTTTCTTCCCTCAAAGATGAAAAGACTCAATTTGTAACCTAAAGCCCAAGAATTTAAAGTCTCTCCTTTTTTATTTTCTTTTGTCTCTTAAATCTCTCATATGTTATGCAGCTTGGAGCTTCTCCCACTCTAGACACCGACTCCCAGCTCCTCTTCTATGACAGTGTCCTGTCTCATGGTTCCTAATCTTTTGTGATTATGTCCTCCCCACTTCTTCCTCAAGCCCCATCATCTCTCAGGCCAGTGAGGACACAGCTGTCCTGCTGCTATTATACTTTCCTTGATGCCCAAGGAAAGATAGAAAAGGAGATTTTCTACATCACCAATGTTGTCTTCACCCCCACCACATTCTCCACACAGCATCAGGGAACTCCCAGCGGGTCAACTTGCTCTCCAACTCTGAAACTTTGCTAAGAAGAAACCCGACTCTTTCGTTAAATTCAACATGTTTTCAACATATTTGGAACAACTTGTGTGTGTGAATCTACTTTTTCAACTGTTATGTTTTAGAAGTCTGAATACAGATCATATATTTCACATAAACAGTGCTCAGCACAAGCACTCAGAAAATAAATGTTCTTGCTGAGTTTAAATTCTTTTTGAGGCAGAAATAAGTATTGGGGAGGATGTGTAGAAAAAGGAGCCCTCATGCACTGTTGGTGGGAATGCAAACTGACGCAGCCACCCTAGAAAACAGTGTGAGGGTTCCTCAAAAAACTAAAAATAGAATTATCCTATGATCCAATATTTCTACTATTGGGTATTTACCCAAAGAAAATGCAAACACTAATATGAAAGGACACATGCACCCCTATGCTTACCGCAGCCTTATTTACAATAGCCAAGATATGGAAGAAGCCTAAGTGTCCATCAATGAATGGATAAAGATGATGTGTGATATATATACACACATACAGTGGAACATTATTCAGCCATTAAAAAAATAAATCTCGCCATTTGTGATAACATGAATAGATCTAGAAGGTATTATACTAAGTGAAATAAGTCAGTCAGAGAAAGACAAACACATAGGACTTCGCTCATATGTGGAATTTAAGAAACAAAACAAATCAACAAAGGAAAAAAGAGGAAAAACAAAGACTTAAATACAAAGAATAAACAGATGGTTACAAGGGGGAAGGTGGGTGGAGGATGGGTGAAACAGGTGGAGGAGGTTAAGAGTACGCTATTCTTTTTTTTTTTTTTTTTTTTTTTTTACAAGAGAACAAATCTACACCTTTATTTACTTTTCATTAAATTTAAATCCTTGAGGGGTACAGCATCGCACGGATTCTGTGGCCAATGGCTTTAGCAGGAAGGTTGCTTCGGAATTTGGCACGAACCATGCCGCTGTTTCCATGAGCACGAGTTACTTTTCCCCAGATTACTCTGGTTTTGTTTGGTTTGCCACCAGGAGTCACTGTGTTGTTCTTTGCTTTGTACACGTAAGCACATCTCTTGCATAGATAGAATTCCGTTTCATCTCGAGCATATACACCTTCGATTTTAAGAAGAGCTGTGTGCTCCCTCTGGTTGCGGAGACCCCGCTTATAGCCAGCAAAAATGGCCTTGGACCACAGCCTTCCAGACATTATTTGGCGTTTTAGAGGAGTCCTGTTCCCAGCAGGCCTCACTTACTTGCGCCCAAAGTTCAGCAACAAGAATTCCACTCCAAGAGTACACTATTCTTGATGAGCACTGAGAAATGGATAGGGTTTTGAATCTTTATATTGTACACCTGAAACTAATATAACACTGCTTGTTAATTATACTGGAATAAAACCATTTTAGTTGAGGCATATGAATAAGAACAATAAACAAAAAATAAATTCTATAGTACACTAGATATTGATAACTACTATAGAAAAAAAATTTAAAGGAACGTTTTAGAAAAACAAGATTACTCACCTTGAAGTGTGAGTTTCAGAGAGATTGCCCAGTTACTAAGTGGTAGAGTTTCATCTCTTTTCATTACACCATGCTGCCCTAATTAAGACAGAGTATGAAGTTATTATGTATTAATGGTAATATATGAGGACTTTTAAATTATAATCATGTTTCTAGAATACATATCTAGAATAACTTGGGAGTATACATTCACAGGAAATTTTCTGTGAACACCAGGCACATTTCAAATCTGTTCTGGTAGAAATTTTGGATTTTTCCCTATTTTTGAATGTATACACATTTCATTGTAGAAAGCACAAGTTTTCTTTAATGGGAAAGCACGGGATAAAGGAGACATTTAGAAGACATGAGGTCTAGTCTCAGGTCCTCCATGAACTCCATATTTGGTCTTGGGCAAACCACTGAGCCTTTGCATCACAGACAAGCATTGAGAGAAAAGAGACCTCAGCACTTAATAAAAGATCCACCAAGTGGCAACAAACTACAAAAGCTCATATGAATTTGAATAACTTGAATATTCAATTTAGGAATACATCACACATACGCCAACCACATATTTTCTAAAGTTGTCATGAAAATGTCTAAGGGGAGAATTTTAATTTGACCCCCCTGGTGGTGCCTGTATGCAGTGGGCTGTATTCCATACTCTGATACTGTATCAGAGAGGCTGTCTTACTTCTTTTTGTTATTAGGTCTCATTATTTACTGTAGAGATTTATTAATATTATGCCTTTTTTGGGGGGTCAAACAGAAGCACTGAATATTATTACTCTAATCACAGTGCCTCTCTGATGGTGAATACTTAACATCAATGCTCTATGATTACACCTGTGACATGTTTGCTCAGGATGACTGTGACCTCCGTAGGCTCCTTTATTCCAAGTCGCAGATCTTTTCATTTATCCCAGCTGGAAACTCTTTCTCTGAACTAGCTTTCTTTTACACTTCCACCCACTAGTTAGTGTAAGAAGGACCAAAGCGAGTGGAGTATTTCAAATAACATCTTGCCACTGTCCTAGAGAAGAAATCCTATTACCCTCCCAGAATTTGCTGATTCCCTCTGTCTTAAACTCTTAAAAATTAGAGTTTAAAAACAACAAGGGGCACCTGGGTGGCTCAGTGGGTTAAAGGCTCTGCCTTCGGCTCAGGTCATGATCTCAGGGTCCTGGGATCGAGCCCCACATCGGGCTCTCTTCTCAGCAGGGCGCCTGCTTCCTCTTCTCCCTCTCTGCCTACTTGTGATCTCTGTCTATCAAATAAATAAATAAAATCTTTAAAAAAAAATAAAATAAAAAGCAAAACAAAACAAAACAAAAAAACCCTCAATTTCCACCCATCTTGTATTCTCTGTTTCAGGACTCTGGCCATTCCCTTATTTCTTACCAACCAAATTTTTGGGAATCAGCCCAGCAAATGGACATCGGGCATCAACGCAGAAGTATAATTGGCAGAATAACTGAGTCTATCTGTTTCCAACAGAGTCTCTTGAATTTTGGTCAGGCTTCCTTCAGCCTGGAGCTTTCTTATCAGTATTGACCTAGCAAGATCCAGAATTATTTTCAATGTCAGCCCTAAACTCAAGAACCTCACACAAAATGGGCATTATTCTCATGTTCTATGTTGGAGTTCCAGTGACACCCACAGCTCTTGACTCAAACTAAGAGGACTAATCCAGAGTTTCCTTGGGGCTGAGGGAACAGAAAGTTCCCATTATACTCCCACTCCTGGCTAATTACAAAGAGGGATGAAGAATCATTCCATCTGATGGTGTTGCCACTGGTCATACATGGTTATCCAGCACTTGAGATATGGTTAGTGTCCCCAGGGAACTGAAATTTTAACTTTTATTTTAAAAATTAAATAAGTTAAATTTTAAAACTGCAACTCAATTCAGTTACTGGAAAACTTACAAGAAACAATTTGGTTTTGTGACTCTATATTGGCAACAGTAAATTTTATGAACTCTAAATACAGATCAAGTATTTTCAATGAAAATTTAGTGTCCAAATTTAGATGTGCAGCAAGTATAGAACACACCCCGTACTTCAAACACCTAGTCACAAAAAATATAAAACAGCTCATTAATAATTTTATATTGGTTTCAGATTGCAATCATATTTTGGATCCATTGGGTTGAATCAAATATCTTATTTATATTAATTAGACCTGTTTCTTTTGGCTTTTTCAATGTGATCAGTCAAAATTTTAAATTATATTTGTGTCTCACATTCTATCTCTGTCAGTCATCACTGCTCTAGATCAGCCTTGGGAGTATGGGAGAATAAATGCTGTCCAGTCCACCACGTTCGGATTGCTGTTGGGGGAAGTCACTTCTATTAATCACTTTCCATGTTCCAGAAATTATTCTGTGTTATACTGTTTAATAACCGTGACAACCCTATCATGGAGAGGTAATGGAGGCTTTCAAAGATTAAACATGTAGTCCCCTAAAATCACATATGCAGGAAGTGACAGGCTTAGATTTAAGCAGAGTTCTGTCTTGAAAACCTTAATAATGATGTTTTAACACAATTTGTGTTGTGCTTTCATAGAAGCTTTTCGTATCTTTTTCATTAATCATAAATGTAATCCTATGCATCGTATCTACCTCACAGAGAGGAGGTGAGCCTAAATCAAGACAATGAGTGTGAAATGCTAAAAGTGGTGTCTAGTACATATGAACTACTATTATTTTTCAGATGGGAAAATTACAATGTTACCTTTGTCTGATTCCACAAGTAAACTATTTCCACTTTATCATGCTGTCTCCCATTTCAGGCTATTGATGACACAAATTACCATAAATTTGCATGCAGCCTTTCAAGTGTTCAGATTGTTTGTTCTGTTTTTTTGACTTATGAATTATATCGACTATGCTGCTTCTCCTTCGCCTTTCTGGTCATTCGTAGGTGTGGCCAGTCCCCCCTCATATGTTAATCCCCAAATTAACCTTCAGTCAAAAATCATCTCCCTTTAATGTAACGTAGGGAGAATTTAACCTATGCCTTTTTACCCCATTTTTGTATCATCTACAAAAAGCAATAGCCCAGAAACTAATGCTTACTAGTTTTTAGTTAAGTTTAGTACAGATAGGCAGTGCAAAAATCCCCACAAAAAAACAAAAAACAGAAGCCTCCCAGTGACTTCCAATCCTGTCTTTCAAATAGTGTTATGCTCCAACTGAAATAAATAGATACAAAACAGGAGCCAACGATAGTAGTTCTTATTCCACCGACTCAACCATGGAAACTACAGATGCCAGGCACACCCTGCTATTAGATGCAGCATGTCTGGAAAGCCCTTGCTAAAATTGCTAAGGAGAAAAACATTGGATTTGGGCTTCTCTCTTTCCATTCTTTATAAAACACTGGTGAACCAATCTCAGTAATATCAATAAGGAAGCCTTGGTGGGGAACCCAGACCCGACAAGAGGATGGAAAAAAGTCACTTATTCTAGTTGGTTTTATATTTTTGCAATTTACAAAGTGGATTCGCACACATTGTATCTTCTCTGAGCCCCTCCTCTCACTGGGAGAATATGTGTAAAACCTCATATCTACAGTGATGTTCAATTCATTGTTTTACCACGGCTTCCTATGAGAATTTAAACCCCATGACAGCTGGGGTCATTTCTGTTTCGTTCATGGCTGTGTCCCCAGCACCTGGATGGGACAGCGCCTGGATGTACAGAAAGGTCACAATGTAGTGCTGACTGAATGAATTGTGTGGATGACCTAGAAAGACCAAGAGGTGGTATAAGCCCACGGTGAGATGGCAAACCACAGGACAAGTTGAACGAGAACTCTGGACTCTGTTCACTACCCCCTTGCCAGAAGCTGAAAAATGATGGACAGGTTTCTTTTACATATGAGATGTGTTCAGTTGTCCCCTAATCTTTGAGTGTGGTGTTTCAAATGGAAGGAAATGAGGTTTCAGAGAACATCCAACCAAAGGAATACCACAATGAGTGTGTCAGTCTGAGCCAATTAGAGTTGATAGGTGAAGAACTTAATTGTGAAGCCCCATGGCTGGGCACTCGAGGTGTGATTCAAAGTCCCTTGTGTTGTGCAGCGAAAATGTCCCACAATTGGAAAAACACCTTAAAACAAGTATACATCTTCACACTGAATTTATGCCAAAATTGAACATTTGCATTCAGCTTTAAAAAACAAAAAACAAAAGAAAAAAGAAAAAAGAAAAAAAGGAAAGAAAAGAGGTACAGAAGAGCTGTCGAGATTGTAGTCCCACACGGTGTTGAATGCAACACTTTTAGGGAGTCCACAGGCCCTGCCTTGCTGTGAGAGCCAGGAAAGACTTCATGAAAGGAAGGTTAAACCCCAGGAAGCAAGGAAAAGCATGAACATCTAATTTCCTTCAATTTGCTATGATGCTAAAGAAAACCCAGCAAGAACCAGAGTGCTCAGGACCACACTGACAGCGGGGGTGGGCAGAGGCTGGGGGAAACCTGCATTTATACACATACATCTTTCAGAAACCAAAACAAGTTTTGTTTCTTGGGGCTATGCCGTCAAGACGTTGAAATGTTTAGTTCTTATTTATTTACCCATTCTTCCACTTACTTCACAAATACAAACCATGCATCCTTCATGCGTTGAGCTGGGTACAGGGTGATGGGTTCCTACAACATGTTTCCTTCTCGCCAGCAGCTTCACTCTATTACATGGGGGAGACAGCCACAAACAAATAATAGGTTTGGAAGGCAATTTTTTATATGCAGTTCTAAAAGCTTAGTTTCCTAGGGCTGCTGTAACAAATTATCACAAACTTGCTGTCTTAAGACAACAGAAACTCATTTTCTCACAATTCTGGAGGTTAGAAGACTGAAATCAAGGTGTCAGCAGGGAGCTGGTTTTCTCAAAGGCTCTGAAGGAGAATGCTTGCTTGCCTCTCTGAGGGTCCGGGGACTCCAGGTGTTCCTTCACTGGAGGCTATGTAACACCAGTCTCTGCCTCCCTCTTCAAATGGTCTTTTCTCTTTTCCATCTGTCTCTCTTCTGTGTGTCTTATGTAGAGACACTTGTTATTGGATTAATGCCTACCCAGATACACCAGGAGGGTCTCATCTCAAGATTCTTAACTAAATTACATCTGCAAAGACTCTTTTTTCCAAATCAGGTCTCACATTCACAAATTCCAGGATATGGAGAGTTTCCAGTTTCCTCCATTCAGCACACTACAGGTAGTATACATGAATAATGATATTATCCAGAAAACCTATATCTAGGGGAGGTCACATTCCAGTTGCATGTGAACTGTTACATAGAAAATAATAGAGCTCTATAGGCTCAGTTGGGACAGTAGGCTGCCAAGCTAGGCAGGGGGTTAGCAGGAGCTAAAGTGTAAAGACATAACGGATGAGTATAAAACAATAGCAGGCATATCGTTGTGTCTGGAGGGTAATGTGAGTAAAGATCTGTAGAGACAAGGCTGGGGACTGAGGCTGGGGACTGAGGCTAATCCAGGGAGAACTCATAATCCATGCCGTGAAGCTGGAGCTGTTGGTCAGTAAGTTCTTAGCCGGTAGGACCCAGCACACTGGTGGCTTGACAGTTCATCAAGTGTTGGTCAAATGTTGGAAACGGCTACACTCTAGCTGTACTGAACTTGCAACTCTTCAAATTATTACACACTTATTCTCACCTCTGGGTCTTGGGACTTGCTTTTTTCTCTACCAGAAATATTGAGTAGTATTATTCTCATTTTATAAATAAGGAAAATAAATGGACATGGAATCAAGACACAAATCCAGGGTGTTCTGCCTCCAAAAGCACTTATTTGTCCAAAATACTACATTGTTAACCCCCAATAAAACATTCTTGGGATAAATGATAAGTCTTATACTTGCATACTATATTTGAAAGCAGCAAAAAAGCAGCAAGTGCTTCAAATAATAGTGACTTAAACAAGAGGTGTTTATTTTCTCTCTCAAGTAAATGAAGTGAGTTATACAGGGATAGTATGGTGACTAGGTTGTTTAAAGTCTTCGGGGTTGGGGGGGGAGATAAATAAATAAAGTCCTCTGGAACCAAGCTCCTCCCACTTCCCGAAGTATGGTCCTGTCCTCATGATATAAGGTGGCTACTAGAAGTCTTGCCATCAGAGATTTCTGTTCTTAAGCCTAAGGATGGATGAAAGGACAAACAACAATGGAAAAAGGGCACCAACCGGATGATACGTAAGGCAAGGTTTTGAAGCTAACTCATGACTCTTCTGTGTCTGTAATGGGCATGAAGGGCTACTACTACTGTAGTAGCAGTAGTCAGGAGGAAACTTAGCACGTTTCAGATGACTCTGCTGCTGCCTATCTCATCCTGTTGGCAGGAGTCAAAGGGGGCCCCAGACCTCTCTTCATTCTTAACTAAGCTCACTCTGCCCTTTCCTCTGCATGCAAAGCCCCACCATCACTATCTGCCCCGTCATTTTCAAAGTGTGCCTGTTGCCCCATCGACATCATTCACCAAAGAACCCCTGACCCCCAGACTAGACTTCACTCCCAGGACTCTAATTCCCATTCAACCTTATGAACAGTGAGGCAACCCCCAACTCTTCTTCCATGCTCTACCCTCTTATTTCGTTTCATTTTTCTACATAGCATTTGTTATCACCTGACATAATATATTTCTAACTTGTCTATTTCCTTCTGGTTGATTATAAACTCAATCTGGAGGTATGGGGCATAGATTACTGAAACTTTTATTTTATTCACTGTTTTATCCCTACAGTCCAGACCACAGTAACACAGTAAATGAAACTCATTGGTCAAAACCTATACATGTGACAAAAGCTGAAAGGAAAGTTGGGAAATGTCTTCATGCAAGTGATCACAAGTCTCACCAGGAACTGGGAAGAGGAAGTACAGATCTCGGGGGGATAATCAACAACCCCTAACAAGGAGGGCACCTACCAAATGACCTCATATAAACCTTATATATTTGCCTTCACTAAAATAAAACTAACAATGGTTATGCAAAAAATCTGCCTGAAAGACAGAATGGAGGATATGTGACTTCAGAGTTTTGGTGACAGAAAGCCCTGTCTGGAGAAAGAAAAATAAGTAAATACATATGTCATGAGACTTTACTGTGCACAAGAGCAAACTGATGCTCAAGGAAATGAAGTAACTTATTCTGGGACACAAAAATCCATTAGGTGTCAAAATGAGGGGCCAAATTTTGGTTTTGTGCTCTCCCAGGAATGTCAATGCAATGAATTTTTTTGTCATACTGTTAGGTTGTTGTTGATTTTCCACAGACAGAGACAGGCAGGGAGGGAGAGATGAATATATATGTGGTCAGAAAATCCATATCGTTCAGAGAGAGCTAAAGAGTAAGAGGTGAAGACAGCTCAGGAGAAATGAGAATCCAAGGAATTGTGAATTTGTGAACTGATGTGTTTTTGGCAAAAAGATTTTTAACATACTCTTATCATGATTGTTGGAGTCTAACAAATTCTAGATGTCTTTCTGTTAATTCAGTAACTTATTTGCTGTATTATTTACTTACTGAATATCGCATATGTACACTCAAATGTAACTTTTCAGCTGGATTCTGAGGTAAATTTATAGGTTCCCTTGTGTTAGTAGAATGCCCTATACATTGACAAAAGTGAATTAAAAATTTTTTTTAAAAGCCATCTTTTTCTTTTTTCCAGCTCCCCTTGTAAGATCTAAGTATTGTAGCATGTTGACAATTTTGCTGGTGATGTGTAAGGCTGAGCCAGACTCAGTTTTCTCCTCTTCAGATGTTGAGTCTAAGGAAGTGCTGACAAGAAGGAGTTGGGGGAAAAAAAAAAAAAGCTGGCACATTTTTGGCAAGCCATTTGACATGTGGGACCATTATTATTTTAGAAAACAAGATGACTTCTTGTGATAGTTCTGTCTATCCACCCTACCACTGCATACTCACAGAAGACCATCACCTTGCCCAAGGTCTGGAAGCCAACTAATAAAAAAGTGAGTCCTGGAAAGGCTTGTGTCTTCATGCTGTGGTTATAAATAGGAAGTGAGGGGAAACGTCTTTCCAACACAGACATGTGATCCCACCTCATGAAGGAAGCGGGATTTGACTTTTTCCATACCAGACCCCCTATTCCACAACACTGTAGCTCCTCCTTTATTAGTTTTCACCTGCCTATCTTGTCATCTGTGAGCGTAGCAACTGATACTGTCTTTTTACTTAGACATCTCTAAAACTTCTATATTGCCTGATGCAAAATTGATACTCAGTAAATATTATTGAAATTAATCAGTTCAGCTATCACAGCTTAAAGGGAAGGTGTGAGCTGAAGTTAGTGTTATACCTGGGTTTTCACGTCTGAGAGACCACCAAGGAGCCAACACCGATGCAATCACATGAGGGTTTATTTAATAAGCTCAAGCTTGGGTCCAAGTCCCTACTCCAATGTGTCGGGTATACTTGGGCCCAAGCTTAAGCTTGTTAAATAAACCCACATGTGACTGCATCAGTGTTGGCTCCCTGGTGGTCTCTCGGATGCAAAAACTCGGGTACAACATAAGTGGGAGCATGGAGAGGGTTAAGAAAAAAACAAATGTATGTAAAGGAAAATCATTAAATTGAAAAAATGAAATTTGAGTATCTGTCCATGAAATTTTGGTCTTCATGACAAGTTTATTAACTAATTTTTTTTCATTTTCAAGGCATAGATATATTTCTTTAGGACTCAAACAACATAAGGCATCTAAACATCTTATATTACAGTCATTAACTATGGCATTGATTTGGGTCACTGTCATTCTGAGCTTCAGATGAGACAGCAAGAAGCATAAGTTGGTTGTCATAGAAATTAGGAAATGATTCAGATTCTTAAAGAAGCTTGATTGGAATTTGGAAGTGACTTACAATTCAATGTATTTTTAGTTGATGTTGAAGCCAAACTCGAAATGAAATCTTCTATCAGTTAATTAAGTGTGTAGAAGAATTTCCAATTAGATTTCATCAAAAGAATTGCTGTAATGAAATAATGGTATTCTATTTAACACATTTCCTCCAAATTTCTCCCCATACCCACATCCTACTCCAGATTTCTAACCCCCACTAATCAAAGACACGAAAAATAAACAAACTAACAAACAACATTTATGAGTAGAAGGGAGAGCCATAATTTCTTTTTTTTAATTTAAATTCAAGTTAGTTAGCATAAAATTTATTATTAGTTTTAGGAGTGGAATTTAGTGATCCATAATTTCTTGTCTTACTTCTTGTAGAACATTAGAGGTCCTTTTTAGAAGGTAGTACTGAGATAGAAAAGCTGTTAAACTTTTAAATATGTGGGTTCACCTCAATTGTCAGTGTTAGAATCCTGAAATTCTAAGTGATAAGTGACACAAAAGTTGAGCAAAGTAACATTTATATTTCTATACATATATACATTATGAAGATGTATATTTCTATAAATATCATGCTGAGAGGGTAAAGCCATCAGAAAGATCTTTATGTAAACCCTATAAATATTTTTACCATCACTGAAATGAAACTAAAGGATAACGTTATAAAGAGACTATTCTGAGATTTTAGACATATTAGATATATAATTACAGTCACTCTGCTTTTAGTTTATATTAACAATTTCTCCTTTACTAAATACTTCTCAATGTAATAATGGCTAATATCTATTAAGCTATTACTATGCTTTGGGCACCATATTAAGTGTTTATATACATTGTGGCATTTAATTGTCCCAACAACCCTAAGGATAGCATCTATTATGATCTTCATTTTACCTGTTCAGAAATTCAGCATAGAAAGATTAAATGACTTACCAAGTGGCAAACTCTTATCTCAAACTCCAAGGCCCTCATCAACTCCTTTAGTTTTAAGTATTTTAAATATGCTTGTCAACTTGTATGGCCTGGTTACAGGTAATATGCATAATAAGGGCCTTTTGTCTCTTTTCAGTGACCACTCAATTTGTGATTTTGTAACTTTAAGTGTCATTCTGGCTAGACCCTGAATCCCACCTTTGTCACTTTCCCCTATCTGTTATCTTTGCCCTGGAGAACTGTTCTAAAGGTCAATTTTATCTACTCATAACTTTCTGGTGAAAAAAAAAAAAAAGCTCAGTTCCTTCTCCATCATCTATTTTGCTTCCTTTTCCTATCTCTACTAGAAAAAATATCCCCAAAGGAAAGAGTCATAACATCTGTACACAAAACAAGAAGAAAGATTTCTCTCAACTGTCCAAAAGTATACTGACTCATTTAGTCAGTCAGTATACTGACTCACTCAGAGCAGCTGGGATCAGAGAAGATAAAATTTGGGGATCTGAGTTGCACACTGAGTGACTGTATGTGGCCTTTATAAAAAAGGAAGCCTACAGATGAACTTAGGCTAGTTGCTATTTTGAATTAAGCAACTTTGGAATTCTGTGGACTGGGAAAAATAAGTAAATACAGTCATAAGCAATGAGAGAACCCTTCTTATGAGATGTATCAAAAAGAGTATAAATAAATCAATCAGTACAATGAGAAGCACCCAGAAATGCAACTATTTCCCAAGCTTTGTTCGAATGTGATAGATTTCAACTAGATTTGAAAGGTAAAAGCAGGACAGACAACTTTTGCTCTTTGACTATGGTGGACATAAAAATTAGGAGGAAATAACCTCTAACTAATCCTTTCCTAAATAGTGTTACGAGGTAAACTGAAGCATATTTTAAAAATTTAAGAGTTTATTTGAGTAAAAATCTATTGGAATCTGGCAACACTCAACTGGAAGTGGTTAGAGGCACTCCATAGATAGGAGGTAGAGGGAAAGACTTAAACAGAAAAGGTGCAGAGGAAAGCAAGGAGATTATTTAATCACCTACAGCTTAAAGCCTAGTTGGCTATTTGTGATTGGTTGTTCTTAGGTTTTGATTTCATAATGAGGCATTTACAGGCTCAGGTTTTGGGTTGCTTACATTATCCATCTCAGCACTGGAGCCCCCTCAGTGCAATGGCCTCATTCTTTAATTAATTGAACAGCACATAACAGAAATCACATTTTTGGAGAAATACAAATCACAACTTGCCCACCCAGCAAATAGAGCTAGAAGAACCTGAATAGGGTGGGAATGGATTTGCAGGCAATCACACCTGAGCAACTCCAGCCAAACGGGAAAAAACATTCTGTCATATTTCAAAAGATCTCAAAAAAAGCACTCTTTCATCCATGTTTAAAAACTCTTGCCAACAATAAATGGTGACTTCTATCCAACTGCAGACCTCCATATAGTAATTTTCATAGACACAATATTAAAAACAATTTTTTAAGTAAATAAAGACAGAGGACAATACACCTCCATTCTTTTAGTCAAAATTCTTTATAAAATAGAAGATTTTAAATTTAATTGTTCTTAATTTTTCTCTCCTTCAAGCTGAAAACTCCTAATCCATTTAGTTTTTTGCTTTTGGATGTCTTGCTTTGTGTATTAGAACAAGTACATCTGAAAGCAAAATTTAGATTTAAATGCCTTGGGTTGAAGTGCTTTCACTAAAATGTTCTCCATTTCAAAAAACACTTTTGGCTTTTATTTACATTTGAACACCCTTGTAAATTAGGTATTTTTTCCCTAAAATAGCTTGGAACTTTTGCATTATAAAATGCAGATCACTTGATTACTCAATCCAATATAATAAAAATGAGCTTCTGACAAAGGCAGTTTTAAAGAAGCTTTCCTAGACTTTGACTATAAAAAAGTCCATTTGCCTATTTTGTCTGCCATTGCTGAATGAGGAAAGGATATAAATGTCATTGAAACACAGATTATTTATTATATTTTCCCATCTGCTTACTACATTGGTTATTTGAGTCTTTTCTAGGTGTAAGATGCTTCATATTAATAAATTCAAATGATGTCTGTTGTCTTGTACAAACACAGATGTCATTTTTGCAGCTTGAACTTGTTTAAGTCCACAAAATAAAATAATAAAAAATAAAAACATGAATGTGAGCTGACAAGAAAACTGTAGTAAGAACGAAAAGCCCAGGTTCAGCTTTTATACATTTGTCTCCTACTCAATGATACAATATTTCCCTTTATCCTTAATCCTCACTATATAGCACTTAAAATTTTTTTTTAGTGTGATGGTATCAAATGTAATATTGTTTACATTTTCTATCAGCCCTTATAACAATGACTTCATCCATAGAGGACCAGATTCATAATCACAATGAAATTTGTTCCCCTCCCCCCCCTGGTGTTTATTAAACTTGAAACAACTCGGCCATTGGTACACAGACCAGTTGGTCATCTGTATATTCTCAGTCTTCTGTCTCACAATGATTAAAATGATTCCACCAGAAACTGAGAAGCTGGGTGGGACTAATCAGCATAGCCTAAAAATACTTTGAGGACACAGGTCTCACTTTTTGTTTTCAAAACAATATATAGCAATAATGTTTCAATATGACTGCAGGGAAGCCTTAATATCAGACACTGGCCTGGCCTAGGAGACTAGCTTGGAACAGTCCTCTATTTATTTCTGCGAGATTCATATTTGACATATTCCAGCTCATTTTCCAGACCCATGCCCAGCTGCCAGAAACGGGAAGCATATTGTAAGACTGGACTTCTTTTCTCTGAGTGTGATTTTTGTACATTTAGAACCACAATGTTATCATTTTTGCCTCTTGGAAGATAAAATTGATGATGATGATGATGATGATGATGATGATGCCTATTTATTGAGACTCACCATATGCCAAGCATTGGACTGAGAACTTTCTATTATTTAATCCATATGACAGTCCTATGGGATAGATATTATTCTTATTATCTCTATTTGGCAGATGAGGAGAAACAGAAGCTAAAAGCTTCAGACTTCACTGAGATTCTACCCCTATTAAATGAGAGTCAGAACTGCAACCCAGATTTGGCCAAGTCCAGAATGTGCACTCCTAACCAGCATGCTGTACTGATTTTAACTATTAAAGGAATACAAACTCATTGGATCTAATGTTCGAGGGCACTTTTGCATTTGTTTCATTTGAGACTCTCCCCTCTCCCTTCTTGGTACCACTGACAAAAGCACCGGATAAAGTCAAAACCTCTATGGTTGCTGAACTCTTTGGAATTATGTGTTTTGAAATTAAAGGAAAGATAAATCCTACTTGTCTCTTGGGCTTACTATAGAACTTGATAGTCATCAACCTTTCTGCCAGGATATTTATCATCTTGGCAACTCTAGAGGAGGAGATGATTTTGTCTTCCCCAAATAAGATTTTCCTCACAGGTATATATGAGGTAAACACTGAATGTCCCCAGTATCATTGAGATCTATTTCAGCACAGCTGGGCTTATGTAAGGAAGCACTGAAGAGTTCAGACATTATCTTCTATAAGCACTGAGGCTCTGAACAAAATGGGAACCCCCCTCACACTGCCCTCCTAGTTTCCAGGCATCCAAAACCCATACTTTATACCCAGATATTCACAGTGCTGCTCTATTGCAGGCCCTGTGAACACAGAGCACCCTCAACTGTGGTCTTTAACAAATTTGTCACCTTGGAGATATCATTTGTATTGTATCCTCATAGAGTCCTGCTTAATATTGACTGAATTCCTACTTTCAGACATGAGTAGAATCATATATTTCTCCAATATCGTCTCGTTGCAGTTAAAATATCCAAAGTTTGGACACAGGCCCCAGGGTGCCCAGCTGGTGAGCAGCAAAAGTGGGGAAAATGTTACCTAGTCTGTGACTCTCAGTCCTGTGTTCTTTGCCCTACACCATGTCACCACCTCCTACATCCTGCAATTAGCCAGATAACCACTCCCCCCCACCAATTAATTCGTCACATAGATGCCTGTAAGAAGCACTCTCCTTCTTTCCAACTACCTTATACATTTCAGTAGGGGGTGGTTTTAGAAACAAGAGTAATGAATAACTTTAATAATTAAAGGAGCTCCCATCCTAGGCATTTTAGTTAAATAAAGAGCCATCTGGCAAACAACACTTATATTCATTTTTTGTATATATTCATCACACTTTTCTTTGACTGGCTCAACCAAAAGTTTAGAAAGTTCTTGAAAAGCCACAGCTAATTATAGGATGAATTCAGAGATAGAAAGCAGGGCCAGTGAAAAAAGTATAAGAACTTGGGATTAGTCTGCCTGAAAAAAGAAGAAGGAAAAAACAATAAAGAAAACTAATTTCAGAATTTCCTTCTGATCAAGGGGATTTACTATACAGAAAAAAAAGTGAGTTGTTTTCCGTGGTTAGAACATGCAAAAATTGGGCTTTAGGTACAGCAAGATAAATAAGTGGCCCCATTGTGTGTCAGTGTGGTCAATTAAGGGGGCTTTAGAGACTTTCTGTAGCCTTACCACAAGGGAGAAGCTTGACCTGCACTCTATAGGAAACCATCTTTAAAAGGCATTGAAGAGCAGTATATTCCTACAATGGTCAAGCCAGGCTCTTGGCTGAAGGCAGGGGCATATACAAAATCTTAAGTTTCCTCAAAATCAGATTGCCTAGAGATGATTTGTTTGCTTTATAACTACTGAGAAATTTTGAGGAATCACTTACCACAGGCAAGCTTCTATCATGTGGGCAATGAAACCTCTATTGTCATTGACAAAGGGATCAAATTTCATCCTGTCTCAAAAAGAGCTTTCAATTTTGGACCATAAGATGGTTAAAACTGCTCTCTGCAAACAGGTTTCTAAATCAGTTTCTTTACTAGCATAATGGGATAAGATCTGCAATTCTCCTTTTTGAATTACTCTGCCTGTACTTTGAGAAGCACGAAGTCAATCTTCATTGCTACCAAAATCTGAAGGTTAAGTTTCCAGGCAAGAAAGGAGGTGGTTCTGGAGCCATGATCCGTCAGTGATGTCAACCTGCCAGAAGTAACTTATCACGGCACGGGGATTGGACATTTTAGTTTGAAGCCTTCTTTTTTTCTCACTCCTGAGAATCTTGACATTCAGTCACTTTTTTTTTCTTAATTCATTTGAAGAAAGATGCAGTGGAGGAGAATTTATGATCTCCCGACAATAAGATGCCGTCTTGATACCGTCATTGTTGATTTCTTGTACAGCAACTCTACCAGCATTTTCTCATGTCCTTTTGAGAACTCATAATTGTTCCAAGGCAAATAGTGAGGGTTGTTGGAACACATTTAAATCACCGTTTTCTATATTTTTCAAGTTGAGAGATAAACTCTATTTCCAAGGTAGAAGAAGGTTCTTTCGTTATTAATTCCAAAAGTGAAATGTCCTTTACTTAGTGTTATTTTTATCATCATTTTGATCTTAAAGTGAAAGTCCTCTTCTCAACACCTGACCCCTTATAGGTGAGTTTCAGGTGGGTGGCAAAGTAAGCTATCTTCTTCAGCAAAGCTTTTTGCATATGTGTAGGGGTGAGGGGGTGGAAGCATTTAGAAGTAATAGGTCTTGTCTTCAACAATATTCTTTCTTACTAAAAATCCCAAATCAACAAATCTGACCCTTGTTGAGTGCATTACATTTGCCATGGGGGAGAGTACAAGAAAGGGTCTGAACAATGAAAGAGAGTCCATTTGAAAGATAATCTTAAGTACAAAAGAAATTAATTCCTTTTCATCTTTTTCATACAAGTAGTTGTCTTCCACTAAATGTCTCCCATATCTAAGAATAAAACCAATGGTCTGGTTGATTTTATTCTCCAGAATTTACCTTATTTTTCTGACAATATCTTAATCTACTTAGACTGCCATTAACAAAATACTATAAACTGGGTGGTTGAAGTAAGAGAAGTTATCTTAGCATTTTGGAGGTTGGAAGGCCCAGATTGGGCTGTTGGTGTGGTTGGCTTCTGGTGAAAACCCTCTTCCTGGCTTGTAGACAGCTCCCTTGTGGTGCTACACCCACTGGCTTTTTCTCTAGGAGTGCATGAGAAAGACAGAGAGCAAAATCTGGTGTTTTTTCTTATAAGGGCACTAATCCTATCATGAGGATCCCACCCTTGTGACCTCATCCATCCCTAATTATCCCCAAAGCCCCCATCTCAAAATCCCATTACACTGGGGGTTAGGACTACCAACATATGAATTGGGTGGGAAAGGAAACACAAATATTCAGTCCATAACATACAATCAAACTAGAGTTTAGCTCAGTAAAAGTTGTGCCTAGGCCCATGTTCCATTTGGACTCCCAGACTCAGGAATCCTCCAGAAAACCACATCCTCCATCCCCAAAGCTGCATCTCCACTGGCCCCTCTCAGCCACATCTGCCTCTGTGGGGAAGGCTCCAGCTTTTTTCCCTCCTGTCTTCCCCATGGAACTGCCAGTTTCCACCCTAGAGGTTCAGAAAAGGGACCATGTGCATAATCAAGGGAGTGATTTACCACATTTTTCTTCATTCTGGGGAAATATGCTTCCTTCTTATTCTTGTACATTTCTACGGTCTGTCTTATATATCTCTGATCTACTCTCTCTGGTTGATCAAGGACAAGATTCCATACTGTTTTCTGCCTTAGTAGCTTGAGAACTTTATTATAGTTTACATAGATAAAGTGCCTTGTGACTTGCCATGCTTTCGTAGACACCAGTTCGCATTAGCTGCACTTTTATAAGCTGAAAAGACTCACATTACACGAATTGACCCTTCCCTGACACTGGAGTTTAAGCGGTAGATTCAGGACCCAACCCCAGTCTTCTGCGCCACAGGTCCCAGCCCTCCCATGACGCCCGTTATGCATTACAGAACTGTCACTGTCTCTGTAATTATGGTACAAGAAACTTGTCCATTTATTCTGAGATGCTTTTTTAAACATAAAAACTAGTACATTTTAATAACTGAAATTATATAAAGGAATGCATACATACCTATAACATATATTTTTTTAAAAAGATGGAAAACACAAAGTATTCAGTTGACCTCCCACCGCCTGCTTCTTTCAACCTTGCTCTTTCTCTCCCCAACTGCCCCCTGAGGAGGGAACATTTATTTTTTGAGCTCCTCATAGGTACCCAGCACCAACCTCTACCCCACATGAGAATCACAGGCTATTGTTCAAGGAATTCACTTTGAAATGGAACAAACTTTGATCCCGAACCTGATTGTGCCGTTTAGCCATATAACCTTGAGGTTATTAATTTTCCTTTCTGAGGCTCAGCTTCCCCTTCTGTTAAACTGGAATGAAAGCAGTAGCCAGGATGGTCGTGGACATTAAATAAGCTAACTCATGTACAGCACTCATAAACATTGCTTATTGTCATTATTTAGCACTCATAAACATTGCCTATTGTCATTATTGTGATGGCTATTTATTGTTCAAAGATAAACAAGACGTAGCTCTCACTTCAGAAGACTCACGATGTAATAGGGAAATGGAGCAGGCTTAAATAATGCCAGTATAAGCAGATTCCAGGAAAGCGACAGAGCTCAGAGACACATAAGATTTTTCTTCCCCAACTCTCTTCTTACTAATTCCCAAATGTCATAAGTCTCTCGCCCTAAGACTTAGCAAAATCCTGACTGATTTAATCCCCAGTATTTTTTTTTCCTTAAGAAATAAAAATTCCAATGCATGAAAGTATGTCTGCAGAAATGGTAAGCATATGGAGTAAAAACTCAAAGCAAAAAAAAAAAAAAAAAGTATAACAGTTGAGAACTCCAGCTTGATGGAGTGTTGCAATTCACAGCCTTGTCAGTCTGTTTTATAACACCATTGCTCAAATTTGTGACAAAGTCCCAGCCCCAGAATCCTAGAATGAAGAAATTTGGCATGGGGTAGACTTGTTTACATTTTCCTCTTCCGAATATTTTCATGTAGAAGTTTCATTTAGAAGTTGGTGTTTCTGGTTTAAGCACCCCTGATTACAAATGGAGAGGTAAAAATATCAAATATCAAGGCCAAGTGGGTCAGAGGTTCAGCTGGGTCTGAGATGATCTCCCCAAGCCCCTTCCACTTTTCTCTTGCTTTCGGAGATGTTCACGGAGATGTAAATTGAGCACCACTGGTCCACTAGGTAGAGAATTTTTGTTTATTTATCAAGTACTTCTTGTGGGCCAAGGAATTGTTTCAGGTGCTTCATAGTTAATTACTACAATTCGTCACCACTCATAGCAATCCTATGAGGCAGATGTTTTGTTATTCTCAATTAATAGGTATAGAAATGGAGACACAAAGAAATGAAGTAATTCACCCTAGGGTTTTAAGGTAGGAAAAGATGGAGCTTGGATTACAAACCCAGGTAGGCTCTGGAATCCATATCTTAACTGCTATGCTGGTATTTATTTGTGGGGTATGGGAGGTGTTGGCTTTCTACTTTGTGATCATATGTCATTTATGAAAGTGGTAATGGAGGCACCGACATTGATTGTACATGTAATTTAAACCTCTTTGGGGCCACCTGCTCATGGAATTTTTTTTTTTTTTAAGATTCTATTTATTTATTTGACAGAGAGAGAGAGAGATCACAAGTGGGCAGAGAGGCAGGCAAAGAGAGACAAGTGGAAGCAGGCTCCTTGCTGAGCAAAGAGCCCGATGCGGGGCTCAATCCCAGGACCCCAGGATCACGACCTACACCAAAGACAGAGGCTTAACCCGCTGAGCCACCCAGGCACCCCAGCTCGTGGAATTTAAAAGCATTAATGTTCCACCTTAAGAGTTAAACTTAATTCTTACACACTGGTTTATAAGGATTAGACCTCTTCTACCAAGATGCTGATGGCTTTATACCTGTAAGTTTTGCAAAATCATAAATTCTAATGAAATAGTTAGTCCTAATTTTTACTAGGTTTGTGATTTATGAACTTAAAATATAGTCTTGTGGGTATGGGAAGGAGCAGGAGCATCAAATATTGAACATATGGTTCCTTTTTAAAACAATTTAAATTGGACTTTTATGTA
Source organism: Mustela erminea (assembly GCF_009829155.1). Classification (NCBI taxonomy): domain Eukaryota; kingdom Metazoa; phylum Chordata; class Mammalia; order Carnivora; family Mustelidae; genus Mustela; species Mustela erminea. The sequence goes on along the minus strand of NC_045619.1, from coordinate 22,920,408 downwards.
ATTTTTCACTTCTCAAATCCCTTTTTCACACTCAAAATTGCAAAGCCAAAGTCTACTTTAAAACAAATGACAAGTGGACAGATACTACAGTTTAATGGGTTTTCTTTCTTTCTTTTCCTTTTTTTCTTGTTACATTAATTAGAGGGGAAAATAGTCCTTCATTCAAGTCCTTCCTTCTTTTGCTGCCATGAAATACTGTGCCTGAATTCAATTCCACAATTAAGAAGCTTGACATTCTGTTACATATTGGAAAATATGTCCACTGCCTGAGCAGCAACTACCCCAGTAGGTATTCTATAAACAGTTGACAATGAAAGTTCCCAGAGTTTCAAAGATGAATTTTATTCTTCCCTGTCCTCACGTGGTTTATGATCTAGTGAGAGTCAGTCCTACAAACAACTAATATACGATGTGATAGATTTTGAGAACATGTACACACGAGTGTTATATTTGACTACTTGCGCTAGTAATATTGAAAAGACAAGTCCTTCAGAGAGCACAACTTCAATTATTATTTTTCTTTCTTAAACTTTATTAGATTTCCTAAATTGTAAAGTAATATGTGATTTTGTTAAAAAAAATCATGTGCAAATGTATTTATTAAAAACACAATAATCTCCCATTCCTTATCTTTAATCTCTGTATCCTAAAGTATTTTAAGGATAAAAATTAAATATTCTTCAATAGATAAGATTAATTTTTTCCTAATACTAAAAGGGACATATAATATGCATGTCACTGGAATTTCACAAAATACTATATTTATATCTCCAGACCGATAAATAAATGTAATGCTTAAAAAGCGTTATGTTGCATATGTTGAATATACCATAATGTATTCAATGATAAATTATAGATAGGTAATCAGATAAAAGTCTGTATTTTGTTTTTGTTTTTAAAACATCTGCATATATCTATCCTTAGCTACAAGTGCTGTTTGTTTGTTTGTTTGTTTGTTTTAATCCGCTTTACTGAAGCATATTTTATATCCAAAGAAATCCTCCCATTTTAAGTGCACAGTTTGATATGTTTTAATAATCATGCATGTAAAATATATATCATCACGTAAACACCACAAATGAAATATAGAACATATCCATCACCCTCCAAAATTTCCTTTATGCCTTTTTGTAGCCCTCCCTCTATCCACTGGTCTGCTATTATGGCTATAGTTGGTGCCATTTCTAAAATTCAAATAAATATAAGCATATCATTATAGTTTTTGTGTATGACCTCTTACACATAGCTTATAGAAATCTAAACCAACTGTTTTTCCAGAAATGCTCTCCTAGTCTGTTGGCTTGCATTTTCATGCTCTTAGAGGTTTTTGAAGAGCAGAAGTTTATAATTTTGAAGAAATACAATTTATTTTTTCTTTTATAGTTTGTGTTCTTTGTGTCTTATCCAACAAATCTTTGCCTAAAACAAAGTGACAAACGTCTTTTTTTTTTTGAAGACTTAGAGTTTTAGCTTTTATATTTAGATCCATATTCATGTTAGTTTTTATGTGTGGTGTGAGGTAAGAATTGAGTTTTATTTTTTCAATTATACGGTATCCATTTATTACAAAACAATTTGTTGAGAAGACTATCTTTCCTGCACTGAATTTGCTAAGGCAGTTTTGTAAAAAATCAATTGAATATGTATGTGTGTGTCTATTTCTGGACACTACCTATGGCCATGCTAAACAGTTTTGGTTATTGCAGCTTTGTCTTGAATTCAGGTGGCATAAGAGGTCCAACTTTGTTCTACAAGGTTATCTTTACTATTTTAAGCCCATTGTGCGTCCATATATTTTGGACCCTATTTCTTCAATTTTATTTTTAAAAAGTCCATTAGAGGGGCACCTGAGTGGCTTAGTCAGTTAAGCGTCTGCCTTCTGCTCAGGTCATGATCTCCGGGTCCTGGGATGGAGTCCAGTATCAGGCTCCCTGCTCAGCAAGGATTCTGCTTCTCCTTCTCCCTCTGCTCCTTCCCCCACTTGAAAAAGTTCTTTACAAATACTTGTTTGTTATAATTTTTAACAAATCATGAATGGATGTTGAATTTTGTCAAACGTTTTTCCTACTGTATTGAGATTAAAGCTTTTTAAATTTTTCTTCTTTAAACTGTTAATATAGTGAATCATCATATTGATTAGTTTCCAAAAGTTAAACTTACCTTAAAAATTCTTGGAGTAAATCTCAATTAATCGTGATACATGATTTTATATATTTTATATAGTGCTGGACTTGATTATATTGGTAGTTTTCTTCTCTAATAATGTCTTTGTCTAGTTTTGATAGCAGAATTATATGGACCTCATCAAGTGAATTAAGAACTGTTTCCATCTCTCCTACTTTCTGCAAGAGTACGCAAAATTGGTATTATTTTTTTCCCTAAATGCTTAACAGAATTCACCAATGAAGCTTTCTAGGCCTAAAGTTTACTTTGTGGTAACACTTCAAATAAAATATCCTTTCTTTAATAGATATTGGGTTATTCTCATTATCTCTTTTTCTCCTTAGGACAGCTTAGTTGGTTGTCTTTCTCAAGGAATTTGTCAATTTTATGTGAGTTATCAAAGTTACTCATAAGTTCTTCATAATTTTTTGTTTGTTATTCTTTAATATTTATACAATCTGTAGTAATAATCACACTTTTATTCTTTTTTTTTAAGATTTTGTTTATTTGACAGACAGAGATCACAAGTAGACAGAGAGGCAGGCAGAGAGAGAGAGAGGGAAGCAGGCTCCCTGCTGAGCAGAGAGCCCAATGCGGGACTTGATTCCAGGACCCCGAGATCATGACCTGAGCCGAAGGCAGCGGCTTAACCCACTGAGCCCCCCAGGCGCTCCACACTTTTATTCTTGAGTTAATTTGTGTCTTCTCTGTTTTTCTCTGGATTAGTCTAGCTTAAGTTTTATCAATTCTATTGATTTTTTTCTGAGAATGAGCTATTGGTTTTACTTATTTTCTCTATTATTTATCTCATTTCCACTTCATTATTTCTGTACTTATCTTTATTATTTTCTTTCTTTTGTTTATCTTGGGTTACTTTGTGTATGTGTATGTGTTTTCCAGTTTCTTACGTTAAAACCTGAGATCACTTCCTGAGACTTTTAACAATCTTTTCTAATAAATGTTCCATTTTATAAGTTTCACACAGATATTGATAACTATGTCTTCTGAATTTTGATACTTTGTGTTTTCATTTCCATTTTATTCAAAATATGTTCTGCTTTCTCTTGTGATTTTATTTTTTACCAGTTATTTAGAAGTGTGCCATTTACAAAGAAGAAGTCAAACTCTCTCTCTTTACAGATGAGATGATACTTTATATGGAAAACCCAAAAGACTCCATCCCCAAACTACTGGAACTTATACAGCAATTAAGTAATGTGGCAGTATACAAAGTCAATGTACAGAAATTGGTTGCTTTCTTATACACTGACAATGAAAATATAGAAAGGGAAATGAGAGAATCGATTCCATTTACTATAGCACCAAGAACCGTAAGATACCTTGGAACAAACCAAACCAAAGAGAGAAAGGATCTGTACTCGAGGAACTACAGAACACTCATGAAAGAGATTGAAGAAGACACAGAAAGATGGAAAACCATTCCATGTTCATGGATCAGAAGAATAAACATTGTTAAAATGTCAATACTTCTCAGAGCAATCTACACTTTCAATGCCATCCCAATCAAAATTCCACCAGTATTTTTCAAAGTACTGGAACAAACAATCCTAAAATTTGTATGGAACCAGAAAAGACCTCAAATTGCCAAGGAAATGTTGAAAAAGAAAAACAAAACTGGGGACAGTCACATTGCCTGATTTCAAGCTTTACTACAAAGCTGTGATCACTAAGACAGCATGGTACTGGCACAAAACCAGACATAGACCAGTGGAACAGAGTAGAGAGTGCAGATATGGACCCACAACTCTATGGTCAAATAATCTTCGACAAAGCAGGAAAAAATATCGAGTGGAAAAAGATAGTATCTTCAATAAATGGTGGTGGTAAAATTGGACAGTTATGTATGGAAGAATGAAAGTCAACCATTCTCTTGCACCATACACAAAGATAAACTTAAAATGGGTAAAAGACCTCAACATGAGGTAGGACTCTATCAAAATCCTAAAAGAGAACATAGGCAGTAACCTCTTTGACATCAGCTGCCACAAGGAAATGAAAGCAAAAATGAAATTTTTGGGACTTCATCAAGATCAAAAGCATCTGCACAGCAAAGGAAACAGTCCACAAAACAAAGAGGCAACCCACAGAATGGGAGACGATATTAGCAAATGACACTACAAAGGGCTGATATCCAAGATGTATAAAGAACTCCTCAAACTCAACAACCAAAAAATAGATAATCACATCAAAAAATGGGCAGAAGACATGAACAGTTGCTTCTCCAAAGAAGACATACAAATGGCTAACAGAAATTAAAAAATGTTCATCATCATTATCCATCAGTGAAATAAAAATCAAAACTACACTGAGATACCACTTTACACCAAATAAAATGGCAAAAAAATTAAGAAGGCAGGAAACAACAAATTTTGGTGAGGATATGGAGAAAGGGGAAACCTCTTACACTGTTGGTGGGAATTCAAGCTGGCATAGCCACTTCAGAAAACACGCATTGAAAAATACAATTGGGAAGATCTCAAAGATCTCCCTCAAGAAAACAAAATAACTGAGAGATTTAAAAAATATTTAAAAAGAGGCACCTGGATGGCTCAGTCAGTTGAGCTTCTGATTCTTGGTTTCAGCTCAGGTCAATCTCAGAGTCATGAAACTCAGACCCATGTCAAGCTCTGTGCTGACTGGGCATGAAGCCTGCTTGGGACTCTTTCTTCCCTCCTACACTTTGCCCTTCTCTTCTGCTTGTGCATATTCTCTCTCAATAAATAAATAGAAAACTAACCTGGGTAATTCAAATACTAGAAAGTACAGGAAAAATGGAGAGGAGAGCAATATTATGGTCCATATACACAATGGAATATTATGCAGCCATCAAAAGGATGAATACCCAAATTTTGTATCAACATGGATGGGACTGGAGGAGATTATGCTGAGTGAAACAAGTCAAGCAGAGAGAATCAATTATCATACGGTCTCACTTACTTGTGGAGTATAAGGAATAACATAGAGGACATTAGGAGAAGGAAAGGTATAGTGAATTTGGGGTAAATTGGAGGGAGAGACAAACTATGAGAGACTGTGGACTCTGAGAAACAAACTGAGGGTTTTGGAATGGAGGGGAGTGGGGGGATGGGTGACCCTGGTGCTGGGTATTAAGGAGGGCACATATTGCATGGAGCACTAGGTGTACATAAATAATGAATCTTGGAACACTGAAAAAATAAAATAAAAAATTTTTTAAAGTGTACCATTTAATTTCCAAACATTTAGTGATACTCATGCTGTTTTTCTATCATTGATTTTTAAGTTAATTAATTTTTGTCAAAGGCCATTTTCTTTTATTTCAATCCTTTTAAATTTATTAAAAGTTGTTGATTTATGGTCCAGAATTGGATTTTGCTTTTTTTTTTAATAGAATTGATCCTAATATGCAATTGCTATGTTAAAGATTATGCTTATTTTTATCTGTAACAGATATTGGCTATTTTCTGTAAAAACATAACAATTTATACTGTCATTTTCCCATATTCTCTTTATTATAAGATCTTACCAAGCTACTCTATTTTTTCCCAAATATTTGTTTTGTATCTCCCAGGAAGCATGTGAGATTAAGGGATATCTCATAAGTATGTTGTCCATTTTTTTAATATGACCTGCTTGTTAATATTCTTTGTCCAATGTTTAATTCTATATATGTAATTTTTCTTTTTTTAATTGAATTTTATTTTTTTTTCAGTGTTCCAAAATTCATTGTTTATGTACCACACCCAGTGCTCCATGCAATACGTGCTTCCATAATACCCAGCACCAGGCTCACCCAACCCTTCACCCTCCTCCCCTCCAAAACCCTCAGTTTGTTTCTTAGAGTCCACAGTCTTTCATGGTTTGTTTTCCCTTCTGATTTCCCCCAACTCACTTCTCCTCTCCATCTCCCAACACCTCCCATGTTATTCCTTATGCTCCACAAGTAAGTGATTTTTCAAGGATTTTCTTGACTCTTTTGAATTTGGAAATATTATTTATGGAAATGATACAGTTTTATCCTTAATGTTTCTTTTATATTGTGTGTGTGTGTGTGTGTGTGTGTGTAATATACTATTTATGGAATGTCCATAATGGATCAGGTACTTCACATATTTTTTTTCTTTAACCCTTAAAACACATACATTTACTTATATACCATTAGTATGAGCCTGGTACTAGTATTTCAGCTTTCAAATTGTGTTTTGGGGAAACTGAACTAATTGTAGTTACTTGCTAAAGTCTATACAGGAAGTGACTTGGAGAGCTGGGTTTGAACCCAGGTCTGTCTATCTCCAAAACCCATGTCCTTATCACTACAACATACAGCCAGCCTTCTCTTGAATAAAAAAGAAAGTTCAAGTGCCAATGCTCTTTTTTGTTGTTACTGAATTATATGTTCATGGAAAATAATGAGTCATTTATATATAAATTTTGAAGTTATTTCACTAAAGAAGTCATGGAATTCTATCATCAAGAAATAAGGCCATGAAGTCTCAGACATTCAGAGCCAAATTCTATCCCCCCATCATTGGCAGAGATGACATCTACTCTGTCCCATCCATAGCGTATACTTTCTTTTTCCGTAGACTCAATCTTACCAGATACTATGCCAACCTTTTTCCTCTCATACTAGCTACAGCTTCAGTGGAAAAATTCCAGAGTTATCTATCCAAGGTCAAGGTCCAAGAGCTTGGGCTGATTCATGAAACATTCAATCACAGTTTCCACCACAGGCCATGATCTGTGCCCATTTAGATGAGCCATAGAAGTCAGAGAGTTGAGGAATCCCATTTGGCAGAATGGCAATAAGTAGCCCTTCAAAATGTTTTGCATGCAATCATTATTATCTTAAAATCTGGAAACCGAGGGAGTGAAAGAGACACTTTCCCATTATCCTTTTATTTTCATACAAGCAATTTGTGCTGCTTTGTCATTTCCTAACACAATGCATTGCAAATGCATCTAAGCTACTGCTGTCACTCCTCCATTATATGATGGCTGCTGACCTCCTCTCATACTGACATCCTTCTACCACATTCTGTCCCTTCATTAACATGGATTTAGGAAGATATACTAACAGCCTCTCTGGTTGTTTGGGTCTGTCCAGATAATTCATCCTAGTGAAGAGTTTTATTTCTCCCTTCATGTTATTGCTACCAATAAGAGTATTTAATGGTTTCAACTGAAAAAAAACAAAAACAAAAACAAAACTGGCAACTCCGTTATTCTTGGCTCTACAGAGCAAACAAAATAACATGGCTTGGCCCTATTAAGATCTGTTGAGTGACAGAAACCAGACTCTAAGTGCTTAATTGTAAATCCATGCCAGGCACTATTCTGGGCTCTAGGACACAGCAGTGATCAAAACAGGAAAAAAAAAAAAAAAAAAGATCCCTACTCTCATGGAGCTTATATTCTAGAGGGAAATAAATGTGTCCATTTAAAAAATATGGCTCCCAGCTCTGTCACCTACAAGCTGTAGTGTTTGTAAATTTCTTAAGCTGGAAGTTACATCAACGCTCATCTTCCTCAGTAGGGGAATGATTATAGTTAGGGTAGTTTTGTAAGTAAAGTGATAATATAAAGTATTTTAGCATAGGGCCTAGCATATAATAAGCCCTTAATATAAGTGGGGAGATTATTATCATTATCATTATTACATTTCTATTTGCCCCTATTTTCAGTGACTTTATACACATTATTTAAAATTACATTTTAATACTCTTAACCTAACCAGTCAGATAGCCTCAGTCTGATTTTATCTGACAAAATTCCAACCATATTTCCCCTCACATTATCTCTGTTCAACCACACTGTATTTTCCTTATTTTGTTTAAATCCTTATTAAGTTAAAATGGATCACAGATGTCCTCCCAAACCCAATTTGTTCAGCCCAAAGTTAACCTCCCTCTGCATATAATGCAGGTCCCACAAGAGAAGGATGTTATATCTTGGGTGATTCATGCAGATGGAAGCAGTCATGAGAAACAAAAGAGTTGTAGATGCTCTTGCAGACAAATAGTCGTATGCATCACAAGGCAGGATGCTAAGGAACAAATCAGCTCAGAAACATTGACTCTCTGTCACTTCTACTACTTGGAGGAAATGAATGGAAAAAAAAAAAGGACTGATAAAAGGTACTTATTTAAAACACTGTGTGGGGTGGGGAGAGGTGAGGGAGATGAGTGGTGAGTGTTCACCTGAAATTAAGAAACCTGAGGTTCGAATCTTCCCTGTATCCCTAACCTAATGCATAACACTGAAAAAGCCGCATTCTCTCTGAGCTTGTTTTCTTATTTGTAAAAATAACAGGCTAGGCCTACCTAAGGGACCTGCCGCCTTCTAAATTGCTGTTGATTTCTGCTGCATATTTATTTTTGAATGAGAAGCCTATAAGAATAGAACTTTTAAAACACAATTTCCTTTCATCAATAGTATTCATCAATAAGATGGAAAACAAGTAAGAACCACCTGACAGGATTGCTATGAAGGTCAAGTAGGAAAATATATGTAGAGTATTTAGCATAATGGCTGGGATGTTCATATGTTACCAATATATACTGTCCTTATACCTTGAAATCTTGAAATCAGAGTGTGATCCTGACAATGTATAATAATCAAATAAAAAAAATTAAAATGATCTATATTTTTAAAATATTTTATTTTTTATTTGAGAGAGAGAGTGTATGTGTGCAGGGAGAGGGTGGCGGGGGAAGAGGGGAGAGGAGCAGAGGGTGAGGGAGAGGGAGAAGGAGACTCTTTGCAGAACACAGAGCCCTATACTGGCTCAATCCCAGGGGACCCTGAGATCATGACCTGAGCTGAAGTCAAGAGTGCGGCTCTTAACTGAGCTACCCTAGCCCTCCAAAATGATCTATTGTTAAAATAAACTACCGTAGAGGGAGGGAAAAAAGTAAACGAATGTAGATGCAAAATTAAAATCTCTGGGTATTTGGGCTTATGAATATTTTTGGTTCATCTTTTTACTTGAGAGATAACCTGGCTTTTCTTGACATTGAATCCTAGTTCTGACACCAACTGTGTGACTTTAGACCAGTTTTATAACCTCTCTGTAAACAGAAGTGTCAAAACACCTCCTTACTGAGAAATGAGTTTTTAATCGTGAAGCACATATTAAGCACTATTTGTTAATAAAAATATTACAAAATATTACAAATTTAAAAAATATTACAAATATTATTACAAAATATTACAAATATTACAAATATTATTAAAAATATTACAAATCTGTAATAATGGACATATGCAGTCCTACAGTTGAATGAACTTTCTTTTATAAAGCTATGATACTACCCCTAATTTAGTAATTTAGTACATTTTTACAAAGTGCTTTAAACTGACTGACCGTCACAATAACTCTGTGAGGTGGGTACTACTATCATCAGAGGGGATAAGCTCTAGAAGAGAACTGTCCTAGTCTCCCCAATCTCACCAAGGTACAGGGTGGAAACTTGCCCATCCTTAAGGACCTCCCCTAGTTTTTTGGCCTCAGCAGATAGAATCTCCTTTGCCCAAGGGCTAAGGCTGCTCTGGATGATCAGGGACAAAACTGGACTAATCGCCCCTTCTCACCTTTTTCTCTTTCTGGCACCCGCGCAAGGATCCAGTCCATGTGCTCCTCTTGCGTGTCCTCTTCTTAAAACTAACTTTCCTTGTAGGTTCTCATGGAGGGCAAAGGGATGGGCTGGTGGTCCAAAGACTCCATTGGAGTCTTGACTCTGTCTTAAATTCCACGAAACTTTGCATGTGTTACTTGATTCTCGTTTCAACCTTACTTTTAAATCTCAATCCACTCAGAGTTTCTGAGAATTTTTGTCAAAGTGAGGTGACAGACCCATTAAGACATTGAATGCACGTTGTCTGGGAAAAGTTAAAGGAGGTGGGGGGTTAAAACTCCATCATTCCCTCTAGACCATCAAGCTGGACACCAAAGAGTCGAGATCACTCAGAACTTGCCACCTCTCCATCTCCCAGCCTGCTCCATGATCCTCTGACAGACCAATGTAGGGAAATGCCCTTCTGAGGGTCTAAAAAAAGTTCTAAAATTCAAGGGTAGAGTTTTTGATTCTTTTGATTTCCTGTAGTTGGATGCAACGATTTGCATTAGGCGGAGTCCCAATGATTTTTCACCTCAGTAAAAGCCAGCAAGAGGATTTTTCAGTGTGTTCTGTATATTTTCTGCTATCAAGGAATAAGAGGGGAGAAAGAGAACTCATCTACAGAATGATGTTTGTGTGTTTTCACTTATTCTTACTATCCAGAGTAATCTCAGTTTGGAATTGTTCAGCCAGAAGACTATCAAATGTAATAAGAAAATGCTTGCAACGTTTCTTTTTGGCTTTTTCAGAAATTGCCTGTTCTGACACTATTTAGAGCAATATTAGTGTTTTCAGAAAAATGTTACTTGGTGGCATGCATATAATTTGGCCACCACTTTAAAAATTACTCTAACTTCTAGCTCATGACCAGTTGAATTTATGGCATGATTACTTTTTTTAAAAAAAAGGAATGAATAAAAAGTCTCACTGGAAAGCTACACATTTATTTTTACCCTAAGCATTTTAAAGTTGAGAAAGAAAAGGAATGCATTTGTTATTTTGACCTTTTACCCACCTATTTGCCTTGTAGGTTGCATTACTAATTCCTTAACATCTACTAAAACTGCTAGTAGTTATTTATATGAAGAAACCATTTCTCAGCCGGTTGTTTTCCCTGATTCCTTATGAAGGAGACATTCCAATTTTCTGGCTCAAAATATTAGCATCAACTGGAGCAACTGTTTTCAGTATCACCAAGTAAAGTTCTACTTAGCATAAGAAGAAGAACGGCTGTCTTCTATTGAGCGACTCACCAGTTACTCCACTGGAAAGAGTCCTATGTATTGTTTGTAAAAATCACAACTTTGTAACGTAGATATTATTATAATTCCCACTTTACAGATAAGAAAATGAAGATGCTTGTTTGAGATCACACAGCCAGCAAGTTACAGAGCCTAAATTAAAGAATTCTCTGCGATTAGCCATAAGTTACCAATTCCTCTTATAATTGAATAGCGATCTCTGCAGGCCAATATGACTGATTTGGGGGTTTCTGATTTTTAATCAACTCTACTTATAAGTTTAGAGGAGTAGACAGAAGTAGTTTGGGCTCTGAAATCTAGTAGACTTGAGTACAAACCTAGCTCCACCACTTGGCAGTTACCCGGATTTGGAGAAGTTACTTAATATCTATAACATCACCTCATAAAGTTGGGAAGATTAAGTAAAGTCAATCTCCTAAATACTGAACACATTCCCTGCATGTGGTATGGGCTTAATAAATGGTATGTCTCTTCAGTCTATTTTTAACAACAGCATGCATTTTAAACTGCCTGAAAATATAAATATTCAAAAGCAGTTGTTTTAAGACTTGCTAATGCTTCCATTACTATATTTCTTTTGTTTTGTTCCTTATCGCCAGGGACATAAACCACATTCTTACAGAGGATTTGCAGGATTTGTAAGAGGAGCTGCTTCCTTTGATGTATGGGCAAGGAGGAACAATTCTTTTTCACCGCCAGAAAAATAAAGGTACTTTCCTTCCTCAGATGCACAAGGTTTCTATTATGTGAAAGCAAATTGAATGCAGGTCCGACAAGATTTGGCACAGGGTCTAATAACAAATGAAACAGAACTGGGATCCAATGTGATTTATCACTGTAATTTTTATACATATCAAAATGGAAAACTTTTTTGGTGTTGGAATGAAAAGGTGAATTGACTGTCCCGTTAAGAATCAGCCAGTATTTTTCCTAGGTCATTTTAACTGAACCAAAGAGATATTAACAGGACGTGAAATGCTAGCTATAAACAAAATCTAACCAACACCCATAAACGTAATGGGATTAGGCAGTAGTTGCTTTGAATGGTGGACAACGTTGCTTTTCTACAATATCATGGAGAATTGTGTTTAGTGGGTCTGGGAAGAAGTGACAGTTGATTTAACCCAAGGATTTCATGAGAAGGAAATCTCAGCAGAGCTGAAGAGTGTGCAGACCAAGACTAATATGCTATCTGTAGGGAGGGTCCTCCAAGGAGGAGTCACTGGTCTTACCCTAATGGAAAAGTCCACAGAAAACCTGTCATGGGAAGAATTTTCTTTTTTGTTTTTTTTTCCCCCCACTATATTTTGTGGCCCACTTGCAATGTGCCACTGGATGGGGCTTTTAACCTTCTCCATTCCGTAACTTTTGTCCTAAATAAGTTTTGTAATCACATCGTTCTCATGTGCATCCCACTAGAATAGTCTTTTACTGACAGTTGCAGACTTTAAGAAACTTGGTGACACTAGGAAGGGAAATCTATCTGCATCCTACCTAGGTATTTATGTATTTATACAGTGTCTCTGAAGCCACATAAATACAGTGTTGCTCAGGCCAGCAGCTCTGTCAGAATGATGATGATACATAACTCTTCCAAATGACTTACAGTTTCTAGAGGACTTTTCATACAAGCAAAGAAGGGAAGACTTTTCCTGGGCGCATAAGTTATGTGGGGTTTTATGCTGTGCATTTCATTCAGCCCTCAGCATTGCCTAGAAGATACTTGCATCCACATTTTTAAATTGAGAAAACTAAAATTCAGAGAGGTTCAGCAACCTGTTCAAACCGCATAGCTGATAAATGGTAAATTCTGGGCTGGAACCTAGGTTTTTGTAATCTAAACAGAAATTGCTGCAGGAAGGTAAAGTTAGAAAGAGTAACAAATATACAAGATATTGAAGTCCAGGCAAGAAATTTAGGCTTCAGTATTTATTTTATAGGTGAAAGAAAATTATTCAAGGCCACACGCAATGGAATGTCATGAGTCTTTGTTGTTCTCTAACCCAGCTTTGGGTGCCTTTCCTTTTTTGTTACTCTGCTCATCCCTATCTACATTCCTTCCATTCATTTGTACTCTTCCATCACATGAGGAAGATTCTCAGATTAACTCCATTTAATAGATGAGAACATGAGGAATCAGAGAGATAAGGGAGAATGCCGAGGGCCAGAGCCAGGCAGAGATGGGATTAGAACTCAGGTCTCTCTGGACTCACTTTTTTAAAAGGTTTTATTTATTTATTTGAGAGAGAGAGAGAGAGAGAGACAGAGACAGAGATAGTGACAATGGGCACGAGGAAGCAGAGGGAGCACAAGTGAGCAGAGGGAGCAGAGGGAGCAACAGACTCACCTGCTGAGCAGGGAGTCTGGGGCAGGGCTCAATCTCAGGACACTGGGATCATGACCTGAACCAAAGGCAGACGCTTAAGCGACTGAGGCATCCAGGCGCCCCTTCTGGGCTCACTCTTAATTGCAGTACTTAGCTTCATGTATCCATATGCATAAATATGTATGGTAATAAGTATTTGAATACATAAGGTCATACAAAATTTCAGCTTCCTGTAAACCCACTGTTAAAAAAAGATTTCCAAACACTATACATTGCAAGCAGAGAATATGCAAAACACCATAATGACCTATATAACATGAGGAAAACAGCAAAAACTAAGGAATACAAATAATGTCTGAAATAACCAAGCTGAAGTCATGGGCTGCTTAAGGTTATTGGACTCTCTCACAGTTATCTTAAAAGGAGTGCCTCCATGTGGATGCTGACTAGTCATCATTTTTCTAAGCTAATATCATTGCTGCGTGGAATGTCATAAAGTTTATGAATAAAGAAAATAATTCTAGAATCCTCTACAGGAAAAAAAAAGTATATTCAAGGAGAAGTGGATTTTTTTCCACTTGTTTTTGCTTTATCATGGCACATTAACTTGATGAAAATTTCCCTTGTGAATATGAGGAATTGTTTTGACCCTCTGTACTTGTATGTTTATTTTGATGGTTCTAAATTTAGCAAAGCATTATTGTCATCATTGATCCTAGAGAATTATTCACCTGTTAGTGAGTCAATAGTTGCATGGGTTTATGGTATCATGAGGGATATTGACTGTCAAGTTTATTTACAGTAATTGATGATTTTTTAATTGTTCTCTGTTCCTGTTCCTAAAATAACTAAGCAGTAATGATCACTTCACTGGATAAAGAAAAGGCTCATAAGTCAGAGAGGAAAGAGCTTCGGGTTGTGTGTACTCGAGGAGAAATAGGACATGCTTAGCAAGCTCCTGGAATTATTCAAACCCTGGCAAAAGCCGAGGCAGCCGTCAGGAGCCAAGCTGACTGCTCTGTCCCATGCAATGTCCCTGCCTTTCCTGTGTGAAATGATTTCCCCCTTTTCTATGTCTCCATCCTGATTTAGCCTGTACCACCTTTCACAATGGATGAACTTCTTCCTCTACCACAACATCCAATACATAGTCAGTCACTCAATTAGTACGTCAGATTACCTAATTCGTGCATGAAACTACTTCCCCTGTTATACCCTGGGCTCCTTAAGTGCGGAAGACTGTGTGTTTATGGACTTTGCATTCCCAGAGACTTGCTTTTGCATGGACCTTCCCATGTGCTCAGAAGAAATTTGCTGAGAGACAGTATAAGCAATGTTAAGACTTTGAAGCTAATCGACCTCTGTTCAAATCCTGGCTCTGCTATTGACTCGTCCTATAACCTTAAGCAAGTTACTAATTTCTCCATGCCTCACTTACTTTATCTTCAAAATGGGATAGCAGAGAACTTACAAGGTAGTCATGAGAACTAAATGAGTTTCCACAGGTAAAGTGCTTTAAACAGAGGAATATTAAGGCTATTAGTCATGGTAATTACCAGTAGCTGCCATAACAAGCAAACCTCAATCTCCGTGGCCCAATAAAACAGAACATAGTTTCTCCAGTGTAGCTGGTCCATGCCAGCTGGCTGTTCTCCAAGTAACAATTCTGTGTTCTAAATCCCTCTTTCATGTAATACCATCATCTTTAACTCATGGTGTCCAAGATCCCATGGAAGGGGAAAAAAGAGGATAATTACATCTGGAATGGTTTCTGGAGGACTAGACCTCATAATGACATGCATCACTCATACCAAAACCAGTCTTAAGGTCCTACCTAGATGCCAATGGTCTGGTCAACATAGCCTTCATTATGTGCACTGTCACAGAGTGAACCAGTTTAGTGAAGGCACAGCATTCTCTCTGCCATTGAAAAGGGTTCAATAGATGCCAGCCACTATTTAAAAACTTCAAAGCTTGGAATGCCTGGGTAACTCAGCCCATTGGGCATCTGCCTTTGGCTCAGGTCATGATCCCAGGGCCCTGAGATAGAGTCCCATGTCCGGCTCTCTGCTCAGTGGGGAGTCTGCTTCTCCCTCTGCCTGCTGCTCTCCCTGCTTGTGAGCTCTCTCTCTCTGAGAAATAAACAAACAAACAAATAAATAAATAAAATCTTTTAAAAAATATTTCAAAGCTCTAAAATCATACAAATAGATGTATATAGCTGGGGAGTTAAGTTTCAATTGGTTAAGTGCCATGGTTGTAATTTTAAATTCAATTGTTTTCTGCATATCTCTTTGTAGGATCCTGACACCAGTCTGCTATACTTGATGCTATACTCAGCTAGTATCAAGTATACCAGTCTGCTATACTTGATGCTATACTCAGCTCATCTGAGACCTTTAAACCAGGGGTCACAAAGTCCTACTGAGGGAAGACAAGTGACATAAATAAACAGCACAACAGAGGTGGGTGAGGACTGCAGGGTTCTAGGGACCATCACGCGCTCTGTCAGACACCCTGGCAGTAGTTAGCAAGAACACCATCCTGAACTTCCCCATCCTCCAATGTCTCAAGAAAGTCAGAAATCAGGATTTTATTTTTTTTTTAATTTTTAAAAGATTTTATTTATTTGTTTGACAGACAAAGATCACAAGTAGGCACAGAAGCATGCAGAGAGAGAGGGGAAAGCAGGCACGCTGCTGAGCAGAGAGTCCAATGCAGGGCTCGATTCCAGGACCCTGAGATCATGACTTGAGCTGAAGGAAGAGGCTTAATAGTTTGCCAACAAAAGGACAGTCCCTTTCTAAGAAATGTGAAGGTAATAGGTTAAACATATTATTTTAAAACAATCTGTTAAGATGGTATGTTGATGACAGTTAAGGCAGATGAAGAGATGCTTAGGAAAGTAGTGTGAGAACAAGACCAAGAGATGTATAAAGAAAGTAGTCAAAGGCTAGAAGCTGTTTTTGTTTTTGTTTTTGCCTGAAAGTTAGTTTTAAGTGACTACCATCTCACCAGCCCAGGGTATGGGCCTCACTGTGCAAGCCTTGAGAGTGCTCTCCCTAATATTAGGATATGGCCCCATTGATAGGATGGTAGGTAATTGTATGGACTCTGGAACCAGTGTGCCTATGTTTAAAGCCCAATGCTACAACTTAAAAGTCTGTTAACCCAGTTCCTCCATTTGTAAACTGAGGATACTATTGGTATCCACCTCAAGGCTTAGTTAGCTAATAAATGTAAGAACATATACTTAGAACACATCTCATGTATAGTAAGTGTTCAGTAAGTGCTAGTCATTACTTTTCTTACCATTATTACCTCTGGTATGTGGGCTGAACTTGATCTGTGGACCCCCCGTTTGCAATTTCTGCTTTAAACCACGGCAACTGAGATTCAAATCAGAAAGCACTTAGCCTGTGATAAAAACAAGCATTACAGATAGCCAATGCTTCCTGGAAAATGCCTGGCCCCTTTTGCTTTGTCTTGCCTCATCTTTACTTTTTTCTTCCTACTCCAATTCTGCTTCTACCTGGCTCTTGACCTCTGTGGTTATATCTCCAATTTTCAACTCCATTCTTGCTTTTTGCCTTGACAATATTACTTTTCCTGGCACTTTATTTCCCCTAGATAAAGCTTATTACTCACCATGACTTCTCACTCTTGTCTGCTACTACCCTTCACTGGCCTGGCCAGGCTAACTCCAAGAGAAACAAAGTTTGGAGAAGTTAGGCAATTCAACCCAACCAGGATCTGAATCAGGTCCTAGGACTATAGCCAAGGATCCCCAAATTTCAGCCATACTACACCCAGTCTTTCTTTTGCTGCAGCAGAAAATTGAGTCTCAGCTGATTTTGAAGTTAGCTTATGAGAACAAACCCCTTAGCTAGGAGGTCAGTCCAATCCCAGGATTATCTCAATAGGCCTTTGCTGTTCTCAGCTCATTATTGAGATATGCAAAATTCCCATGAGGTGATAGAGTCTTTGTCTCTTTATGACAAATGGCCATACACTGAAAGATCTAATTTTAGTGAAAGTTAAAAAAAAAGTTAAACATTTTAGTGATAGTTAGCTATCAGTAATAGAAGTTTGTGCATCTCAACAAAATTAAGAGGATACTCATAAAGAGCTGGAGATTTCATTCAACAGCACTGAGGGTCTATGCACAGTCACAAAATGATGGCCCACTAGCTAAATCTGTTGAGTTGAGGAAGGAGGGAACATAGTGTTGAAAGCATTTGGATCCTCTTAAGTACAAGATGGATTCTCCAGTGGGCCTGAACTATCAGCACTCTTTTCTAGAGTTGGAGCTCTCTGGTCTATTATATAGAATAAATGAGTATGAAGACTTAAGCTCTTATACATAACATTTTGTGTTCCTTCTTAGAGATGCTTATGAATTTTGCTACCCTATGGCTTAAACAGCTCGTAATAGCCATTTGAAATATTCCAACAAAATGCCTCTTTTCCACAAATCTATAAACTCATTTTAAACAGCCATGACCCTGAAAGAATGTTGTCTGAGGATCAATGAAACATCTTGTTAGTTCAGATTTAGGCTAACTTCATATGTTTACCCAGCATCTGCCAGACAGTGCTAAGAACTTTCACATACATTTCATTTATTCTTCACAATAATCCAATGTTCTTTAAGAACACCATTCCCATTTTACAGTCTTGGAAACTTTGGCCCAAAGAGGGTTAGTTATTTGCACAATATCATACCACTGGGAAATGGTGGATTGGGAATTCAGACTTAAATTCGGTGCTCTTCATCATTTCGTGCTGCCTATCACTGGTGTGATTCAGCCCTTGGACATAATTTTCAAAAAGACAAAAGAAGCCTAGAAAATCATCCATCCATTAAAAATGATTCCACTGTCCCTCTATGTACCTTGCCATGACTGTGATGGAGGAGAGCATCAGTTGTTTGAAATATTCAATAACAGTTCCTTGGATGGTAGTTCTAATTTTAGCTTCCTGTGGACCCTGTTTCTTCAGGCAATGAATAATTTGCATGGCAAGTTTACTTCTGAGAAAGACATTAGAGTTGAAACCAAGGACACTTAGAATAGTGTCATAGGAAAGCTGGGTTTAAGAACTGCATTAAAACTTGCTAAAAATTCTACATTGATGGCTCACTATTGATTATGTACTTAACCTTTTTATAAGTTTTCAAGTGTCTATTAAATCCTACTTCAACACAATAACCATTTATAGTTCCATAATGATAATGGTAAGACAATGACTTTTTAAAGCTCATTTGAAACTGTATTTTTATTCCTAGTAATAACCTTTGTTATTCCTTGGCCATTCTCATTGCAGGCTTTCTACATATATTAAAAAAGTAGGGGGAGCAAGGAACGAGGCTTTACTCTCATGTCATCAGACTGTTCCATCCACTACCCTCCTTGGTACAGTCAACTAATAACCCTTGTCCATTTTCCCTAATTTTTGAGGATTTTCACCCCTGTTTCACTGTCACCCTCTTCAGTACTAATTAATCAAAATTCTTGCTGAGTTCTGTAGATCAGAGCCTTGCCAGGTAGTAAATATTTTAGGCTTTTGGGGCCAAGAGACAGCAACAAGAATATTATGTAGGTACTTCTATAATAAAGCAGAAAACTCCTGCCCCATTCCACTCACCCCATTTGCCTAAGTCTTTCATCATAGTCGGTTTCACCCTCTCATCTGGATCATCTCTGTGATCCAGATCTCAGAACACTCTTTCCTTCTGGAAAGCCTAGCCATTTCTGTTTGGGCAGTTGGCCAAAGGTGATTCCACCACTTGGTACCCTGCATTTGCCAAGCATGAGTTTGAGCAGCAATGAAGTATGGCCATCAAGCTGGATGGGTTGGCACTGGAAGTAGAGGTAAGCACAATATGGGGATGCACCAGTTCATCTCTGTGGCTTATAATGCTAGCCAGGTCTATCTGAGCCAGGGCCATATGAAACCATTTGGTGGGCTAGAATGTGCCAGATTGGGCTATGCTTTTCTGACCCCGATGTAGATTATCAATCCAATACATTGGTCTCTCAATCTCTGAACCTCTTTTCTTCTGATGATCTTGTCCTCACCCCACCTTTGACATTCATTCTCATGGAAATGTCTTCTCATGACCAAAAGTTGTAACCACTCCCCAGAAATTCAATTTTAAGTTCCCCCTCTGTTATACCACCTCCTATCTTTCCAGCACATTCCCTCTAGGCCTCCAACTGCAACAATCCTTCAACCCATCAATTTGGACAATCCAAATGTCCCTACCTTCTTTTCATTGTATTTTAGTGTCTTCAGGTTTTTCCAATCTGGCTTAAAATCTCAAGGATCCAGAGCCATTACTTCCTTCCACATATCTCTAACTCTCTTGCCGTGTTCTGACTTCATCATCACAGTGGGCACAACCCCAGCTCTGCCTAAGTACCATTTTCTGTCTACTCTAAACTGTACACACACACACACACACACACACACACACACACACACAGCTGAACAGAGCTAAAGAAAAACAAAATCATGCTGGCTGATTTCACTTTAAATTCATAACCTCTCCCCACCAGTGGCCTGTGGGCTGCCTGGCAGCCCCACATTCTTTCATCCTCCTAGGTTAGTATTACATGCCTCCTCCCCTTTCCTCCAAGTTCTAATATCTGCTCATTCTCAGTTGATAAACATGCTTCCTACTTTACTGAAAAAAAATCAAAGATATGATTCCCACAAGCTCACACCACTACAACTATCCACCCACTCACATATGTGCTCAGAAAGTTTCTTTTGTCTCCTAAGTATGCTCTGCCTATGTTTCTCCCTAAGGCCAGACTATCCACTTGTGCATGAAATCTCTTCTACTTTGCCTGCTCAAAAACATCACATCCAGAAATTAGTTTCTGCCTCTGCTGTATCATCAACTTTTTCTCTTTACTGGGTCATTCTTGCAAATGTACAAGAATGTTATCATTTTTATTGGCTTCAAAAAGACCTCTTAACTCCATAAGTCCTAAAGCTACTTCCCCATTTCTCTGTCTACAGTGATTTGTATTGATGCTTATTGGTAGATTCTGTCTCCAATTTCCTCTCTTTTTTATTCTGCCTTCAACCCATTCAAATCAGGCTTCACCTCTTGCACTCCACTAGTCAAGGTCATTGGCTTCCGAATTGCTGAAGCCAAAGAGCCCAGTGAATATTACTCACCTTAGTTCCTCATCTTAATGGACCTTTCAGCAGTATTTGGTACAACTAATCATGCTGTCCTCCTTGAAACTCTTCCCTCACTTATGTTCCAGGAGACCACACTTTCCCAGCTTCCGCCCACCTTACTAATGTGTCCTTCTTAGTCTTTATAGGTTCCTCATCTACCCAAAATAAGAAGTGTCCAGGAGTCCTTAGACCATTTCCCCAACTAATGTCACTTTTATGGGGATCTAATCAGACTTATGACTTTAAATACTATCTTTACACCAACAACTTCTGAAGTTATATCTCTAGCATAGACCTCTTCCTTGACTTTAGATGCATAAAACCAATTTTCTATTCATTGTTTCTTCTTGGATTTCTAAAATGTGCCTCAAACTTAACATGTGCAGGGGCCTTTCATTTCTAACAATAGTTACCTGGGCATCTTGATAAATTTTATTGCTGAAAAATAACTAAAAGCCCATTTTTAAAAAAAAAAACAATATCAAGGGGCATCTAGGTGGCACAGTCAGTTACACATCCCACTCTTGGTTTTGGCTGAGGTCATGCCTGCCTCAGGCTCTGAACTCAGCAGAGTCTGCTTAGGACTCTCCCTCTTCATTTGCCTCCCCCCACCCCCCGCCCGCCACCATGCTCTCCCACACTCTCTCTCTAAAATAAATAAATAAATAGGTTTTTTTAAAGTATCAATAAACTGATAATAAACTAAGTTCGAAGACTGAGAGAAAGTAGGAATTCTGAAAAATTAACAGAGCACTGAAACTTTAATGTTCGGGTACTCTGCCCAGAAGCATAACTATAAAGTACAATATTCATAGTTCACATGGTGCACGGAAAAGTTAAAAAACAAAAACAAAAACCTAAGCCTGCCTGAGATGAAAACTCTAATAGGCAATCTTTTCTCCATAAAACTGAAACCCCAAAAGGCCACATAATTAGTTTATGGGTGATATATCACCATATATATTAATATATGAAATACACACACACACACACACACACACACACACACACACACACACTGTTCTTGGCTGTCCTAGGCTCTTTGCATTTCATATAAAGTTTAGGATCCACTTGAAAGTTTCTACCCCCCAAAACAGCTAACCTGCTGGATTTTAATTGGAATTCTGTTGAATCTATAGATCAACTTGAGGACAGCTGCATCTTAGAAATACTGTTATGCATAAACATGGTATAATTCTCCATTTATTTAAGACATCTTTAATATTTCTCAGCTATGTGCTTAATTTTCCAGTTTTCAGTATAGAAGTTTTAAATCTCTTTCAGTAAATGTATTTTTTTTTAAAGATTTTATTTATTTACTTGACAGCCAGAGATCACAAGCAGGCAGAGAGAGAGGAGAAAGCAGGTTCCCGGCTCAGCAGAAAGCCCGATGCGGGACTCCATCCCAGGACCCTGGGATCATGACCTGAGCCAAAGGCAGAGGCTTTAACCCACTGAGCCACCCAGGTGCCCTTCGGTAAATGTATGCTTAAGTATTTGATACTTTTAAAGTCTAATGCAAATGATAATTTTTAGATTATTTTAATGTTTTTATTCCTCTAATATAAAAATGTAATTTATTTTTGTATATTAACCTTTTATCCAGTAATCTTACTAAATTCACCAGTTTTTGGAATTTGTTTGAACATTCCTTTGGATTTTGTGATCACATGTGTTTTTAACTTTATTAGTCCTACTAATTTGACATTAGTCTTATGAAGAGTTCATTTCTACTCCAGTTTTTACTTTTGTTTTGCTGGGGAGAAATTAGAGTAATGTGAGAAAACAATCTAGAAGAAGAGCAGCACAGTAGACAAAAGGTATTCTAGATGAGTTCTCTTTTTCTACTCTTACCTTTTTCACTTCTCATTTAGAATCCACTTCAAGGTTTGAAATCTTCTGGCATATTTAAAAAAAAAAAAAAAGTAGAAATTCCCAATAACATCTCTGGAAATTGTTCTAAAAATCTCCTTCATCTATCTTTTCCCTCTACTGTCTATTATGCTTGTATTCTGAGGGCTAGCAGATTAAAGCATATCTTCTATCAAATTTTTCTTTCTTTCATAAAATCAGGAATTACCTAGACGGCAATGTGAATATAATGAAAGATAAGAGTTATAAGATGTTTTTCAGGTCTCACTGGAGAATAACACAAAGAAGTGAAAAGAGTCCAAGTTTTGGCATTCTAAGCCTTAGGTTCAAATCCTCTCTCTTCCAGTGACCTGGACTAGAATGCCTTTGTAAATCTCATTTTTTGGACCTCATAAGGGAGATATTAGTTGCCTCCTCTTGGGGTGCTGTGAAAGTTCAATAAGACAACACTTATAAAGCCCCTAGCCCAGAGTCTTGTATGCTAGGGACATTCAATAAGTATTAATTCTGTTGTCAGCCCTATTGTTTTGAGATATGTCACATGTAACCTTTCCCAAGAAAACTTGAAATGTGAGTCACTGGAAATTAATTTGAGATCTTATTAAGTTTATTTCATGTTTTGCTATTTTTAAACTGTAACCACACCTCAAAATGTTATTAATTTCAAGAAAATTTAAAATCTGAGTAATTTGCTATCACCTCAAAGAAAAGTGGTGATAGCAGCTGCTATAAACTCACATCATTCCACTTCTGTTAGATCCTGATACTTTACTGC
This sequence comes from Mustela erminea, assembly GCF_009829155.1. Lineage (NCBI taxonomy): Eukaryota > Metazoa > Chordata > Mammalia > Carnivora > Mustelidae > Mustela > Mustela erminea. Next base: position 22,897,194 of record NC_045619.1, on the reverse strand, counting down.
ATCCCTAAATAGCTCCTTCCTATTCCTTATAGCAGCTCTTTTAGGCTGTCTCCATTCTTCTCAAAACCCTAAGAACATCACAGTCACATAAATCTCAGCAGATCTGAAAAAATAAAACCTATCAGCCATGAAACTCCCTTAGAACCTCTCCCTCCCCATTTTTATATGTCTGTCTCTTTACTTCTTCTGGCTTATTTTCTTTCTCATTGCAAGGATATTTTGCACTTCTTCCTAAGAAAATCCCTTCAACTGTATCTTTTACCTCATCCTCTTTATCTCCCCACAAACTTACTCAATCATTTATTTCTCCCATATTTCACACTTCTGATTTCTTCATCTGAACAGGCTCTTCCCCCGTCTTGCCAACAGACCATGAGTTTGATCTTTGCCTCATTTCCCATTCTACATTAGTTCTTTGGGATACTTTCATACTCTAGCCACTTTCTTTTTCTGGTAACTCAAATTCTCAGCTCTGGTTATGACTCCATTTGTAAGCTCAGGATCAGTATTTCCTACCACTGCTCACTTGGCATTTTTACTCAACTATTCCACCCTACTTCAAATTAAAATAGACCAAGATGGAATTTCATTTATATTCTTCCATCCATCCAACCTCATTTGGGCTTGAGTCTAAGGAACACTAGGCTCTTTGTGCTGGGCTAGTGGAAAAGGGAGGAATTAGAACTGGGAGTCCTAGAACTATTGGAGAGAGCTCAACTATCAGGCCTACCCAAATGTGAAAGGCAAAACTGCACTGGAATGGCACATACAAGAAAAACTAATATAGTGGGAACAGGAGTCAGCAGGCTAGAACAATGTAGGAGTTAGGCAGGTGGGAATGTGTTGCTCCTGAGTCATCCTCCTGGTAGGGAATGCAGTTCCAGTCAATGGTTGAGGGTACAAGAGAAGAGCTTGAAGTAATAAAAAGCTGGCAAAAGCTTATAGATTTCTAATGCCCAGTTCAACAAAAAGGTTGGAGCTCATGATATTTTTCTTAGTCCAATGATAGAATTGGGTGCAAGATAAAAAGTTTGGCTGGTCCAGCAATCCCACTTCCGGGTATATATCTGAAGGAAATAAAAACACTCTCTCAAAGAAATAGCAGCATCTCCATTGCAGCATTATTCATAATAGCCAAGACACAGAAATGACCTTAGTGTCTGATGATAAATGAATGGATATGTGGTCTAAATCAATATACAATGGAATTATATCCAGCCACTAAAATAAGGAAATACTAACATTTGCAACAACATGGGTGACTCTTGAGGGTATTATGGTAAGTGAAACAAGTCAGACAGACATAAAGAAAAATACTGCATGGTCTTACTAATATGTGGAATTTTAAAAATCTAATAGAAACAGAGAGTGAATTGGTGGTTACCAGGGGCTGAGGATCAGGGAAAATGTGGAGATGTTTATCAAAGAATATGAACTTCTAGTTATAGGATAAATAAGTTCTTGGGTTCTAATGTACAGCGTGGTGACTATAGTTAACAATCTCGTGTTGTATATTTGAAATTGGCCGAGAGAGTATATCTTAAGTGTTCTCACAACTAAAAAAACAAAAGGTAACTATATGAGGTGATGAACGTGTTAACCACCCTCACTGTGGTTATCATTTCACAGTATCAAACCATCATACCATACCCTTTAACCTTACACAATGTTATCCATTGATTATACCTCAATAAAGCTGGGGTGGGGGAGGAAGATTGGGCTTGAATCATAAAGGGAAAAAATACAGAAGCTGTAGATGAATGTTCCTTCAATGCCAGCCTTATGAAGTCCAGACTAGGTGAGCTAAATGTATTCTCTCAACAGATCTTTATTAAGCACTTACTGTGTGCAAAGCAATATAAGCCAGGGACTGGGAATGTAATTGTGAATAAAAAGAAATGGATGACGCACAGTCGTTTCTCTCAGAGGCAGCTTGGGAAAAGTTATAAAATAAAAAAAGAGCTGATTCCTATATGGAGTTGGGGGTAGGATGCCAAGAAGGGAAGTGTATTGAAGAGCACCTAACCGAGAGTTACAAAATCAGAAAATAAGTGGGGAGCATGTGTTAGGTTAGCTGCTAGCATCTTTGAATGTTTTGGAATCCTCAGGAAACTTTCAGCCTTTTGTATCCCTATTCCCTGAGCTAGGACCCAGAAAACTTGCCACCCCAGCCTCTTTTGTAACTGAGGCACAGGTGTGTTCCCTAGGCTACAGTGATTAGACTCATCTTTAAGAGGTTTTTATTTAGATTTGAGAAAGATGAATACTAATTCTTCCCTCCATGGAACCATTTGGCCTTCAAGGCTCCCAAGCCGTAGCAGGTACACTGGTTGGAAAGTCAGGTTCCTGAATCAGGTTTAGTATCATTGCTGGCAGCAGCTGCAGCTCTAATCAAGTCGGGTTCCAAAGTCAAGCCAATGCTCCAAAACTTTATGAGCCACATAATAACCTTTCCCATTTAAAAACAGATTTGTTTTCTACCACTTGCAACTAAAAACAAAATGAAACCACAACAAAAAATCAACTCTAAAAAATATACAAGTCTTCCCAGAGAAAGTGACATCCAAACTGAGAGGGGAAGGCCTCTGAGGCTTCTGTACAATCTACATGAAAGTTGTTAAAATAGTAAGTCCTAAGAGTTCTCATCTATAAGAAGAAAGGTTTTTCTTTTCTTTTTTTAAGATTGTATCTTAATCTCACAAAACAAACCGAGGGTTGCCAGGGGAAGGGGGGCAGGGAGAGGGTGGTTGGGTTATGGACGTTGCAGAGGGTATGTGCTATGGTGAGTGCTGTGAAGTGTGTAAGCCTGATGATTCACAGACCTGTACCCCTGGGGCTAATAATACATTATGTGTTAATAAAAATAACAAATTTTTAAAAGATTGTATCTTACAAGATGATGGTAGAGGTTAACTAACCTTATTGTGGTAATCATTTCAGAATATAGATAAAGTCAGACTGTTGTGCTGGACACCTGAAAGGCATTCAGTGCTATCTATCAATTATGTCCCAATAAAACTGGGGAAACAAGGGGAGTGAGGAAGGAAGGTGTTTGCCGCTGAAGAAATAAGGCCCAGGGAAGAGAGAAAGAGAACATGGGATACTTAAGGGACTGAAGAAGTTCAATGTTATGGAAGATGGTAAGTTGTGAGAAATAAGACTGAACAGGTCAGCAGGGGCCTAGCCATGAAGGATCTCACGAACCAAGTGAAGAAACCTTTTAGCAAAACTGACTCAACAAATGAGCTGCATTGAGGTTATGGCTGAAGACCTCATTGACAAGCACCAAGAGGTAGGGACCAGCTTCACCATCCTCCTAGTCCTGTTTGCTGCCTCCAGGAATGATGTTCTCCCCAAAGCTCCTTAGCCAAGGCTAAGTCTTATCACCTTCTTCTCCAAGGTAGAAATTGCAAAAAAGAGAAAATTCAGAGCAAGGTATCTATCATGAAATATTTTCCAAAATAGAGCAGCAAACCACCTATGAGAATTTCACCCAGCAGAGGTGTCCAGCACCTCTGGACTTTCAACCCAGCATGAAAGTGTTAAGAAAAATTTTTAGTCATAGCATTTCCTCAATATTTGTCTCAGTGTTTTTGACTGGGGAACCCAGTTCATATTTCGTTTACCACACCTGAAGACCCACTGTCTATTCTAAACATGGTAAACCAGAACAGCACCAATGACAAGGATGAATTTATGAGTTGAATACTAAAGACTATCACAAAGTCAGCCCAATGAACCTCAATGGTACTTGAAGACTTTAGATCATTGTGTTCTCAGGATATTAACAGATATTCTCATAAAATGATTCTAAGATCAAATAACATTGGAAAACACTTACTGAAGCAGTTTATGTGCAGAGAGTATGTTTAATATACACCAAACCCCCATGACAGAGAAAGGGTATGTAGCATGTTCCAAATTCACTTGATTACTACTTTGCCTGGGTCAGGATAGGTGACCCACAGAACCCATCCTTATGTTATTCTTTCTCTTTAATATGACTTGTAAGTCATTTAATGCTGAGTCTCAGAGCAGTTTTTACTTGCAGAGAAAAAAACTAACCAAAAAGCATAACTCAGGTCATGTCACTTAAACCAGTATCTTCCCATTTCACTCCAATGTTGTTTTCCTTTTTATGAGAAAGACCTAATTCCACCTACCTAATATTTTCCTTTTCCCTGGGGCTTTTTATTTCCTTTGTTTTTATTAGTTACTTCTTCCCTGTGGTGTTGCTCTCCTTCTGTCTTGGGGAAGAGCTCCTTCATTAAGTTCACCTAGAAAATCTACACTTCCCAGGATCCAATCAGATTTTTCACATTCTAACTTGGGTCTCCCACATTTTCCAATTAAGATACATACACTCAGATTTAAACAAAGCTAGGACCTTGAGGGGGCAGGGAAAGTTTCTTAATGAGGTCATTTGTTTTAAAAGGCAGACACTATGAATTAAAAATAAAGCTTAAGGACCAAAGATCAATTATAAATCAATGTAGGATAGGCAGTAAAGAGAGAAATCTCAGACCCTGAATATGCTTCAAACCTGCATCTTGAATGAAAAATTTGCTTCCTGGTTCTGGCTGTTCCGACATAAGGAAAGGAATCAGATTCACCTTGTTGCCTGAGATGGGCAAACCCTAAACAAACATAAGGATGTTGCAGGACCTTCCACTGTTGCCTAGACCAGCAATTCTCAGATTTGAACTGGCATCACAATCCCCATACGGCCCAAATTGTTCCTACCTAAGAGTTTCAGATTTAGTAGTTCAAGCATTCCTATCAGGTTTCTAGGTGATATTGAAAATGAGGACCACGCATTAGAAACCAGTCCTAGAGAGTGGGAGCAAATCCCCTCCTGACAAAGCACTTGTGCTTCTACTCTTTCCCCCTCCCTTTTTTTAAACAGGTGAAAGGCTTGATAGCGAATGTTAAAGAATGGATGTTTGGGTCAGAGAGATGCTGGCTTCATTCCCAGATGAGCCACTCACTCTCTGGGGTCCTGAAACCATTTTATTTATCTTAGGTACCCCAATTGTCCCATGTGCTCAGTAAGGTAAGAGTAGCCCTCACCACATAAACTGTTGGGAAGACTGAGGAGGACAAAACTCTCAACAGAGATGTGGCTCACAGTAAAACACTGAATAAATGGTGATTGTACGAGTAGTGTTTTGTCAATTTTCAAAAAATGCTGGTGATATCCAGCCCCTAAACTCCAAGTACTAAGGAAAGAGAATTTGGGTGTTTAAACATTAATCAAAAATCCAACGGACATATGAAGTCACCAGTCCTGCAGGATGCAAACCGAGAATTATTATAGAAATCATCCCCAAATTACTGTGGTGGTGGGTGTCGTTGTTGTTTGAAGATTCTTTCTGGACAGAGGAAAACTTTCTCTAACTGGTTTTGCCTTTAGATGGTTTCCACCAAAAATGGGAGTTGGAATTTTGAGCTTCTAGTCAAAAAATTCTGGAAGGTTTCCCTTATAGGCCCTTTACTAATCATAAGACAAGTTATGAATCCTATATTTCTTGGGTGTCTTCAGGTCTCGGTGTAAATATAGATCATCAGTTTCCTTCTCCCTGGTCTACTACACTCCCTCACCAGACTTTGTTAGAACTCCCTGCTGTGTGCCTACGTGGAGCCTTGCACCCTTATCTCTTGATATTTTACACATTTGTTATCATGTCATGCATTATTTGTAATAATTTGCTTAAAGTTGGTTTGTTCTCATCTAACACACTTTTCGAGAGAGAATTGTGTCTACTAAGTTCCCCATCATACTACCTAGAAGAGAACCTAGCAGGTAGAAAGCCCATAGTCAATATTTGATGAGAGTCAGACCAAATAACCAAATTCCCAAGAAGTGTGAACAGCAGAGTGAGAAAGGCAATTTATTTTTTGTTTGTGTGCCTATTCTAATCAGCATACTTCAGGAATATATTTGAGAAGGAAAAATAAGATGTAACTTTTCCAACATGTTTTTGATGATTGGGTATTAGAATTTCCCACTAAATTAATGACTTTATTAATCCATTTTAATAGCCTAAATCAAGAAACAGTAATATAGAAACTTTCTTACCCATAGTAAGAAAGAACTGGGCCTTTAGGTTTTATATACATTAGAAAGTCAAATAGTGGTAAGGCATCTACATAGTACTTGGTAAACCTTCGCTCAACTCAGTTTTGGTTGTGTTTTGTTTTGTTTCTTTTGTTTTGTTTTGTTTTGTTTTCTGTTAAAAACACTGGCCTTTTTCTTTATTACTTTGCTTGTATATTCCTTCCACTATGGATATAAATGTAAATACATTTCTGGGCCCTTGCTTTTCTTTTCTCATTTTAAATTACCTCTCCACTTCACCATAAATTGTATATTTGGAGTTCCATTTGTGGCCAAAATGCAATTGTTTAATTGTGCAATATGTAATTTGTAATATAATTATGCTGGCCAAATTATTTCCTGGGCTGCTCAATTACTGTGATTACATTTGTTAAGTTTATAAGCCACATGCTGTTATTCTCCTTTCTCTGTGGCTGGTAAATAGTTTTATTTTGCTTTTAGTTCTTGGGTTCAGGGCTTCAAGTGGGTGTCATAAGGGGAAGTGAAATTTGATATCTTGTTTTCTACCATTACAGCCCCACTTGTGTTAATGAAGATGGAAGCTGAAGCTGAAAACCACAAACGACTTTTACTGTTATGCATCCACTCAACACTTAGAAAGAGAGATTGATGATAGCACATTTCAAATTCATCTTCCAGAACATTCCATCTCATATGGGGAAAATGGCTAACATTTATTGAGAGCTTTCAAGGTGCCAAGCACTAGACTAAACACTTTACATGTGTTTAAATGTTCATCTTTGGAACAAATCTGTGAGGTCAATGCCATGATTTTCACTGTGTCTTAGCCTAGGTTCCCCAATAAGCAGAACCAATGCTGAGGGCTGGTGTGCAGGCAGTTTAATTTGGGAAGTGAATAAGGAAATGGAGAGTGAAACAGGGGAGTATGGGAAGCCAACCCAGTATTGTATTATCTGGATGATTTACTCAGCAAGATACGGAGGTTCTAATAGGTGGGGGAGGCTGGGAGGAACTGTGCAGAAAACGTCCTAGAACTATATGCCTGAGATTCTGTGGAGGGAAATATTTTCTTCCTGGAATCTGTCCTTCTGGGTCAAGAGTTGTCCTGTAGGGTATTGGCATCCTAACATTTCCAGGGCTGCAATGCCTGAGAATAGTGAGTCCTGCAGGAACCCCATGTAGCTGCAGCACAGACACTCTGGGGCAAAACGTAAATTCTGCCTGGGGCAGCCCACGCATTTTCATCTAGAGTAAGATGGTAAGCAATATGAATCAGGGCACAGAGGTTTTCTATACATACTTTTTCTTTCATCCTTTTAAAATTTTTTTAAAGATCTATTTTTAAAGAGAGAGAGAGAGCATAAGTGGAGGGGATGGGCAGAGGGAAAGAAAGAATCCCAAGCAGACTCCCCACTGAGTGTGGAGCCTAACACAGGGCTTGATCCCATGACCCTGAGATCATGACCTGGACTGAAATCAAGAGTTAGAGGCCTAATCAGGGAAATACAAATCAAAACCACAATAAGATACCAGCTCACACCAGTCAGAAGGGCTAAAATTAACAAGTTAGGAAACGACAGATGTTGGCAAGGATGCAGAAAGAAGGGAGCCCTCCTACACTATTGGTGGGAATGCAAGCTGGTGCAGCCACTCTGGAAAACAGCATGAAGGTTCCTCAAAAAGTTGAAAATAGAGTTACCCTATGACCCAGCAATCACACTACTGGGTATTTACCCTAAAGTTACAAATGTAGTGATCTGAAGGGGCATGTGCATCCGAATGTTTATAGCAGCAATGTCCACAATAGCCAAACTTTGGAAAGAACCTAGATGTCCATCAACAGATGAATGGATAAAGATGTGGTATGTATATATAGAGATATATACAATGGAATACTACGCAGCCATCAAAAGAAATGAAATTGTGGATGGAACTTGAGGGTATTACACTGAGTGAAATAAGTCAATCAGAGAAAGATAATTATCATATGATCTCACTGATACGAGGACTTTGAGAGACAGGGTGGGGTTTTGGGGGGATAGGGAAGGAAAAAAATGAAACAGGATGGAATTGGGAGGGAAACAAACCATAAAAGACTCTTAATCTCATGAAACAAACTGAGGGTTGCTGGGGGAGGGGGGTAAGGAGAGGATGGTTGGGTTATGGCCATTGGGGAGGGTATGTGCTATGGTGAGTGCTGTGAAGTGTGTAAGCCTGATGATTCACAGGCCTGTACCCCTGGGGCAAATAATACATTATATGTTAATAAAAATAATTAAAATAAATAAAAGAGTTGGAGGCCTAACTGACTGAACCACCCAGGTGCCCCTCTTTTTCTCTCTCTCTCTTTCTTTCTTTCTTACAACTTTATTGAGGAATAACTAATTCACAAAAGGAAACCATTCATAGTTAATGTATACACTTTGAGAACTTTGGATGCATGACTGCTTCCATAATATCATAACTACAATCAATATAATAAACATATCCATCATCTCCAAAGTTTCCCTTGAGTCCCTTGCTTTTTTGTTGGTTTGTTTTTGTATAAGAACACTTAAGATCTACCCTCTGAACAAATTTTTGAGTGCACATCATATCATTAACTACAGACACCATGCTGCACAGCAGATCCTTGAACTTACTCATTTTGTATAACTGTAACTTAATACTCATTGAACAACTCCCCATTTTACCCTACCTCTGTCCTCTGGAAACCACCACTCTATTTCCTGCTTCTACCATTTGACCTATAGATACCTCACATAACTAGAATCATGCAGTATTTGTCCTTCTGTAGCTGACTTCTTTTACTTAGCACATCTTCAATACCTGTTCATATTGTTGCAAATGAACCATTCTTTCATCCTAGGGATAAATCCCACTTGATTATGGTGTATGGTCCTTTTAATATGCTGTTGAATTCAATTTGCATGTATTTTGTTGAGGAGTTTTATATCTATGTTCATCAGGGAAATTGGTCTGTAATTTTTTTTCCTGTACTGTTTTTTACATGACTTTGGTGTCATACTCTTTTTCAAATAAGAAAACTGAGGCCTTGGAGAGGTTGCTCAAGGATGTAGATGGAGCTAGTATCTGGCAGAGCTCACAGTCTGGTACTTAAGTCTTCAGACTGTATTCGTTTCCTAGGGCTGCTGTACAAATAATCACAAACCAAATGGCTTAAACAACAGAAATTTATTATCTCACTGCTATGAAGGATTGAAGTCTGAAATCAAGGTTCCAGCATGGACATACTTCCTCTGAAGACTCTAGGGAAGAATTCTCTTGTAGTTTGTAGTAACTGTTGTACTTCTTAGCATCCCATGGTTTGGGGAAACTTCATTCCAATTTCTGCCTCCATCTTTACATGATCATCTTCCCCTTACGTCTGTGTGCCTGTGTCCAAATTCCAGTCTTCCTATTAAAAAAAAAAACAAAAACAAAAAAACAAAACCACCAGCCTCATTAGACATAGAAACTATCCTGATCCAGTATGACTTCACCTTAAGTTGATGATACCTGCTTGGACATTAAATTGATGATTGATTAAATTATTTGGAACAATTTCCAAAGACCTATTTATATATTCTAGGTAGACATATCATTTTAGGGGGACACTATTCAATCCAGTACACAAACCAAGCTCCTCTCCTTTGAAAATATTCTTTTGAATTTTTCTTACATATTTTTAAAATATGTTTTCAATAACTGAATATTGGCAATGTCTGAATACCCATTTCCTAGAAGAGTCAGGTGTTTATTGTTCTCTTTTAAAGAAAGCTTCAGCCCAAATCAACAAGACAGTAAACAGTAAGTGTTGGAGAGGATGTGGAGAAAGGGGAACCCTCTTACACTGTTGGTGGGAATGCAAGTTGGTGCAGCCACTTTGGAAAACAATGTGAAGATTCCTTAAGAAATTAAAAACAGAGCTACCCTATGGCCCTGCAATTGCACTACTTACTGGGTATTTACCTCAAAGATACAGATGTAGTGAAAAGAAGGACCATCTGTACCCCAATGTTCATAGCAGCAATGTCCATGATAGCCAAACTGTGGAAAGAACCAAGTTGCCCTTCAACAGACGAATGGATAAAGAAGATGTGGCCCATATATACAATGGAGTATTATGCCTCTACCAGAAAGAATGAATACCCAACTTTTCTATCAACATGGATGGGACTGGAGGAGATTCTGCTGAGTGAAATAAGTCAAGCAGAGAGAGCCAATTATCACATGGTTTCACTTACTTGTGGAGTGTAAGGAATAACACAGAAGACATTGGGAGAAGGAGAGGAGAAGTGAGTTGGGGGGGAATCAGAGAGGGAGACAAACCATGAGAGACTGTGAACACTGAGAAACAAACTGAGGGTTTTGGAGGGGAGAGGGGTGGGGGGATGGGTGAGCCTGGTGATTGGTATTAAGGAGGGTGTGTATTGCATAAAGCACTGAGTATGGTACATAAACAATGAATCTTGGAACACTGAAAAAAAAATAAATTTTAAAAAATTACATAAAAAAAGAAAGCTTTGTGCTTTATCTGCCTCAAATTTCTCAGATACTTCTCCAAAAAGATGAGCCTACCAGATGATCAGAAATCTTTGTAACGGACCATGTTTTAGTGTTAATCTAGTCCCAGCCAGAGTTCACCTTGAACCCACAACTGTTACAAGGGTGGTTGAAGTCACTACCTAGGACAGATGGGCAGGCATTGGAGAAATGCCCAGACCTTTACATTGGATTCATCAATTTGAGGAAATTAGTTTTGGTCAGGTTCTGGTAAGTTTGGCTGCCTTAAGAAATTAACAGTAGTTCTACTAGCATTGTTAGTTATGTCAGATTTGATCACGTTGAGTTTGACCAAGTTTCTATCCTGGTTGAATGAAATAGATCAGTAATAAAGGTACTTTATGCATCTATGATTATACATTGTCCCTTGGCCCTTGCATACATTATATCTGTTGAGATAGTATGGACAATGCCCTTGTTGAGACAGTTAGTATCGTTCTAATTATATCAGGAAACTAAAACTTCAAAAGTACAAGATATATATACAAGGTCATGACCAATAAGTGGTAAATCTGAGGATTTAAAGCCAGGTTCTTATGGCTCCAGAACCTGAAATGTTCTCCAATATCAATCTGCTTTTGACCTGATTCACAGCCATCAAATATCTTCAATCATATTATCTAGGGATCACTATCTCCTACTTTCAAAACATTTATATAAAAATATATAAAAAATCATGAACCGATATAATGACAGCTATCAACCATCATTGAGTCTCCCTCTATATTCCAAGCATCTTATTCAAATGAGGTTGAAAATAGTTTCCTGGGTGTAAGGAAATTTAAAGTCAGGTAGATTATATATATAGAATTTAAGAGACAAAACAAAGGAGCATAGGGGAAGGGAGGGAAAAATAAAACAAGACAAAAATCAGAGGGAGACAAACCATAAGAGATTCTCGACCATAGGAAACAAACAGAGGGTTGCTTGGAGAGGCGATTGGTGGGGGTGATGGGATAACTGGGTGTTGGACATTAAGGAGGACGCTTAAAGTAATGAGCATTGGGTGTTGTATGCAACTGATGAATCACTAAATTCTACCTCTGAAACTAATAATACAGTATGTGTTAATTTAGTTAAATTGAAATTAAACTAAATTTTTTTTTTAAGTCAGGGAGCTTAAATTACTCACCCAAGTAGATCACAAAAGTGAAAAATACTAGGTAAAAATTCAACTCAACTCTTGGGGCACCTTGTGGCTCAGTTGGTTAAGCATCTGCCTTCAGCTCAAGTCATAATCTCAGGATCCTGAGATCAAACCCCACATCAGGCTCCCCACTCAGTGGAGAGCCTGCTTCTCTCTCTCCCTCTGCTGCACCCGCCCCCACCCCCCCCCCCCGCTTATGCATGTAGTCTCTCTCTCTTTCTATTGATCTCTGTGAAACACGTTGTTAAAAATCTTTAAAAAAAAAAAAAAAAAGAATTCAAGTCAACTCTTACTTTAAAACCTGCTCTCTCAACTACTTCATATATTGCTTCTCAACATCAAAGCTTTAAACAAATAATATGGAAACTCTAAGTTAGGGTTTGAGTAGGGGGATTGGAGAAGACTTTATGCAGAGCTGGCATTAGAGGTAAGTCTTAAAGCATGAGAGGGTTATGCCAGCCACTGAATGGCAAGATGAGTCTGAATACTTACTCACTTATCCATTCATTCAATATGTGTTTTATGGACCATATGGTCTGTATCAGGCACCATGATGGTGACTGAATGAATATGATAGTCATGCTATCCACCTTTGTGCTAATTAAAGCCCACTGGGAGAGTAGACAATAGTTGAACAAACACACCACTAACTGAACTCATGGCAAATTCTGGGAGTACTAGGTAGAACACAAAATCTACTGTGGAAAGAGACCAAGAGGGGATCTCACTTAATGAGGGTCAAGGAAGGCTTCTCTGGTGAAATTACATAAAAACTGACTCCTACATTTGGGGAGGAATCAATCCTCCAGAACATTAGAAAGATGGTTCCAGTCAGAGGAGTCTGCAGAGCTCTGAGATGAAGAAAGCAGTTCAGTGTGAAGGAGCCTGGCATGTGATGGAGAAAGAAACCTGACAGGAGCTGGGAGACAGTCGGAATTTGACCTCATAGGGCCTCTTAGGCCATGCTCAGGAAATTTCAATTTCATTCAAAGGACAGTGGGAAGCCATTAAAATGTTTCACCAGAGGAGAGAAATTCTCCAATTTATGTTGTTATGTCTATCTGACCACTCTGTGGAGAACAGATATGGGAAGACCAATTAAGGAGCTACAGCCATAACCCAAGCAAGAGTTACTGGTGGGTGGTCACGGTGGTGGCTGTGGAAATGACAAGGAAGGGAGAGAGATAACATGAAGATAGAGTCGAGAGTTTGTGCTCAAAGATTGGATATGGCAGGAGGAGAACAAGAGAACCAAGAATGATTCCAGCTTTCTGGGCTTTAAAGTCAGAGAGCTGTGGGTATATGTTGGAGGGGGAGCTGCTATTTACTAAGATGAAGACTGCCATGGGGATGGGGCAGATAGATGTTTGTGGCAAATGCATGCTGAGGGGTGAGGAGAATGAAAAGATCTGTTACTTCTAATGAACCATTTATCTGATTGTAAAATGACATGTTACCCCTAAGCTATAAGCCAGTGAACTTTAGTAAAGGAAAATAGTTCATAACAGTATTTATCAAATGAGAAAAATAGCTGAGAGATTCATATCTTGCAACAACTTCCCATTCTACTTCCAAGTCAACCTCACCAAGCTCAGGTGTCCATTTGGTATGCTCTCCTTGAGTGTCCACTGAGGACGACACTGGAATCAATTCTGCAGATAAAAAGCAAAGCAAACAATAACATTGCAATGAATTCAAATCCTGTGTGGTAGATGAACATTTTGACAGCCAAGAGAGAAAACCAGAAGAAGCAGGAGTACTTTCCAAAGGGAGACAAGAGTAATGAAAGAAAACTTTCTACAGGCAATGGCCTATGTACTGGTCTTGAAAATGAGTCAGAATTTACCACAGAGAGAGGACATGGGTTAGCATTCCAGGCAAAGGGAAGGTAAGGACAAATGATGGAGACACAGTACTGCCTAGCACATTTAGGGAACAGCACATGTGGTTCTAAGAGCCGTGGGAGGGTGGGATTTGGGGTGAAAATTTATTGTTTTTAGGGTGAGGTTGTAAGAAACTATTGAGTGCCATACTATTCATCCTGTGTAACCAACACAGTGGACCAGGGCACATGCATAACACACACCTATATCCTATCATTCTCTCTCTTTCTGTTCTGTTTCCCTCTCTCTCTCTCTCTCTCTCTCTCTCTCTCTCACACACACACACACACACACAGAGTCCTATAATGCTGTTTTCCTTTTTAACATCACAAATACCTCCAAACCTGTACCTGGAGACAAGAAAAGTAAGGGAAAGAAAGGTTATATGGGTAAATTGTTCCTGAATGCAGCTAAACATAGTTCTGAACAGGTGGGTCTCAGTGACAGCAGCTTTTGTAATTCAGAGCATAATTTCTTTCCATTTTCATCAAAACCACACAACCAACATTCTTTACCCCTTCAAATCATCCTAACATCATTGCCAGACTCATCTTCTGGGGAAAATCAAGTGTATATCACATTGTTCCCCTGTTAACAAATCTTTTCCTGGTTTTCTAAGCCCATCAAGGAGCTCCTGCTGTTCTCAATAACTACAGAGCCCACCAGTGGATAAATTGTTATAAGGGGGGAAATCCCTCTAAAACTTGTAAGAGATAATAGAAATATACAACAAAGGGAATGGAGTAAATATGTTCACCTGGGTATGACTCACACAGCACTCATAGACAAGAACATGTTTGACAGTTTCTGTCCTAGTGAGTTGGGATGTCGTCTTGGGAGAGAATTGTCTATCAATACTATCATTTAATATGTTTGTTGTTTAGGAAGATGGTATGTGGGAGGCTGCCTGAAACAGGTGGTTGTACTATATTTACACCTATCTGCTATTGTTCCTTCATAATCAGAAATGACACTTCCAGTGATAACTGCTACCTTCTGGTGCAGGTGTGAGTGGAAAGACAGATTTGAAGCCAACTGTCCCCCATGCATGTCAATTGTCCATAAAAATGAACCTGTGAGCTGGGGCTCTTTCAGCAACACTGTCCAGTAGAACGTTCTGCCACGACGGAAATGTGCTGTATCTGCGCTGTCCCCTTGGATAACCCTGAGCCACGTGCAGCAGCTGAGCTCTTGAATTGTGACTAACACAACTGAGGAACTGACTTGTTTATTTCATTGAATTTTAACAAAGTTAAATTTGAATAGCCCACTTCCGGACCTACCAATGTCCCCTTTTCTAATCCTGGGTCTCCTCTTCGCGTGGGTGCTTGGGTGGGTGGTTGTATTTGTTTCCTGAGACTGCTCTCACAAATTACCACAAACTGGGCAGCATAAAACAACAAAAATTTATTCTCCTACTATTATAGAGGCCAGAAGTCCAAAATCAAGTTGTCAGGATTGGTTCCTTCTGGAAACTCGGAGAGAAAATCTGTTCCAAGCCTGTTCCTTGTTTCTGGTGGCTGGCAGGAGTCCTTACTGTTCCTTGGCTTGTAGCTGCATCCACCCAATCTCTGCTTCTGCTTCACATCACTGCCTTGTCTGTGTTCCCAATCCCCCTCTCCTTTCTCTTTCAAGGGCTGGGATTGGATTTAGGGTCCATGCTAAACCGCAACGATTTCAGCTCAAGATCTTTAATTTTGCGTGCAAAGACTGTATTTCCAAATAAGGTCACATTCAGAGAAACTAGGGGTTAGAACTTAGACATGGCTTTGGGGGATGGGGGGTCACAATCCAACCTACAACAGCAGCATTCCAGCACCTTCTTCTGCAGGCAGGCCTTCCCACAGTGTGCTTTCACAGGGACACAAATTACCTTCCCAACAGCAATTTGCACCCTTACTTTCATGACACCCAAAGCTACCTACATGTCTCTCTCTCCCAACCCAACCCCTCTTCCTTTCACAGCTCTTGTACCCTGAGCCATTTGAGTCCTTTACATTCAGTCAGTTATTAACATCTGCAGGTGCTTTCCAGTATTAGCAATCAGAGCCAGACCAACCTTTGTCCTTTAAAAAGCAACAGAACAGAAGTCTCAGGACGTAAGGAGAGGCTTAAAAAGATTTCTGTACTGCCCTTTTTGGAATTTTTACGTAAAAAAAAAATTAATGCACAGCTTTGTTTCAGCCATCTGCAGATGAGAGTTCTCCTTTTCTCAGGTGTATGAGGACATATGGATACTTCCTGCCACTTTTTGAGGAGAAGAACAGCTACAGAAACTGGGAAACTATCTGGTTCCAGGGAAGGCTGTACCTTGACCTCATTCCCACATCCGTTGGGCCAGAAGTGATTGGTGGGGGAAGAGCCAGCATAACCCCATCCTCTCATCTGAGGTGGGTTTAACAGGCCAATTGGCTCTGTTCTTCGTAACAACTCTATATTTAGCAAGCTGGCACAATTTTTAGACAGAGATTTCTCACAAGAACTTGGCAAACATTCCATGTTTCCTTTGCTGCAATATGTAGAATTGATATTTCTGACAAAATTGCTCACATATCTGAGTGTAACCTGTTTAGTAGTTGCATGTTGTTAATTTTATTTTTTCTTCCCCAGGGAAAAGGAAAAACTGATTTATGATATGGTATTGGTGGTTGGGGAGGGAAATCTGACCACAGGACTCCTGGAAAACCAAAGCCTGTCAAGTCCTTTTCCCTAGGGCTTCTCTTGCCCATACCTTCCCCCCTAGCCTCCTACCCATGTTTGAATCACAACCACATTACCTATCGATAATACTGGAATTGAGATCCCCTGAGTAGCCTCTGGCCCAGAGGCTCCAACTTTTCATTCATTCTGTACCACCCTACCAACTTCATCTTCTCAAACACAAAGGCATTTAAATATTAGCCTCTGGGTGAGAGGAAGGTCCTCCGTGAAAAATGTTATTTTTTCTGCACTTCACTTTACACCTGAAATACTTAAGTATTTTTAAATTAAATTGATCAATATTATGATGAGTCTTAAATATTATTTTTAGAAACTAAAGCCACTCGCTCACACATGAGTAAAAGATCAAATTGATTTTTAATACCTATTTATTGAAAATTATTTAAAAAAATAGTCCCCCTAAATTCCTAGTGTTTTTGCCCCACATCATTTTCCTAGTCTGTGAAATATTGGATTGTGGATTTTTTTCTTAATACTTTAAACAGGTAAATATAATTTAATAACTAGGAAAGAAGAGCTAAGAAAGAAATTATAAACATACCAACCAAAAAGGGTCACCTGTTAAAAAGAAAAAATAAACTATGTTGTAGTTCTTAAAAAAAAAGAAAAAAAAAAAAAAGATCTTGGGAGTCTTCGTTTTCTACTTCCATTATGACTTCATCTCTCAGTTCTGCCCTAATCAAATCATATTGCTCTGTGTTATTATCAAAACCAGCAGGAGCACTTGGGTGGCTCAGTGGGTTAAGTCTCTGCCTTCGGCTCAGGTCATGATCGGCTCGGGTCATGATCCCAGAGTCCTGGGATCCAGCCCCGCATTGGGCTCTCTGCTCAGTGGGGAACCTGCTTCACCCTCTCTGCCTGTGATCTCTCTCTCTCTGTCAAATAAATAAATAAATTCTTAAAAAAAACAAAAAAACCAGCAATCATTTATTTACTCTCAGTAGCTTTATATATATTATTTACTCTTCAAAACCATTCTATGAGGTGAGTGTTATTTTTCCCATTTTACAGATAAGAAAACTGAGGCTCAGAAATGTAGAGAGGCTTTTTCCTCCAAATCATACAATTTCCAAGTGGTAAGGCAGGACTGGGAATCTATATTTTTTTTACCTCAAAATCCACATTCTTAACCAAAGCACAGTGTGTGGCACAATTATAATGTTCAAAATCCAGCAGACATTCTTAGGTGGAACCAGGTATAATCACTGTCTTATCCTGCTTCCCTGCTTTGGAAGGTCCTCTCTTGAGAATTTTATGAACATTGAATAAACTATACTCCTTAAAAGCTAAAATAATAGCCGGGGTTCCATTTTCTGTTACTCCAAAACAAATTACAGGTATCTCTCCCTTCCCCAAACTTTGAGTTATGCCACTTTGCTTTTACAAAAGACCCATATTAGTTTGGTACAGTTTTGTTTTGTTTTGTTTTTTGTAAGAGTGAAAAGCCTCTTAAGATTTCTTTCAGTTAGCAAAAAACAGGTACTAATGTAGGTCTTTCATAAAAGTGAAATGGCATAATGCAAACCTGACTTTGTTCCATTTTGGCTTACCGAAGTTTTCAGAGAATGCTCTACCTTGAGGTAGCAGGGAAAACCTGTACTCCAAATCTACCAGCTTGAAACCACAGTATTAATATGCTCAGGAATTGTGTCAGAAATACAGACAGGATGCATAAGGCATGGCTTATCTCTGTTCCATGGCTTGTCTCTGCTCCAAGATATTTAGGCCTTAACTGGAAAGACTCAGAAGTTGTGGGAATGACTCTATGGCTGAGGGATAGAATCATCTGAAAGTGCAAGTAGATTTCCAGAATGGCTTACTAACAAGGCTGCCCAGTGATGCTCTGTCAGCTGGGGATTTAGCTGGGACTATTGGCTGGAGCCCCTACTCATGGGCTCTTCAGCTTCTCTGCCTCTGAGTAGTGGAACTTCTTACACGAAGGCTGGCCTCCCCTAGAATGAACATCTCAAGGTAATCAGGCAGAAGCTGCATGGTCTTCTCTAACCTAGCCTCTGATGTCACAGAGTGTCGCCTCCCACTGCATTCTATTGGTTAATAAGTAGTCAGCCAGGCCACCTCACCTCAAAGAGAGAGAACATAAACACCCCCTCTTGATTGAAGGGGTGTCACAGAATTTGCTGGCATGTTTTGAAATCCCTGCATTGGTGTTATGCATAATGAAAGGTCTATTTCAGTGAGAGCCGAACACTTATTCCTAGAACTCAAGTATTGGAACGGACATCTATATAAATGTTGAAGTCACCATGATGATGATAGTAGTTGGAGAGAAAGGAAGCCTATGAACCAATTGTCAGAGGCTTCAGAAAAGGAACATGAAAGAGTTCCTGATTTGGGGGTGGTGTAGGGGGAGTGTACATGGCAAGGACATGCAGGGGTAGAGGATGTCCTAGCCAGCTGATAGTTATTATCAAGCATAATCAGGTATAATCACAATCTGTTTCCTCTTGCCTCCTCAAAAAAGGAGGATTTTTCTCATAATTGCAGAGAATTAATGGTCTACCAAGGCAATGGGCATCTAAGGTAATAGCATCCATATCACTGATCCCTGTGATATTTGGAGAATGGAGAATGACAGTCCTCTCATAGAGCTGCAACAGATTCAGTGCCCTCTTCAGTGACTAGGGTTCCAATTAGGCAAAGAGACAATGGAATCCAGGTTCCAGAGGTTCTAATATTATGAGTAAGGAAGAAAGACAGCAATAGAAGAGTGACTGAAAATAAAATTCACAATGTTTATGGTTGTGAATAAAAGCAAAATACACATAGAATCGAACTAAAGGAACATTTATTGCTATCTAACACGAAGTTTAGATGGAGGTTGGTCCTGACTTCCTTTGATTCTACCAATCTGCCATCTACCATGTGTAGCAATGTCTCCCTCATGGTGCAAATATGTCTGCCCAACTCCAAGTGTCACTTCCTTAAGACATTAGCACCTACACTTGAAGCAAAGTAGAAAGAAGCAAGAAGGACCTTCTCCTCGCCTGCCTTTTTTTTTTTTTTAATGAAAAAGAGAAGGTTTTTCAGAAACCTTCAGCTGATTTCCATTGTTGCGCTTTCATCCTTGTATCAATCATTGGCATAGAGGAAGGATAGTCATGGCTAAAACTAATCATGATTCATCTCTTAGAGTGGGCACACTACTACCCAAACAACAAAATTAGGTCTGCAAGGAGAAGAAAATGGCTGCTGGGAAAGCAAGCTATAAAATCATCATGTTAAGGGATAGAGCTTCAAATAATGTGGATGTAGGAGTGTCAAGACAACGGGAGACTTGGGAAGACTTTAGTTAACCCAACTGTAAAAAGAAGAGTATGAATTCACTAATCTCCAAGGCCCTTCCCAAAGCTGTGAGACTAATATTCTATTCACAGCATTTATCATACTCATACCTTTTCTCTCATTATGGCTACTTTCTCATATTTTATCCTCCCAATTAAATTACTAGCACATTGATAGCAGGGATCTTGTTTGCTTTGTCTTTATGTTCCACATGGTCATTAAATATTTGAGAATGCAAGCAATGCCCAGCACTCCTCAAAGCTAAGTGGCTTTCTTTGTGAGAACAATCTGGTTTCTCTCAGTAGTGTCCCAAAATGAGAGATGAAAAGAAAAGGCAATCATTGTTTCCCTATTTATTGAGCACCCACCATGTGCTTTCTGCTATTGTGGAATCAGAAAAATGTAAGAGCCGTTGGCATAAATAACTCTTAAGGAGAACAGGCAAGCACATCGAACTCCATGTTGCATCTTTAAACAGGAGCAGCTGTGCTTCCTTCACTGTATTCCAGAGAGAGATATCCAGACAATGGCCTGGACACATTGGAAGAGAGATTGTTCTCTCTGTGGATTGAGCTGTAAAGAGTTAGTGGAAAACTGGGAGAAAGTGATTGACAGAGAGCAACAATGGAGGAGGGTGGGAGACAGGAGCAGCTGGGATGCCTTTTTTTTTCTTTTGAGGTATAAAACAAATCATAAATTTAATTATCATTTGGACTTAGCTAAACTGTCATTATTCAAGAGATTTTTCAGTTATGGATTCATGACTTTAAAAAATTGTTGGAGTTTTTTTTCCACTTGGCTGGGTTCCTCTGAGATTCAAATAGTCAGAAGTGATCAGATAGAGTAGATGCTTGTTACAGGAGAGAATGCATGTACTTTTAAATTTGACTCAGAGTGTTTGAGACTTAATATTACAGTTTCTACATAGTATGAGCACCACTGGACAGGGAGATTAGAGAATGCTATAGTCTCACAGACAGAATGAGCCTTCAAAATCATTGACTCTCCAATCAGAGAAAGACGATTATCATATGTTCTCTCTGATATGAGGAATTTGAGAGGCAGGGCAGGGGGTCAAAGGGAGGAAAAAAATGAAACAAGATGGGATCAGAAGGGAGACAAACCATAAGAGACTCTTAATCTCACAAAACAAACTGGGTGTTGCTGGGGGGTGGGGGGAGTTGGAAAGGGTGGTTGGGTTATGGACATTGGGGAGGGTATGTGCTATGGTAAGTGCTGTGAAATGTGTAAGCCTGATGATTCACAGGCCTGTACCCCTGGGGCAAATAATACATTATATGTTAATAAAAATAATTAAATTTTTAAAAAGTCATTGACACTCGCCACCCCTCCTTTGAGCAACCTTTCTACACCATCATCTAATAAAACTTGTGCATCTCCTGTGACGCAAATCTCCTTTGCCTCAAGGCAACCCATCTGTCCGTGAGGCCCCATAACACTAAAGAAGTCTTCTTCATATTAAATATATGACTCTATGAAGCTGCCACCCAGTTGATTTGGTAAATTCCTGAACAAGTTTAACCTTTCTTCCTCATAATAGTCCATCAGTATGGGAAAATAGGAATGTGATCCTTCTGAATCCTTCATGTCATTTGATGTAAAGGGTTCCTTTCTGTGTTCCTCTTAATGAACAGTGCCTACGAAGGCTCAAAATTCTTTTGTAAGAAACTAAGATCAGATTTTATTCTATTGCATCTGATACTTCATGCCTGTAGTTAGTAAACTGACAGGATACAATTTGTAGCATTATCAAAATGCAACATCATTTTTTTCTCCTACCTTTCCTTTAAAATGTGATCATATATGGTAAAGAAAAGTGTGATATTTTTCTTACTCTTTAGTAACAGACATTCCTAAGACCACTTTAAGTAAAACACATAGACTCCATTTAGTAATTAAAATTCCCACTTTATCAAAATCATCAATTTTACCTAACCATTATATATCTTTTCTACTTCTTTAGCTTGGGTCACCTTCATGCTGGAAGCTTGTATGCAGTAGGAAAAGGGAGGGGACTTCATATACTTCTGGTGGGTGGTGGATGGCTTATCTGTTTCTATACCTGCTAGCTAATGTCTGTCCCTTCCAGAGTTCAAGTGAATAAGATAAAAGAAAAGATCTGGAATCAGAAACCTGGCTTTGCTGTCTCTGAGTTTGGCAGATGTTGAAAGCTTTCTCTTTTCTTCTGTGGGTGTTTTTGTGTACTTTGGGTGAGAATTCATCCCCAGAGATAATTTTCCTGAAAATCTCTGAACCTTCTCACAAATATTTCTACTTTACCTTATTGTCTCAATGATCGTTTTTCGAGCCACTTCCTAGAACTCAGCATTCTCCTCCATGTTCTTGCTAGTGAGGTCCTTCCTCTCTTGCAGGTAGACAGATTAAACAGGATTCAAGAGAACCTCACATCAGTTCTCTTTTCTGTGTGGACCACCTATGGTCCACTCTTCATCTCAAGAAACTTTAGGTGCATCAGCAAGTTTTAGGCAGCCACCTCTAGCCTCAGGTATGAGTCAGCACCAATCTCCCCCATGCCCCTTGACTAACAGTTGCAATGAGTGTGCACTGAAGGTCTCCAAAGGGCTTCATGGAAACTGTTAGAGAACTCTAAAAAAACAAGTAAAGAAGGGTCCACTCATGTATTCTGCCCATTTTTTGACGTGACTATCTGTTTTTTGAGTGTTAAGTTTGAGTTCTTTATAGATCTTTGATATCAGCCCTTTGTCTGTAGTGTCATTTCCGAATATCTTCTCCCATTCCATGGGTTGCCTCTTTGTTTTGTTGACTGTTTCCTTTGCTATATAGAAGCTTTTTATCTTGATTCCTGCCTCACATTAAGGTCTTTCATTCATTTTGAGTTTATCTTTGTGTATGGTGTGAGAAAAAGGTCAAGTTTCATTCTTTTGTACATAACTGCCCAATTTTCCCAGCACCATTTATTGAAGAGACTGTTTTTCTCCCACTGGATATTTTTTCTTGCTTTGTTGAAGATTATTTGACCATAGAATTGAGGGTCCTTATCTGGCATACAAATCACTAAGAGACACATGAAAAAATGTTCATCATCACTAGCTATCAGGGAAATGCAAATAAAGACCACATTGAGATACCACTTTATACCAGTCAGAATGGCCAAAGTCAACAGGACAGGAAACAACCAGTGTTGGAGAAATTGTGGAGAAAGAGGAACGCTCTTACACTGTTGGTGGGAATGCAAGTTGGTGCAGCCACTTTGGAAAACAGTGTGGAGATTCCTCAAATAATTAAAAATACAGCTACTCTATGACCCTGCAATTGCACTATTGGGTATTTGCCCCAAAGATATAGATGTAGTGAAAAGAAGGGCCATCTGTACCCCACTGTTCATAGCAGCAATGTCCACAATCACTAAACTGTGGAAAGAGCCAAGATGCCCTTCAACAGAGAGATGGATAAAGAAGATGTGTTACATATATAGAATGGAATATTACACAGCCATCAGAAAGGAGAAGTACCTAACTTTTGTATCAACATGGACTAGACTGGAGGAGATTATGCTGAGTGAAATAAGTCAAGCAGAGAAAGTCAATTATGATATGGTTTCACTTACTTGTGGAACATAAGGAATAACATGGAGGACATTAGGAGAAGGAAAGGAAAATTGAATTGGGACACATTGGAGGGGGAGACAAAGCCTGAGAGACTGTGGACCCAGAAGCAAACTGAAGGTTTTGGAAGGGAAGGGAGTGGGGAGCCTGGTGGTGGTTATTAAGGAGGGCATTTACTGCATGGAGCACGGGGTGTGGTGCATAAACAATGAATCTTGGAACACTGAACAAAATATAATTAAATTAAGATGTTAAAAAAAAAACTGGTAATGATGTCCTAATTGGACATTTTTAAAAAAAAGAAAAAGAGGGAGTAGAAATAGGAGGGCTGAACAGGAAGTTGTGCTCCAAAGCAACCCAGCAGTGTTGTTGT
This sequence comes from Mustela erminea, assembly GCF_009829155.1. Classification (NCBI taxonomy): domain Eukaryota; kingdom Metazoa; phylum Chordata; class Mammalia; order Carnivora; family Mustelidae; genus Mustela; species Mustela erminea. The sequence goes on along the minus strand of NC_045619.1, from coordinate 22,873,514 downwards.
TGTTTTTGTTTTGTTTGTTTGTATAGGATGGCTTGGCCTCTGGGCAGTCCAAAAATGGAACTGCAAAGAGGAAACACCAAAAGAAGCCCATGATCTCTGCTCAGAGAACCAAGAGGCATGGTTACAAAAATCTATCTATCTATCAATCTATCATCATCTTAAAATGCATAGGACTATACACCACAAAAAAAAAAAAAAGAATTTTACCACATGTAAACTAAAAATAACTTTAAAAAAGGAAATCACTTTCCCATGATATTCTTCTTCCCACAGTTTAGGACATTGACCTAAAATGGAGCCATTTTGCTCACCCAGGAAAGAACAACATTCTCCAAGGATGGCAGAGCCATGGCATTTGCAGCAAGCTGCCCCAGCAGTCTGGACTACCCTCTATAGAACCTACTTTTTGTAGCAACTTCACTTCCACCCTACCTCATCGAACCTCTATTGCTTTTCACATGGGCTCCTACTAAGCTACGTCTGCTCCATACATCATAGGTGCAGGCAACTTGTTTAGGCTTGGCAGGACCCTGCATACTCAGTCCTGTTAGGGGCAACTTGTCCTCCAAGTCAATCTAGACTAGACTGGATCCAGAGTCTGCTCTCCAATTTATTTGGCATTCCCTCCAAGTGAGTTAAATCAGAAAATTTAATATTGATAAAGGCACCAATAAATATGTTGATTAGGACTAGGAGAGAGCCACAGGACACCGTTGATCTCTACTTCAATGAGAAAAGGAGAGGCTGGAGCATGCTTACCAAAGTATGGAGAACTAATTAAAAATTTGGGGTGGAATTTCTGTCCATGCTGATAGAAATCACCTTAGTTGTCAACCAAATTATCAATCTACCTATTTATGTCAGGTCTAGCTTATTTCCCCCCCCATTTTACCCACAAAGAAAATGGGAGATTTTTTGTTAGCGACTTGCTAAAATGAAAATGTACTCTATCTCTCGTGCTTCTCTGGCATTCTAGTTTTCAACAAGGTGAATAAGAAATGAATTTAGCCAACATTAGATTTATTTTTCATATACTCTTATTTGGTCTTGGGACAAACTTCCTCTAGTGGCTAGGCACACAATATAATGATCATTTCCAAAATCTTGTTCAGGAGCAAGTGTACTAGTTGAGGTCTGTTAAGTCTATGCTTTACCCTGTTTTGAAAATAAGAATACTTTTTTCTTATTGTCCATAGTTCTCTGGCACATCCCTTTTCCTCTTTATTCCTCAACAATAATCAGGAGCAGTTCAGTGACCCGACTTGCAAGTTCTCCACAGCTGTGAGAAATAATTAATCTGAGTTCATGTGGAAAAAAAAAAAATGTTATTTGAAGTACCTGAGTTATCTGTCTTTCAAACTCTTTGTCCAACTGAGGTTTCAGTTCCTTCATATTAGAGTTCATTTATTCATATCTCATTCATCCATTCAACACATATCTACTGAGAGCCTCCTCTGTGACTGGCATTAATGGAAGTGCTGAAGATTCAGCAGAGAACCAAACAGACCAAAATCCCTCAAGGAGTTTACATTTAATCAAATAAAAGTATAAAATTATAGAGTGTCAGATAAGAATGAGTTTTATGGAAATAAATATTTTAGGGAAAAAGAGGCTTTCCTAAGTGTGAAATTAAAATTTTTAAAAGGATGATTAAAAAAAAAAAGTTGTCAAAATATATTCATTTGAGCAAAGCATTGGAGAAAGTGAAGGAGTAAATCATGCAGATCTTTGGGGTGGAAAGTTCCAAGTAAAGGAAGCAACAAACACTAAATCTTCAAGACATGCCCAGCACATTTGAGACAGTGTTGCTGGAGAGGAATGAATGAGTGGGAGAGAAGTAGGAAACAGGACAGGAAGGTGGTGGGCAAAAGACCACAAAGGGGAGAATCAGTTGCAAGAAACTTTACATGTAATTTACCCTGTGGGGAGTTTCTGAGCAAATTTAAGCTATTATTGCCATATCATATTACTCTGCCTCCCTTTCTGATGAGCCTATTTTTTATTTATTGAATTATTAAATTTTATTAAGTACCCACAATGTGCCAGATGCCATTGTAAACAGTGTATGAAGCTCCCAGGAACCTTACAGTGTACTGGGAAGTTATCTTAAACTCTGACCAAGAAGGCAAAGAGTGCTTTGAGCAGAGTACTGACTTTGGATGACTTAGGTTTTAAAAGGATCTTTCAGACTGCCATGCTAAAAATAGATTCTAATAGGACAGAGAGGAAACAGGGAAAACAATTAGAAGGATGTTGAAATAATTCAGGCAAAACACGATGCTTCAACCAGGATAGTAATGGAGAGACACTGCCAGATTCTGGGTTCATTTTGAAAGTAGCATTTCCAGGATGGAGGAAGGAGTTTCCAGCATGGATCCAAGTTTCCAAATTTTTGTGTCCTCCTCTGGGGGATCATAAAGAGTCACCATTTACTGAGCAGGAAACAACAGAGGAAGAGGAGATTTGAGTGAGAAAAGGATCAGGGGTTTTTGTTTGTTTGTTGTTGTTGTTTTTTTCAGACATTTTAATGTAGTGGGTTTATTATATATGTGAGTGGAGATGATGAATAGACAAGACTTGGGAAATGTCCATGTTAGAGATAGAAATCTGGGATTCATAAGCATATAGATGAAAGTTGAAAGTGTGAAGCTCTATAAAGTCACCAAGGAAGTGAGTGAAGAGAAAAAGAAGCTGCCTGAGCTCTGAGTCTTGGGGCACTTGAATACTAACAGCTGTGGGAGATGAGGAGAAACCAGCAAAGAAGACTGAGAGGAAGCCATCAGGGAGGGGAAAAAAGTAGTCAAGAGAATGATGTGTATGAAGTCAAGTGAAAAATCAAGGACAGAGTGAGAGTAACTGATAGGAAAATTCAGGCATGGACTAAAGCCTGCTTACATGGAGGTCACCTGTGGCCACACACACCTTGGTAGTGGGCTGGCTGTGCAAATCTGATTGGAGGCAGTTCCAAAAAGAATCAGAAGAGAAGGACTGGAGCAGGAGGAATAGGCATCCCTTTCTGTAAACTGTGCTAACAGGGAGCAGAGAAATAGGATGAGGAAGATAAGGCATCAAGGTGGGTTTTGGGTTTGTTTCTTTGTTGTTTATTGTTTTTAAGAAAGAAAAAAATCACATCTTTGCATGATGCTGGAAATGAACTTATAGAACCTCCCCCCCAAAAAGTATAACTTTTATACAGAAAAAGAGAAATTTCTGGAATATTGTCCTTGCATAGGTAAGGAAAGGGATCAAATGGGCATAAGGAAAGATTACTTTAGATGGAGCTTCCAGCTCCCATTCCAAGTCTATCACAGGGTCCCTCATCTTGTAGTTTTCTTATTCTCACATTTCAGACATGCTGCTGCTCTCCCTAAACAAGCTTCAAGGTTTTCACCCCTCCCACTGATCAGACTCCTGGATGATTGTGCATTTATTCATACTCTTTGAGCCTCTTCATTGTTTCAGGGTAACCCTAAGCATCTGAGATGAAGCAAACAGGACAAAAAAGGCTCCTATCCTCCAGAACCTTGCTCTAACAGTAGGTAGAGATGCCATAGCATCTGCGCATGAAGAAGTTGAGTCCAGATAGTGGTGAGTGCAGAGACAGAACCATCCTGGAGTAAAAGGAGTGAGAGCTTATTTAGAATGAGCTGAGAATGGAAATCCTGCAACGCAACACATGAGCTGCAACTTGAATTTTGAGGAAAAAAAAAATCTATTGTTGGTGGAGAACAATAGATGGGGTGGAAGATGGGGAGAGCAGCAATGCAAGGGGAACAAATGGGAAAAACAAAAGAAGGCTGATGTAATTGGAGTGTAGTGAACAAGAGATAGGATGTGTGGAGGAGGTGCGGTGGGGAAAGGTTTGGGCTTTGTTCTTCATGGGAAGTTGACTTAGCCTGAATGTTTGTGTCCCCCTACAAAATATATATGTTGAAATTTTAATTCCCAGTGGGATTGTATTAGGAAGTGGAGCTTTGAGGGGTGATTAATTAGATCACAAGTCTTCATGAATGGGATTAGTGCCCTAACAAAGAGACCTTAGATATCTTCCTTGCCCCTTCCGCGGTATGAAGACTCATTAAGAAGACAATTGTAAATGAACCAGGAAGTGGGCTCTCATCAGACACCAAATCTGCCAGTATCTTGATCTTGGACTTCCAGCCCCAGAACTGTTTGTTATTCAAGCCACCCCATCTACAGTAGTTTTGTTACAGCAGCTCCAATGGACTAGAACAGAGGGAGACTGAATTGTATGCTAAGTCATTGGTGAATCATGAGCCTGACCACATACATGTTTTAAAGAGATCCTTCTGGATACTGTGTAGGAAATGACCGTAATAGAAGACTGGAAGCAAAAAGAATACGTAAAAGGTTTCTGTAGTCCTCTAGGCAAGAGACAGGAGAGGCTTGTTCAAGAAGAGTGACCGTAAAGATGGAGAGGGTTGGACGGACTCGTTTTCTATTTCAGGGGTTTAACCGGAATGACTTGCTGAGGAATTGGATGTGAGGAGTAAGAGAATAAGAGGAATCCACAAAGGTTCCTAAGCATTTGGCCTGAGTCACTGGGTCAAGCTGTTATTACAGAGATGGGAAAACAACCCAGGGGAGATTGGTTTGGGGGAACAGTTAAAACCTGCAATTCCATTTTGGACTTAATTTGGAAATACCTATCAAACATCCAAATGGAAATAGTTAGTAGGCAATTAGCTATAATAAATAAAGATAGCTGACCCTTCTACTGTGTTTACTATGAACTAGGCATGGTTCTCATCACTTCACAAACATTAAATCAGCATAAATTGCATTTACATAGCAATGACTGGGTGAGTTTGTCGAGGGAGAAAAAAGACAGATGAAGAAGGAGGCTCAGGAATAAGCCCTGAATCACCAGCATTTAGAGGTCAGTTAGATGCCCGTCTTCCCAAGATCCTCAGGTAAAAGTTGCTGGTTATGGGCTTTTGCATAATAGATCAGAATTCCAAATCCTATTTGTTGACAACATCTGCACAGACAGCTGCTTCCCTCCCATCTCCTGGTCTGTCTTCCAAAGTCCCAGGCATCAGTGGGAGGAATTCATGTAAATACCAGCTGTATACATAAGACTTTCTGTTTTCTGTCTAAAAAATTATTGTCTCCAAGGATGCTTCCCCAGTCTTAGATTGCTGTTTATCTCTATTTGAACTTCCCCCCACGTCCCCAATGTACTTCAGTGCGAAAACGTATTAAGTTTCAGCAGGCTCTCCACCACATGTTGGCTACATACTTCAGGTTATGCTTCTAAATTGGCCTTTCTGGGGAAAAATTCAGCCAACTTCATCACCAAATATATAGCTAATTTTTTCTTCCTAGGATAAGTTTTGGCCTTCATCAAAACTCTGTTGTCTAGTAAGTTACCTGCTTAACTGAGTACTAGCACTAACATATATAATTCACGTTTCTTCCACTTGAAAAGTAAGGTTGTCAGTTTCCCTTTAGAGGAAAAACCATAGCCTATAGCATCAGTCCCAAGGGAAACTGGGTTAGTGAGAGTTAGTGGTCTGCTCGGTGGATGCCAGGACCATTCTCGAGAAAGCAACCATAAAGAGTTTCCCTCTTACTACTCCCTAATCAGCAGATGCTTCTATACAGAAAAACAGCTCCTACTACACAAATGCCAATGCACTGCATTCTTAGGACTAATTTAATAGCACTTACTTGAACCACACTTAATGATGTGGTCCAAATGCTTAAATGGTAGGGTGCATTATCTTTTTTTCCACTATTTTATTATTTGAGGAGATCAGACTTGGCTTCTATTTATGATCAGCTCCAAGAGACTTAAAAGGGGCTTTGATTCCAAAGTATATACATAAATCGTGTGGGTTATTTTTTTTTTTCTCTTGGAGATGATGAAAGGCCAATATTTTTCTTTTATGTTTCAACACTAAACAGAAGCCCTTCTGAAATTTTTTAATAGCAGTTCTTATTAATTACAAGTGAAGGCTTAAATAGGGTTTAAATAAGAGGAACCAAAATGATCATGTTAGTGGCAGTACTCCATGTATATTTCTTATATTGTTCTTCCTGCTTGCAAATTCTCTCTCCATATAGATATATAGATGATACAGATATAGATATAGATACAGTCCTCTCTCTCTCTTTCTTCCTCCTTCCCTCTCTCATTGTTTCCAATTTTTATCCTTGTCCCATGACATTTCTCTCTCTGATAGCATCGTTTCTGACCTCTTCCCTGGAGTTTTCCTGCCAGCTTCTCACCATGGCATCCAGGACGTATCCAACAGGGAAATCATTCTGAAAATGAATCTGAAAGCAAGGCTTTGGTTCATCAAGGAGATAATACAAGTCAGAAAATGTCTCATCTAATTCTCTGGATTCTGCCTATAATCTGCCATAACATATCGAACTCCTGACTTTAAATCAGAACCTGAAATGGATCCAGGATGTACATATTTAAATGGAAATCTCTAGGGGTTTTCTTCTTTCATATAAATTAATATCTTGATTTTCTGCCAGTTTGGTATATGGATTTCAGATGCCTGATGAATTGATTTTTTTTTTAAAGGACTATAGAAATAACCTACTGTGGCATGTCTTTATTTGGGAAAACAACATCTAATTAGAAAACTGCTTCATTATTACTTAAAGCATGTGATAAATTAGGTTTGTGCTATATCTCTTAGCCTAAATATTTTACAAATCCTTCGGTATATTTTTAGGTGGAAATTTAATATGCAGAGCTACAACATTTTATGGGGAAACAACTGATCCCCCGGGGTTAAGTATTTTAACATCTTAAGTAAATGTAAATTTTTAAAACGGATCTAGGACAATAAACTGGCATAATTGTATGTTGGAAGAAAGCCCTCAAGGGCGTAAAGCCCGAGTTTTGAAGGAACAATCTAGGATTTGGGAACAGCTGCGGGGGCAAAAGGCCTCTAATGAATATACACAAAGTATCTCTTCAATCCCCAAATTTATGAGGATAAGGCAGCTAGAGTAGACTGGATGAAATTTCACATGAAGGGGGTGGAGTGTTGGTATTTCCAAAGCAGAAGGAAACTCCTGTGAAGAAAACTACTAAGAAACTTCATCATATGGGGCCCCTGGGTGGCTCAGTTGGTTAAGCATCTGACTCTTGGTTTCAGCTCAGGTCATGATCTCAGGGTCATGAGACTGGGCCCTGCATCAGGCTTTGCACTGGATGTGGAGCCTGCTTAAGAGTCTCTTTTCTCCCTCTCTCTATCTCTAATTAAAAAAATAAATAAAATAAAATAAAATAAAAAATATATATATACATACACACACACATATATGAAAATATATATATGAAAAAAAATATATATGAACATATATATATATATATATATATATATATATATATATATAATATGTTCATATTTAACCTACTTCAATAACTCTGTTTTTCCTAATGGTCTGTTTATGATTTTTAAACCCATGAATTATTTTGATTTTTTTTTAATAAGAAAGTTAGCATAAAAATTATTCTGACAGTCTGTTCTGGATCTCCTCAAAAAACAAAAAACAAACAAACAAAAGAAACCCCTGAAAACAAAAACAAAAACAAAAACCCTAACATCCCTCCCTAGAGGCTTCCAGGAAAGAGGAAGAGAATTCTTCTAACCCAAGAGGCCTTCCTGGCACCCTGTAGCTGCCAGGGTTAGAGCTCCCCTGTTTTCAGCTTTACTAACTCTCTTGAATTCTTCTTTATTAATTCATTATTTGGCACATCTTGTACAATGTATCTTCCCCACTGGACTATTCCAGGAATTCAGGAATCATGTCTATCTGGTTTACTTGTCTTAGGTGAGACTCTATACGGCACTGAATCTGTGTTTTTAGGAATATCTGTTGAATGAAAAAAAAAAAAAAACAAAGGAGCATTCTCTTATATAGACATAGACCCCAAGGAAGTTGGAAGGTTGAGAAGGGAGCCACATAAGAAGGGTAAAAACAGTAAAATCATCATCAAAGATGACAACACAGTCACCTCCTATTAACTACTCACTCTGAGCATTATTGGCTAATGATTAAGAACACAGGCTCTATAACAAATAGCATGGAGGACAAGGGGAGATAGAGAGGAGAAGGTAGTTGAGGGAAATTGGAAGGGGAGGTGAACCATGAGAGACTATGGACTCTGAAAAACAATCTGAGGGGTTTGAACGGTGGTGGGGTAGGAGGTTGGGGAACAAGGTGGTGGGTATTAGAGAGGGCATGGATTGCATGGAGCACTGGATGTAGTGCAAAAACAATGAATACTGTTACACTGAAAATAAATATTTAAAAAATGGAAAAATAAAGAAATATTTATCAACAGAGGAAAAAAAAAAAAAAAGAACACAAGCTCTGCAGTTCATCTGCTTGGGTTTGAAACCTGTTGCTACTATCTCCTGGCTACGTGACAGCAAGCCTGTTATGTAAGCACTCACTCACTCTCTCTTTGTCTCTCTCTGACCCACTTTCCCTATCTATAAAATGAAGACTTTAATGTCATTTTACCTCTCAGGGCCATTGTGAGCGTTAACTGAAGTGACCCTTAGGAAGGGGTTAGCACAGCATCAAGCACTCAGTGAGGAGTGTGTGTTAAGCACTGGGCTGGAGCTCAGTGAGCTCTTAAAAGAAATACTATAGCACAGGTGTTCCTATCCGCAGTTTGTGGAGAATTGCCCTAGGTCATTCAGGGGGTAAATCCTGGAACTAGGATTATATCAGGGCATGGCTGGTATAACCCAAGGTATGGTCTTTGCACTGGTTTCACTGACTCAGAGAACGTTACTCATCAACTAAGTACTAACTACTACCATAATTCAGAAATGATATGCTGGCTGGTAAGAGGGAGATATGGCCAGCCACACAGCAAGAACTGAGTCCAGTGTTAAAAGACAAAATCTTTCAAGGAGCTCCAGATCGCTGGCCTATAGCTGGCAAGATGGTGGAAGCCTTTGTCTGTTGCTGAGGTGGTCACCAGGAGCGTTCCCACCCAGCCACAGAGGACACTTCCAAAAGAGTTCACTCATCTCTCCCCAGACTTTAGAACTGGCTAGGGACAAATGAACTGTAGTACCAGCAAGGTGCCAATGAACTAATAATTCACTTAAGGTATCAACAAACTTGGGTTGGATTAAATAAAACAGGAGCAGAAAATCTAAAAGGCAGCTATCTCCCACTGAGTTAGGAAAAGGCTGGAGTAAATTAATGAAGTATCCATGCAGTTAAATCGTTAATCAAGACAGCTCATGGTTCAAACTAAGCTAGAGTGTTGTTGTTTCTATCTTGTCATCAGTTTGACATTTTTCCTCCATTATGAGTCACTGTCTCTTCTGAGTGTGCCGGGCTGGAGACGTAAGTGTTGATTTTTAATGATTCCGCATGTGTAGGCCTAGCTCTGTGTTAATCAGGAATAAGTAATGTTTCTTGTGGAAATACAGAGTTTTGGAGATAGCCAGCCAGAAATGGGTTTGCATTCTAATTCTGCATTCACTAGCTTTAAAAAAAAGGTCCTCAATATTCCTGAGCTTCCGTTCCTGATAAATTGAGGATGTGACTTCATAGTGCTATGGTACAAATTAAATTAAATAGCATATATAATTGTCAATACAAAGAAACAAGCATCCCCTGACAATGTTCCCAGCATTTTTAATAACCTTATCTGCCAGTTATTTTATGGAATCATTACAGTGACCCAATATGGTCACTAGTTGCTTAGCAGTATTCCTGACCCCTACCTGTGATGTACCAACAGCATACCCTTCTCCAGTTCTGATGATCCAAAATGTCTCCAGACAGCAGAAGGCATGAACAGATATTTCTCAAAGAAGACATATAGATAGCCAACAGATTCATGGAAAGGTGCTCAGCATCACTTATCATCAAGAAATGCAACTCAAAACTACAATGAGATATCACCTCACACCTGTCAGAATGGTTAAAATAAAAAATAACAACAACAACAAATGTTGGCAAGGACGTGGAGAAAGAGGAACCCTTTTGCGCTGTTGGTAGGAATGCAAACTGAGGCAACCACTGTGGAAAACAATATGGAGTTCCCTCAAAAAGTTAAAAATAGAGCTCCCTATGATGTAGTAATCACACTACTGGCTATTTACCCAAAGAATACAAAAACACCGATTCAAAAAAATACATGCACCTGTATGTTTATTGCAACATTATTTACAATAGCTAAGAAGCATCCCAAGTGTCCACCAATAGGTGAATAGCTAAAGAAGTTGTGGTCTACATATACAATATTATTATTCAGCAATAAAAAAGAATGAAATCTTACCATTTGCAACAACGTGGTTGGAGTTGATCAGAGAAAGACAAATATCATATGATTTCACTCGAGTATATGTGGAATTTAACAAGCAAAACAAAAAAGAGAAAAGGAGACAAACCAAAAAATAAACTCCTAACTATAGAGAACAAATTAATGGTTACCAGAGGGGTGGTGGGTGGGGGGATAGGTGAAATAGGGGAAGGGGATTAGGAGTACATTTATCTTGAAGAGCACTGGATATTATATAAAATTGTTGAATGACTACATTTTGTACCTGAAACCAATATAATGCTGTATGTTAACTATATGGAACTAAAATTCAAAATCAAGTCTCCAGACATTCCAAGTATCCGTTGAGAGAGTAAAATCAACCTTGGCTAAGAACCACTATTGTAGGAAAATAAGTATCCAAGTAGATTAAGAGAATGTGGTAAGGACAATGAGCAGCATTAAGAATCTGCTTGATGCTTATGGATTTATATTATGATTGGGTTGTTTTCTCTAGTCATATTCAACTATACAGGTGGAGATATGGAACAAAGAGTAGGATTTGGCCAGAATTGGGTGTTTCCAGTTGAATGCTAGAGGAATATATGGGCTAGGGGCTAAACCATAAAAGTGAATATGCTAAATGTCCTACAGCGATTAGGACAGTCCCTCACAATAAATAATTATCTGGTCCAAAATGGTGACAGGACCAACATTAAGAAACCTCATCCTAGAGACTTGTTGCTCAAAGTGTGGTCCATGAAACAATGACGTCTGCGTCACCTGAGATCTTATTTGAAATGTAGCATTTCAGCCCCCACTCTAGATTTACTGAATCAGAATCTGCATTTTAACAAGATCCCTGGGTGATCTCCAAGCACACTGAAGTTTGAGAAACTCCTTTCAGGCCATCATGGCTCCTCTCGTATATACAACACCTGCTCCCTTCCTTTACTCTCACCTGAGCCTTCTTTGCTACTGAGAACACTGAGGCATTCAAAGGTATCTAAAAAATGCTTCCACCATCTAAGAGCCCCATGCAATGATGTCTGTCTACCTAGGAAAGATTTCAGGGAGGAGTATAGCGATGAACTGTGGTAAAGAGGACTGTTAGAACATGAGAGGGCGAGGGATACTGAGAATATGAGGTTAACCCAATATAGATCTTAGGGGTATTAAAGTAGTATTGGAGTTCAGACACTAAAAGGAGAGAGCTAGAGAGATGGTGGACAGCAAAGATGAAAGATAGAAATGAAGATTATGGAGTACATGCAATTATTGGTAATGAAACATCTGGGCATGATACTGGTGACTGAGATATGTTCAAAGATATAACCACCAGAGAAGAGGTCAAAGAGCAAAGAGGCCAGAATTTAGGAACTCTCATCTATGTGAATTTTGAAGTTTCCAAGAATTTTGTCAGGAGGGGCATTAAGGAAAAGGAGTGATGAGTCAAAACCTTCAAGGAACAAAGTGAGAGTGTTCTGGGGTGAGGGGTCCCTTCCATCATAACAATGAGGGGGAGGAGAAAGTGATATAGTGGGATGACATGAGTTGGGTCAAAAGTGGGTGTTCCTAGGAAGAAGAAAGGATAGTGGTCCGAGGGCAAGGAGGACACCATCACACCCCATCCCCACCCCCAGGCTCAAATGAGAAGCAGAATCCTCAGAAAAGAGTCAGATTTCAGTTAGAACAGGAGGTTGAAAAGAACATACAGGGGGAAAAAATGGGACACAGGGAGATCATGAGCTTCAGATAGCACAAAGGACAGATTCTGAATGTTGAGGAAGGATGGAAAATGGCATCAAATATAGAGTATGTGAGGAAAAGAATCCATAGGAAAGGCAGTAACCAGGGAGTCTTCAGTTTCTATAATGCTTGATATATAAAGATGGATAGATGAGATGGTCATCCACATTGTCACCCAAACTGGGACATTTTGAGGAGTGGGGGAGGGTGGTCATACTAGGCAAACCAGGATATATTCCTTCTTGCTTAAAGGTCATGATAGGGTTGATTATGACAATCTCTTTGGCAGATTGTGATGGTAAGAATGTAAGTGTTGGCAATTGAAAATGGGTGTTCCAGAAACACGAAGCTTTCTGCAACCCTAAATGTATTTCTTCAAGTCCAGAAGGAGGCTAGAAGAGGATTCAGTATTGTTGAGGTCCCCTGAGCTCCAAGTGGCCAGTTTCACCTACAGATTAAGAAATGCCAACAGAAGAGACTTTTTTTTGTTGTTAACTGTTTTCAGCATAAAACTACTCGATGATAAGAAAAATATTTTCAAAATATTTTCAGCAAAATAGTCAAAATGTTTGCATGGGTCACACACCCAGAAGCAGCAGGAGCCCACTGAATATTTGTAGTTCTTATCTACTATTTGAGCGCCTTTCAAGGGGAAAAAAAACAATGAGGCCCTCTAGTGGCCAGAGTATTTCCAGGTAGTCAGTTATAACATCACAAAACGAGATGGAAAGAAATACAGCTATGTACCGAAGAATGAAACTTCACCATTCCTTTACACCATACACAAAGATAAACTCAAAATGGATGAAAGACCTCAATGTGTGGCAGGAATCCATCAAAATCATAGAGGAGAACATAAGCAAAAACCTCTTCAACATTGACCACAGCAACTTCTTTCAAGACATGTCTCCAAAGGCAAGGGAAACAAAAACAAAAATGAACTTCTGGGACTTCATCAAGATCAAAAGCTTCCGCACAGCAAAGGAAACAGTCAACAAAACAAAGAAGCAACCCACGGAATGGGAGAAGATATTTGCAAATGATACTACAGACAAAGGGCTGATATCCAAGTTCTATAAAGAATTTCTCAAACTCAACAACCAAAAAACAAATAATCAGGTCAAAAAATGGGCAGAAGACATGAACAGATGTTTCTCCGTAGAAGACACACAAATGGCTAACAGACACATGAAAAAATGTTCATCCTTGTTAGCCGTCAGGGAAATTCAAATCAAAACCACACTGAGATACCACCTTACACTGTTAGAATGGCAAAAATTGACAAGGCAAGAAATAACAAGTGTTGGAGAGGATGTGGAGAAAGGGGAATCCTCTTACACTGCAGTGGGAATGCAAGTTGGTATAGCCACTTTGGGAAACAGTGTGGAGATTCCTCAAAAAATTAAAAATTGAGGTACCCTATGACCCTGCAATTACACTACTGGGCGTTTACCCCAAAGATACAAATGTAGTAAAAAGAATGGCCATATGCATCCCAATGTTTATAGCGGCAATACCCAAAATAGCCAAAGTGTGGAAGGAGCCAAGATGTCCTTCTATAGATGAATGGATAAAGAAGATGTGGTCCATATATACAATGGAATATTACTCAGCCATCAGGAAGGATGAATACCCACCTTTTCCATCAGTGTGGTTGGGACTGGAAGAGATTATGCTAAGTGAAAGAAGTCAAACAGAGAAACACAATTATCACAGGTTTCACTTATTTGTGGAACATAACGAATAGTATGGAAGACTTAGGAGAATGAAGGGAAGAATGAAGGGGGGTGAATCGGAGAGGGAGACAAACCATAAGAGACTATGGACTCCAAGAAACAAACCAAGGGTTTTAGAAGGGAGGGGTTGAGGGATGGGTTAGGTCAGTAATGGGTATTAAGAAGGGCATGGGTTGCATGGAGCACTGGGTGTTATACACAAACAATGAATCATGGACCACTACATCAAAAAAACTAATGATGTACTGTGACTAATATAACATAATAAAAAAAAAATCCACCCCTCCAAAAATTTCCTAATCAAAAAAAAAAAAAAAAAAGAAAAAGAAAGAAAGAAAGAAAAGGAATATGGGCCATCATCTGATCGAGACACTTGCCTCTAGTTAAGTAAACATGCGTAAAGGATCAGGACTATACATGTCATAGGGGTTCTATGAAGGCTATAATTAACTCTAAGACTAGCGGTTGATTCTTATCCAACAGACACTCTTGCTGTGGATGCTGCCACTGGAAACCACTCAACCACACACACACTACCACACATCCTCACCCCCTACCCCAGATATGGAGTTTGGAGAGGACTATTTAGGCATCAGACCATTTAAAACCATGTAGGCTAAATTTAAGATCTCCATCTTTTTCTAGGTGCAATGGAAAGCCACTGAAATATTCCAAGCTGAGAGATGCTGGGGGTGGGGGTAGTGTCATGTTCAAATTTTCATTTCAGGAAGATTCCTCTGGATGCAGGGTGGAGAGCAGTCTGGGTAGTGGGGAACAGTCTGGGTAGTGGGGGCACAGAGTAGATTCAGAGAGCTCAGTGATGTGGTTTTTATGGTAGGAAACATGAGGGGTAGGATTAGAATGGGTTAGGCTAGTGGAGGTGAGGAGATGGAAGGAACAGATTCAAGAGATGTTAAAGAGTAAACTCAACGGGACCTGCAGGTATATTTCATATGAAGAATGAAAGAAGGGAAGGATAAAGATGACACCAGATTTGGAATATGCAGTGTTCACAGAGAAGACACCGCCTGGAGGTAGGGCTGGGGCAGAGCCTGAGTTTGATTCTGGATAGAGTTTGTTGGCATTGCTTCAGTTCAGACATACTATCAGAGTACTGAGTAGACACACATACTGGCTAGCAGCAACGATGAGAGGCCTGGGCTGAAGACAGCATAGAGTGAGTCTCTGCATAGGACTCTATTCTAATCTTTGCATGGGGGAATATTATGTTTGTTTCCTTGCTTACTTGGCAAATAATGGGTTGACTGACTGATTGATTTTGATTGATTTTTTGGCTGTCTAGAATAAAAGCCCCTTCCTAATTGTACCCTGATCCCTTTGTGAGACTGTGTGGAGGGTTCCACCATAGAGATCAAAGGGTTTGACCAAAGTTCCCCTCCATTCAACACTGCCGTGAGGTGGGATGGGCTGTGACTTAGTCTCAGCCAGAGGGTTACTCTTTGCCAGAGCCCACC
This sequence comes from Mustela erminea, assembly GCF_009829155.1. NCBI lineage: Eukaryota > Metazoa > Chordata > Mammalia > Carnivora > Mustelidae > Mustela > Mustela erminea. Next base: position 22,858,269 of record NC_045619.1, on the reverse strand, counting down.
TATGACCCAAGGCTGTGGGGCCAGGTGGAGGTCACTCACCAGCCTGACAACAACCCAAAAGGCTTTGAGCCCAGTTTGTTTCTACCTCAGAGTCTTTGCTCTTGTGAGGAATCATTCCTTGTAAGGAACTTGCCCAGTGAGAGGCCAGTTCCTGGTGCCCAGACCTGGATTCTTGCCTTGTATCCAAACGTCCCATTGGCTCTGCAAGCCTCTCATATCTTCACATATTGTTCTGTTTTTGTTTTTGCTTAAATGGAGCGGTTAGCTGAAATTAAAAACTCCAACTGATACCTCTCCTTTCTATTTATGTTTCTTTCTTTCTCTTTCTCCAATTTCCCTAAAACTTTTTGTATGCTGAGTCCTTCTTTCTGACTGCCTATCTCCCTACTCCCAACATCCTTTCTACACTCCATTATTCTCTTTACCTTTCCCTCCACGGACCTCCACTCTCCTGCCCTATCTGGTCACCATATCAAACTAGGGATTCAAGGTTGAGAAGTAGGGTGAGTACTGACTTCCTAACATCAAGATTTAAAACTTCTGACAAGTTGGAAAGAGAAGCTGAAATTAATGCAATGAAATTTAATTGAGATAAATGCAAATTCCTGAGCTTAGCTTCTAAAATAAGGTACAGAAGATGAACAAGCATTGGTTCCACAGCCAATTCTATTAAAAAAATAAAAAAACCAGTAAGTGGGATTGCCAGATAAAATATGTGGGGCATACTTATACTAAATAATTACTCATTGTTTGTCTGAAATTTAAATGTAACTGAGTGTTGTGTATTTTATGGGTAAATCTGGAAGCCTTACTCTTGAGGTTTTAATTGATTGAAACCTCAGTATAGGCCTCCAGACATGGGTCCCTTGGCAAGTAAATCAATATTGTAGTATGACCGGAAGGATGATAACTACATGAAAGAGTTCCAGGATTTGGGCCCCTGGGTGTCTCAGTCAGTTGGGTGTCTGCCTTTGGCTCAGGTCATGATCTCAGGGTCCTGGGATCAAAGCCCACATCTGGGCTCCCTACTCAGCAGGGAGTCTGCTTCTCCCTCTCCCTCTGCTTCTTCCCCTTTTTGTGCTCTCTCTCTCTCTCTCTCTTTCTCTCAAATAAATAAATAACATGTAAAAAAAAAAAAAAAGGATCCCAAGATTCACTGAGCTCAGGGGAGCACACACTGAGTGCTCTGGGCTTCTTCAGGCTCCGCTGTTGGAGAGAGGCTGGTGAACCGATGGGCAGGGAGAATGGGAACCACGTGTTCGGTGGAATAACTGAAAGAACATGGGAAAGGAAGACCAAAGTGGGTCATGTCACCAAAAACTCCAGAGGGACCCAGACTCTTGCCTTTTCTTCTCTGCCTGGTTCTCCAACTTCTCTTAAATTCTAGCAGCCTAATGGCTCATCAAGAAATTTGTCTTCTTTTTAGGCTTGCCAGAGTCAGTTTCTGCCTCTAGCAACTGAAGATCTCAAAGAACATAATTGTTTGTTCACTTTCCAATATCTAAAGGGACCTTTTCAGGAAAGAAGTTGGCCATATTTACACTTGATCTTAGCCAAAAGGCCGAGAAGCGATGGCCATATTTAGAGAGAAAAACTAGACCCTGAGTGTGAAATCAGGTGAGGCAATATGGAAAAGACGTTTCTAATCATCGGAACAACCCTCAATTGTAAAGGTCTATGCGTTGGTAAAAGCCCATTATCTGCAGAAGTTCAAGAAGAGACAGGATGACTGACAGATAAGGACAAGATTCCTGAATTACCCGGGAAAACAGACCGGATCACAGATGCCTTCTAATGCATGTTTTGTTTTGTTTTAACGTAGAGGGTTTTGCTCAAATAAAACGGCTAACAGAAATTAAAACAAAATATACAAAAGCTGAGCAACTATGGTGATTGCAGATGGGAACCAAATTTTCTCTGCTTATCCTTCCCTTAAACTTACAGATGTTCCAGAATGAGACTTACAGAACCTTAAGACTCTGACACATAGTTTGAAAAATCACTGGGTTAAAATTCCTAAATATTTAGGGAACATTTTCCATCTCTCTGGCACACTGTTAAGGACTTTTTATGTGTTATCTCATTTAAGCCTCTTGAAAATTATGTGAACTGAGTACTATGATTAGCCCCATTTATAAATGAGGGACTGGAAGCACAGAGAGGGTAATTAACTTCCCAAGCTCACACAGCTAGAAGACAGGAGGCCTAAAATTCAAACACAGGTGGTCTGACTACTGATGCCAGACTCTGCACTGCTATGCTATTTTGCTTTTAAGATCTTATCACTGAACAAATTTTGATTTTCAGTGCTTATCATTCCTTTTGAGTTCTGTGTTCCTTTCACTCATTTATCATCAGATTAATTTAAGCCTTTCTAGGCTTCTCTAAAATAGCACCGACTCAGATGAATTTAATTTGTTTTTCATGACCCTCAGTTCACAGTTTTCCCTGTAGCTGGTTTTCCTTAATTAGTATTTTTTTTTTTTAACGATTTCACATACCTCTCTAAATTAGGTGCTTTAAGTTATCGGCTCCTAAGGTCAGCTGGCAAAGACTGTGTTGCCTACCAGGGTCAGCTTTCATTCCATCAGTTTGGATGTTCCCCGTGCCTCCTTTATCTTTTCACAGCAAACAAAGTGGGGGAGAGAGAGGCTTCATTTGTTTGCCAGGCTTCGTTTGACCAAATGAGGATGGAAGTTTCTCTGTTGATCACAGCCCAGAGAGGAAGACAGGCAGTGAAAAAAGCAACAGCGCCCACTAATTGTCCTGGCGTTCGCCACGACCTCTCTTCTCCCTGTCACAGAGCATCAGACAGGTGGGTTTGAGGCAGCAGAAGCAGCCTGACCTCATCAAACGCTGTCCTGACCATTCCTAGGAAAGCCACAAGCTGCGGCTCTCAGGGGTCAGCGGCCAGGGAGAGCAATGCTGCTGTCCCCCGCTCTCGACTCAGTGACTCTTTCATGCTGTAAACTGCATCTTCCCATGTGAGAAAGCACATGCCTAAAAGGCACAGGTCAGTAGGACCGCCAGTAGGACCAGGTTGTATGGGGAAGGCCCTGGGCTCAGGAGAAGGGGTGCAGAGGAGCGGCCTCCCCTCCCTCTTGAGTCTGTGCCCCCCGCTTGCACAGATGGATGCACTGTCGCCCTGAACCCCTCCCCCTCGATCCCGTTACTCACCACCACTAACAGGCTGTCAGGGGCTCGAGTTTCTCTTTGTGAGGTGCTCTCCAATACTGTTTGCCTAACGTCACCTGTGAACCCCTGAGGCATGGACCGTTACTTCATATTTTATAAAGGACGGTGTAAGTTCAGCACTCCATAAATATAAAATGGTGAATAGCAAATTTCCCCCATACCGAAGCCATTTCATTTTCTCCAGCAAAACGGTTCCTTTTATTTCCATGCAGAAAGCCCAACGAGGGAAATTTCTTCATTGCTCAGACAGCTACAAAATGTGATCACATTTTTTCCCCACAGCTAATGTGCTCTTATGTATAAAATTTAAATTTGAAAGTCTGAGCAGATGGCCTATAAAGTTCTTGTTTTCCCTCTGAATTTAATTTCTTCCTGCTTATAGTGGGATTTTTAAAAATCATTTGAAAAGGAACAATAAAATGTTTCTATAAATTGTAATAATCATTATCTTGATGATTGTGCTCTCCCAAAGGTGTCTCAGAGGAAAAACTGGATGCTTGACATTGGGTCTGGAATCTTACCTGCCGGGTCATGTGCTCAGACACTAATCAGCACCATAAAACTCTGCCACTTGGGCCCTGCTCATCTTGGAATCTGGTCATTATTCTTACTTGAAAGAGGCACAAGTTCACCTTATCTTAGAAAACAAAAGGTCAGGGATGAAATGACCTAAGTAAATAAGCTCAATACAAAAATACAAATGAAACGTTTAGTCTCTTTTAGAAAATATTGTTTTCAAGTGATTTATGAGTTATATCATTTCATTCAGAGCCATTAATGAGCTCATCATCTTTTTACTAAAGGAGCCAGAGGACTTCAACTTTGCAATATTTAGTTGGTCATCGTTCAGGCGATTATATATAACAAAGTTGTATTGTTCTTCCAACTACTCTGTCATTCAGGTTCTTCCCTAACTTCTCAATATTGAAAGAAGAGGGATTGACTCAATGTGGTTTCAGGTTCATATAAGGAAAGTATCCCTGATAAAATCTGCATAAAGTGGGGGTCTTTTACCTTTGTTTCTCTGTCATTTGCTACATTCAAAGATACCTATCTAGAGGAAGGTGAAACAAGTTGATAAAATGTAGGGACTGACATCACCTTTCCATCCCAATACTGTTCTGCAAGTTGAATTCATTGACATGAGCCTGCCCTCAAAATTTGCAGGGCTCAGGAGTGAGAATACGAGTGGAAGATGGAAGCTTACTACTCTACGTCCATATATTTAAAAGTTATAAATCAGGCTAACACATGTGAAATAAAGTACATTCTATCTGTCTGCTTGGAAAAATATACCTTGTCATACAGTTCTATCTCAGTATGAAAAATTGAAGGCCAGCTTCAGATTTCAACTCTTGGCTCACCATGAGCTGTACAGAAACATGGCAGCCTGGGGAACATCAGCTCCCACCTCCTATCCACCACCCTCACTTCCAGGCCCCAACCCCACCTGCAATCACCTCCTCAGGTATGTTTCCAGGCTTCAGCTCTATCTTTTTCCTCCTCTCCCAAAACAGCTCTTCCTATGGTTACCCCTCAGGCCTAAGGATACAAACACTAGGATCATCTTCTCTTCGGAGAACAGGGAAGAAGGTCCCCTTGGAAGAGGCCCATGCAGGTTCTGGAAGTGGGCTCAGAGCCATTGGCATAAGAAATTCGAGAGTCACATGTATGAAGAATATGGTCTAGCAGATGCGGAGAAGAGAGGCATCCAAGTAGGATCTTTCCTAGCTATCACATCATGTTCACAGTCATCTATTGAGATAACAATAAAACTTCAGGCTCTTTACCCCAATAGCAGGGGGTACTAGGCACTGAGAAGTAGCATTGACAAGAGATCCTATTACATGCCATAAGCAAGACAAACATATATGAGATTTGGTCTCTGTCCTCAAGGAACTGATAGTCTAGTTGGGAAGATCTCAAACATAGAAATAATTGTGCTACAGAGACGAAAATCCTAAGGGCCAAAGGAAAGGTCCAAGCCAAGTCAATGGTTTGTTCTTCCCCAAAGGTAGTTAGGGACAAAGATGTATTAAGTAAACCCGTCTTTTTTAACCACTTAGATAAAATGTTCTACCTTCCTAAATCAGCCTTTACGACACTTCTTGAAATCAGCTCAGTATTATCCGATGGAATACTCTGGAAGTGAACAGGTTAAGATTTGGCTTCCATTCCTGAGCAAATCTGATGCAGGCAGGATTAGAAGTAGAAAGATTTAGCTCCCAGTTCAGCACACTGTGTGCCAACCCATCTGCCCACATCAGTGTCTATTTAAAAGTGAAGCCAATCAGACTAGCCCCATCTTCACCTGTCCTACTGATTGCCCATAGCAAGGGAGGAGCAGAAAGCCCACAAGTTGGTCTGGAAAATTGAGTCTCTGTGCAATTTCCAGTCGTGTCTCTGCTTGGAGGCACAAAGCCAACAAAGCCATCAATCTGGCAGTTTTTTAACACTGACCCAGTATATATTTGCTAGGCCATTTGCGCCATCTGCCATGCAAATGTCAGTTAAGGAAATAGCATAGAGTGGTGGGAATACCAGGGTTAAAATGCCATTTAGCAGGAATGCACCAGTTCCAGCAGCAATTGCCCGCAGGAGAACAAAGAGCTGGGAGAGCCAAGGGCAATAAAAAGAGAACAGAGGTATAACAGACCGACCGAGGCTCTCAGCCTTCCTTTCTCTCTGCTCCTGAGACATTTCATCATGACACCTTCAGAAACACCAGCCTTCGTTACTGACGAAGATGCTCTGTGTGATTCCATCAATTTAAAATGTTCTTATACCAATTATATATTTGTGTATATATGTGTGTGTACACATATATATAACTTATAAAATGTATATATAGACATGTATTATATATGTAAATATTTGCAGTTTATATTCTCTGCATATAAAAAATTTCTAAGGGCCACAGGAGCACTCATGGTTCCAGGTCCCTAACATAGCTCCCCCACCCTCCTGAATATGGTCCACATGTTAGCAATGCTTACAACCATCTATTGAGCCCTTACAATAATATGCTGGGTACTATCTTAGCTGCCGATCATATGTTTCTCTAATGTTTACACCAACACTAAAAAGTTCATATTTTTCACAGTTTTATAGATGCAACAAACAAGTCTCAGCAAAGTATTTTTTTAAAGCCCAAGGAACACTTGTAAATGAAAGACCTAGAATTTAAATCTGTTCATCCTTTTCCAACACCCATGTCCCTTGTACCGTAGCCACGCCTGTATGTGTACTTGTTCATATGTGATTAAAATCGGAGAATATATACTATTTTATGTTCAACTTTGTTCAGTCAACAGGATGTCATAAATATATTTCATGTTTTCATAAAACCTTCATGTTTATCACTTTTAATAGGTAGAAAGTAATCCATCCAGTGATTCATGCTAATGTATGAAGCTCTGTACTTACACTGGCCCCGCATGTGTGTGTGTGTGTGTGTGTGTGTCTTGTTCTCTTTCTCTCTTATAAATAATGCTACAATGAACATGTTGGTACACACAGGTTTTTGCTTCTGTTACATTATTTCCTTAGGATAAGTTTCCAGGAGTGGATTATTGGGTCAAACAATATCACCACTTTCCTGGCACTTGGTACATATTGTCATACTGATTTTCAAAAATGTTCCATCAAAAACATGAGAGTTTCAACTTACGACAACCACCAGCACTGTGTGTGTTTCCTTAAACTTTCTCTTTGCTAATATATTAAATTTCAAATGGCACCTCCAGCTTGCTTTAGTTTTCATATTTAATTCCAAGATGGTGATGTGTATTTCCCCCAAACGCTTGCTTACCACTCTTCGTTGTCTCAGGTCATTATTCTCTTTCCCTACCTACCCCACGATCTCAAGGTGCTTTGTACAAATCTGTAGGTACTTCTATGTGGAGGAACTATTACCCTTTTGCCATATTTTCTTTATTCTCGAGGAAATGTCTGAAAAGGAAATGCTAACTTGACATATAAAATGCCAGTGACAAATCCTTCTCCAGAATGATGTCTAAAACTGAAATCATCAAGAGGTAGCAGTATGAGCAAGTTATTTGAAAGTATGTAGGTAAATATCAAGAGAGACTGCTGAAAAGGCTTTGAAGAGCTTGCCTGGTGGGGGGTGGGCAGGAAGGAGTAGGAACTGGGCAGGAGGGGATCTTTTTCAGAAGTCTTGCAGAACTATTTGACTTTTTATGTGGCAATTACAACTGATGAAAAAATAAGATAAAAATTTATAAATTCTTCTCAACAAATGAACTGGAGGCTCTCGCATAATGCTCCATGCCCCTGCCTGAGAAAATCTTCCAATTAAGCTTTCTTCTCTCAAAAATTAACTATTTTTGCATCTCTCTCCCATCGCTCACAGCCATAGGAAGCTAAAAAGAAGGGACAAAATCTGGCCAAATTGTGTGCAAGGTTGCTACCAGAGTCATGTCTTTCTGAATTGCAGATTCTCATTATTTCCTTTTTTTATGTACTTTGCATAGACTTAATTAGAGCTCCTACACTGCAGTGGGGATCTATAACAGGAGGGGTCCTCTCTCCAGAGAAAAATTGATGCTCATTAACAAAAGAGAAATGGATCTCCAAATTAATTTTGTCTTGGGAACCTAGGATTCCAGTACATGTGAACAGTGTTCTGTCATTCTACTCTCTTACAGGAACAAGTCAAAATTACCTGAGATGAATCATGTCCCCTAAAACCAGGCTGATTATTAGACCTGGACCACCTGAGTTGAATCCTCGCTCTGCCACTGAAGCGTATGACCTTGGGAACTTACTTAACCTTTTCTTGTCTCAGTTTTCTTGTCTTGAAATGGAAAAGAGATGCAAAACCTAGGTTGATTTTTGAGAGAAGAAAGCTTAATTGGAAGATTTTCTTAAGCAGGAGCACAGAGCATTATGGGAGCCTCCAGTTCATTTGTTGAGAAGAATTTATAAACTTTATTTTATTTTTTTATCAGTTATAATTGCCACATATCTTAAAATACCTACCTCATAGGTTTTGCAAGAATTTCACAAGTAAACACATTTAAAGGACTTAGAATAATTCCTGTTATAGAACAAGAACTCAACAACTGTTTTTAAATAGCATTTATCTTTGTTATTATTCTCATTTTGCCAGTTTACCCTCGTGGTTAGGAAACTTTGTCCAGGATCATGTAGCATGGCATAACTGTGAATAGAGATTTGCTTTGAATTAAAAATCAGACACAGTTTGATAGTAACTTTGACTCTGCTATTCAACAGCTGTGCAACTCTATACAGAACATTAATTTCCTCCTTATACATTGGTTCCTGATACCTCGCTCATAAGATTGACTGAAAGATCAAAGACAATGTATCTCAAATCCGCTCTTCCCATTTTTGCCCTGATATGTTGCTCAAAGGGACAAACAGAACAGGAGCACAGGCAGAATTACAGCAGTTACCTGAGATGACTGTTGCTGAACCATCTTCTCTTGCCCTAATGGCACCAATTGCAGGTGATTGGTGGGAGAACAGTGGGAGCGGAGAGGGCTATTGAATATATGTTCATTACTTAACACACAATTATTGTTGAACCAGGTGCTGTGCTAGGAGATAAATCAGGTCACTGCCCTCAATGAGCTCGGTGCAGAACAGGAAACAAAGACAAACATAATTAGAATACCATGTTCTAAGTACAAGAATAGAGCTATACAGATGGCTGTTGAAAGGAGAGGTGCCTAGGGTGTAGGGAAGCTCCTTGGAAGGGAGATGTTAATTTATTGCTATGCAACAAATTACTCCAAAACTTAGTGGGTTTAAAACAGCACACATATATAATCACATCACTTCATTGGGTCAGAAATCTGGGCATAGTTTAGCTGGGTTCTCTGTTTCACGGTTTCTCGCAAGTCTGCAATCAAACTGTTTGTCCAGGTATGCAGTCTCATCTGAAAGTTCTACTGGGGGAAATATCCACTTCCAATCTCTGCAGTTGTTGGCAGAATTCATTTCTGTGGGCACTATTGGACCAACTAATGGGCCAAAGGCATTAATTCTTTACCATTGGCTGGAAGCTGTCCTTGGTTCCTCTCCATATAGATCTCTCCAGCATAGCAGTTTGCTTCATCAAAACATGCAAGCCAAGAAGACAAAAGAGAGAGCCTACTTACAAGATGACATCACAATTACCATGGAAGTGACATGCCATCATTTTTACCACACTAATAGCCCCAGTACTTTTGCCAATGCTGGGCAAATCACTAAGTTCAGCTCATTCTCAAGGGGGAGGGGATTATGGAAGGGCATGAATACTAGGAGTCATGGGCCATGGAGGACCTTCTAGAAGTCAGTCTAACCCGAAAGAACTCCTGAACCAATTCTTAAAGCAGATGAAGTTGATATCTTCCTGTGTGGAAAGGTAGTAGAAGGTTGTAGAGGAGACAGAGCAAGCAAACAAGAAAAAAGGGGGTGGAAGTTAAGTAAGTTACTTTATTTCTCAAGATGTTATCTTAGAGTAAAAGAACATGGAAAAAAGATGCTCTTCAAATAATGGAAGAAAATTAGACAATTGATACAGATTAAGGGAAGAATAAGGGTGAATTTTGAAAGGAAAAACAGAGACTGTTAGTCTTACCTGTGGAGTAGTTTGAAAGCCTGCTGATGAGGGTTATTTTCTTAAATTTATTTTGAATTAGTAAGTGGATAAGAGGTCAGAGTGACAGAAGTGGGCATATGCCTAAAGCAAAGGTGGCAGTCAGAGTCTGTTCCTCTTGCTTTTTATTTTTAATCTATTTATTCAATAAATAGACCTCTTCTTTAAACTACACTCTGATGGTCATTTAATTAGTTAATTAATCACTTAATGTCAGTTGTGATACTTTCTTGTGTTCTTTTAGTTTTAGCATACCCCATGTACTCATGTCCTTATTGAGTCCCTGATGAACTTGTAAAAAGAAAAATTGCAAAGAATCACTACCATTATATTAAGTATTTCAGCTGAGAATTTGACATTCTTACTGTCCCCATTATTCCCACAAAGATTTAAGTTATGATGAAGACTTGAACTTTGGGGTTCCATCTGGTGACTCTTTTCTGGCTTGGTGTCCATGGCTATAAAATAGGAATAACAGGACCCACTGCTATCTGCTCTGCTTTATGTCAGTTTTCAATAAATTAATGTAGTAAATGCATTTTAAAAATTATAAATTATATATATATATATATACACAAGAAAGCAATTCACTCCACAAATGGTTATTGAGGGCATTGCACAAGACACAGTAAAAATGTTTAGAATAGAACCCAGCCCTTAAGTGTGAGCAACTCAAGAGTAGTAGGAGAGAAAGATATTTCAACATATCTTTAGAATAGTTTCCTAAATGTGGTAATGGAGACTTATACAAAGGCCATTTAGGCTACTGACAAATTTATCACATCGTATTTTAAATATTTGTTCTACATTCGTGAAGTCACAAAACAACATTTAACAAATACTACTGAGCATCTGTTTTGGATATGACATACTGCCGTAGTTAAGTGCCTGGACTCTGAACAGAGCCCACCTGAGCTCGAGTCTTGGCTATGATACTTACCAGCAGTGTAAAACTTGTCAGGTTGCTTAACCATGGTATACCTCAATTTCCCCTTTTATAAAATGTGGATAATAGTAGTGTATCTCATAGAGGTGTTGTAAGGATTAAACAAGTTAATATAAGCAAGTTCTCAGAACATTATAGTAAGCACCATGCAAATGTTTGCTGTTATAATCATGGGCAAGGGTCTATGCTGGGCCCAACGGATGTGACACTGAACAAGAAGAATAAATTTTGGAACACTGAAAAAAAAATAAAATTAAATTTTAAAAAAATTAAAAAAAAAAAAAAAGAATATAGTCCTTGCTTCCAGTAACTTCGAGCTTGATAGATGAGTCTCATGCTCCATCACATGCCAAATCATTCAGGCCAGGAACTTGGAAGTTATCTGAGGCACACTCTTCTTCTTCAATTCAGCCACTGCACACCCAGCCCTCACAATTGGTCGCCGAGTCAGAGCATGTACATTTTCCAAAGATCTCTTCTCTATTCCCTCCTCCCCAACCCCATACTCCATTCATCCCAGGACTCATCCAATAACTCACCTTCCCTCACCTGCACTGGTGCTTCTTCTGAGCCATTGGCAGTGTGTCAGTCTGAACATCCATCCCCTTGATTCAAAACTCAACAGTGTTTCCTCACTGCTTCCTGGAACAAATTCACTTTCCTTAACAAGACCCTTTGTAGTCTTCTCCTTTCACCCCTCAGTACTTGCCCAGAGACCAGGTTATGTAGTGGTTAAAGATACACACTTAGTCAAAATCAAAAGCTTCTGCACAGCAAAGGAAACAGTCAAAAAAACAAAGAGGCAACCCATGGAATGGGAGAAGATATTTGCAAGTGACAGTAAAGACAAAAGGTTGATATCCAGGATCTATAAAGAACTCCTCAAACTCAACACACACAAAACAGACAATCATATCAAAAAATGGGCAGAAGATATGAACAGACGCTTCTCAAATGAAGACATACAAATGGCTGTCAGACACATGAAAAAATGTTCATCATCACTAGCCATCAGGGAGATTCAAATTAAAACCACATTGAGATATCACCTTACACCAGTTAGAATGGCCAAAATTAACAAGACAGGAAACATCATATGTTGGAGGGGATGTGGAGAAAGGGGAACCCTCTTACACTGTTGGTGGGAATGCAAGTTGGTGCAGCCTCTTTGGAGAACAGTGTGGAGATTCCTCAAGAAATTAAAAACAGAACTTCATTTTGACCCTGCAATTGCACTCCTGGGTATTTACTTCAAAGATACAGATGTAGTGAAAAGAAGGGCCATCTGTACCCCCATGTTTATAGCAGCAATGGCCACGGTCGCCAGACTGTGGAAAGAACCAAGATGCCCTTCAACGGACGAATGGCTAAGGAAGATGTGGTCCATATACACTATGGAGTATTATGCCTCCATCAGAAAGGATGAATACCCAACTTTTGTAGCAACATGGACGGGACTGGAAGAGATTATGCTGAGTGAAATAAGTCAAGCAGAGAAGAGTCAATTATCATATGGTTTCACTTATTTGTGGAGCATAATAAATAGCATGGAGGACATGGGGAGTTAGAGAGGAGAGGGAGTTGGGGGAAATTGGAAGGGGAGGTGAATCATGAGAGACTATGGACTCTGAAAAACAATCTGAGGGGTTTGAAGTGGCGGGAGGGTGGGAGGTTGGGGTACCAGATGGTGGGTATTATAGAGGGCATGGATTGCATGGAGCACTGGGTGTGATGAAAAAATAATGAATACTGTTAAGCTGAAAATAAATTAAAATAAATTAAAAAAAAAAAGACACACACTTAGGAGCCAAACAGTTAGAATCCAGTTCCACTACTTGCAAGCTGTATAATCTTAGTCAGGTTACCTAACTTTACTGAGCTGAGTTTCTTTATCCCTTAATGGTGATAACATCTACTTCATGAGGTTTTTGTAAGGATTAAGTGATTTAACATATATAAAGTCCCCTGGCATTGAGTAAGCACTAACTGAATGTGAGCAATGAATTTTTTTTTACAAAATTTAGTTTAATCAGATTGTATTAAGCAGAACTGACATATAAATAACATATTAGTAATAGTATAGTAATTGTAATAATATAACATAAAATTTAATATAATATACAATAGTATATTAATGATATATCATATAACATAAACTTTCTAAATGTAGACAATTTCTGAGAAGAAAAGACTCTTAACAAGAGAAACTAGTATCAAATGAACTCACAGTTGAGCATCTGTTATGTCCAAATGCTTATTGAAGGCTTTGTTTTTATTTATTTTTTTATTAACACGTAATGTATTATTTACCCCAGGACTACAGGTCTGTGAACCATCAGACTTACACATTTCACAGCACTCACCATAACTCATACCCTCCCCAATGTCCATAACCCAGCCTGTCTCTACCTGTCTCTACCCACCATGCCCCAACAATGATTTTTATCTACCTTGAATCTTACTGTGAGTCCCTCTTCCTTCAGTTCCCCCATCCCATTACAGCTATACCAAACCACTGTTCATTCCCTACACACTATCTTATCTATCTGTTCCTCCCATTCCTCTAACCACCCCATGTGGGGGACACACACTAAGATGACCCTCAATGTGTCCCTCCTTCTCTTCATGTCTTTGTGTAATCCTCTTTCCTTGGATGCAGGTGAGACCTGTGATTTACTTCTAACCGATAGAATATGTCAAAGATGATGGGATGTCTTTTCATGATTTTGTTACATTATATAAGACTCTCTTAGCAGACTAGACCAGAGACTGTTTTTGTTGGCTTACTGAAGTAGGAAGTCATATAGGAGGAGGCCACATAGTTAGGAAATTCTGGCAGCCTTTAAAAACTACAGGTCACTTCTAGGACCTAAGGATATCTTCTGTCTAATAGCCAGCAAAACTGTGGGGTCCTCAGTCAGACAACCATGGGGAACTGAAGGCTGTCCACAACATGAATGAGCTTAAAAATAGATTATTCCCCAGTCAAGCCTCTAGATGAGAATGCAGCCCACCCAACATCTCAATATAGCTTTGTGTGACCTCGAGCAGAGAAACAAACCAACCCATGCCCTGACTCCTGATCCACACCAACCACGAGATAACAAATGTGGGGGTTTTTTGTTTGTTTGTTTTAAGCCACTACAAAGTGGTAATTTGTCACACAGAAATAGAAAACTAATACACCCCCAATCCTGTTCACTTGGATTATTCCTACTCAAACCTCTGAACGCTTGTAATTAAGGGTGGCATTCCCTGTGCTTATGTTACTTCCTCTGTGAAGCCTACCCTGATGCTCCCATGCACAGATGGTCTTTCCCTCCTCACACTCCCCATTGTACGTCTTGCACTCTTCCATAACAGAACAGTTCCCCTGCATTGTTACTATTTATTAAGCTCTAAGTCTTTATTTAAGAATTGAGTCTTCATTTTGTTCATCTCTAGATTTTTTGGTTTCAGAAATATGATGCCAACTAGGAAGGAAGAGAATAGGGGAAAAAGACAAAAAGAAATAAAGAAATGATAGCAAGGTATCCAGATGCTCAATAAATGTTTGTTGATAAGTGAATAAACAGCATTTTGATTATTTTTTTCTCAGGCATATAGAATTCTACAGAGATGCTTTCCTTTCACTCTGATAGGCATCCCCAAAACTGAGACTATCATCATAACAGAAGATTGAATTTCCATTTACTGTGATTGTAGGCTAAATAGAAATAGAAAACAGCATTGAGAAAAAGATGATACACCAAGAAAAATAATTTTATTTACTTTTATTGTTAAACCTTGGCAGAAAAAGTTCCAAATATTAGATTAAGAAGTAATGGGGTAATTTTTCCAGTAGGCCAAATACTGGAAATGCATGTTGAAATAGATCAATTGATAGGAAACATGGTTACAACTCAACCAGCTTGGAAAATTTGTCACTTAATTTTATTCAACAATAGAATAATTAGCAGATGCTCAATTTCTCAAATTTTTTCTGAAGAAACAATTTAGAAGTATTTAATTTCCTTGAAGGAGAAGTAAAACAATAAAATTACTACTTCTTCTCTTTGCAGGATCCTTGTTAGTTTGGAGTGCATGTCTTAGTCCATGAAAGAGCTCAAGTTGTTTACTTATTCTCATTATGTAGACTTACTGTGTACTCTGTGTGTTACCTGTGTCCCAGAAGAAACAAAAGCAGAGTAGATCCTCTGTGAGTTACAAAAATATATTAAATTTGGCTGCAGCATAATTTAGCCACAAATAAAGTCTGAATTTTTCCCAGCATCTACTTTCTGCATATCACAGCCACCGCAGGCAGGCAAATGATGAACAACCCAGCTACTGAGATGGAATGATGGATAGGTATATGGACAGACACCTGCTGCTTACATTCAGTGACAGCAGGTGCCCTACAGAGTTAGGTCAGTTGCTGAGAAAAATAAGTTACCTATTAACTTCTAACAATAATGGCTATTTCACACTGCATGGATATCCAGTAACTGCAAAGTTAACCCACTGTGCTGCTTGGGGAGATATTCCAAATGTCAACATGTAAGTACCTGGCACATAGTAGGGACATGATATGGGTCAAACATAAATCTAAATTGAGGTTCTAAAAGTGATCCCAACCTTTAGGATCTGAACGCTTGTAATTAAGGGTGGCATTCCCTGTGCTTATGTTAATTTTAGTTGGTATTCTTGCCTGATAGGTCAAATGTTGTCAGTTTAAGACCTGATACAGAACTGTTTCTTTCAAATTTAGGCTTGAGCAATGCCAATAAGGAAAAACAAAGCACTGGATTAGATGATGGTCTTTGTTTTCAAGAGGATGAAAAAAAAAGTAAGTTGTAGAGAGAAATAACTAATGAGTTTATTGGTTCTATCAGACTAGCTGATTGGCTGTACTGCTCAAAGCCTGGGGCCCTCCGTCCTGGGCCACCGTGAGTCTGCTACTAGGCCTGGGGGTTACATTAGTGTCCTCATACTGTGGTAACAAGTTGCCACAAACAGTGGTTTAAAACAAAACACATTTATTCTCTTACAATTCTGAAGGAATTGGAAGCACTTCAAAATCAGTCTTGCTGGACTAAAATCAAGGTGTGTATAGAGCTGATTCCTTCTGGAAGTTCTGAGGAGAGAACTGGTTTCTCTGATTTTTTTTTTTTTTAACATCTGATGGCTGTGTGTATTCCTTGGCTTTGGGCCCCTTCTTTCATCTTCAAAACACATCACCCAATCTCTGCTGCCCTCATCACACCGACTCCTGCTCTGATAAGGACGCTTGTGATTACATCAGACCCACTCAGATAATCCAGGATAATCTTCCACATTTGAAGATGCTTAAGTTAATCACAACGGCTAGGCCCTTTTTGTCCTCTCAGGTAACATTCCCAGGTTCCGGGGATTAGCACATGGACGTTTTAGAGGACCACTGTCTGCCTCCCTCAAGATTAAGCTGCAAGTCTAACTAATAGACTTCCCAGTTAAATAAGATAAGGCAAATTTAGGATCAAAATCAAATCTTGGACTAACAAATGCCCTTTTAAGTGTAAATAAGGCATGTTGCTTTGATTCTTTCAGCTAGCAGTTTCTCGACCTATTTTTCTTCCACAGGACGAGGTAGTATGCCTGAATTTCTCATCAATAAAGCTTGCTCACTCCCCCTCTCCACAGTATTCTGTGGCTGAGAACCACTGTATTTAGCTCTTTAGAGGTCCACAGGATATGCCGGGATTAGTAACTTCCTAACTTTTGCTGTGAAGATTCTCCCCTGGTCCCCTCTGTGATTCCCAGGTGACCTGAATACTCTGTGTGCATTTATTTCCAATCGTGCTTCACAAACTCAAAGGGAATTTACTTACCTTTATCAGCATAAAAATGTCCCCACATCCTGCTTTCTCCTGACTGGCTTCATTTCCTCTCTCAAGCTCAGCCAACGCAAAATAAAATCAGCTCCTAGGTTTTTACAGCCTGTGAGTTCTGCTCATCAGGTCTATCATTGCCAGTGGGTGGGTGAAAATTGGGAGCAGAGCGAGGGGATAGTGGGCTGGGCTGAGTATGATTCATTCCCCTGGTTTGTTTGGCTGCCGATGTCCTCAAAGACTAGTGTTCTATTATATATCCTATATTAGATGGGGGCAGAGTTGCCAGCTGGGAGCAGCTCACCCTTTGCCCCTGTGTTAGAGCCAAGTAAAGTTTGACTTGCCAATCGTGTGCCCCATCAGAACTTCCATAGGCAGAGACTTTCTCTACTTAATTAGAATCTGTCTTAGTGCGTGTGCCAGACCCTGGGAGCCCAAAGATGTTCCTACACAGCAGTTTTCTTTCTCTCCCTCTTTTTTTAGTTTGGCACCACCTTGTCAACAGGTGTGATCAACAGTAAGGAAACATGCAGTGCCAGTGCTCCCATTCTGGTCCAGGCTGAGAACCCACTACTAAAAAGATGGCACTCACAGCATCAGGCAGTCTGCCATGAAATCGTCCTTCCTTGGCACCAGTGCCCATGGTGAGTGTCTAGGCAACTTTTGATTGGGCACCACGCCCTCCAAACAGATGGGCATGAATGTAGGCAGGCAAGAGACCATTTATTTATATCAACTGTATTTGCTGAGGGCAGGGTTCCCAGCTGGGAACATCAAAACAGCTCTTTGTCCTGGCCGTCTGCAGCTCTGATGGAGGTGAGGCAGCCTTGCAAATTCAGCTGGATTAATTTTGAAAAATAAGAACAATGTTTCTATGGACACCAGGGGACATTTTTGGCTCTCTTCAATGGTTCAGAGCACAGAGCAGGCTGGGCCCAAGTCATTTTAATAAAATCTCCCATCCCTGTTTGGATTGGATGGGAAAAAGCCAAGAAAGCTTTCCAAATCAGGGCAAATTTAGGTGAACAGAGCTAGCCTCTTTGGAAGCCTGCTTTGTGAATCCTTTTACACACAGTAGCAGTGGCTTCCAAAGAAAATGAAGCTGAAGTCACCCAGACTCGGATGCTAGGAAAGGCACTCTGGTTGAGCTCACCACTGCACTGTTTTCCTAGGCATTCATTAACCTTCTTGTTGTCACTCCTATAAATGATGAATGGGATCAAGTGTTGAACTGAAAATGGAAGGATAGACATTAGGGCTGACTTTCATAAGAGCCCCCACTTGGCTTTAAGGGTAAAGAGATAAATTAAAAAGAATTATTATCTCCATTTAAACACCTGAGCAATTGCAGAATCTCTGAAGAGTATAACTTTGTTAATATTAGTATTAACCACTAAAATATATTGCTTGTTTACAACACACCTGGCATTGTCTTAAACGCTTTATGTGAAATCTTTCAATTCATTCTCAATAACCCTATAGAGGTGGATACTATTATGAGTATCATGACAGATCAGCAAACTGAAGCTTAGAGAGACTTACCCTAGGTCACACAGCTAATAACTTGGATACCCAGGGCTCAAACCCAGAACTACCTGACAACAGACCCCATGGTTACACCCCACTTCCTCCACAAACACTGAAAGAGGCCAATCTGTTTAGTTATTGGCTTGCTTAATTTAGGGATGTTTCTTACCATAATAGTGGTTTAGGTCAATTCCTTTCAAACTTCAATGTGCCTACAAATTACCTGGGAGATTTTGCTAATGTGCAGATTCTGATTTACTAGACCTGTCTCAGTGGATCTGGCTGATTCAGTAGATTTCTGAGTTTCTAACAAGCCCATCAGGCCAGCACCCAGCTACACCAAGTGGCAAGCTTTCAGGTGAGGGCACACTGAGCCTCTGTCTTGGTTACACATCAAAGTGACTTGAAGAGCTTCTAAAAACACCAAATGTCCACATTGCACTCCCAGAGATCCTGATTTAATTGTTTGACAACCATTGGGTGAGCAATTCTCTGACTTACCAGTATTTCATCATTTATTTGAGAGGGGAATGCTGAATTTTTAAAAGGCCCTTGGTTGCATTCCTTAAAGATGTAAAATAAGACAAGGGGTGAAGTTGTGATGCTGGAGGACACTTCCCAGTCCAAGTCAGTTCCTGATACTGATTATTTATAACGATACCGGGAGGCCAGTGATGGGTAGACCTGTTACTCACACCATGGTCTCAACTTGAACAGCTGGAGGGAGGGCAGCCTGAGATCAGCAGCACCGCTGCAATCATTTAAGAGCAGAGTGTGACAAAATGCACGATGATGGCAGTGACAAGGAATTCCAGTCGGAAACATCATCTTTTTTATGGCATAGGTTTTGCTGATTGTCATTTTTTGGTTGAGAGCTTCTGAATAGGGAAACCTGGGGCCACTCAAATCTCAACTATGTCAAACCTCTAATCAATGACACATAACAAGCAATAGTATGGATCAGGTGTTCAATGACTGCATTTATTAAGGAGAAGCAATTGATTCCACGTGGGTGGATATGTGGCCCTGGCTCTTTCTGGGGCTTCCTGCAAAGTGTGATCAAACCAAAAGGACTACAGATTATTAAATCCAAATCAATGTTTTTGCTGGCAAAAGCAAAGCCTGCAGTGAGGGGGGGCGGGGGGGGGCGGGTAGTATCCTCTTTTCAGAAGATCTCAGCTTCATGTATTATTGATGCAAAGATGATCAGATAAAAACTGAAACTTGGCAAGCTGTCAAATAAAAAATGCAGAGTGAATCAAAAATTTATAAAACAGTATTGAGTTATTACAATTCTATTATAGACACCAGTAATCATTTTACTGAAACAAAACTCTTCTATGGCTGTACAGCTGGGATGTTAGGGTACAAGGATTTAGGATTTGACCTCATTTGGGGTGAGGGGAGAATACCACAAAATTAAAAATTAAATATGAAGAGTAAATGATTTAGTCACAGTTCAGTAGTAGATTGAATAAAAACAATAGAGTTTAAATAAAATAATGGCAGTGTTTCCCTTCTTGGGCTACATTTTGCTGACTTCCCTGAAAAATTACTGGCATTAGATTCAGAGCAGGATGAATTGTTTTACAGAATCTGTAAACTTAATTTGTGCATGTGCCAAGCACACGCACAAGCAAGACACTGGGGAGGAAAAATGACTTGGTGAGATATTTTGTCACTTATGGATTTTTTTTTATGGGGAAAAAAAAATCCCACTACTATAGTTTTCTTAGTTATCTCTTCTTGTACAGGAGCCTTCTCCCTCCCTTCCTGGGACAGAAGCCCTGACAATGCCAGAAATATGTTCAAGAATGGAGAGATGGCTGTCACCATTCCTAAATATTCAGAAGATAATTTCCAACCAAAGTTAGAGCATCTTGACATAAAACATCCCTTTAGCTCCCAAACCAATTTTCTTATCCAAATCAAATAAACAGCTATAATTATAAAATCACACATACCGATACGTCATCAGCATTAGGAAAATGGCACCAAAAATGTTTGACAGCGAGGCTTGCTTTCTGTCCTTGGCTTTTTCTCCGTGCCTGGGCAAAGAACAAAGGGGAACTCTTGGAACTGAAAATGACTCAGAAGAGAGGTAAGTGTAGAACAACCAGAAGCATCACCCGTGGGTCTTCCTGCTTTAGGGTTGAAACTTGACATTGTTATTATGATTTGAATATGAAATAACTTTGTCTTTAAGAACAGAATTGATTCCATGTAAATAGACTTCAGTCAAGAGGCAGAAAGTGGGAAAGCCTTTGCTTAATCAGACATAGAGCCAACTTACTGCATGACATGACCCACTTCAGTTCCACTGGGGACATGAGAGTCCGGTCAACTTTCATTGGACTTTGAAAGGTAAAATCTTCCTGTATGAGTTGCATACTTGCCAATTAGTCTTAATATTACATGCTGAACACATTACCTAAAGTGTCTATGGCAAGAAAACCTGCAGGATTCATCAATCCCTTTGCATGAAAGAGCACAAAAAACTCGGATTCTCTGCTGTGACCTATGAATTATGTTGAATCATTATTTTTTGACTTGATGTTTCATTCATGTCACCATGGCTGTTTTCAAGAGCGTAGGAAAAAAATGCAAATGCAAGGGGAATTTTCATTTCCCCACTGAGAACAAACTTTAAAAGGTTCCCCTGACACTTGCATTTGTTTTGGGTAACGGTTACATGCTCTGTTGTGTTTGTCTTCCCAAGATCGGGGGTTAATTATGCAGTGTTCGTCCTCCCCTTCACTAGGCTAGGGAACTCAGCACAAACCAGAGTAGGGCTGGGGAGCCAGTGGGCTGTGACATCTCAAGTGAGAACAAAGTCACTGTTGGAAATAGGCTTGTGTGTGTGGTATGCCCTGCCACAGACACCAGGCAGGAAAGCAGAAACCACACCAAGTATTTCACACAGAGGGGATTTAGTACAGGGTGTTGGGCACATAGGTGTAAATAAGGGGCACAGGTACTTATGGATAAGGTATAAATAAAAATCTCCAGGGTAAAACCCTTTCAAACCTCACGTGGGAATTTGGTCAGCTTAGCCAAACACCCTGGTTCAAACTGCATTCCAGCTATTTGGAATGTCTGACTTGTTTCTGTTGG
This sequence comes from Mustela erminea, assembly GCF_009829155.1. Classification (NCBI taxonomy): domain Eukaryota; kingdom Metazoa; phylum Chordata; class Mammalia; order Carnivora; family Mustelidae; genus Mustela; species Mustela erminea. Next base: position 22,837,010 of record NC_045619.1, on the reverse strand, counting down.
GAAGTATAAAATCTCTCTTCATTTCCTCTCATCAATTGCAGCATGGAGTAGCTGAAAAGTGTTCAAGCAATTACTGTGTTTCACCAACTGGGTGCCTCTGGCCATAAAGGGACCTTTTGGATTTGCAATAGCTCCGCTGTCATTTCCCTTCCTTGGCTGATCCGGGTACAAATTGCTGATGGCTCCTAGAGTGTGTCCTCTCACTCACTGGAGGGGAAATCAGGTTCCTGCAAAAATGCTCTTTGCTTTTAGATGCATGTGGTGCTGGTGGGAGTGGAAGCAGAGCGGTGGTGGTAGGGAGGATGGGGACAGAGGAGAGCGTTCATCCCCAATACAAATCAAACCACCACTGATGAGTCCTGTTGCTTCTGCCTCCTAATTATCTCCCAAAGTTATCCCCTTCCTTATTCCCATGAATGTTCCCCCTATGTTCCTTCAGGCCATTTCATTTCTCAGCTTAAATTTCACAATAACCTCCTAACTGGTTCCCCTGCCTTCCACTCAGCCTTCTTCATATCCATGATTCTCCACAGCAATGATTCTCAACCAAAGGTGAAACACTCCACCCCTACCCTCACTCCCAGCAGCAACGGGCATTTGGAAATGTGCAAGAGCGATTGGGATTGTCACATAACTGGGGGAGGGGGAGCATGATGACATTAAAGGAGTAGGAACCAGAGAGACCACAATACCTAGTGTTCTCATTTCCTATTACAGTGGTAGTGAAGAACCACAGACTTCGCAGCTTAAAGCAATAGCCATTTATGATCTCACAGTTATGTGGGCCATAAGTCTGACGGAGGTCTAACTGGGCTGAAATGGAGGTTTTAGCAGAGCTGCACTCCTCACTGAAAGCAAGCTCCTCTTCCAAGCTTAACAAGGTTGTTGGCAGAATTCAGTTCCATGGGACGATAGAATTGAAATTCCAGTTTCCTTGCTGGTTGTCAACAGAGATCACTCCAGCTTCTAGTGGTCTCCCACATTTCTTGGCTCATGACCCCTTCAACTTCAAAGAAAGTAATGGTGGATTGAATCCTTCTCATGCCCTATGTCTCCTGTCACATCCTTTCTTCTGCCAAATCTTTCCCTGATTCTTCTTCCTCTTCCACTCTCACTGGCTCATGGGATTAGATTGAGCCCACCCAATCTAGGTAACCCAGGATCACCTCCCTATTTGAAAGTTCGTAACCACAAAACCCCTTTTACCATGTAATGTAACATGTTCACAGGTTAGCAGCATCTTTGAGAAATATGGAGTGGGTGATCTTTCTAAAATGCAAATCTGATTGGTCTCTATCTTGCTTTGATATCCTTCAGGGAATCCTCATTGCCCTCAAGAAAAAATCCTGGGTGAAGCCTTAGCATGCCTACCAGAAAGTTCTTTATGATTGAATATCTCTTCAGCTCTAGCTCACAAATGACTCCAGCCACAGTGAATGATTTTCTGATTATCCTGTGCTCTCTTACCTCTAATTCTTTAGGTAGGTTCTTTCTTCCATCTGGGCTGCTCTCACCCACCTCTCCTCACCTAACTAATCCCAATTCAACTTTCAGATCTTACTTTACAGATCCTATAGGTCTGTGTTCAGCACCACTTCTACATGTTCCCATGGCACCCAAATGTCCACCCATACGATTTATTATCACAGTGTTGTGCAACCTCTGGTCTTTTGTCATTCCCTCACAAGCTCTGAGCTCTAAGAAGACAGGCATAACATTGTCTTGTTTGTTGTTGCATCCATAATGCTTAACTCACACTGGCCATATTCTTACCTTCACTGCATACCTTTACTCATTAAATAAATTACTCAGCCATGTTGACCTTGATATAAAAGATACAGTAAATTTGGTTCTAACCCTTCTACAACAGAGCCATAATCGTAGCAATAGTTACATTCCAAACTTTGACCATCAGACAGCATTTCATCTGAACTCCATATCTGCACGAAGTGGGGATTATTCTCATTAAATCAGCATTACAGAGGAGGGGATTGAAACTCAGAGGGGATAAATAATTCCTCATAAAAGCACGTGGCCAACAAGTGGCTAAACTGGAACCCAAGTGTGGTTTCTGATTCCCATGCTGAAACCAGGGTACCTTTCTGAACCAACAAATAGTATTTCATTCTTATAAAGTGTTATCTCACAAAGTGCTCAAAACTTCAGTATAAGATAAAAAAAAATTTTTTGATCCCTTTTTTAAACATGGAGAAAGAGACTCATTGAAGAGACCAAGGTCACACAGTTAATGTGTGGCAAATTCAGAAATAGAAGACAGATATTTTAATTCCATCCCTTTTATCCCAACTGTACCACCTATGAACTGGGAAAATGGCAGAACGTGGAGCTTGGCAATTTATTCCCAACTTGTTCATGTCATCATCTCATATCTCCTTGCCCACACACAACCAGCAAGGAATTTATATCAATGAAACTTCTATTTAGACAAAAAGGGAACTCCTCTGTCCATGAATCATTCATATATTATATATGCCATGAAAAGAGAGAGGAAATATATTATGTGAATTTAATCTCCAGAAAGATAATAGGTGGTAAATAATGGTAATTACCTTAAGAATACATATTGATTATCATAATGATCAGAATACCTATATGGTATTAAATCTAACTTTGAAGTAGAGTTATCTGCCACCACAATGAACCAGTTGAATAAACGTTTGCCGCCCAAGATAGCTCCAGTAGTCTTTGCCTCTTGGTATTCATGTCATTCATGTCTTGGTATTCCCCTCCCATACTGAATCAGGGCTGACCTATACAAATAACAGAATACTGCAGAAGTGACAGTGAGTGACTTCCAAAGCTGGGTCATAATCATAAAAGACATTTGCCTCTCCTACCTTGGCCTCCTGGATTACTTTTTCTAGGAGAAGCCATCTGCTGTGTCCAAGGGCACAAGCAGCCCTGAGGAGAGGTCCTTATGAAGAAGAAGTGAAACCTGCCATCAACAGCCAGTTCCAGTGTACCACCTTGTGATTGAGCCACGTGGAAACAGATCCTCCAGCTCCAGTCAGCCTTCAGGTGACTGTCATTCCAACCATCTGAATGAACAAATCAGTCCCAAGTCAAGACTAACCAGCAAAGCTGCTCCTAAATTCCTGACCCTCAGAAACTGGGTAATGAGATAATAAATGTGTATTGTTGTCTTAAGCCACCAATTTTTGTGGTAATTTATTATCCATCAATGAATAACAATATAGGTTGCAAGTGACAGAACTTCAATTTCAGCTTCAACAAGAATGTAACCTTTTAACCTGTTCCCACAGGAAGGTCTGGAGGATGTGTCTTCAAGGACAATGGAACCAGGGCCCCGCCAAAACAATTTCTTTTTCTTTTCTTTTATCTCTCACCTTTGCTTATTTCTGCACAAATATTTCATTCTCTCAGACAGGCTTCTTCCACAAAACAGGGAACATGGCCACCAACATGATCAGGCATTACATCTCACTATCTCCTATTCCGAGTTCTAAAAGCTGGAAAGTGCTCCAGTTGGCCTAGCACACATCACATGTCTATCCTAAATCAGAGTGGAGGCCAAGTTGATAGGATCCATAAGAATATGTCCATCTCCAACCAAACCACAAGACTAAGGTAAGAGGGAAATTTTTTTTTCTTAGAAGCAGAATGGGATAAGCAGAGTTTCCTTGGGAGGATAACAAGAGGCCCACTCCCTACTCATTGTATGCTGTGTTGGAGCATGAGGGGGCATACATGATCAGCTAATGCTAATCCCCTAGCAATACTTGACATCATTGTTTTCATGTGTCATTTTATCACCTGGGTGGGTAAGGACAAGTTTCACTCCCACCAGGAGATCATTTCAGCCAAGTTTTTTTTTTTTAAAGATTTCATTTATTTATTTGAGAGGGAGAGAGAGAGTGAGAGAGAACATGAGAGGGCAGAGGGTCAGAAGCAGACTCTCCACTGAGCAGGGAGTCCATTGTGGGACTCAATCTTGGGACTCTGGGATCATGATCTGAGCAGAAGGCAATTGCTCAACCAAGTGAGCCACCCAGGAGCCCTCAGCCAAATTTCCAAAGAGAAGTAAATCTTATTTTTCAAAGAGGGAAAGAGAGAAAAAGATAAAAAAAATTAGCCAAAGAAGCCTAGTATTACAAAATACTTTAAAAAATGCTTCCCCTAGAGACTAGAGCCTAAATGATAAGAGAGAAAATTAATGATTAATAGATAGCATCTAGCAAGCGCATGTTAGGCACATGAGGTTTCTGTATATCAAATAATTTGCCTCATCTCACCCAGATGATAAATGCCAGAGCCAAGACCACACCTGGGTCTGTCTGTCACCAAAGTCCAAACTCTTAATAACTATGCAAAATACCAGAGAAGGGATCACACAAACCTAAGACTTACCCACAGTCATGTTTAGCACCTAAGCTAAAGAGACGCAGAGCAAGCTGGGTTCAGCTCAAGATTCATTCTCCTGAAGATTCTGTTTCTAGCTAGACTCCCCTGGGCTCCACGGGGGAGAAATGAACTCCAACCCAGTCCTGCTGCTTTTGTCCATGAAGCAGAGTAAGACCCAAGGAAAAGATTTTCAGAATTTTGTCATAGCAAAATCTCTACTTTTCATTGTCCTCAGAAACAAACTTAGCTCAACCAGTTCATCTTTGGGGAGGCTCTCAGAGGCAGTTACATAAATAGAAAACTCATGTGACTCATGCTGGTTTGGAGTGGGCCACTTGGAACAAAAACATTTGAGGGTTCAAGAGGCAGACATGACATCATCAGTGAGAAGTCAGGCAAACCCGCAACTGAAGACTGTGCCTATTGCAAGTCATCTGTGTCTTGGGGAGATTGACATCTTCATCTCATGGTTTCTTTATTTGAAAAACGGGCATAAATCACATATCTCGTGGAATGATTGTGAAGGCCAAGTGAAGTGCCATTTGTGGAAACACCCAACATGGTACTTGATAAATATTGGTAGAATTTTTCTTTCACCAATAGGGCTTTGTCTTGTTCTGTGTGCCAGTGTATGAGACTTTTCTCCTCAAGATTATATATTTCTTATGACAGAGACACTCTCTTATTGCTGTTTGGTACCCTGTATATCACCTATGAGCAGGTAGTGTTTGATGTGCTAATGCAGTGGGCTCCACAGGGAGCAAATTAAACCAGCAGGAAGCATGCTTTCTGGCATACTGCAATATGCCTTCATCTCAACCAGATAACAATAATATGGAAGAACACTTGAAAGTTTGGACAGAGAGATATCCAAGCTAATAGACTCAGTGATGGTAAGAAGCAAGCCTATGGACACATGAAAATATTTTAATCCTACATGTCAAAAATAGTATTAATGGGTATAAAAGTTCAGTTAACAGGATATACCTCTCCACACTTGATCTGGGCAATGATGTACTCTCTAGAACCCCTTTGACAAAGAGACGCAATGTGACCACCTTGCAAGCCATATGATTGATCCCCTTACCTGTACTTAGATGTATATATAGTTCTTTAGACCAGAGACAGAAAATTATGATGCAACCAGGCACAAGAATGAAGACTTGGACCAATTTGTTTCTTTCCCTTGGGAATTTGCCTTAGTCTGTTCAAGCCCCTATAACAAAATATCATGGACTGAGTGGCTATTAAAAAACAAACATTTATTTCTCACAGTTCCAGAAACTGGAAAGTCCAAGATGGTAGTGCTGTTCAATGTCTGGTGAGAGCCCACGTCCTCATTGACAATCATCTTTTCATTGTAACCTCACATGGTGGAAGGGAAAATCTTTCTTTGGGGTGTCTAGTAAGAGTGCTAATCCCATCATGAGGGCTCTACCTTCATGGCCTAATCACCTCCCAAAGACCCCACCTCCTAATACCATCACTGTGGGTGGGGTGGGGGTTAAGATAACAGACTATGAATTTGAGGGGATGTGAACATTCAGTCTATAGCAGACTGAATAGTGTATTTAGAAATACTGGGAGAATAGAGCCATGCCAAATGGGAGTTAAAACTGAAAGTGCCATTAGGAGGCAGATCATAGTAGGGAATAAAGACTGTGGAGATAGTCAGTCTGGATCCATGTTCCAGTTCTGTCATTTCTGTGTGATCTTGGGCAAGGTACTTTATCTCTCTGTATCTCAGTGTCTTCATCTGTAAAATGAAGATGATAATAGAACCTGCACTGTGGGCTTTGGGTAAAGATTCAAAGAGTAGATGAATATGGAAAGAATGTGAAATAATGGCCTACACGAGTTAGCACCACATAAGTGACAGCTAGCATCATCAGGTAGACTCCAAGACCAAGCCAAGTCCAAGCCAGGTGCAAGCAATTACGAGAAAGCAGTAACTATGAGGAAACATAGGAAGCTGGTGGATACTGAGGGCCTGTGGAGGGAGAAGCCATGAATCCATGAATCACAAAGATGCCCCCATCCCATGAGAGGGATACACAGAGCATAACCTGTCTTCAAGCTGATCCTGCTCCAGTTTCCATAAAATGAACTCCCTAAAGAATGGGTCAACTGCCTGTTCTCTGAACTAAGAAACATAAAGAACCTAAAATCTGGTACAAGAGAGATCTTGAATAAGTAGAAGCATTGTGTCTTTACTGCTAAGAAGTTCACAAAGGCTCAATGGAAATGACCTATCCCAATTTTTTCAGTAAAAGAGAAAAGAATGAGTCTCTGGAACAACCCCATCAGCATGTCCCTTCCTTTGCCATGAATTTCTGATGAAAGCCCTAAGTTGGCACATATGAGCTCTCTACATCTAGCAAAGTGATAACCCTTATCAAGAGGCAGAGTCTGAAGCAAAGAATGTCTTGCAGCCCAGATAAGCTCCAAGGCGCTGGGCCAGGGTAATGGACCATAGGAGATGGAGCAGGGGTCTGCCAAGCTCAATAATACAGCATTGTTGCTGCATTGGAAAATGTTTTAATTTACATTTTCAAGTGCAAAATATTTTCCCCTCATGCTTTGGCTAAATTAGGTAGTTAAAGTCTGTGAAGTGGCAGTAATTGGAAACAATGGATTTTATATTTGACATTTATTATTTTAGTGGAATCTGTTTTACATTTACATCAAACATCCAAGGACCCCTGCAGAAGTTTCTTTTGCTATTGCATTACCATTTAGTTCTAATAATGCACTTCGCATCCCCAATTCTTGATTATAATTATATCATTTCAGATGCAGTAAGAGGTGAAGTAAAGATAAACTTTCAATGGAAATTATACCTCCGTGCTTTCCTCTCCTTTTTTGAACTTTCATAAACTGATAATTTGTTTAACATATTTTTACCCTAATTCTTTATGGTTTCACTTTGTTCTGTAATTACCTCGTATTACAGGTAATTGTTCTGTAATTACCTCTCACTTCACCAAAAGTCTACTCAAAGGGGAAAGATCATGTCTTAAACTCCCACAGCATTTGCTTTGAATCCAAGCACATAAGAATCAAGAAGTGTTTGGTTGACAATTCAGAACATAGTTGTGTTCTAGAAAATGGGGATAGTAGATATCAGGGGAGGCAGCTGGAAGGACAAAATTCCAGTTGGATATAAGGAAAACTTATAACCTGCTCAAGATGGATTAGGTTGATTCAGAAAGCGATGAATCTTTTGTTCCCAGTAGTGTTCAAACAGAAACTCAGTGAACACTTGATAATGAAGATTTAAGCCAGGAATTAAAAGTTTGGAGTCAGAAAGAACTGGCTTTGACCCCTAGCTCCATACCTTAAAACTATGTGACCATGGGCAAATGACTTAACCTCCCTAAGCCTCAGTGTCCTTATCTTGCAATGGGGTTAATAGTCTATGAAAAGTGAGGAAACACATCCATGTAAAAAATCAGATGTCCTGGGGGGACTCCAAGTATTCAGTGGTCCTTTCTTTTATAGGGGGGAAGGTCAAAAAAATATCATTTCATTCTTGACTTTAATATTTAGAGGAATAAATACTAATCAAAGTTTTAAAATAAAACTCATAAATAGCCACTAGAAATAAAAATAGAATATGAAACTTCTACATCACAAGAGAGACTGAAAGTCACACAGAAAAAAAGAAAAAAATCTAAGATGACAGAAACTGTATGGGAAAATGGTGTAATGAAAATAACCTATATTTATTAATGCAAATTAAAGCACTGGTGCCAGGAGCTACAGGAAGGACTTTACATACTTTATCTCTTTTAGTTGTTTCAGTGTCCTAGATGCTGTGTTATTATTATGTCCATTTCACAGGTGAGAAAACTGAGGCTTGCGAAAAAAGAAATAACTAAATTTACCCAAGAACTAGTAAATTACATCGAGGCAGTCTAACTGCAGAGGGCCTACCCCTAAACATTACACTGCCCTGCAGGAAGAAAAGAAGGGTGCCTATGTTTATATGTCTAAATACATTCACATATTTACATTGCTAGGAAAGAGGGAGTCATAAATAAATGAACATGTGAAGCGGTATATATCTCTAAGTAGTAGGATTAGGAGAAATCTTAATTTTCTTTCTTACAGTTTTTCATATTTTTCAAAATTTTCTCCAAGTAGCATATATTTTTTATAATCAGGGAAAGACTGTAAAAATTACAACAGATTGTCCCTCTTCTTATTATATTGAGAAGCCTAAAGTCAGGGTATAAAATTCTTGAGATTTTCATGGGATTTATGCTTCCTGAGGGAAAATGTTTCCAAAGTGTTCTCATTATTTCTTCAGTGGAGCCAGAACTAAAACTAGTAGATAAAACTATTTGTTTTGTTGTGTCTAGTATGTCCTATATGGATTTAAAAACAAAATAGAGAGGGGTTTAAGTAAGAGGAAAATTTAAACAATCCTGCCTCCTGTGTTGTAATTTTATTCACAGTAAAATTTTCAAAATACATTTATCAAAATTTCTATAAGTTTTAAAGCTCTGTTATAATGCAGGTCTCATCTGAGGAGTTCTATGAGAATCCCCAAATCCAGGAAAAGTCCCCACCTAAAAGGCAGCATGTGACAGTAAATGTCTACACACCAGTCACATGGTCACACAGCAGCACACCCTGCCCCAAAGTATTTCCATCCCATCAAACCACAGAAATTGCCAAAAAGGATCCTAGTGTTGAATTTAGCTCTTCTCTTTGCAGATGAGGAAACTGAGGTCTGAGAAGTCTGTATCAGTTTGTCTCTAGCATCTCTCCCTGAGACCAAGCTATAGCTATTGCTCACCTGGATTTCTCCCAACCCATCTGACCCACATCTGCTCCAGCCACTTTCCAATCCAGTTATCACCATGCTGATTATCCCCAGTCTCTCACTTGTGGCTTCTAATTCTGAAAATCAAGAACGATGTTCTTGCCATGTTTGACAAGTCCCCCATAAACTGACCCCTATCCCTCCTTCCTTATCTAAATCATCCTCTTTAGTTCTCCAGGCTCCAACTGTTCTATTTTCCAAACTTTCCATTCTCCCTTCCACCACGGGATCTTCTCACACGTTCTTTTCCTCTATCTGCCATTCACCTACATGATTTCCACTCAAGAGCCTTCTCAGGCTGCCATCCAAGTTGAATCCCTCTCACCCAACAACTCTTCATGTCCTTCCTAGACATCATCACATTCCTAGCTTTGCATTTCTGGGCTTGTTTCCCAACTAGGTTGTAAAGCCCAGGAGGCAGTGACATGTCAGTTTCATTCACCCTTTCATTGCCAGTGCTAGCCCAGTGCCTGCCACATGGTAGGGCTTTACCATGTTCACTGACTGGATGAGTGGTACACAGTGTGACAAAACAGAGTCAGCTCTCTATCCCATACTATTTCTTCTACAACTTGGAGGAGAATAAAGGAACATCTGGCATCTCGGGAATTTGCACACCTTACATAGTCTAAAATTGTTTCTTTTTTCTCCTATCATGGAAACATATAATTTTAGAACTACTAGATGTTGCTAATCCAAACTTTTCATCTTATGACCAAAGAAGCATGGGCCCAGAGAGGGTATGTGTTGCTTTCGAGGACACAGGTAGTGATGGAGTCAGGACTCAAATCCATGGCCCCAAATACTGTGTACTTTAGAGCCTACTGTCTTTTTCAAACAGGGCTGCCTTTATCCAGCAATGGCAGCTCTAGCCAAACTCTTGTTTTTCTCCCAGATTTAAACTGCCAGACCTGGTCCCTCTGACTTCTCTCAAAGTCCTCTTTTTCCACCTCCAATCCCAAGTTCCCACAAAATCCCTTCATCTTGAGTTGCAAAATTGCTTGCTTGTGTTTGTTGCAACATGTTTCCCTGACATTCTGGACTCTCAAAAAGTCAACCAGTGACCAAAAAAAAAAAAAAAAGTATTAAATCCCATTTGTACATTTCAAACTGAGCTGGGTGCTACAGGGAATAAAAGGAAGACATAAATGTCCTTCTGACCCCTAAGAAACAGAAAAGCTATTTGAGGAATAGAGTTTGCACAGCTAACACTGCAAGAGAAAAAGGAAAAGCAGTAATGATAGTAATCTAGTTTGTGGAAATATGGACTCTGAGTGCTATAGAAATTCAGCCGAAGAAAAATGAGGAGGGCTATACATGAAAGCTAGAAGTTGATCTGAAGCTCAAAGGAAGGAAAGCAATTAGACTTGCAGAGAAGAGAGAGAAAAAGTAATTGAAGGCATCATCTTCCAACAAGGAATAATGTCTCAGGAATTATCATCAATACATTTTATAAAATATCAACTCAAATGGAGAACAGGGCCAGATATGAGATTTTGAAGAAAATAAAAGCATGAAGTCTTTTACAGATCCCGTGGGGACTGGTGACAGACACCTTAGGAAAGCTTGAAGGACAGGATGAGTCTCAAGCCCTCACTGAGCCTCCCTACTGCCCAAATGTCAACATGAATTGGTAACTCCAAATGCCTCTGGGCCCTCCCCGGCACAGGTGTAGGTGATTTGCATATGCTATCTCATTGGTGACTTGCATATGCTATCTCATTGGTGATTTGCATATGCTATCTCATTTGCTTGCACCTAATCCTCCCAGCATTCCTGTAACAGTAGGTACTGTTATCATTCTCATCTTCCATGGGAGGATACTGAGATTTTGGCAGAGTAAGTAACCTGCCCAACAAGATGCCATAGCTAGATTGCAGAGACAGTCAACCCCAACTCTCTGACTTCACAGCCCGGGAAAACATTTAAAAAAAAAAACTCAGAAGTTTCCAATGCTGTTTTAAAAAAACCTAAATAACAGCACAGGGCATGAACTCAGAAGAAGACTGTCCATACTACTTGTTGTGGATAACCTTGAGGAATGTTATTAAGTTGTACAGGAATAGAAAGATGCAATGGGGTCAGTTCTCACAACCTTAAGGTATTAAATTTTCATTAGCTTAGGCCATTACGTCACGGCGAAGAGGGGAAGGAGCCTACACGACATCTGAGTCGGTGACCCCTGAACTACATGAATTCCTCTCCATTTTTCCCCCACCGCTGAATTTTTTCCTCCTGATGTTAATAAAAGCATGTTAGCACATCCATTCCAAGTAACATGGAGGACCTAAACTGCGGCATCAAAGGAAGGAAGGAAGAAGTGGAGAGGAAGGGAAGGAGAAACAAAGGGAAAAGGGAGAGATTCCGAAAAATTGTTTCCTGTTATTGTCAAATGATGCCAGCCACTGCTTCTTAGCTTTCCTCCATCCCCAGTAATGTGTGTTGACAATAGTGACACCTCCTGGCTCAAACAAACTTGACCTTCTGCAGGATTTCATTTTGCTCACTCACTGCAAATTACTCTTGACTCTTCTTGTTGCCTCCAGGTACAATTTTCTTTTCCTTATCTGGAAAAGCATAAACTGACACAGCCCATCCTCAACCATAGAAACTCAATAACCCAGCGCTGACCTGACCACAGAACTCTGCTATGCAAAGCTCCTGAGTTTCATCCCTGAACACGTCAGCATGATTAGCCCAGAGACCCAATTCACAGTCTTCCTACTTACAGCTACATTAAATATAAATAAAGCAAACTAAATACCAGCCACTGAAAAATAGTTCAATTAAATTCTACAATGAGAGTGCCTCTTGATTTTAATGCATTTAATCCCCTAGGAAACATAGTTGGTGTATGCCCTTTTCTTGTAGAATTTTTTTTTTTTTTGGTCTCAGACTTGTATAAATCACACAGCCTCAAAATGACTAAAAGCTGTTGATATTATTGTTCACCAAAAACAGTAAAAGATATGTTTAATGAGTGTGGAAGGTTTTGTTTCATCTCACACAACTAGAGCATGATCCTATGGCTATTCTCCTTGAGAATAGTATATTGGAAAATATAGGTGTTTTGGCCATACTTTGAAAGCAGTCCAGCATTCTGTTTGATAAACTAGACCACTGAACAAGCTCAATTAAAGGAGAAAAGAGCTGGCCAATCACAGCAGAGAGTGGAACCAATCTCAGACACCATGGTATTTTCTCAAATTTTATAAAATAGATGAGGGCTTTTGTTGTTCTCTAGAAGGAAGGCATTTGGTGATTCAGAGCATGAAGACTTTACCTTGAAACTGGTTTCTATTCCATTCATAGTCTGCACAATGAAACCCCTTCATCTGGCTAACTAAACTCTATAAGTTCACAGGTTGGAAAATATCTATGAACTTTCCCTTAGTTACACTTTTATTTTGAAAAGGTTCCTGTGAGATCTGCACATTAATTCTCAGGTGAGCTTGCATTCCAAATTAATAAAAATTCAAACCTTTGCTCCTTTTCACATCTAGTGATTCTTTTGGCAAATAAACCTTGGAGATTAGATTATGTCTTTGCTATGCATGAACAGAAAACACTTGTATTAGAGAGAACAAAAGCCCTTCAAAATGATCAAAAAGGAAAAGGCAGTTGAGTTGTGGAAGTTAGGTTTTTGCTTCTTTTTACTGAAAACTGTGGTTGAAATTTCAGCTTCATTCTGACACAGTGAAGATTCCACACATGAGCATTTCAAATCACTTCTGTAAAGGCAAATTGTGGAGAGGGTGGTCAATTTCTAAGCCTCCCTGCTTGCTTTCGAGCATACTTGAAAGACAATCAACTAGAAGAACGTGTCTCATGATTAACATAGCATTGAAACAAAAGATCTGGAACATGTCAGCACAGAACATACAAATAATGAATATATATTTAGACTTCATTGAGTCATTTACTCATTTAGTCAACAATGAATAAAGTGTGTGCAGTGGGTTAAGCAAAACTTTAGGCGTTGGGAAACAATAATGGTCCCTGCCCTCGAGTGAGAGCTGTCCAGTAGAAGAAGAAAGGCTTGCATGGGACATACTTACACTAAAGAATTATTCACTGTTTATCTGAAATGCAAATTTAGGTATTCTGTATTTTTGTCTGTTAAATCTGGTAACCTTAGGAGATTGTAAATGGGCCATTTCAACAATGTGAAGTGGTAAGGATGATCTGAATGCAGAAGAAGTGCTTAAGGAGATACAAGTATCTTAAGGAGATACAAGTTCCCAGACTTGGGAACCAGGGTCTGAAAGACGAATAGGAGTTAACCAAGAAAAGAGGAAAAGTAAGAGATTTCAAGAAGGAATGCACTTGTGAAGTTCACATTCAGAGAAAGAGACTGGCATATGCCTACCACTGTTGTACAAAATGATGGGGCATGGGGTGACAAGGCAGGAGAGATTGGCAGATGCCAGACCATCATGGAGACCTATAAAGACATTTGGACATTGTTAGGACAATGGAAAGTTGGGTTTCTAGGCAGCAGCGTTATACAATCAGGTGTATGATTTAGGAAGACTATTCTGGTGGATGGTGGAAAATGGATGAATAGCTGGCAAGATGGGAGGCAAAGAAATCCGCTGAAATAATTAGCCTAAGGGACAGTAGTGGCTTAAACTAAAATCCTAGCAGTGGGGATATAAGAAGTGAAGTGAGCAAATGACACAGAACAGATAGATAAGGAGGTGGGTACAGGAATATTTGCTGATCAACTGAACAGGGGTTGTCTGAAAGAAAGGAATCAAATATAATTTTAAAATAACATTAATAGACCATTTGGCATAGATCACTGTGCAAAGTGCTACAAATATATTTATAATGCCCCCCCCAAGTCTATAAAATAGACTGTTATTCCTATTTTGGAAATGAGGGAAATGAGATTTAGAGAGAAAAAGGAAGTAATTAGCCTGTAAACCTAATAAGTGGTGCTAAGGATTATGTCCAGTTTTGGAGGCTGGGCAATGGCTGAAAGATGATGCCATTGACCAAGATTAAAAATAGAGGAGAAGCGCTCATTTGTGGAAAAGATGCTGACTCCTTTTTAGACTTAGTGGGTATCAGATGCCTATGGATAATGTCTGAGGTCAATGGATAGATGGATCTAGAGCTCAGCAAAAGGACTGGACTAGATATAAGGGTTGGGAAGTGACCAGTGTAGCAATTAATATTGAAATCATGATGGTATAGGTAAAATGGCCTGGAGAAGGTATACAGAGTGAGACCAGAAAAGTACATAAGGAAGAAACCTGGGAAAGCCAACATTTAAGGGTCAGTTGTGGCCACAACAGTAGGTGAAAGACCCAAGAGCATGGTGACAAAGAAAAGAAGAGAGAGTATTCTAAGTTAAAGGAAGTGTTAGCATTGTGATGTGAGTTATGTGAGGGAGGAAGCTCAGAGGGTCAATCTGTTGAACCCTATGTGTTCTACATATAGCAGAAGAGAAAATCTTTGGAGCTAGCTGGTAGAAATAAAAAGAATTAAATTAACAAATTTAGGGGGAAAGCATACTAGTACACAATGAAAGAGAGATAAAACAAGGGGAAGAGGATGGCAGAAATGTGAACTGCTATGCATTCTTGCCAACCCAGAAATTCTTTTTAAAATGTTTTTAATTTCTTTTCAGTGTTCCAGAATTCATTGTTTATGGGCCACACCCACTGCTCCAGGCAATACATGCCCTCCACAATACCCACCACCAGGCTCACCCAACTTCCCACCCTCCTTCTCTCCAAAACCCTCAGTTAGTTCCTCAGAGTCCACAGTCTGTCATGGCTTGTCTCCCCCTCCAATTTCCCCCAACTCCCTTCTCCTCTCCATCTCCCAATGCCCTCCGTGTTATTCTTTGTGCTCCACAAATAAGCAAAACCATATGATAATTTACTCTCTCTGCTTGACTTATTTCACTCAGCATAATCTCCTCCAGTCCCATCCACGTTGATACAAAAGTTCATCCTTTCTGATGGAGGCATAATACTCCATAGTATATATTGACCACATCTTCTTTATTCATTCATCCATTGAAGGGCATCTTTGTTCTTTCCACAGTTTGGCACTGTGGCCATTGCTGCTATGAACACTGGGATACAGATGGCCCTTCTTTTCATTACATCTATATCTTTGGGGTAAATACCCAGTAGTGCAATTGCAGGGTTATAGGGTAGCTCTATTTTTAATTTCTTTCTTTTTTTTTTTTTAAAGATTTTTATTTATTTGTTAGAGAGAGAGATACAGAGCGCAAGCACAGGCAGACAGAGTGGCAGACTAGAGGCAGAGGGAGAAGCAGGCTCCCTGCCGAGCAAGGAGCCCGATGTGGGACTCGATCCCAGGATGCTGGGACCATGACCCGAGCCGAAGGCAGCCGCTTAACCAACTGAGCCACCCAGGCATCCCTCTTTTTTTTTTTTTTAATAAACATATATTTTTATCCCCAGGGGTACAGGTCTGTGAATCACCAGGTTTACACACTTCACAGCACTCACCAAAGCACATACCCTCCCCAATGTCCATAATCCCACCCCCTTCTCCCAACCTCCCTCCCCCCAGCAACCCTCAGTTTGTTTTGTGAGATTAAGAGTCACTTATGGTTTGTCTCCCTCCCAATTCCATCTTGTTTCATTGATTCTTCTTCTACCCACCTAAGCCCCCATGTTGCATCACCACTTCCTCATATCAGGGAGATCATATGATAGTTGTCTTTCTCCGCTTGACTTATTTCACTAAGCATGATACGCTCTAGTTCCATCCATGTTGTCGCAAATGGCAAGATTTCATTTCTTTTGATGGCTGCATAGTATTCCATTGTGTATATATACCACATCTTCTTGATCCATTCATCTGTTGATGGACATCTAGGTTCTTTCCATAGTTTGGCTATTGTGGACATTGCTGCTATAAACATTCGGGTGCACGTGCCCCTTTGCATCACTACGTTTGTATCTTTAGGGTAAATACCCAGTAGTGCTATTGCTGGGTCATAGGGCAGTTCTATTTTCAACATTTTGAGGAACCTCCATGCTGTTTCCCAGAATGGCTGCACCAGCTTGCATTCCCACCAACAGTGTAGGAGGGTTCCCTTTTCTCCGCATCCTCGCCAGCATCTGTCATTTCCTGACTTGTTGATTTTAGCCATTCTGACTGGTGTGAGGTGATACCTCATTGTGGTTTTGATTTGTATTTCCCTGATGCCCAGTGATATGGAGCACTTTTTCATGTGTCTGTTGGCTATTTTTAATTTCTTAAGGAATCTCCACACTGTTTCCCAAAGTGGCTGCACCAACTTGCATTCCCGCCAACGGTGGAAGAGGGTTCCCCTTTCTCCACATTCTCTCCAACACTTATTGTTTACTGCCTTATTAATTTTGGCCATTCTAACTGGTGTAAGGTGGTATCTGAATGTGGTTTTGATTTAAATCTCCCTGATGGCTAGTGGTGATGAACATTTTTTCATGCGTCTGTTAGCCATTTGTACGTCTTCTTTGGAGAAGTGTCTGTTCATGTCGTCTGACCATTGTTTGACATGATTATCTGTTTTGTGTGTGTTGAGTTTTTATAGATCTTGGATATCAGCCCTTTGTGTGTAGTGTCATTTGCAAATAACTTCTCCCATTCCGTGGGTTGTCTCTTTGTTTTGTTGACTGTTTCCTTTGCTGTGCAGAAGCGTTTTATCTTAATGAAGTTCCAAAAGTTCATTTTTGCTTTTGTTTCCTTCGCCTTTAGAGATATATCTTGAAAGAAGTTGCTGAGGTCGATGTCGAAGAGGTTACTGCCTATGTTCTCTTCTAGGATTCTGATGGATTCCTGCCTCATGTTGAGGTCTTTTATCAATTTTGAGTTTACCTTTGTGCATGGTGTAAGAGAATGGTCGAGTTTCATTTTTCTACACATAGCTGTCCAATTTCCGCAGCACCATTTATTGAAGAGACTTGTCTTCTTTCCACTGGATATTTTTTCCTGCTTTGTCAAAGATTAGTTGACCATATCTGAGTCAATAGTAGAGTCCATATCTGGGCTCTCTACTCTGTTCCATTGGACTATGTGTCTGTTTTTGTGCCAGTACCATGCTGTCTTGATGATCAGAGCTTTGTAGTAAAGCTTTGAAATCAGGCAATGTGATGCCCCCAGTTTTGTTTTTCTTTTTTAACATTTCCTTAGCAATTCGGGGTCTCTTCTGGTTCCACACATATTTTAGGATTGTTTGCTCCAGCTCCTTGAAAAATGCCAGTGGAATTTTGGTCAGAATGGCAATAAAAATATAGATTGCTCTAGGCAGCATAGACATTTTAACAATGTTTATTCTTCCAATCTATTAGCATGGAATGGTCTTCCATCTTTTTGTGTCTTCTTCAATCTCTTTCATGAGTGGTCTGTAGTTCCTCGAGTACAGATCCTTTACCACTTTGGTTAGGTTTATTCCCATGGTCCTTGGTGCTATAGTAAATGGAATCGATTCTCTAATTTCCCTTTCTCTATTTTCATTGTTAGTGTATAAGAAAGCAACTGATTTTTGTACATTGATTTTGTATCCTGCCACATTACTGAATTGCTGTATGAGTTCTAGTAGTTAAGGGTGGAGTCTTTTGCGTTTTCCATATAAAGTATCATGCCTTCTGTGAAGAGAGAGAGTTTTGACTTCTTCTTTGCTAATTTTAATACCTTTTATTTCTCTTTGTTGTCTGATTGTTGTTGCTAGGACTTCTAACACTATGTTAAACAAGAGTGGTAAGAGTGGGCATCCTTGTCATGTTCCTGATCTCAAAGAGATGGCTGTCAGCTTTTCCCCATTGAGGACGATATTTGCTGTAAACCCAGAAGTTCTATAGTCAAGAATGCAATGGGAACATGATCAGGTAGGCTTAAGGTTAATTTAAATAAAGACTAAACTTCACATTTTAATAAAGCTCAATAAAAACCAAACCCACCCATGGGTGACCTACCTTATCATGAGTGAACTGTATCCCATGTTGATAATATTATTATGAAAAACAAACTTAGAGGTGGAGTGAAGTTTGTTCTACAAAAGGGGAAGATCTGGTTTGGTGCTAGAGGAAGGGAGTGAGGGCTAAATGTTACAGACAAAAGGTGTGGTCATGAGAAGAGGGCAATATCTCTATAAAGGAGATAAATCCAGCCTACCTATGAAAGAACTTCTAGAAGCAACAATAACCTTTTGTTCTCTTATTGTCTCTGAAAAAATAATGCACCATAATTTTGCATACTATTAAAAGAGAAGAACACCTTTAACTACAGCTGGAAGACAAAAAGGCTCCCTGTAAGAGGAAATGAGAAATAAAGCCACCATAGAGAAAGGAACAATGAAGAATGGATACCTCACTCTTGGCATCTTTGGGGAGAAAATTTAAAACTATCCCCTAAGAATATGAGCCAAAGCACAGACTTCGACCTGAATTTACACTATCAGTGTGGTCAAGAGAAACCTCAAAGCTGAGAATTTATTGTACAGAGGTTTCAAGTTGGTAGACCAAATCACTGGCCAAGGAAACTCAAATCCTTCAGGGAAGAAGTCAATGTCAAGGCAGGTTAACAATGATTCTAAATGCCATGAACTGTAAACGATGCTAAAATGTGGGGTGGGGGAGGGTGTGCCCTAGATTCAATGAAATAATGTAATTATTTCATACTTCCAGCATATGGGCTGGAAGGACGTGTGGACTTACCCTGGTGACCAAAGAGGTTGACTCTAGATCAGAACTTAGGTGGTTACCCTGGGGGCAGAGCTTAGATTATTCTGTTTTACTCTCATTCAACAGCATGGGGCCTGCCCAGAAGAGCTACTGAAAGGAGAACAGGAGGTTGGTGGCTTGGATCAATGATCAGGGTGACAGAGGCTTCAGGCCATAACCGTTCCAGTCCAGCGGAATTCTCAGGGCAGATGCCAAGATGTTTTATGGGATTACTGCTGGGACCAGATTACCCTTCTTCCAAGAACTCAGTAAATATAAGTACTAAAAGAATTCACCACTCCTCTCTCCAAGAACAATTTAGATGAAGGAGAGGAGAAGAAAACCTATATGAGGTTGAAGCTGGAAAGAAGGTGAATAAACAGGTAGCCTGTGGAAATGATGTTTACAATAAACTCATTTCTGATAGGGAAGACAGAGATTTTAATCTGACCAAAAGCTCTTGAAATGAAGGGTTTCTTTACAAACATGCCTGCAGATATGTTCAGTTAGACCACTGAGGAGGTATAACAAATTATTGCATATTAAATGACTTTTATTTTTTTTGGTCCAGTGCAAAAGAATGTTTAAATTAATTCAACTTGCTCTTTTCCACTGATGAACATACATTTATATATCTCACTGTTTAATATGCGTTCCAGTTGACACCAAAGTGCTCTGCTTTAAAAATTTTCCACAACCAGAATTTCAGCTGTCTCTCTCTTCCTCCACCCTCACATCATTATTCTAAATTAGTGAAGTCTTGCTGCCAATGTAATAATGGTGTTTAGAGATATGAGGAATCATTCTCAAAGTTCTGTTCATTATTTCTAAACTAAAAAAATAAAATGGAAAATAGATATTATCTCTGCTATAGGGCCTGTCCAGGAAAAGATCCAGCCTCTTCCTCTCCATACAGAAATAAGTCATATGGATATGTTTAGAGTCTGCTATTTTGAGGGAGGGGTGTTGTGGATGCTTAAAAGATATATATTATTCTGATTTCATAAATCCTGGCAAAGAGATGTTTTGATGTATTCTCTTAATGAACTTGTCTCCCTAACTGAAATGGAACTGGTAGGGCCAAGAGTGGGAGGTCTTGGGAAGAAATAGGCCAGTGAGAAGGTGTTTCTGATTCAACTTGGTGGAAAAAAACCTTAAAAATCAGGGGGGGCTTTTATTTGGGGAGGAGGGGAGAACCAAAGATGAGAGGTCAAGGGCACAGTCAGGGACAAGAGCGCTATGGTGTGCCTCTTGTTCAACCACCTGATACTCTTAAGACCCAGGGTGGCAATTTATGACTTCTCCTACAATAATGTGGCAAGCCACTGAAAATGTAGACACAGCAGCAGCCAGATCCTTTTTCAGTATAGTATAGTATAGTATACTATACTATACTATAATACTTATAAAATAAGTATCCAGATACTTATTCATGTCATATCGAATGTCATCTACTTCCTTCCTGAGAAAGAACATCCAGATTATAGGAATGGGTACCTTTAGGCTGAAAGTAAGAGGGAGGGATAAACCCATGGGTACCAAATCTATATTTTCCTTTGAGTCTATGGCCCTTAAATCAGTAGTCTTCTTTTCCTTTCATTAAACATTTTGTGCTTATGGATGTTGAATTTGAAACAGGCAACTGTACTATTCCAACTAGTCTAGAAGATCATTTGAAAACATGGAACTATTAGATACTGTGGAGGTTCATTTGCCCGGCTGGTGGCCCCAGTGTTTGAATATCGTGAACATGCTTTACTCTGTTAGTTTCCTCTTGCCACCATAATAAGTTACCAGGTTCTGGATGGCTTAAAACATCAGAAATTTATTCCCTTGTAGTTCTGGAAGCTGAAGTTCAAAATTCCTATCACTAAGCAAAATTGAGGTGTCATAAGGGCCAGAGTCTATCCAGGTAGAATCATACTTTACTTCTTCCAGCATCTGATGGCTGTTAACAGTCTTTGGCTTGTTGCTCCAACCTTCAAAGCTGATATCTCAAATTCTGACTTCATTCCATCTCCACATCCCCTTCTCCTCTGTGTGTATCAAATCTCCCACTGCCTTCCTCATGTAAATCTATGTGTGATTACATTTGGGGCCCAATTAGCTAGCCCAGCATAATCTCCATTTTTGTTGTTCACCTCAAAATCGTTAATAACATCCACACAGACCCTTTATTTTTTATGTTTTTTTCCACATAAGGTAACATTTACAGGTTGCAGGTATTAGGATGTGGGACTCTTTTGAGGGCCCATTTTTTCAGCATACCACACTCACTGCTTGCCAATCATTTAATACATGCAAAATCAAATAGATAGAAGGAGATAGAAAATCCAAAATCAAGTGACAAACTATCAGTTTACTCTGCTTCAAACTTTACTGAATTCAGTTATCTGGAAAATTCACCTGAGACGAATTCTTTATTCATATAATAATGCTGGGGAAAATAAGATGCCTTAAAAAGAAAAAAAATGCTTCAGTGTTTGATTTCAAAGTATTTTACTTGGTTCCCCATTTTTGCATCATGCCTTGGGAAGATTTTAATATGGAAATGTAATGAAAACAGAGGACTGGAATGTCCCTACAACCTCTGTGCTACATCTGCATCACTTTCTGTCAATTTAGACAGCTATATGAGCAATGGAGAAGGATGGAGTTGTCCACCCTTGGAAGCCAATATATCCTTAAAATCCCTACAGAAACTGTGACAAAATGAAAGCCATTTGCTTCTGTATTGGAAGAGGACATGAGTCCCTGGGGTAATAAAACTCAACACAATCCAATCCACAGCCCAAGGGAGGATACAGAATTGAATTCAGAGTTAAACCATTCAGAATTTAAATACATCAAATTCCCAATATCTTCAAATGTCATGTCAGTGAGTCATCCAGGCAAGATGGTGTGGTGGCTGAGATTAGGGGTGGGGGTTAATCGGGAGCAAAAACATAACCCTAGAGCCTGCAACTCCAGAAGAGCCCAAAGTGACCCTGAAACTCAAAGACAGAGGAAAAATTCTGCTGGTGAGGTCTTCAAAAGAAAACCTTTGCTTTTTATTTCCACTGTTTTCTCTCTTGTATTAAATATTTTCTAGTCCTATAATAAATTTGACATTCTGAGTGGGTATTAGAGGCATTCCGGGATTTAGACCAGAAATCACCCAACAGAGCAAATACAGATACACACACACACACACACACACACACACACATCTGTGAGAAGACAGTGTGAGGACACCCATGTACTGGGCTACGGGTAAAGTAACTCATGAAGCTAAATCATGCTGATGGTTTCTAATCCCAGTTCACCAGGGATTTAAATTGTACAATGAGGAAATGACTTGTTGGATAACTTCCAGAGTTTGTCTTAAAATTTAATTGCAGCGTACCTAGCACTTTTATAAAACATATACATTTTACTTATGTTTCTTAGTCAAAATATTCCTCTAACCTTTTTTTTTGTTTAAGTAAGTGACAAAAGTGTTCTTGTTGTAATTAATGGAGTACAAAAATATTGGGGAAACATGCCTAAAGGCTTAAACTATAATTCTATTACTAATATATTCCCTTGGCTTGCCTTTTGAACTCTGCTGCCTCTTGCCTTGCAGCTGTGTTTAATGAGTGGAGAGATTATTCAAATGAGCCCACAGCAGAGCATTATTTCAGAAGCTCTCGCCATCTTGAGCAGGCATCTTTTCTCACAATCAGGCAGGCAGAGCAGACCATTCCTCTTTAGTTTACCCGGCCACGTATGTGCTACCGTAATTCCACAGACACCAGATCACATCTCTCTATTGGGAGAGAAGCTACTAATGACCCTGGGTCCAAACCAAAAGATGGCAGAAACAGCCTTCAAGGTGAAAAATGAGAAGGTACCTGCTCTAGCCTCTACTATGCTTCAGCTTTCAATTTGTCTCTTCCTGTCAGTGATAGAAACTGTTAGCGTCTAATAATGAAACCATGCAGCCGTACAAAATAGTCTCTTTATGAAGCAGTGTTTGTGGGCATATAGCCTTTGCCTGACTAACACTGAAATGGAACACATTGCAAATGGGCAAGCCAACGTTTAATGATTTTTAGGATG
Source organism: Mustela erminea (assembly GCF_009829155.1). NCBI lineage: Eukaryota > Metazoa > Chordata > Mammalia > Carnivora > Mustelidae > Mustela > Mustela erminea. The sequence goes on along the minus strand of NC_045619.1, from coordinate 22,814,021 downwards.
TTAAAATGGGTTTCTACTCATGTAAGATTGAAAAGTAAGAATAACTCACAGGGGGAGAACCCCCTGAGATGGTTACAAAGTTGCCAAGAAAATTTAATAAGAACTAATTTTGAACTGATAAGCATTCAATCCAATATGGTGGGATTAAGCAATAAGAATTCTTCCTGGGAATTTACAGAGAGATAAGCATCTCATGAATAAGTAAATTCTGAAACAGGAGGCTACAGGGTGTTTATTGATTTTGAAATCATTTGTTTGAGAAACTGCCCTTGAGGAAAAGGCTATTATAGCTGATAATATAATAGTTATATTCAGAGACAACCCACTTCTTTGGCTGATGGCAGAATATAAAGATTACCCACCCAATACAAAATTTATAAGCAAAAGTTTGATCTGCAGAATCCAAGCTAGTCATAATCATTTCCTCTAATTCTTAGATGTTAATTTTCAGATGTAATACAAAAGTCAAAAATAAGTAAAAACAAATAACCAGGATCTTCAATTCACTAAGTACGTTTGCTACAACTGGAATTGAGTAATTTTTTTTTGGAAAAAAAGCTGTCTTTGGGTACATCCTAAATTCCATGCCCATTAATACTAATCCCTCACACCGTCCACCTCTGCAACTAAGGATAATTAAATGAAAATCTGGGATAAAATTCTGAGGCATTTCAATTAAAAAAAAAAAAAAAGTGGTTTTTTTTTTTTTTTCCCCAGTTGCCATTCTCATTAAAGAAAAAAAATGCTATCACTTTTAACAATGGTGGAAATATAAACAGTCTTTTAGGGGAATTCTGAGTTAGCCAGAAAATTCCATTACAGCACCTTGTGCTTTCTAATTGAGTGGTTGTGTTTATTTCTAAACATTCCTCTTGAAGAAAGTCTCCCGTTGCTCCCTCTCTTAACCGCTATCCAGCTTCAAGTGAGGTAACGGGATTTGACTGAGCCACCAATGGTGACTCAGCGTCTATGACAGTACTTGTCTCCTATGACTTACTTAATGAATCAGTATTGGATTCCACACAAGTGGTGAGAAGCTTAATGCTAGTCTCTGAAGAAAACTGAGTTTTTCTTTTCTTTTCAGAAGAAACCCTCCCTCTTTCTCTCTGTCCTCTCAATGTCATCTCTTCCTGTCTCTTTCAGAACCTTATTATATCAGTTGGGCCCTCTTCCATGATTATTCTTGCCTCCTCTGTTAGCTATTTCCCCTTAGCCTTCTAATGCTCCAGTGATCTTATTTCTTTAAATATTAAAACTATCCTCTATCAAATTAACAACTCATCTCCAACCAGATTCTTAGGTAACTACACACTGGTCCCCATGGTGTCACTCCACACACTGCTTCATCCTTTGATCCATTTTCCAACAGCACCGACACATTGAAACATCTCTTAAACTTCACCCATACCTCAGGTTCTCCTTAACCCCTCAATCCCTCTCTCCACCTTCAGTGGCCCTGCATTCTCCTGACCCTCCTGCTCCTGTCAGTTCCTCTTGATGGGCTCTGAGCCTGAAATGCCTTCCAATCTTCTAAAGAAACACTACATATCCTAGAAGATCAACCTGAAATGCCACATTGTCTAAGGAACCTTTCCTGACTCTAAAAGTAGTCACCCACAGTTTGCACATCCTTTCTAAAAGCTCTTATCACATCAAATGGAACTTTCAATTCATTCAAACACCAAACATTATTGAGCATTGTCTTGGTGCTGGTAGTTTCAGGCACTTGGGATATCTCAGTGAAAAAAACCCAAGGTCCCTGTGTTTAAGCAGTTGCATTCCAATGAGAATAACTGTGACATACAAGAATATTCTATATGCAGAATATTAAAAAGTAATATGTTCCATGTAAAAGAAAAGTGCAGTAGGAAAGTAGAATGAGGATTTTCATGGTGGAACAAGACAGCAGTTCTTAAAATCAAATATGGCGTTTCATGTAGGTCTCCCCTGCTAGACTATGATATTTTTGAAGGCAGAAATCATGTCTTATTCATCTTCATGTATCCAGGGCTTAGCCTAGTGCCTGGCACATGGTACATTATCATTAATTCATTTGTTCTTTCAGCAAACATCTACCCAGGAGCTGCTATTCCCCCAGGGGCTGTGCTAGGCATTATGAATAATAATAACAGCAACACTTATTGAGTGCTTATTCTGTGCCAGCTACTTCAGTTTCATACATAAAAGAGACAGACGTTCATTAAAAATCTTACTAGTCCAAGGTCACAATGTTAACAAATGGCCAAGTTATGATTTGAACCCAGCTTGTCTAACTCCAAAGCCTATGATCTTTACCACCATGCTACCCTATCTAGTTCCTGCCCTCAAATTTAGAACTAGTAGATAAGACAAATATTTACATATAGTTAGGGTGACCAACCATCCTAGTTTGCCCAGGACTGTCCCACTTCTAGTACTGAAAATCCCATATCCCAGGAAAGTTCTCAGTCTCCGGCAAATTAGAACAGTTCGTCAAAGTCTGCTGAAATTTTGCTTTCTCAATTAGGCCCACTCTGACTTTCTACTATAAATGTAACTACCCTCTGCACTATTCTCAACCTTCCGTATCCTGAACTACTTGTTCCTACCACTCTTACCACCTTATAACATACCAATTTGTTTGTCATGTTCAGTATTCATTGCCTACCTGTGAATTAAACCATAATGCAAGCACAGAGCATTGTACCTAACCTAGCACTCATGAATGATCCACTCACCGTGCTAAGCACCCTTGAAGAAGTATGCCTCTCATTCTGTAGAGTCACCAATGTGAGTCAGAAACACCTTCCGGAAGGAACTGTGGCTAACTCCTAATTAGGAATGTCACTCATTGACAGAGAAGAGTCCAAGAGTATGGGAAAGATATTTCAGATGGAAAGACAATTGTAAAACATAAAGGCTAGGACCAGCATGGTCCTCCAGGTATGTCTGTATGGGAGATAGGGTAGAAAGGAGTAGTTTGGGGTTGCTAGGATACAGGGAGTGAAGCAGGAATCAGCCAGACATAAGGCAGAAGAAGTAAACAGGAAATATATTTTGGTTTTTCTTTGTCTTTAGGATGAAGCCCAAGCTCTCTACATACATGGTCTTTTATTATCCCAACCTCTGAGGTCCCACATTGCTTCCTGAATCCCTCATTCAATCATTGATCCCTCAGTCAAGTGGAACAATGTGCTGCTCTCCGTTCATGGCCTAGATTGCTGTGCCTTCTGTTTTTGCAGAGAAATGCTACTACTTAAAATGCCCTTCCCCTCCAGTTCTCAGCTATTCTCCCCCAAGATACAATTCAAAACCACTTTTCCTATGAACACTGAATACCCATACCAAAGCCATGTCATTTCTCTGCAGATACTCTGAAACATTCACTTGCATCTCCAAAGCTTGCCTGCTTTCCTCGGTCTGTTAAGGTTAGCTTTTATGGAGAATGTTTACTCTCTGTCCACCCTGCTGACCTCATCTCTGACCACATCCCTCCTCTAAGGACTTTGGCTTCTTTCTGCTTCTGGCATCTGCTCACTCCCACCTCAAGACCTTGACATACTGGTGTTCTTTCTCTCCAAAATTCGCTCCCTCCAGACCTTCACTTGACTGTTTCCTTCACATTGTTCAGATCTGCCACTCAGAGGAGCATCCCAAAACTCTTCCTCTGTTTCAACCACTCTCTACCATGTCATCTTTGTATTCATTTCTTTATATGATTAATCAGTACCTATTTTTTAAAAATATTTTTTGCTAGAATGTAAGCTCAATGACAGCAGAGGCTTTGTCTTTCTTATTCCATACTCACTCCCCAATGCTTATAACACATAAGAAGACTTAATAAGCTGCTAAGTTAATAGAGGCCGTGAAATGAATGAAAACTTACTTCATGGCCTCTATTAACTTAGCAGCTACTTTGAGAACATAGAAATTTCTTTATATATCATTGAATCTCCTAGGGTACATAGTCTTTTCCCTAATAGATAGTAGTTAGTCAAATATTTATTGAACAAAAAGAAGTTCTTTGATAAATGAAACAAGATGGGATTGGGAGGGAGACAAACCATAAGTGACTCTTAATCTCACAAAACAAACTGAGGGTTGCTGGGGGGAGGGGGTTTGGGAGAAGGGGGTGGGATTATGGACACTGGGGAGGGTATGTGCTTTGGTGAGTGTTGTGAAGTGTGTAAACCTGGTGATTCACAGACCTGTACCCCTGGGGATACAAACATATGTTTATAAAAAATAAAAAATGAAAAAAAAAAAAAGGAGTTCTTTGAATGTATTCTTATCATAATAACCCTAAAAACCAATGGTCTGCTGCCCACTAAAATCATCTAGAGAACTTTAAAAAAGCCACTGCCATTGCTCCACCCTGGTATTCTGATTTAATTGGTCTGGGAAGGAGCCTGGGTATCAATATTTTTTAAAGCTTCACCTATGATTCTAATGGACAGCTAAGGTTGAGAACCACTGCTTTAAGCCCTACAAAAGAATGCAAATCCAAATAAAATATGGAATTTCAAACAAGGTTTCGTACACAGCCATTGATTTAATTCTTGAATTGCTCTCCATGAGGAACTGTGAACAAATACCCTCTTTTGCAAAGACCTGCTGAAAGAGAACATTTTGAGGGGGGGAAAAAGAAACTACTTGATGCCATACACTGAAGGAGATGGCCTTTCAATGCAAACACTATTTAGACCCATCTACTCTTCACAATTGCTTTGGAAAAAGTCATTGGCTTTAGCAGGCCCTCTATAAGTCAGAGCAGGAAAATGTATACTGTGTCATAAAGGCATTTAGTATCACTCTTGAAACAATTTAGAGCCTAGATGCAAAAGGATGGATTATACCTCCCTATCATGGTGTTAATATGAATGTGTAAGCCTGCTGTATTGAGGATGCAATAGACCTGCAATGATTTAGGCAGAGAGGGTGTTTGCAAAGCAGAAGAAAGCTTGCCTAATTAGAAAACAAGGAACGGGAAAATAAATAAGGGGGTTGAACAAAGTCAGCTCTAGCACTAATTTGCCCGGAGACATCCTAACACTTGCTGCAAAATAAATCGAATTTCTGCTGTATACATTCAATATTTGTTAATAAGCCGCCAGCTAACATTTTTCTGTATTTCCTGTACATGCAGGAAATGGTGTGTTTACTGTCAGACTGGCACACGCATTGAGCCACATGGAAGCAACTCCCAGTCTATGGAGGATAGCCTGGATCAGGGGAAGACTGTCCCCAGCAGCAAACCTGGGGAAGGTGGGGAGAGGGGGTGTGGGGGAGAGGAAACAGCATGGGTGAATCCATGAGTTTCACATATTATCTCAGGGAGGAAAATAATGATTTTTAGAGGCAATTTGACATGGAATTTCTCTCCTGCTAGTTTGGGTTAGCGTTTCTGAATGTGATAAATAGCAGGGCTATAGGACAGCCCATTTTTTTCTTTATTTTGATACCCTTACAGCAGTAATCATGCCTCTTGTCAAGCGTCTTAAAGATAAAGACAAATGTTCCCTATTGCTGTTCTGTCAATGCAGCTCAACCCGAGTCAAAGAAAGGGACCCTGCCAGATGTATGGGATGTACCATATTTCTTGTCTCCATCACAGACTGAGGCACATCCTGTCCCAATAGGATCCTCAGGTCAAAAAGAAAAAAAGAAAAAAAGGAAAGTTACTGCTGACAGCACTGCGGCTTATTTTGCCTCTTCTAGGAACTAGCAACCCATGTGCATTACCTCTATGTCGACACTGAGATTTGCCTTCCTTTTTGGGAACTATTGATTAGACCATGCAACATATCTATAAGGTCAAACAGCAAAACAATCCCTCTGTCAAATGAGATGGGCTTTGGCATCCATGATTGTTTTTTTCATCAGAAAGATTCCACACAGTCATCGTATATTGATGGTAGCAATATTTGAAAAACATAAAATTATTTCCAAAGATGTAGTTCAGGAACCCATTTGGAAAAAAAAAAAATTGTGTATGCCAAAACAGATGGAGTCAGGCTTAATTGTTGAAATAAATTGCCATATGGAATAAAACACAGCTGATTATTGCATTAACACTAATGTTAATATGCTTCGTCATTCTGTTGTCATTGTAGCTACAGTTGTCACCAGACTTTAATCAATATGTTTATAAGGGAACTCAAATTGTTGAATTTGGGACTCAAAGGAGATTTCATAGATTATCCAGTCATTTTACAATGGAGAATACTGAGGCTTACAGAGGATAAATGATCTGCATAAAGGCATACCCCCTACGACTTGAAAATGAAAGGTATTCTGAAACCATAGGGCACATATGGGCAAGGCATTCATAAAAAAAAGTAAGGCCATTATGACTCAAGAGAAAAAAATACCACTATTGCAAATGAGCATGACAGGAAATTTAGTGCAATGAGATAAAGTAGACATGACTACCTAATTTGACAAGATTCTTTTTCAGGCTTAGCATCTCTTAGTTAACATCCAAGACATTATTATGTGTTCTCTTCTTGAACTTCTGCAGTGATTTCTCACTTAGTGCCTTCTTCCTAGGTTACTCTCAATATAAAATTAAAAAGCCATTGTGGATGATAGAAGGAAAACACAAATAAGCCACAGGATATGGTGGTGGGGGTGGGGAATGGGACACAGGAACAAAGAGATATCTTCCATTTCCAAGTGTGGTGAGCAGAGTTTTTTCCTCTTCGTTTTTCTCATAACTGTTGATCCTTCCCTGGTCCTCTTTTCTCTGTAAAGTGGGAAATGAATGGGAATTGATCTGAAAAGCTATTTCGAAAGTTATTACAGGATTGTCAGTAATCCTCTAAACCTAACCTCCATCCCTACTGCCACCCCTATACCCAACACACAAAACCCTTTGAAAAGACAGTGTTGGAAGTCTGAAGTGAGAAAACAGTAAGCCAGTGGCCACCCCCTACTCCCACCCCAGCTCAAGGTCAGTGACCCAGAAAAAAGTGAGAGGAGGCCTCCAAAGTCTGTGAAAGTAATTGTACAGGTGCATTGAATGGTTGCTTCATTTCATGATGTGTGTTTCATCCTACCACAGCAAACTTTTAAAAGTCGTCCAAATCCTTTCATTTTCTCTGGATACCACCCCTGACAGAGTCCCCTGTTCCAGTACTCGTCACCTTTAATTCCTTTTTTTTGTTATTTTTTTCTATCCCTGCTTATTCATCAGCTCCTGCCTCTTCCCAAAGGCCATTATTTATACAACTCTGTGCCTAACACACAATAGGAAATCAGTAACTGTTATTGAATAAGTGTATGATTCTAACACTAACTGAGCTCCTGAGTCCTAAATGGTAGGCAGCGTATGTTTACGTGTTTGTGTCTGTTGAGTATTTGTTATATATGAGTTAGGGTAAAAGTCAAGTTGCTATAATGAAGAGACCTAAAAATATAGTGGCAAACTTAAGAAGATAGTTTTTCTCTCCCCGTAACAGACCAGTGGTTCAGGACAGGTAAGGAGGCATGATCTGCAAAGTCATCCTAGGACAAAAGCTAGTGGGTTATCTCTGCCCTCTTTAACCTGGGGCTTCCACCTCTTGGTCTGAGGCTACCCCACATCCCAGTCCGGAGGGAAAAATGAGTGGGTAGGAGGGCAGCGGACGGCAAGCAGCTTTCTTAGCACACGTTTCTTCCATTTGTGTCACATTGCCCCTAATTTTGCCACATGACCACACCTTAGCTGCAAGAAAAGGCAGGGAAATTAGTCTCAAACTGGACAGCCGTAAGCCCATATAAAACTCAAATGTGGGTAGGTGGGGAAAGGGGAAAGGTCTACTCATAAAACAAGAGAAAAGGGTGGATGTTGGGGGACCAGTTGTCTCTACCACAGTGAGTTTTGGAGGAAAAGGAAACAAAGAGAAAATACATTTCACAAAAATATAAACAATTAAGAAGGATATGAGCTCTATCGGTTAGGTTTTTCTGTCCCAAACTTAGCACTTGAAACATTTATTTGCTTACATTTCAGTGGGTTAGCAGTTTGGATTTGGCTCAGCTGGGATGATTTACTTCTGATCTGTCTGTTGTTGGTCAGGCTCAGTCATGTGTCAGTGAGCTGACAAGAGCATCACTGGCATGTCTTGTAGTGGCTGGCTGTTGGCAGAGGCAAAGGAGGCAACTGGCCATATGTGACTCATCATCCAGCAGGTAAGCCTTAGTTTCTTGACATCCCAGTGGCCACAGGGTTCCCAAAAGCAGCAAGGAAGGGTCTTGCGCATAGAACTTCCCAGGCTTTACTTGTATCACATGTGCTAATGCTTTGTTGGCAAAACAAGTCACACAGCCAAGTTCAGATTCAAGATACAAAGAAATAGATACCAGCTCTTAATGGGAATTGCAAAGATGTATCAAAGGGACATGCATATAGGAAGAAAAAGAATTTCTGACCATTTTTGTACACATCTACTACAAAAGCTAGACTCAAAGTACACACACACACACACACACAAATATACAGAACATTCTGCAAAGCTTTAAAATTGTTCTTAAATTGTTAGCAAAATTTTGTAGAATGGATAATTAAATATATGCTATCTTAGCATCATGCAAAGTACAAATCTAAGTAAAATGAACCATTTTCACTCTCTAATTTAAGAAGTAAAATAAGCTCTTTAATAGTCTTAGAGAAGCATTATGAAAACAAAAATAACTCAACTTTCTGGATAATGACAGTCATACACCCCCAGAAAGAGTATCTTTTGAGCTCAATGAGTAAAATAGTGCTAAAGAAACTTAGAGAGCATTTTACAAATCCCCTTATATAACTTTCTAATTCAATGCTGCAAGCCTATATTGTGTGCCTACTGCATACTAAGCCCTTTGGCGATTGTGTAAAGATGAGGAATATGAGTTGTGACCTTTTTCTTCTTTTTTTCTTGTTAAATCTTTAATAACATGAGTTTGGTGAAAGTATTCTGATTTTATTTTATTTTATTTTATTTTATTTTATTTTATTTATTTATTTGATAGGAGAACCGAATAAGAAGGGTAACTTACTGAAACTATCCAAGGATTCAGTGGCAGGCACCAGAACAGAATCCAGAGCTGCCTTTGCTGAAGCACTATGGATGAGAAAGAAGCAAGAGGGCTAGATGGTGACCTGCCTAATTTTAGAAATGTATAGATGCAAAAATGGAATCATAAAGTACTAGATGGAAGTAGTAAAATTAACCCTATGTGATTAGCATTATAATAAGCCTCTAAAAGCCTCCCAGCTCACTCAGAGTAAAATCCAAAGTCTTTACTATTCTCTACCAGGTCATGAAAGACCTAGCTACTCCTCTGACCGCATCTACCATTCCCTTCTCCCTCCCTCTCCTCCCACTACCCTGCCTCATTGTTGTTCCTCAATAACACCAAGACATCTCCTCAGAGCTCATCACTTCCTATCCCCTCTGACTGGACTACTTTTCTTTCCCAGGTCTCTGCAAGTCTCCCCTCAAATATTTGCCTTACTAACGAGGCCGTCCTAACATAATAAACAAAACACAGCCTTCCCTCTACCTCTCATTCTCCACTTAATGTGTTCTCTTTTTTATTCTTAGTACCTATCGTCACCTGACTTCATGGGTATTTCTTGTCTGTCTCCCCTACTAAATATAAGCTCTTTAGGATATGGTCTGTTTTGTTGGCTGTTTTATCTGGCACACAGTAAGTGTTCAGCAAACACTTGTTGAATGAATTATCTTTTACTTATATATATTATGTGTTATATGATGTATCTACACCCATGCAAATATAGATAGATTAGATACATAGATACATAGATACGTAGATGCACATGTGCATACTCACATATGTCAGTGGAGAATAATTGGGACGCTGTGGTTCTGGGATACATTAACAGTCTCTTTTCACCAGGGCACCATTGTCACTCTAAAATTGTTAACTTTGTTTCTACCTGGTTCTGATCTCCTTTTGTTATTCTGTTGCAGTATTCACTGACTGGTTTCTGATTTGTATTTTGCACAGATTCCTGAATTTCACCTTCTTTTATCCAACCAGGTATAACTAATTAATGACCTTCAATTGCTTATAAGGCATTCTTTCAAGTAGAGAGAACGTCTACCCTGCAACACATAGGTGCTGTCTATAATAGTTATTTCTTTCTATCTAAATGGTCCCTTTCCTATTTGCTATGACACAAACCCAGACAATGATGAGAGTGTTCTCCACACCACAAATGCTGTATTATGAAATCTACCCCAGCCACACAGACACAACTCCTGCTATGCACTATCCATGGCAGATATATAATGAAGAGATTTAAATGCACCTTTCAGTCGTTGGATTCCTGCAAGGAAAGGAAGCCTTTCAGATCAATTATTGCTTGGAAACCTCTCCCCACATAAACAAAAGCTATTTGTTGTGTGGTTGTTTTCTGCTTCTCAAACATCCTCTCCCTTAAACATGTGGGAATACAAGCTCCTGGCTTCTTAGTTCACTGAGGGCTTGCCATTTGAACCCTTCTATGACTAGATACATGTGGGCCACTAAGCACAGGTAGATCACCATAGAGAGAATGCCAGAGGAGCAGGGAGGATAGGCAGAAAGAACTAGAGTGAAGAGTAAAAAGAAAGGATGGGCAGGTAGGAGAGTTTATAAGATAGCACCTACCTTCCCAACTCTCAATTCTAGCCCTTCTCTTTACCCCAACAACCACTTCCCCAATTTAGACCCTTATAATCTCTCACTAGACTGTTCCTGTGGCCCTTAAATGTTCTCCCTGACTCTAGTTTCTCTTTCCACTACCTTCGCCTTGACGGAACCACCTGAGACTTTCCTAGCTCACAAGTGGCATGATATCAGCTCCAGTGACCTTCAGTGCTTCTTAATACTGGTAGTGTCAACCGCCTACTCCTTAGCAAAGCACTAAACTCCTCACTGATCTCATCCCACGTCACTTTCTTAACTTCAACTCTCAGTACACACCCTCACTCAGCATCAACACTGCAGCTAAAAAGAGCAGCACATCAGGTACTTTCTGAATTTTTTTCACCCTGCCTCTTTTTACTTCTTCTATCAAGAAACCCTTCCCTTGATAGCCAGCTCACTCCTCCTGCCCTGGATGATATTGACCTAATTCATGAGACCCTCTTTGGTCCTTTCATTAGGAATTAATCATTCCTTCCTCTGTGTTCCATCAGGTTCTAAAATTTCTTCTCTATGGAATATGTATCATACTCTTCCTTGTTATTTGGTGTATGTCTTAATCTCCTCCAGTAAACTGTAGTCTCTTTAAAAAGGTATTCATCTCCATATCCCTTATGGGGCTTATACCCTGTGCTAGGCATGATTTCAAATGCTGCAGGTGTGTTAGCCATTTTTTAATCCTCCTAATAACTATACAAAGTAGATCCTTTTATCCCCATTTCTCAAATAAGTAGAGCTAAGTACAGGCAAGTTAGGTAATTTGCGTACCTTCCTAGTGCTAGTATTTGCGGGAGCTAGTCAGACTGACCCCAGAGTCCGTGTACTTAAGCACTGTACTATGCATATATTTAAATTTATTCAAATAAAGCATTTAAATAGTTCCAAAGACTGATAGAAAATGCTGTAAGAGAAGGCAATAGGAATATCAGTGAGAAATTCAGACTCAGAAAGCCCAGAGAAGTTAAGCTGCTTACCTGAGTTCACACAGTGAGTTATAGGCAGAGACAGAAAGAAATCTGGGTCTCCAGAGGCTGATCTACTGTTCTTTAAACTAGATAATGGCTGCCATGTGGTTCCTATGGAGTGATTGGGCAACAAAAAGAAAAAAAGATGAGAAATATAATTGAGTCTCCTGTAATTGTAAAAAGTAATGAGAAACTCAGGCAAAGATGGATCTCAAGATACTACAAGCAAACTCTAATAAACACATCTCTGCAGATGAATTTTCTTAAGCTCTAAAATGCGAAAACCTAAATCCATGGATCCAAGTAAATGCAAAATGCAAATGGAGAGAACCTACAAAACAATTGCAAACTCTTTTTTAGGGACTTACCATATGTTGGGAGCTGTGTTAGCCCTTGATCTAATTTAATCCTCACAACTAACCCATTGTTATTATTATTAGCCTCATTTTATGGAGGAGGGAACAGTCTCTGAGAAGTTGAATGACTTTCCTAAGGTCACAGAGAGGCCAAGAAGTAGCAGGTATTGCACGGAGTACTGGGTGTGGTGCCTAAGCAATAAATTTTGGAACACCGAAAAAAAAAAAATTTTTTTTTTTTTAAAAATGGAGTAGCTGTGGGATACATATTCCAAAGGGGTGCAATTTTTCAGAAAATGGAAGTTTATTCTTTAAAGTCCTAAAACCATTTTGGATTTCAGCGCTTTCATATGTTGTATAAACTTTCCTGCCTTCCAAGAGAAAGAATTATAATATATTTTAATCTTATACGTGGTTCCCAAAATCACTGTGTGTCCCTACATCCCAGCAACCTTCAAAGTGGTTGTTAATAGGCAATTATCATACAGTACCTTATTAAGATGGGTGTGTCTAGTGTCTCACAATAAAGGGTCTTTAAGTTTCCTAGTTTTCTTAGTCCCTTTGCCCGCTTTTGTAGTTTTCCCCACCCCCTTCTCTCATCAAAACACAGCAGCTATTATTTCTGGCAGTTTTTTGCCTTCATATCCTCTCTTTCTGCCATGGGCTGGGAAACTCTGTTAGAATTTGGTAGAACTTCGAAGCTTTAAAATTTAAATGAAGGGCTACGATCCTGGACCATAAGTGAAGTTCTTGAGCAGAAGGGAAGCCATGCATTTTCCCTTTTCTGACCAAACCCCCTTCTCTAGCTGTATCCTAACCATTTAAATGCTAGACAAATGCTCGGGGCTTGGTGGGAGTTGGATATGACCGTGTAATGTTTCTGTGTAATGAGGCTTATCAAAAAGAATAAAAATGCAACCATTTTAAAGAAAATATAATAAGATATTCTAATAGGATCAGACTGTAAAAATTCAACTGTTGTTTTTATTCTGTATTAAATATTAAAGAGGTGATACGGTAAGAACCTGGACATAGACCTAGAAATTCTGAAGTATACCATCTATTTCTACTGCTTTCTGATAACTGACTTTGGGCAAGTTACTTAATTTTCTCTGAGCTTCCATTTTTTATTTCCTTTCTTAAACTGTGGATAATGATAAAACCTACCTCATAAAATATGGAAAGTATCTTATATATAACAGCTTTAAAATCCCATACAATAGAGTTGAGATCCTATTTTTATTACTTGAAATTAAAATACACTTCGCCTTAAAGTTAAATTCATGGTATAGCATTTATCACTCATAATTATATGGCACAAAAGTTAAAGAATTCATGTGGTCATCTTAGAAATTCTAAAGCTAGTAGAACTTTATCTTCAGAGTGTCCGCATGGGTTGAATTTACCAATAATCATTTGAGACAGATGGCTTAAATTCAGAAGTTTCTTGCTAAATATCTGTTGGAGGAATGGATGGATGAAAAGAAATATCAACACTTGGACACAAAGTTAATATTTAAAAAGGATGAATTATGTATGAATGTGTGCATTTGCATATGTGTATGTATATATATATTCATTCATTTATTTGTTATCTCCATATCTGCTAAGAAATATATATACGTGTGTGTGTGTGTGTACAGCTGTATCCATCCATATCTGCTAAGAAAAACTATTCTACCTAAATTAGAAGCATCTTAATACAAGAAGATCAATTTAGCAATACCTACCCAGACTTGAACTTGAAGTATGAAGGATTCTCAGAAACGTGGAACTAGACGGAAGAGGAGAGAAACCAGGTAAAGTAACAATGGAGGTGGGAATAGCACAGACCCTGGTCCAGCAATCAAGACTGGCCCAGGGAAAGGGAGCTGGATTGTCTAAGGCTTAGAATCCAGGGGTACAGCAAACATGGCACAATTCAGGAAACTATTACTCTTGGGTAGTCAGGTCTTACAGATAGAGTGCACCGAAATGGCCAATTCCAAAAGAAGGAGAGCAGAGAGTCTCAGGAAATGAAAAGGACAGTAATCAGTAATGGCAGTCCCGGGAGATTTTCCCATTTCCTACAGAGTTGGGGCCTGCAGTCTATTGTTCCAGGATGGTGTCCAGCCCTCATAGAAAGAGACTCGAAGGACCCAAACAGGCTGGTATTTGGGGCCAGTCAGTGGAAATTGGCAGAGAGATATATTGCTGACACTCTTGTGGCTAAGGGAGAAGCTTGAGGGAACAAAGGTACCAGACCAGGTAAAAGAGAGAGTAGCAAATAATATATAATCTAAACATGTGATAACAAAATAGTGGTTAGCCTGAGTCTTACTGTTAAGGACAAGATTCAAGGAAGAAATGGAGCTCAGCACCCATGGCTGGGCTGAGTCCTGGATCCCAGATCCAGGGTAGGACTCATTTTCAAGTCCTCCTAAATAGTAAAAATGAGGCTATATGTCTTTCTCACTCAAGATTAGCTTTAGGGGGTCCCTGGGGGCTCAGTCATTGGGCATCAGCCTTTGGTTCCGGTCATGATCCCAGGGTCCTGGGACTGGGCCCTTGCATCAGGCTTCCCGCCACTCCCCGTGCTGTGTTCTTTCTCTTGCTGTGTCTCTCTCTGTCAAATAAATAAATAAAATCTTAAAAAAAAAAAAAAAAAGGTTAGCTTTAGAATCAGGAAATAGCTGGTGCTGGGTGGGGAGAATCAACAGCCCTAGTTATAAAAAATAGGGAAATCAGAAGCAAGAGAAACAATGCTGATAATGTTTCTGTTGAAACTACATTTTGAAAAGCTGCTTGAGGGCAGAAACAAAGTCTTCTTTATCTGTTCATATCTTTTTTTTTTTTTAAGATTTTTATTTATTTATTTGACAGATCACAAGTAGGCAGAGAGGCAGGCAGGGAGAGAAGAGGAAGCAGGCTCCCCGCTGAGCAGAATGCCTGATGCAGGGCTCAATCCCAGGACCATAGGATCATGACCTGAGCCGAAAGCAGAGGCTTTAACCCACTGAGCCACCCATGTGCTCCTATCTCTTCATATCTTATACAACAATCTTGCATCGTTGGTAGGCACTACAGTTAATCTCCTCAGCAAAAGCTAAAATACATCTATACTCATAGGTACAAATTAAGACCTCCAGTCATTATATAAGTGTAACAAGCACCACTTACCTTTTCTCTCCTGTGTGTCTGTAAACAAGTATATCCTGCCATATCCCCCTTTATTCTCAAAAATATTTTTACAGCTTCTGACCTCATGTCTATTTGGGCCCTGATTGCTTTTCAGAGGAAAGTATAAGTCACTTCCATAGTATTTATCTGCTAATCTTAAACCCTCTTATCAAAGGTATTTTGACTAATATAGACTAGAGCTCTGAGCTTCTGCATAATTTTCTCTTCATAATAATGCCAAATTTAATTAGACAAACATTTGCTTAGCCACTACCATGGCAATTCAATGAAAGGATACAAAGGAATAGCAAGTATTTGGAGCAAATATGATTATGACATGGTCCCTGTCCTCAAGAAGCTTTAAAACTAGTCAGATAAACAGATACAAGTAATGAAGTACGCTAAAGTTGAATGAAAAAAATACAATAATGAAGGAGCAAAGAATATGGAAGTAGAAGCAATTAATTTCAACTTAAAGTGTATATGTTACAAAGTTCAAAATCACCTCCCCTGTGCATTTTCTGGACCCTCAAACAAATTGCTACTCTCTTCTCCAACCTCAGAAGGAAATTTTTTAGACATCCTACCATCTCAGTTTTATGTCCCCCACTCTCCAAGTAGTCTGAAAATTGATGGAGGACTTTGTGTCTCTGGTACAGGTCCTTGGACATAAGCAACATTTAATCTCCATTTTTAAGTTGAACAAAAATACACATGCACACACACAAAATAAATGCGTATTGTTTGAGGAGATAATAATTATTCTTAATACTTTGATTCCAAAATATTGCCCCCAAGCATCCATGATTAACATGTTGAATTAGAGATGGTTCATATACCACTAGCTTCAAAACAACTGCTTCAGCTATTTTTAATAAAGAAAATTATGAAATCATTATTCAATTTTCTGATATAGCAGCACAAATAATTTAGGGAAAATCTAAACAAAACACTACTTTAAGATATATAATGTAAATATCTCTAAAATTAAATTTCATTTACATCTAAGCATAAAAATACTCAATAAAGTTATGATAAAAAACAAAAACCCACTTTTTGCAGAGGACAATAACTATATCACTAGATTTTTGATTATGGTTTAGGCCAATATTTAAATCCATTAAAAAGAAAAGGCAACAGTGTAAGTCATGTATATTAATTAAAAATAATTAAAGTCTTGAAATCAAGACCAAATCCAGAATACTGAAACCAATAAATGCATAATTTCTGGTGAAGTATTTTCCTCTAAGTCACAGAACACAGATGACTTTTGAGGTAAACCTTCCATTATAAACAGACAAACCTTGTCTGACCCTTCCCATTGTTAACCTCTTTCCCAAGCCACACTTCCCCCTGGGAATAGAAGGGCTAACATTCAGTTCCCACATTCAGAGTTCTTAGATCTCCAGTCTTTGCAAGTTATTTCCCCAAAGAGTTTGATAAACAAGGATCATTGTATAAATTACTTTCTTCTTAATATGACTATGATAGGTAGGAGGAGAGGCTCTAATAAATGTGTGTTGGAAGAAAAAAGAAAAGAAGGACAATAAGAAGAAAGAAGTGAGTGGGGAAAAGAAGGAATTCTGGCAAGAAGGGAGGAAATGAAAGGAGTGGGGAGAATGAGTTCCATTTTACCCAACGAACTGAAGTTTTCCTAATGGCTTATAGTACATTGGGAAACATTTATTCAAGAAAAATTTAATTTTGGGGGGGCGTCTGGTGGCTCAGTTGGTTAAGTGTCCAGATCTTGATTTCAGCTCAGGTCAGGATCTCGGGGTTTTGAGATCAAGCCCCACTGAGCCCGATGTTGGGCTCTGTTCTCAGTGGAGAACCTGCTTGGGATTCTCTCTCTCCCTCTGCTTCTTCCCCTCCCCTGGCTCTCTCTCTCACATAAATAAATGAATCTTTAAAAGAAAGAAAGAAAGAAAAATTTAATAAATTTTGGTAAAAGCAGCAAGAATCCATAGCATTTGAGCTACAACCTGCTCATTCACTCTACACCCAGCTCAGTGCAACAGAAGCTCAGCTCTGGGTAACTACAGCCCAGAAGATGGGGGAAGAAGAGAAGGAGGGAGTGTGATGGTTAATTTCATGTATTAACTTGACTGGGCCACAAAGCACCTAGCTATTTGATCAAATATTGTGCTGGGTGTCGTTGTGGGTTTGTTTTTGGATGAGAGTAACATTTAAATCAGTAGATGGAGTGAAGTAGATTGCCCTCTCTAATGTGAGCCGTCCTCATCCAATCAGTTGAAAGCTTGAATAGAACAAAAAGGCTGACCCTCCCCCAAGTAAGGGAAGATAAGATAGTTTATATATTATAGCAAATCTGAGAGTTATACTTGAATGGTTAAGTAACATTTCAATAATGGAAATATAATTTTCATCTTTGTTAAATTGATACTAAAGTCATCATTTATATTATAACATACCTATCTTTTCTTTGTTACTGATTTTAAGAATTAGACTTGATTTAATTCTGCACCATTAAAATCTTCTAGATTCTAGAAAACCAAGTTCTGCTTAAAACTTTGGGACCCCTATCAAAAAGCCAATAATGAGGCCCCACCAAAAGGGAGAACTCAGGTAAGGTGGATCCTTGGAAACAGGGCATTTGTATTCTACTCAGTCCTGGAAAGCTCCCCATCCCTCTGCTGCATAGAGTGCATGATCTCCCGAGACCAATTTGGAGACCTTCTGGAGTACAGATGAAAGAGCACTAACCCATGAGATATTAGTCTACTATTTCAGATGAGCATGCAGGAGGGAGGTTCTGTGGACTCCTCCACAAAATTCACACACACATACACACCCAGTGAAAAAACAAGGATTGGATACTGCTACATGGAGGGCACAAAATGACCATTTGCTTCAGTTAGGAAATTGAAAGAACTTATTAAAAGTTAATAATATAACGACACAGTTACATTAAAAAGATAAATATACATTCATCCACTTCCTTAATCCTTTCTCCCAGGCCTAGAAAGAGAAATGGGAAGAGGCAGGAAAAAGCAGATTCCATATTTTTCCTCACTTCAGGTCTTTTAAATTCCAGTTGAATCTGAAAGGAAAGGTGTGACTGGGATGGTAAGAAGGAGATGAGATTAAAATCAAGTTTTAAAAGAACTCCTAACAATAGTAGTATGAAGATCTCCATGGGTCAGCTCCCCAACAGAACCATAACAGGTGAAGTTTATTTTTTAAATGATTTAAGGTCTCTGTAAATTGTCCTAGTGGCATATAACAAATGCAAAAACATTCACTCACGAAAATCTAATCAGTCTGGATAAGAACACCAAGACTCAGTGGCATTTGAGCCATGACCCACTCCATCACCTCACACTCCAGCTCATTTCAAAGGGAGTTGTATCATGAAAACAGCAACCATAAGAGAGCTAGAATGAGTATACTAACACCAGACAAAACTGACTTTAAAACAAAAATATGGTACTAGAGATAAGGGTAATCACGTTATAATAATAAATGGATCTATCCACCAGTAAGATATAGCACTTATAAACATATATGCACCTAACAAGAATGTCTCCAAAATAAACAAGCAAAAAGTGACTGACTGAAGGGAGAAATAGGCAATTCAATTATACTGATTGTAATCTTCTATATTGCTTTTTCATTAGTGGATACAACAATCAGGCAGAAGATCAACAAATCTATAGAAAAATTCATGACACTATAAAATCAACTAGACCTAACAACAATAGAACATTCCACCCAACAAAAGGAAAATACACATTCTTCTGAAGCACACATGGACCATTCACAAGTACAGACCATATGCTAGATCATTAAAGGAAAAAAAACTCATTAAAAATAAAAAAGATTGAAAGTATACCAAGACTATTCTCAAACCACAATGGGATGAAGTTAGAACTCAATAACAGAAAAAAATTTGAGAAATTCACAAATATGTAGAAATGAAGCAAGACACATCTAAGTTACCAACAGGTCAAAGAAGAAATTGCAAGCAAAATTAGAAAATACTTTGAGATGATGAAAACAAAACAAAAAGAATATAGCAAAATTTACAGGATACAATTAAACCAGTACTTGGAGGAAAATGTGTACTACAGCAGTATTTGGAAGGAAATTATAATAAATGTCTATACTTTGAAAAAAGAAAGATGTCAAATCAATAATCTAACCTTCTACCCGAGGACACTGAAAATAAGAAGAGCAAACTAAATCTTAAGCAAGTAGAAGAAAGGAAATAATAAAAA
Organism: Mustela erminea; assembly: GCF_009829155.1. Classification (NCBI taxonomy): domain Eukaryota; kingdom Metazoa; phylum Chordata; class Mammalia; order Carnivora; family Mustelidae; genus Mustela; species Mustela erminea. The sequence goes on along the minus strand of NC_045619.1, from coordinate 22,794,647 downwards.
CTGGAACAGAAATAAAAGAAATAGAGAATAAAAATAAAACCAATAGTGAAAACTGACAAAACCAAAAGTTGATTATTTGAAAAGATCAACAAAATTGACAATCATTTAACCAGACTCTACCCAAGGACACTGAAAACAAGAAGAGCAAACTAAATCTTAAGCAAGTAGAAGAAAGGAAATAATAAAAACTGGAACAGAAATAAAAGAAATAGAGAATAAAAATAAAAACCAATAGTGAAAACTGACAAAACCAAAAGTTGATTATTTGAAAAGATCAACAAAATTGACAATCATTTAACCAGACTCATCAAGAAAAAGAGAGAAGATTCATATCACTTGACACCGAAATGAAACAAGGAGCATTACTACCAAACTTAGGTAAATTTAAAGCATTAGAACGGAATACTATGAACAACTGTATTCAATAAATTAGGTGATTTAGATGAAAGAAACAAAATCTTAGAGAGATACAAACTAAAAAACCCTAAAGTTAGATGCCTCAGTATGATCAGTCTTCCATGATATACTACCTGTATGACCATGGACAAGTAATTAACCTCTCCAAGCCTACCTCTCCACCTGGAAGGTGTGAATAATGTACCTCCCATGAGGTTCTTACCCAGAGTCTCTGAGGTGATATATATCACATCTCCCACACCTTCCCAGACTACAACAAATATTCAATAGCTGCTATTTCTGACCCTCCTTTCTCCCTTCTCCATTCCCTCTTTACCTTCCTGGTTCAATTCAGATTAAATATAAATAGATTAACAAATATTTCCATTCTTTGGTTGTTGTTGTTTTCACAAGTGGAAGTTGGTCAAGTTTTGTTTTGTTTTGTGTTTAGTTACCAAGCCTGAAGGACTACAAAGTAATAGATATGACCAATAGATCACCATTTTTTCTAAGGTTTTATTTATTTATTTGTCAGAGAGAGAGAGAGCACAAGCAGGAGGAACGGCAGGCAGAGGGAGAAGCAAGCTCTCCGCTGAGCAAGGAGCCTGATGTGGGACTCAATCCCAGGACCCTAAGATCATGACACTTAACTGACTGAGCCACCCAGGCAACAAATAGATCACCATTTTTATACCAATTGTGAATAGGGAGTTTTGTCTTCCTGGAACACTGAGAAGCCTATCAAGAAGAAATACTATGTGCCTTGATTTCCCCAGCTGCAAAATGGAAATAGTTATATTTAACCTACCTGCCAAACAATATATTCATAAGAATCGTATGAGTAAGAAAATGTGAAATATTTAGAAATAAAAAGTAAAGATATTATACTAACAATCTTCTTTGACCTATCTATATTCTTCAATGAGACACTGAATTTAAAACAATTAAGTTCACACATCCCTCCCACCCTCCACTCACGCCTCCTCTAACTGAAGCCAAAAAAATTATCATCCATTCTTAAATTGAACGAGGGTTTTGTTTACTCTTCAGGAGAGTATCACTGTGTTAGAGCAAGAGTAATAATTCATACACATTCTACTATTAGCATTTCTAAAATCTTCAAAGTTAGAACTAGGGAATTTACTGCAGCTTTAGGCAATGCTGAAGGTGCCCCACAGCAATAATTGATGCTCTGAAAGCACACAAGGAGAAAAAAATCATCTGAATTCTTTCAAGTTGTTTCTCTTCAAATTTATGAAATATTGATAGAAAAATATAAATAGGTATTAATGCTGTTTTAGTAAAGATTCAGTCTGGTGGAGACATAGCATAATTTATTTCCAGCTTGCAGGATTAACACTGGAGTTGCCACTGATTCTGCATTAATAGCCAGAAATGTGTTTTATTGGTCTCTGTGCTCCAGATTTCTTAGGCAGGAAATGAGCCCTGAGCTTCCAAAGCATATCTATGGAAGACACTACTTAATGACCTCAACTACTATAGACTTGTCTTGCTCACAAAATCATAGGCCAGAGACCATCCTGTCCTCTTTCCACTATGTTCCCCGTGTCTACTTATATCAGTCAGGAATTGATTATGGTCGTGAGTCTTAGAAAACCCAACTATTTGGGCTTATATGGGAAATCTGAGAGGTAATTTCTTGTGTGGATTCATTAGGTGAAGGACATTAGGGCCATGGTCGCTAATTCTCTTGGTCTTACTTCATGATCATGTTGTGGCTGCTAGAGCTCCAGACATCACATCTTTATTCCAGGCAAGATAAAGGAAGACAGGATATAGAATAAAGGCAGATGGTACTATGTATTTTATCAAGAAAGCAAAGACCTTCTCTGAAATCTCAAGCAATATTTCCTGCTTAGGTTTCATTGGCCAGAACAGTGTTATATGGCCATCCACAGCTTCAGGTTTGTCTATGTAAGTATTTAGCCTTGCAACTTCTGTAGAAAGAGGCAATGGAAATGAGTTTGAAATGGGTAATAAGAAAGCTAACACATCTATCTTACAAGATCTAAATTAACATTTGATAGCTGAATGAGATCACCAGAACTGATTCTTGCCTCACTGGTGACTGGTGGAAAGTCAGAATTTTGTGACTTCTAGAAGTATTTTTGTCAGATCTAAGTTAGGGTTTCCCAAATGAAACTATAGTTAGGGGAGGGTCAGTAATATAGATACTACCTGGACACAAAAATCAGATAAATGGATGAATAAATGAGAAAGAGAGAGAGAGAGATGGATTATGTGTGTGTACATATGTATAATAAAGAACAGATATATTCTTTACTAAACAAAGTAAAACCTTTTTTGTTATCTAGCTCAGGCTCCCTAAACCACCCATTCTCTCCCACCCACCCTAAACCACCACACACACACACACACACACACACACACACACACACACACAAATAACCCAAATATACATCATAATGAAAGCATAAAGGAAACAAAAGTGTGGGAACATTAAAGAGAGTCAGCATACTCCAAACCTTGTGCACTTGTGTATATTTGGGGGAAGGGTACAAAATAGACATGGGGAAGATGATTAGGAATTGTATCTGTTTATTACATCTCTGCTTCAGAATGTAGGAGGTAATTTGCATCTAAAGAAGAGATAAGCATTGGAATTGGTGCTGGGTTGAGTAAAGCTCTCCTTAGCATGAATGGGCATCACCCAATCTGTTGAAGGCCCAGATAGAACAAGAAAGCAGAAGGAAGTTAGATAGACTCTCCCTCTCTCTGTCCGACTATATGAGCTGGTCCACAGATCTCTTGCCCTCAACATGCCTTCAAACTTGGCCTGGAATCTACTCCATCAGCTCCCCAGCTCCCAGACTCCAAACTACACCCCTAGCTTTCCTGGGCCTCCAGCTTATGACAGACTGTGGGCCACCATTACTACATGATCCAATCCTTATAATAAATAGAGATACCAATACAGATATACATACAGATACGTAGAGATGCAGATGTAGATCTCCTGTTGGTTCCATTTCCTGATTAATACACTGTACATGTATGATGCTTGAGAGGAAAAACAGCCCTGGTATAGTAATAAGGAATTAGGCCAGAATTTGGGTATCAGACCTGGGTGACATGCAAATTATACAAATGCATCTCAGTTCTTCCAATAACTGGTGATCTCCATTCTCCACAGGAGACAATCATCACCACCACATCATTAAATCTCTCACAAGGGAATTGGAGAACTCTAGAAGCTCTGCTCGCCCAACAGCCTCCAAGCTGGAAGCTGTCACATGCACTGTGTTGAAAACTCTGCCATGTGTACATAGGTCAAAGAGATGTAACTGGTAGAAGATTATGTGCCTGAGTGTTGGCCAATTTCAGGACGGGGCAGTGCCTGTCTTTTTGTTTGTTTGTTTGTTTTTAAGATTTTGTTTATTTGACAGAGAGAGTGAGAGATCACAAGTAGGCAGAGAGGCAGGCAGAGAGAGAGGCGGGGGGCAGGGGGGGAAGCAGACTCCCTGCAGAGCAGAGAGCCCGATGCGGGGCTTGATCCCAGGACCCTGGGATCATGACCTGAGCCGAAGGCAGAGGCTTCAACCCACTGAGCCACCCAGGCGCCCCAGTGCTTGTCTTTTTGACTGAAGCAGATCTAGCTCTGAGCCTGGGCCTACTGGATCTGGAAGGAGAAGACACTGCCTCTGTGAGACGTCATAAATGCTTTTTTCAGCTTCTGCCTCTTCAGCAGGGACCGGAGGAAGCTGTATCCCACTTTTGGGAGGCCAGACAAAAATCTGGGACGACACAGAGTTCTCTTTCTTTCTCTTTCTCTCTTTCACTCTTTCCCTTCTTTCCTTCCTTCCTTCCTTTCTCCTTTCAAATTTAGGTTTGCTTTGAGAATCCATACTAGTTTTCCATGAACTGGACCTGATCTGAGGCCTAAAATATGGGAAATTCTGATCTAAGCAAATAAGAAAATCTTTGACCAATCAAAATAAACAAAGGCATATCTAGCCTTTATAAAGTAATCAAAATATATACTACTTTGGCCAGTAAGGTAAATCTCAGTGGGTTATAATTTTGAAATAACTATTCAACAATCTCCTCAGCTCAGGCTCTTCCTCTTGGCGACATGGAGCTCACTGCTGTAAGAACTCTGGTTGGAAACAAGTCAGCAAGGTCTCAGACTAGAAGGCTAAATAATGTCAGTTGTAGCATAAAAGGCAGCAGTGACTAGGGATACATCGTCAAGCATCTAACGGTATGACTGCATCTGAAAGAACATGGGTGTATATGATCTGTTTATCTCTCAGAGATAAAAATATTCTCCAAAATTTCACCATTAGAAATTCAGTCATTTTCATATATGTTGCCCCGTCTCTGTATTTAACATATAACTATTTCTGAAAGAATTAACATATTAAGTGTCTAAGGAAGCATGACTATGCTAAAAGTGAGCTAGAAACTGGAGGTGGAGTGCAACAAAGACCCATCCCCAAGGGTTTACCCTAGGGTGTTTTTTAATTAGGTTTCAATTTTTGCAAATGAAAAGTAATTAAAATAGAAATCTAGTAAAGGCTTCCATCAAATATTAGAAAAATGAAAAAAAAAATCGAGCATTCACAATGATATTTGATTAGCATTTTCATTACCAAGTTTCTTTATCCTCGTCTACAAATGTCAGCATATAAACTGGGCCTCTTTGGTTTTGCTTTCTTTCATAGCTTCATGTTTTAAGCCCAGAAAATCTGGCCATTAGAAATTTATTTTTAAATGGATTAAGTGCTCTCTCAGGAGCGATCTTTAAACTTTTCCATCTATATTTTGATAAAACTTCACATGAAGTCAATAACAAATTAGAACATAAATATTTAAGCAGCTCAAAGATAAAATGAGAGCTTCTCGCTTTCTCTCTTTTTTATGTTGCTGGTAATGTGCCAAGCAGAGGGGAATTAAGGGTCTTGGGGAATATGTCGAAAGTCTTTGCTTGTGCAAACAAGAAAAACCAACCAAAAGGTCACTAATCCGAGAGAGGCTGGTATCACCTTGGAGTTGATCTCATTCACTTCAGGAATCCCTAATATTCTCAAACAGCTTCTCTCCCTCTTCTTCCTAGAAGTCTTTAGTACAGGAGGTAGTACACCAATAATTTTTCTGCGGAGCTTCTGCCTTAATGAAGTGTGTGTGTGTGTGTGTGTGTGTGTGTTTTAATGCAGGGAGAAGTGCACTAATAATTTTTCCATGGGGCTTTTGGCCTTAATGAAGTCTTGCTATTGAATCTCTATTTTTTTTTTTTTAATGTACAGGAAATTCTATTTATTTTCAAAAGACACCTACAGAAGAAAAGGGTTCTTCACTTCAAAAGCAAATCAGATGAAATAAGGAGCAGAAGGAGTATCCCCCTATCAAAAGAAACAAAGAATCAGTGAAATGAGTGTATGCTAATATATGCAAAGACGATTTCAGGAAGTGATGAACTTAAACAGATAAACCCCCCCAATACACTACTCATTTGCTAAAAATCACCCTGAAAAGACTGTTTACTGGGATCACCTGGGCATGGAGATTGTCTATCAAGGAATGAATCTTACCTGTTCTGTGTGTGGAGATAATATCTCCTGCCAGGGAGGATTTTTCTCAAGCTTTCACGGTAATTGTAGATATTTGATTGCAAATCAGAATGTTTGTTCTACCTAATGAACAAAAGCACTGGATTAGTCATAGCTGGTATTAAAAGTTGTTTTTGTTTACAGCATGGTTTAGACTTTAATATTCTCTGAGCACTCAAAGAACAGTCTCAAATGTCATTATTTGTAGCACATGCAAATAGTTCCCACTTTGAGTGAGCTGGAAACTAACAAATTAAGTCTCCGCCTGCCTTTGACTAACAAGAGAGCATCTCCACACTGCTCTGACTAATAGGCAAGAGTGGGGAACAGTCCTGGAGGCAGTGGTTTGTTCTGATTCACTTCCATTTCATTAAGACCTGGGGAAGGCATTTGGTGTCAGATCATGTCAGTAAAGGTGTACTTTCAGAGGTAACCAAGATGTGTTCATCGAGCCAAAGGATAATATCGCAAGGGATACTGAATGGGGATGTCCAGGCAATCTCTCCAATCCATCTTCATGGGAAAGCAGAATGACTAGAATGCATAAGTTCATTCGTTCATTCATTCATTCATTCATTCAGTCAACAAATATTGACTGAGTAAGCACCAGGCCCTGAACTTGATGTTGCAGATATAACAATCAGCAAGGAAAATGCTTTCCCAGACTGCCTCCCCCTACACACGACCTTCCATTGTCCAGCTCTATGAAACTTGAGCAAAAATGAACATAAAGGCCACAGTTTTTATACCCAACTGTTCATGATTAGAAAAGCAGGGAGTCCGTGTCTGTTTCACATAAACGAGAACATTAGCGCTCAGAGAAAAAACTAGGACAACATCTTTGTCACCAAAAGCGAGGAAATAGGATCAGAAAGGTTAAAGCTCTCACATGGCTATTTTAGTGGTGAAGTCCAGACTAGAAATTAGATTTTCCACTCTCCTTGGTGGTTTCTACACCACTGATTGGGGCTCTTTCTCCCATCCCGCTGCCCCTCACGATCCATATTTTTTTTTTAAGATTTTATTTATTTATCTGGCAGAGAGAGAGAGACAGCGAGAGTGGGAATATGAGCAGGGGGATTGGGAGAGGGAGAAGCAGGCTTCCTGCTGAGCAGGGAGCCTGATGTGGGGCTTGATCCCAGGATCCCAAGACCATGACCTGAGCCAAAGGCAGACTCTTAATGACTAAGTCACCCAGGTGCCCCCCCCCCAGCATCTATATTTACTTCAGAGAAAGAGAAAGTCTAATTTTTGAATGATGGCTACATAGATTACATCACGATATAGTTAACGATAAAAAAGCAAGACTTTAATACATGCATGCTTTAAATAACGAATTAGGCTTATCACTGATGATATCTTTAATTATGCCAAGGCAAAACTGGAGATGGTCTAATGGGAAATACAGATGACTTGTTAAAATTATTAACAGAGTTAATGTGCTTACATTTGTTTATGTGTACCAGAACCAGCTCAGATATTTGACTGCAATGACAATCTGTGTAAAGATCAATTAAAAGTCATAGAGATGAGATATTGGATTTCCAGCCCTTAATAGGATTTCATCTGCACTTGCTATATTATGTTACACAATTATAATTGAGCTTCCATCAAACCACAGAATCTGTCACCTCACCAATTTGTTTTCCAAGCCCTAATGAAACTTATTTCCTGTGGAGAACGCTTTTAAAAGCATAACCCTGAGGAAGAAAGGTGACATGGGGGTGATAGCCTTCTATTTGCTTAGCAAACCCAGGTGCAAAAACGTGGACATAAGTAAAGTGAATCTGACAGCATTAGGAAGGTCCTTAGCAGCCATTTGTTCACATTATAGAGCATGCAAGTGCTCTCAAAAGGAATTGTAAACAACACAGATAACTCACGCTCTCTTTGAGCCCAAACATCAGACTGACTCTCCTCATCTTTATTGTAAGGTAGTCAAGCTAGAGGCAGAGCTGACACAAAATTTTCCTCTGGCTCTTTCTTAATCCCCCCCAGCTGAAATCATGCATTGAATTATGAAGCAAACATCTCTGTGAAAGAACATGGTGAGGTAGCTTTCACTTGATAAAATGTGAATTCTCTTTCCAATTTTGTTTAGAGAAGCAAAGACAATATCTAGAGGCCATGGTGTAATAAAGCTGTAAGATGGCAAATGTCTGGGGTGACAGAACAGTGATACTCTTTGGAGAGACTCTGGGCTCCTAGAGTAATAATGTTGTGCTCCTCACCCCGGCTTGTGATGGTGCAACTGCAAATGAGAGATGGACGGCTTCCTGTCAGCGGAGGGGAGTGTAATTCCTTAGAATTACTTCCTTAGTACAGACTGCACTAAAGCACACTAGACATCACGTGATGTGGCCGTCAGAAGGCACCCTCCCCTCCCCTTGCCTGACAGATGTAGAACAGATCTGCTTGAGCATCTGTGAGAGTGAGGCGTTCACCTCTCAGAAACAATGGCCAGGGAGCTCTTCCTTGAAGCCTGGCTCATACCTCTTGCCTCCTTGAAACTGTAATCCCACCCCCGGAAGTGCTGCAGCTCAGCTCAGGAAGGACTTACTCTGCACCCAGGGGTGCCTGACAGAGGCATCAGACAGCTGGAGCTCAGCTGCCCTTCCCATCTCCTCTTCCTCACCCCTAGGTTTGCAGTAGAGAATCTTCGGGCTGAGAAATACAGTTCACAGTTCTACAAAGCAGCTTTACAGAGCTTGCCTTGTCATGTCAGCATAGTATTGTAATAGATGCCCTCTCAGCTGATCACTTTTTAAAAACTTTTATTTTATTTTTTCAGTGTTCTGAGATTCATTCTTCATGTACCACACCCACAGACCAGTGGAGCAGAGCAGAGAGCCCAGATATGGATCCTCAACACTATGGTCAAATAATCTCCGACAAAGCAGGAAAAAATTATCCAGTGGGAAAAAAGCAGTCTCTTCAATAAATGGTGCTGGGAAAATTGGACAGCTATGTATAGAAGAATGAAACTCGACCATCCTCTTACTCCATGCACAAAGCTGACCATTTTTTCAGGAGACAATAAATTTAATCAAAACAAGAATGTTTTGATAATAAAGAGATTCGATACTAAATACCTGAAAATATCTCACGTCTTCTCTTCAGCTTACCTCTTCCGACCGAAGATGCTCAATTCTTCAAATGAATTTATTCTCAGTTCTCTAGGAGAGAGTTTCCTGGGGTCATCTAGTCACACTCACATACAACCAGTCAAGTCCTGCCTCCTAGATATCTCCTAACCCCCTAGTCCTCCCCTGTCTACCTCTGACCCCAGCACCTCCTCAGGTCTCTCTCTCTCGGACTCCCTCCTTGTTCCCTTCCATTTGGGCTTTAGACCACAGTCAGTTACTCTTCCAAAACATTACTCTCACCATGCTGTAGCCTGCCAGAAACCCTCAATACCTCTCAATGGCTTTGAGCATGAGGTTCAAACCCTTTGCCTTCTCTAACATAAATTCTTCACAATCTGATTTCTTCTTGACTTCTCTCTTCTCATCTCTCTCCAATCGCCCTCCAGAAACACTAGCTCCAGGCATGGAAAACTTCTTTCAGTGACTACAACAAGCTGCACTCTAGCTCACGGCAGGCCTGGGCCCATGCTGTTTTCTGTGTCTGAAACACCCTCGGCTAGGTCTTCCCGAACAACCCCGTCATCTGGCCAGTGCATGCTCCCAGTCTTGGCTTTGCTGGCACTTCCTCAAGGACATCTTCTCTGATGCTTACGATGCCCAGCCATCCACTCCCGCAGCTCCCTGCAGCTCCCCAGGCCTCGTGTTCATCCCACAACTTATTATGTTTCTTATCTTCCTCAGTAAAACATTAGTTCTCTCTGAGGGCGAAGCCCATACCGTCTTGTTTACTACTGAACTCTCAGAGCTTAGCGTGGTGCCTGAAACATAGCACATGCTTCATAAATGTTTTTGAAGGAAGAAGGGAGACAAGGAAGGGAGGAGAGGAGGGGGAAATGTCACATGCCATTTAAAATACATCACCCAGAGCTAAGCTCAGTATTCTGAAGGGGATCTCCTGAGAAAAGGGGGAAAGGGAGGCCAGGCAGTTCTCTCTTTGGGTCTGATGGTGCCTTTCATAGAAGACACAAAGTCCTAAGGAAGCTTTGGTTATTCATTTTACAAATATTTGTTAAGTATTGTGTTATAAAAGTATTTTATATCATAAATAAGTTTACAATTGTGATTTAGAGCCCATTTCAGAGCCACAATGTCTAGTTCTTTTTTTTTTTTTTTTTTAAAGATTGTATTTATTCATTTGACAGACAGGGATCACAAGTAGGCAGAGAGGCAGGCAGACAGGATGGGGGAAGCAGGTCCCCTGCCGAGCAGAGAGCCCGATGTGGGGCTCAATCCCAGGACCCTGAGATCATGACCTGAGCCTTAGGCAGAGGCCTAATCCACTGAGCCACTCAGGCACCCCCACAATGTCTAGTTCTAATCAGAGTTCCAGTACTTATGATGTAACATTGGGCATGTTACTGAACCTTCCTGGGCCTCACTTTTCTTATCTGTAAAATGGCAATAACAAGGCTTCTCAGTATTTGTGGTGACTAAATTGATGCACATATGTCAAGCACTCGGACTGATGCCTGGCTCATAATATGTGGTCTACAGGAATGTCTTTTGAATGCTAGAGATCACCTTACCCAGGGCTAAGCCAGTAAGAGTCTTCAACAAACAGTAGGTGTTTTCTTTTGAGAAGCATAATCACCAACCTGGAATAGCAAATACAGCACCTGGTACATGGTCTGTTCTCAGTAAAGTTTATCTACCATTATTATTATTTTATTTACATAAATAAAATAATATTATTATTTTATAAAATATAGAAATTAAAATATAGAAATTATATTTCTATATTCCTTTCTATATGCATATACTTAAAATTGATATTATAAATTTATGTTCATGTTCTATTACATTATATTATTTATATATTTGCTTATCTAATATAAAATATAAGCTGAACCATGATGACTATCTCACTTAATGCCTCAGAACAATTGTTTATGACAGAATCAGCAGGAATTAATCTTTTTCATTTTATGAATGAAGAAACCTAGACTCAAGCTTGAGTGGCCCAAGGCTTTACCACCAATAATTGGCTCCAGATTTCATACTCTGCTTCTTGCACTTGAAGTCATGACACCAAGACCTGGGACTCATATGGGTGTGAAAATCTCTCACTGAATGCCCGCAACCACCTGGAGAGATGGCAGGGCGAGCGCCCTTTTCACCCATGCGGGAATTAAGGCAGAGCAGCTCATGATCTTGCCCAAGGCTCACCTGTAGGCCAACTGCAGAGCTTGTGCTCTCAGGCCTGAAGGCAATGGCCACCCCCAGCTCGGACCAGCATCCCTTTCATAGGAAGGACAGGTTTCTCCCCATCTCAGAGGCTTTTGTTCAGGTCCAGAGTGCAATTCGGGAGCCCGATTCCACAAAGCCCCTTGGCGGCCCTGAGCCAGTAATTAGGAATCACGGAGCACACACTTATGTGGTGGGCCTGCCCTGTGGAGTCTCCAGTGTCAAAAGGACAGAGGACAGGGGGCAAGGGCAACTCTGAAGACAAGCTCTGCTTTCCTCATCAGTCTGCCCACGGCTGACTCTGGCCACTTCCTATACATTTATTGAACTACAATTCTTTAAAGTTGGCTTGTCGGCAAGAATTCAAGTGTGATCTATTGAATTCCAGCAGAGCTCAACTCCCCTGATGGGCACAATTTATTCAGGTTTACTTTATCCTTCTCTCTCCTTTAATTTTTAGCCAAAGCGTTGTCAGAAAAGAAGCATCACTGATAAAACTGAGGGTTCTATTCGCCTTAAAATTTTCCCTTCAAGGCCTGGATATAGGTATGCACTCAGTGGCTGCTGAAAATACGATATTATGCCCAATTTGTGGAGCATGAGGGGTAAATCCTGCTCACTGTATTTCTATGGTGAACTTAAAATGCTGGAGTGGTGTGGGGTACATTGTCATGGAAATTGCTCTCTGGCCTCCAATGACTTGCATGGAGTCAGGATGAGGACTGTGAGATTTAATAACAGCATGGTTACAACTGTAGTTTAAACCCATAAACCACAAATGCATGTCCAACCGGAAATAAAAAGGATCTGAGCGTTACATCCTCCTAAGCGGATTCTTCCATAGAGTAATGTTGGAGAACAGTCTAGCCCCGAGTGCTTAACTTTGCAATTCAAAAGAGTTGTGACTTAGCTTCCCTTATATAACATGGGCAGCTTTTCATTATGTTTATTTGATGCAGTGTTATTGAGGCAATATTTCATATGAATAATTCATTTCTACTCCAACTTTATCTAACAAAGTCAAAAGCAGAATCCTAAATTTCAAAACAGATCAAAGAGTTCCTTAAATAAATTGGAAATGCCTTGAGTTGCCTGCCTTCTGAATCTCCTTGTCTTGTCTATGCATTAAGCAAGCACTTACTATGGGCGGTTGGATACTGAAGTTATTAAATGTTCACAGCTATCCCTGCATTTTCTCCAGCAAAGATGAATTTTAGTGCCCCAGTTTTGCACTGTTTCCTCTTGTTCTTATCCAGAAATTGAGTTCTATGAGAGCAAATCACATTCAAGTAATTTTTTACATATTTTTAACTTTGGTTGTGTGTGCCTGACTTTCCGAGGCTGCCTCAGCCCTGATTGCCTTCTGTTCCACTGGGCAGTCTGATGAACACAGCGGGCAGGCTGTGGTGAATAAAATAGAGCAATTACATTTGGATGCTCAAGACCGCCAGCTGCCTGGGGACGACTCACCACAGCCTCCCCATTGTGGTTATCCTCCTTTCAGATCTTACCAAGTCATGCAAGAAAGTCGCCTTTCAAAATGATTGACATCCAAAGAATTGCCCTGGCTTTATCCAGCCACGGGAGCTGCAAACAAGAGTGAAGCAGTCAGAAAGAAAAAATTAAACATGGACCAAAAAAAAAAAAGTATTCAAAATCATTGAATCATACCTAAGCACACTTAAAAAAAAAAAAAGAAAGGTGTTAGGTCTATAGGAGAAAAATAAAAACAACTGAAAGATCCCTTAAAATCATCAAAAAAGGCTCACTTTGTCGATGACTATGTTAGAAAGGACGTCAGAGTCAATAATTTAGCCATCTTATTATCTCCAAAAGACCGGAGCAGGTGGGTATTTGGGAAAGAGTGTGGTAGAGACAAAGGAGTACAACCGACACAGGAGTCGGAAGCATCTTCAAATCCTAGCTCAGCCTTGTCTAGCTCATAGGCCTTGAGCAACTTGCTATACATTTTTGGATCTCTGTGATAGAGAAATAGTGCAACGCACTTTTCATGAGATGTTGCTGGAGGACTTTAAAGAAGTTTATGTTTGTAAAGTGGTACATAGTAGGAAGTGTTAACTCTCATTAAGAATTTACTCTTCAGGGGCACCTGGGTGGCTCAGTGGGTTAAGCTTCTGCTTTCAGCTCAGGTCATGACCCCAGGGTCCTAGGATCAAGCCCCACATCCGGCTCTCCACTCAGTGGGGAGCCTGCTTCTCCCTCTCTCTCTCTGCCTGCCTCTCTGCCTACTTGTGATCTCTGTCTGTCAAATAAATAAATAAAATCTTTTTAAAATTTTTTAAAAATTTAAAAAAAGAATTTATTCTTCAGGGTCACCTGGATGGCTCAGTCAGTTAAGCATCTGCCTTTGGCTCAGGTCATGATCTCAGGATCCTGAGATCAAATCCCACATCGGGCTCCCTGCTCAGCTACGGCCTGCTTCTCCCTCTGCGTGCTGCTCCCCTCCTGTTTGTTCTCTCTCTGACAAATAAATAAAATAAACCAATCCTGTTTTTTAAAAAAAAGAAAAAATAATTTACTCTTCAAATTTACAAAAGATATTCTCCCCAAGCTGTTAGCTGATGAGTAGTACTATATATTGAAGATGAAGGGAAATACCTGCTCCTGACATATTCCTGTGGTCAGGTGATCTCTGGAGGAGACCTTGTTTAGGCACCCAGGCCCCACCTCCTATGGGCGGAGCCTGCTTCCATCATGGAAGCTTCAAATGCTTTCTCCTCTCTTCCCATCATCTTTTGGGGCCAAGCATCCCTGAAAGTGGGGGGGCCCTTCTCAAAAGGAGTTTCCACTCTGATAAAAGACAAAGGAACATGAGAAAACCCCTTTTTCTTTCTCTAACTCTTCTGCATGTAAGAATATCCTTCAAGCTGCTGCAGCCATCTTAAATCTTGAGGAAACAGCTAAAGCAAGACTGTAGCCTTGCTGGCTAGCTTTACAGAGCTACTGAACTAAGCCAGAAATGACATAGCACCACTTTCCTTGTCATGTGAGATAATGAAGTGCTTTTAGCATTTAAGCTCCTCTCATTATTTATAACTGAACAATATAGCTCTTGTTTTCTTGTCTTTTCCCAGGGCACTGAGAGACTCTTTCCATTTTGTGCTTGAGCAGTTGAGAAGGAATATGGAGATGTTATTCAACATAGGTACATCTTATGAACAACACTAATCAAATTTCAGAGAGGGTGAGTAACTCACCAATGTCACACAGCCAAGAACAGCAGCAAAGAATTGAACTCAGGGGTGCCTGCTTCAAAGGCCAGTCTTCAGAACAATACTGTTGCTACATATGTATTTGTTAGCCAGTCTAATAAGAAATATTTTAAGTAGGTAAAGTTCCTTTTTCTTTTCTATCTCTCCTTTCAGTTTACATTCTGAGCTACATAATCTCGCAACCCCCAAACTTTGATGTCCCTAAGCAAAATGCAAACCCATGTTCTGAAACTCCCCTTTTTCTTCCTATCAAAATTTGCCTATTCTGGGTTCCATTCCTGCAGGAAGCCAATATGATTTATAAAGGTTAAAGCTAGGTTAACCGTAGTTCGGTGTGAAAAACAAAAACAAAAAACGAACTAGGTTATCAGTTAAGCAATCTTGTTTCAATGGGAACCCGGGTTGGTGAATGCCTTCAATGGACATTTTCAGTGCCCTAGTATACCTGAAGTGAGGTTATCCTTTTATACTGCAGGATCAGATAGCTTCCTCATATACAATAAAAGTTACCCGAAGGGGGTGATGGATTCCTATGCAGCTCAGTTGGTTAAGTATCCAACTCTTGATATTGATATCGGCTCAGGTCATGATCTCAGAGTCATTGGGTGTGGAGCCTGCTTAAGGTTCTCTCTCTCTCTCTCTCTCCCTCTGTCCCTTCTTCCCCTGCTCTCTCTCTCAAAAACACAAAACGAAACAACAATAGGAACAATAACAAAGTTAACTGGGATAGAGCATGATTAGAATTCATTTATTCCTTATATAAATATTTACTAAGCACCTCACTTACCATGCCAACAGTATTCCAGGTGCTAGGGATATAGCACTAAACAAAACCAATTTCCTTTTATGAAACTTAAATTATAGTTGGGGAGAGATTGTTAAAAAATAATTATATACTATGTTAAGTGGTGAAAAATGCTATAAAGTAAAATAAAACAGACTAAGAAGGGTAGATTGGTAGGCGTAGACTATCTCATTAAGAGTGATCAGGACACATTACATAAAGGAAAGGATGTGAATATTAATAATAAGACAATATAGAAGTCAAGGGAAAGTAAAATGGGAGTGGAAAGATGGAGGAAACCATAAGAAAATTATTACCCTCTTCTTACAAAGTGGAAAACCAAGAATTGATTGAACAAAAAAGAGGAAATTAACTATGTTATTGAAAGTTACAAAGATGATCAGTAGAAACACTAAAAATCCTGGAGGAGAAAAGATAGGACAAGGAATAGTGTAAGTGAGCTCACTTTTTTTCTAGGAGTCAATAGAAAGCGCTTAATTGGGAAAATAGGTTTTATCTCACATGCTAACTTTCACTGATCAGTGGTCCTGCCTGGGGCTCTCGAGCAGAACTCCACACAAGAGCCCCAGCTCTTTGAGAAAGTGTGCTGTGATCGATTAATTAGTGCCGTCTGCCATGGGTGCAGAAAGGATCAATGACAGCGCATAAGCCACTTGGAGCCGCGCTGGGTCACTTGGCAATGAGATGGCCAAGGGGAAGGAGAAAGCAACAGCAGCTGTGAGAACAGCTTATATCAGAGTGGAAAGAGAAACTCGATGGTAAGGGTAGCCCCTTGATAGCCCCCATGATATGATGGGTTCCTATGTCATACTTCTGGTATGGACGGACAACATTCTGAAAGGCACAAAGGAAATAATCTATGGAGAAGACTGACAAAAAAGAATTAACTTTATAGCTCTAATGGAAGAGTTGGGCATGTTAGGTTTCAAATCCTGCCTTTCCCAAGCCATACAAAAGAATTTAAGCCACAGAGTTTCTTTTTTTTTTTTTTAAAGATTTTATTTATTTATTTGACAGACAGAGATCACAAGTAGGCAGAGACACAGGCAGAGAGGAGGCAGAGAGGAGGAAGCAGGCCCCCTGCTGAGCAGAGAGCCCAGTGTGGGGCTCAATCCCAGGACCCTGAGATCATGATCTGAGCCAAAGGCAGAGGATTAACCCACTGAGCCACCCAGGCGCCCCTAAGCCACAGAGTTTCTAAGACGTGTGCCTTCCTCGGCTGGATTGTGACTCATTTAAAGACAGTGAAATGTATTTTGGGTATTGGAGAAAACTTACCATTGGTCCAATAAAGCCCTCCCTGCTGTACCAATTACCTAAACAGAGGAAGCCGAGATACCAGGGTCCCAGCTGTACGATCAGGCCAAATCCTGGGAACACAAACAAAGCTTGAGATCTTGTCCCTAATTAAATCATGTGGAGTCTGGTGACTTTGCTATCCTCCTGCTCAGCAGAAAACCATGTGAAGCTCTGAGCAGGCTCCCCTGGTGGCTAATGTCTCTAGTAAAGAAACAACCCCCAGCCTGAGTCTGTGCTCCCCCAGACTAGCACCAAATGAAGAGGATGGGAACACTTGTGGTTGTCAGAACGGCGCTGTTAGAGAGCCCACTCACCAAACAAAGGCACAATGAAGTTCCTTGTTCCTTTGATGCTCCTGGTAGCTTCTCCACCTTTGTGAGAAGCAGCACCCAGTGAGGTAACTATTGCAAGGAACCCTACACTAGAGTTCTCATCACACCCCAGCTCGGATACCTTTATTAACTCATTTAACCAATATTCTGTTCAACTCTGTATAGAATGATAGATGACCTAGTCGCTCCCACTCCAGTGCCCCAGGTTCTGTCAGGATGGATAGCAGGGCCTCTCACTCTACACAGTCAACTTCAGCAAGCATGAATTGCTTCATGTGTGAGCAGACAGGCTGCCCTGGGCTGAGGATTCCACTGCTTATGTGGGATGACTAGAGGAGCTCTATCCCCAAGCAGTTCTCCCACTTGGACCAGAAACCCTAAAATTAGACACTCATCTCTTTAGATTTCTTATTAAATGTCCCTGTAGAAATGGCCTGACACAGCGATCAGCCTTTAACACCTTAGCATGTTATGTTTCCAGATGACAGTCTACTGTGTGCCATAGGTTGTGCTAGGTGCCTTAAGTAGAGTTTATCCAGAATCCTGAAAACATTCTATCAGGGTCTAACCATCCAACACACACATGCTTTTTTTTTTTTTTTTTTTTTTTTTTTTTTTTTTTTTTTTTAGATGGAGAGAGACAGAGAGGAGAGGGGCAGAGGAAGAGGGAGAGAGAGAGAGAATCCCAAGCAGTCTCCACACTGAGCACAGAGCCTGACATAGGGCTCAATCTCATGATCCTGAGATCATGACCTGAGCTGAAATCAAGAGTCAGACCTTAAGAAACTGAGCCACCCAGGTGCCCCAACACACACACTTTTGGAGAAACTATTATGCACAGTGCATTGTACTCAGATGGTTTTGCATGTGGTTGATAAAGATAAATCGTACCTGGCCCTGAAACCATCTAGTAGGAGTGATAAATTTGTACATAAACAAATATAATACAGTGTACAGTGAATTTATTGCCAAAAGGTAAAAAATATTATGTTTGGACTTTAGATGTGCTAAAGACCAGGCTAGCACCTAGTAATTCATTCAACATATACTTACTGACCATAAATAGACCCATTCGTATGAAAGACCATGAAAAAATCAAAGATTTTAATGTAAGAACAAAAAGAATATGCATAAGGATATGTATGTGAGTTATGGTTAAAGAAAAAGGATATGAAGAGAATCATAAGAAATTCTGTTTAGGATGGGATGGATGAAAGTTGGAAATGGAATATAAAATTAGAAAGATCAAGAGGGGTCAGTCAAATCATGGAAGATTTTGTGTATCACCGAAGAAAGTTTAGACTTTATTCTACAGTCAGTAGGGAACTGGAAATTAATACAATCAAGAATCTGCTTTGTAAAGATTAACCTCAAAATATGTGGAAGCATTTAAACTAAAGACAAATACGGAAGAGGCAGTGAGGAAATTATTGAGTGCTCTAAGTAAAAAAGAATAGGGACAAGAGCTGGAACATTTGACAGTAGAAACAGAGAGGAGGATAAATGCTGGCATCATTGGTTCTGAAATAGGTAACATGAGTTCCTTAAGCCCAAATCCTGAGTCATATTCCTAACAAGTAGACCACACAGAGTAGGCACAGGATAAATACCAGAGGTGGATAAGTGGATGGATAGGGGAGAGGGAGGAATTAAAGATGGCTGATATTTGGGGCTACATATCTAGCAACTTCTTTGGAACAGGTTCGAGAAAATGAACTATGACAAATCCATGTGTGACTAAGGGAGATGGGGGATTAGAAACTATCTGGATCATGGGACCCAGGGACAGCATGAGGGGCCTAGGAATTTGGCAGGAAAAGGGCAGATGGCAGGAAAAGAGAACAACAAGGGGCTGATTTTAGGCTGCCTCTGGGATAGGCTGGGCTGATGTGACACTGGATGGTTTTGGAGGGTGGCCATTAAGTGAAAAGGAGGTTGATAAGCATTGCATCAGGACAAGTCCTCAATGAGACACTGATTACAAAGACAATCAGAGAGAATTCCAACAGAGCTGTACAGGAGTTTTTATTTTACCACTTACTTAACCAGGTCACATTATTACAGATTTCTAGGGCTCAATTTTTTTTTCAGTGATTGGTAGAGATAAGCTTACCAAATATGGTTATCCAGAGGATGGAAGAGATGGCAGGTGTCCACCAAAAACTCTCACTTCCCCAAAACCTGTATAGTATGGAGTGGTTACTGAGAGGAAACTCAGACACTGCATTTCCTAGACCTCTTGTGATCTAAGTATTCCATGTTTTGGACAACAGAATGTGAGCAGGAATGACACGGACCTCTTAGGGCCAGGATATTTTAAGGGGCAAGAAAACCTTCTCTAATTGCTTTTCCCTAACCACCTACTGAATGCAGAGGATCTTGGGCTCCTAGAGAATGTGGATCAGCACCATGGACAAGGCCTTTGCAGCAAGCCAAGGTGTGGAGGAAAGCCGCCGGGGGATCAGAGCTCTGACATTGGAGGACTGTGCGGTGCGGAAAAGAAATAAGCCTCTCTGGTGTTAAGCCCTGCGAGTCTGTGGTTTATTTGTTACGGTTGGAGGCCTCATGCCCACAAATGCAGCAAATACTACAAGATAAACAACAGAAAAAGGATGTAGCCCTCTATCTACTCATGGTAAGTACTCGATAAATGGTAGCCAGGAAAAAAAGAAGAGAAAGAAGGAGAAGGAGGAGAGAAAGAAGAGGAGAGGACGGGGGAAGAGGAAGAAAGAAGAAAGAAATAGAACTTGTGATGATGAGCAAAGAGAGTGGCTCAGCCTGAGAGAGCAGCTCTAGGGAGCTCTGAGATCTGTGGCATCTAACTGCTCTATTTGTTGGTTTATTTAGGGCCTGAAACCCAGGTTTCAACCTAATAGAAATAAAATACCTTTCAGGATCTAAAGAGAGGATCACTTTCATAGGAATGAGTGAATGAATGAATGGGAGTTCGTGGGCCTCCTGAACCCTGTATTTGTCCAACCCACATATATATATGGGCTCCACCTAATGTCCACTCTCACATACAGATGTTCACCCATCTCCCCACCCTCAGTCCATGTTAAGAACTCTTTGCTTGGAATTTGGAGTTGCTGACAACCTCTTTTCTCCCAGCTCTAGGTCCCATCTGCCAGGCCTCTTCTCGATGATAGGCAAAATGATGTCTTCTTGAAAGATGGCAACATCCCAATCACCCAAAATCATGACTATGTTGTCTTACCTGGCAAAAGGGGCTCTGCTGATAGATTAAGTTAAGGATCTTAAAATGTAAAGATTATCCTAGATCATCCAGATGAGGCCAGTGTAATCACAAGGATACCTCTAAGTGAAGGAGGAAAGTAAGAAGTTCAGAGTGACAGAGAAGATGTAACAATGGAAGCAAGGTCAGAGTCAGAAATAGATTTGAAGATGCTATGAGCTGGTTTGGGAAATGGAGGAAGGAGTCGGTAGCCAAGGAAAACAGGTAATCTACAGAAGCTGGGAAAGGCAGGGAAACAGATTCTCCCCTGGAGCCAACAGTCTGCCAACAGCTTGACTTCAGTGCCAAGAAATAGATTTGGGACTTTTGACCTCCAGAAACAAGACAATATCTGTTATTTGAGGCCCCTACATTTGTAATGATATTTCACAGCAGTCATAGGAAACTAATATACCTCTAAGAAACCAGCCCCATGGCCTGACTGCCAGGCTCCTTCTTGTCTTGGATTGCTACTCTGGTCACACAGAGATAAGAAGCCACTCTGGGTTTTAAAGCGTTGGTCCCCAGAGCAGAAGAGCAAGTCCCAATACCGATGTGCAGAGACTCTTCACAGCACAGCTGTCCAACTCTGTGATCCAGCCATCATCCATCATGGGCCAAACCAACCTTGACGGCACTCTAGATAACACCAGCTCTATTAACTGGGAAATAACTTTTCAGCAACCTAAAGGATTTCAGTCATCAGATTACTAATCCATTACTGGGAAGACTTGACATTTTTTCTTAAGTTCTTCACTTGGTAGCCAATTAAGCAAAAGACGTCTTAAGATAATAATGTTTTTATTAAAACGCCTACAACCTCTAGATTTGTTTTATGTGTTAAACAATATAATGAATGGGTTTCCAAATTCGTTTCATGTGTTAATGGATGATAATGAACACATAATGGCACCTAGACCCATATAACACCTCCTAAAGTGGAATAAGGCCCTCCGCATCCCCTTCCATTGTTGACACAGGGGTGGCAAGGTAGGGGATTCTCGAAAGCTGAATTCATCACTCCCAACATTCATATGTTGAAGTCCTAACCTCTAGTACTTCAGAATGTGATGGTATTTAGAGATAGGGTCTTTAAAAAGATAATTAAGTTAAAATTAGGTCATTAGGGTAGGTCTTAATCCAATATGATTGGTGTCCTTTTAAGAGGAGGAGATTAAGACATAGACATGCACAGGGAAGACCATTTGAAGACACAGGCAGAAGATGGCCATCCAGAAGCCAAAGAGAGTGACCTCAGAAGAGATCAAACCTGCCAACTCCTTGATACCGGATTTCCAGCCTCTAGAACTGTGAGAAAGTAAATTTCTGTTGTTTAATTCGCCCAGCCTATAGTAACTTGTCACAGCTGTCCTAGCAAAGTAATACAGGGGCTATCTTTATCAGCACTCTAAAAATTACACTAAAGACTTCTCTACCAGGCAAATACTCAGAAACTATGGACTATGATCTTGTTTCCAATGTATTCAACCCTTTTATGAAAACAGCAAATTGGTATCTTACAGTCTGCTCATTGCACCAACTAATTAGGTGAAAAGGACTAACATTCTTCAAGTCCCTGCCATATACCAGGCACAGGAACAGCCCCTTTACATCTGTTATTTCATTTAATCCTCATGAGAGGCATTGTTGTTCCTTAACAAACAAACAAACAAAACCACAAATGAGGAAACCAAGCCTCAAAGCAATTAATTAACCTGCCCGGGGCCACATGGAGGCTTTGTGAAATTAACATCTGGATCTACGTGACTCTTGAGTTCCTATGTTTTCCCCAAATTTTGCAGAACGTTTTCCACACAGCTGCATGTTATCTTTGCATTGACAGTGGTGAAGTCTCCCAAGGAGGTTTGAAGATTAATAGAGGCCCTATTCCATCTCCTTTGAGCTCGAGAGCTATTTCCGGGGAGTGGGTACAGGGCAGTAAGAGGATAAGAAAAAAAAAGCATCCTTTTTTATGTGTACATAGGAAACAAAAATCTGGCTGCCTACAGAGAGGGTATGCGCATCATTTCCCCTCCCTTGGTAACGCTGCTGATGCCGCGGCTGCTCCGGGAGTGTGATAAACAAGTTGTAATATATTAGCGTGAACAGTTGCAGCACACTCCTATAGCTGGCAGAATTCCTGAGAAATGGTTTTTATGGCACCGATCTCCTTGGAGACCTTAAATAACAGCCTAAAATGTATGGTACAGAGATCACAGGGTTTATTACTTTAGTTTCAGCCTGGTGTTCCGCAATTTATAGTTTTCGTGATAAACTGGGATCCGTTCAGCTGGTACATATTATGTGGGATGGTGGAACTGTCTCTTCTGCATTGAAGGATTAGAAATGGGCAGATGCCTTGATAGGGTAATAACAACAGCAGCCAAAGCTGTGCATAACAGACAGGACCCGGGCTGTGCATCTGGGCTCATTTTAAAGAAGAGTGGGCTCCCACAGTAGGACAGCAACCTTCCTCTATGCCCTAATACCTTCTAATCCCAGAGGAGGCAGGCACTGAGTTAGCAATCTTATGTTTTCACTAGAAACTGGCGAAAGGCAAACAAACTCAGCATCTCTTACCCCGTTTTTGGAGGGGTGGAGGGTTCTCTGCTAAAAGGTATGAATTAAAATTGCACTTCAGAATCTTGCCATAGAGACGGATGGTTTTTTGTGCAGCAGGAATGCACTGGTTCTTATTTTTCGTGGATTAAAATTAAAATAAAATCTGCTGTCTACACATAATTAACTTCATGTTGTTAGGAGTCATATTTTACAGGCCATGAGTGAAGAACACTCGAAAGCTCTGAGTTTGTGTTCCTAATTTTCAGCCAGTTGATCAGTCTGTTGGCTTAAAAAAAAAAAAAAAAAAAAAAAAAGTTGTTTGATTTTTTTTAAAGGGAAGGGACATCAATTGAACTTTGTTGTTGTTGTTCCAGTTTTTTTTTTTAATCAAGCTATATGCAGTAACAGTCACTTTCTTTCAGCTGAAAATCTGGTATAGATTTTAGCATTTGGACATTGGAGCCCTTTCAGGTCCCATCTGGCTATTAATCTGCAAAGGATGAAAGATTTACACAAAGGGCCTCAACTCTAAAGTGTCATTAAGTTCTATTGGGTCAATAATTCCTGAAAATGAATTTGAACCACAAAACTCAATAATTCTATAGTCATTGTTAGCCTGTTTTTGTGGAGGGGAAAAAAGGTGGGGGCAGGAGGGAAGAAAAGAAATGTCCTTGGGTATGAGAGACTGGAAAAAATGGTTAGAAGAGAAGTACCCCTGCCATGAATTCTACCTCATGGGGCTGCTCCTGAAATAAGTTAACACCCTTTTATGATGTCACTGGGATTTCTGGAAAAGAGATGGGGGTAAAGGCTTAAATGGACAACCCGTGTTGAGATTTATAGCATCCCATGTCTCCAAGAGCATCACCTGCTGCTGCGGAACTGCTCAGAGTTGGTTCTGCTGAAAGCCATGCCTGGTCAGGTACAAGGTCATAAGCATCCCACAGGAACTCTATCAAGGACAAAGTTAACTGTTTCTGATAAATTGAAAGACAACCTGGGTGCTTACTGCTTTATAACCCATAGCAAGATTCTCAATGGTCTTGTCTCCTGGAAATGATTCTGGAAATGATTCCTCTGAATGAAAAAGTCCCATGTGCAGTAGCCATTCAAATAGAGAGTTGACAAGATAATAGGGGCAGAAGGGTGCAGTGATTGGCCCAAAGTGGTTGTCTTAAGTGCCAGGCAGGAAGCACTTCTCTTGGATCCTCTCATTCCCACAACAATGGTATAGAAGGCAAAATTTGCTATGGTACACAAGGCAAAAATTGCTATGGTTATTCCCATTTTACCCACGAGGAAGCTGACACTTACACAAAATGATTCATCCCAAGAGCCACAAGCACTAAGTGATGGAAGCAAGGTTTAAAATCAGGAAATCTACCTCCTCTGTGCACATTTTAGGTAGTAAGTTATGCCCTTTGGTGGAGAAAACTGAGCTTATAAAGTTTACCAAACAAACTAAGACCCAACTTTGGGAGCATAATTCATTCATCACTAGGGACTGCCTGTAGCATAATAAAGACACATGCAGACATCAACACCTACCAATGTATTTACACACAGGAAAAGACCCATTCCGGCTCAAGCATTTTGCAGCTGACAGCAAGATGATTTATAATGGCCATTTAACTTTGCTGTGCAATCATCAAAGTGGAGCTACTTCTATAAAACATCCTCCTCTGTGATATTTTTAATAACTTTCCCACCCCTTTTTTGCCCCCATTCCTAGGTATCTCTCAATAGCTAAACCCCTCCTATAGTCACTGGATCCTCTCACCCTGGACACTTCCAATTACTGAGCTGTTAACTGGAAGAAAACAACCTCACAGACCCTCTATAGAGTAAGCCCAGAGAAGTGGCAATCATTGCTGCAAGCAAGAGATGGCCTCATCTTAAAAGAAAACAAATCAAATACACACAAGCCTGATTACTTCTCAGAGGTGAGCCAGTCCTCTGCTGGAGCAATTCTCTTTCTTTTCATTCCTTCCTCCCTACCTCCCTCCCCCTCTTCCTTCTTCCATTCTTTTTTTCTCTCTCCCTCAAAAAACTTCCAGCCATGCCCATAAATATAGAGCACAGCCAGGAAAACCATTAAAATTATAATCAACTACTTGAAGAACCAAGGGTCTTTTGAGGTCTCACAATGACGTAAAGTATCCACTTCCTAAAGAAGAAATAGGGACCTTCTGGGACCAGAGGAGAGAAGATGTGACCCATGTTCATTAGCAGCCATGTCTGGCCTTCCAATCCAAAGCCACACTTGCCCATCAGTGGGGAAATGGGGGAGAAGAGTTATACACACTTCAATGCCTTTGTAGTTGATATCTTGCTCAGAGCCAAAGCCCTGGTGAGGAATTAGTTTCTCTGTCCAGGGGTAGGAAGAGTAGTTTGAAAGCCTGGTTATCTCCTCCTCATGTTGGAAGAGAAAGCCAGAGACCCATTAGTAAGAATATAATATATATATCTATATTAAATATATATTTATATATTATATATATAATATATAATAATATATTCACTCTGCTTGCAAAGATCTATAGGGAGAAATTACAATGTAAGAGAATATGTTAGCAAGGATCTAAATCAACAAAAAACTAGTCTTCACCATGGCAAGGAGTTCACAGACTGCTTGGAAAGAGAGATATAAACAGAGTATTAAATGAAAATACATAGAGTCCATGATTTCATGGGCACAGACAGGGTGGGGCAGTAAATCAGATCAGGAAGCACCTGGAGGTGAGAATTGAGTCTTAAAAGACAAACATTAGTCTGGAAAAGAGAAAAGGCGACCATGGACAGATGGCTCAATAATTATTCTTTTAATTAGAAATAACATAATTCTGTTATGGGTTGAACTATGTCTCCCCCAAAACATATATTGAAGTTCTAAAACTCAGAACCTCAGAATGTGACTGTATTTGGAGATGGGGCCTTTAAAAAGATTATTAAGGTAAAATGTGATCATATGGATGGGCCCTAATGCAATATGAATGATGTCCTTAAAAGAAGAGGAGATTAGAACACAGACACACACAGAGGAAAATATGAGGACACTGGGGGAAGAGAGCATATATAAGTCAAGGAAGAGAGGCCTCAGAAGAAATGAACCCTGCTAACACCTTGATCCTGGACTTCTAGTCTCCAGATCTGTGAGAAAACAGATTTCTCTTGTTTAAGCCAATGTGTACTTTGTTATGGCAGTCTTAGAAAAATAATATAGCCTCTAAGAGAAAGACAAAAAAAAAGTGTACCAAAGTATTCCTCATAAGAGCAGCAACCTTGTCTCCTTTGTTTACTTTCCTATTCTAGCCCTCAAGAATGGTGTATAGGCAGGTGCCGCATAAATGTCTGTTCCCTGAATATCCCAGGCACACCTGGCCTCAGGACATTCACACTTGTTAATTACTCTACTTCAGTATTCTCACCTCCCATTTGCATTGCTCACTCTTGCTTTTCCTTCCAATCACTCCAATGCTTTCTCCTTATTTGAGCTTTTCTCAACATCTACCACCTGACATAGCGTAGGGTTATTGGTTTACTATCAACTTCCTCCTACCCCTCCACCCACACTGGAATATAAGTTCCATGGAGACAGAAATATTTTTTATATGTGTGTAGTTATCTTAAGAAATTAAACAGTACCTGGCACATAGTAAACACCAATAAATACTTGTTGAACAGAGGTCTGCATGGTTCATATAGTTGTATACTCCCTCAAAGCCATCCCCATCCCTTTGCTCCAATTCTGTGTTCATTAAACCACCCTGTAGTCCTAATGCAGTGATCTTAATACCAAGGAAAGATTTCTCTGAAAAGTGCTTTTTTTTCTTTCCTTTTCTTTTTTTTTTCTAAACTTTAATAATAGGACCCATAAAACAGACAACAGGTTTTGTGGTGTTTTGTTTTGCTTTGTTTTTTTAAGATTTTATGCATTTATTCCAGAAAGAGAGAGAGAGAGTGGTGGGGGAGGAGCAGAGGGAGAGGAACAAGCAGACTCCACAATGAGCAAGAGAGCCTGACTCGAGGCTCAATTCCAAGTCCCACAATCATGACCTCAGCCCAAACCAAGAGTAGGACGCTTCACCAACTGAGCCACCCAGGCACCTCAAACAGAGAACATTATTAGATGAGTTCTAATAGATGTGAAAGGGCTTCCCATTGTCCATAAGGTCAAGGCCAAATCCTTAGTTCATCATACTTTTCATGATCAGTCTCCTGCCGTCTACTTCACCCTCACTCCCACTACTCCCTACCTCCTGCTTTAGATTTTGATATATTGAGCAACTCATCATAAACCATCACTCACTCAATACTGAGTGGGACCTCCTCTATGCCAGGCATAATAGTGTCCTGCAGAGATTTTGTACATGCTGTTTCTTCCCCTTACCAATCTCCCTCGGGTTTTGCAAAGTACTCTTTCAAGCGCAGATTATCAGAGATGAGATTCAGACAGAGAGGACCAAGGAAGATCAGAGAGGACCACTGGGTAGGCAAATCTCTGGGTTTCATAGGAGCTTTAAGATCATGGAACCTGTCCACAAAGAAGACCAGAGAGACCTAAGATAGCTACTTTATTTATTGTACGTGGCCCCTTCAGGTTTGTTTTTTGCTTGCATTGTCCTTCATATCAGTCCCCATCAATATATGAAATGGTAGATTTTAAAAAGTAAGCAATTGTGATACTTGAACTCAGCCTATACATTTCGCCCACAACAGTGTATAGATGTGAATTTTATGAAAACTTGATTAACTTTGAATAACAGCACGATAACATTTTACATTCACGAGATGGGGAAAATGCATAAAATTTGGATGATATCGAGCATTGGTGAGGATGTACAAAAGTGAGTCCTCTTGTATACACTGCTGGAAGAACTGGATTCTTTTCGGAGGGTCCTCAGCTCAGCATTTCTATCTCTTGGCATTTGCCTGAAAGTGACACAGACATAAAAGGAGGCACACTTGAGTGTGCTCACAGTAGTACTGCCATAACCAGACATTGGAAATGATCTAAATGTCATCAGTACAGGAATGGCTAGATGAATTCCATAGTATGAATGTTCACACTATGGAATACTACATAGTCATTGAAAAGCATGAGATGTATCTACTTGTACCACATGAATAGATTGCCTTGTGAACTCCATGGACTTAGGGGTTTTGACTTTTTCTGTTGGTTGTCCAGTGTATTCCTTATAATTCAGAACAGTGCCTGGCACCTAGCAACTACCCAATAAATATTTGTTGAATACATGGAAGTTGAGTCAAAAACATGTTACAGAATATGTTCAGTATGATACTTTTAGATGTGATCATTTGTATTGGAAAAAAGAAAAACCAAAGAATTTTCTATGGATACATGTATGTATGTGTTAAGGCTTTGAATCTGGAAGGATTCAAACAAACTGGAAATTCACTGGGGGCAAAGCAGCAAGGGCTGGTAGAGACTTCAGCTTTAATGGTAATGTTTTAATTATTACAAGAAAAATATTCACATATTACTTGGCTAATAAAAAATTAATTTGGAAAAATTTTAAATGCATGATTAAAACTATGGTACTTGCTCCTGAGGGGGAAGAAAACAATCAGTCCAGTGTTCTTTAATTTTCCTTTGTCTACAAATGGGATGAGTCCCAGAATTTGAAGATAAAATATAGTCTGTAGATGCAGAAGAATTCAGGGCAGAAGCCAGGCCATTGCAAGGAAGAGTGGTGTCTGTGAAGATCAGGATAAAGAAATGGGTCCCAGAAATTTTGCTTAAGAAGTAAAGGATAGGGGTGCATGGGAGGTTCAGTGGGTTAAGTGCCTTGGCTCAGGTCACAATATCAGGGTCCTGGGATCGAGCCCCACATCAGGCTCTCTGCTCAGCAGGGAGCCTGCTTCCCCACCACCACCTCTCTGGCCTGCCTCTCTGCCTACTTGTGATCTCTCTCTGTCAAATAAATAAATAAAATCTTAAGAAGAAGAAGAAGAAAAGAAGAAGAAGAAGAAGAAGTAGTAGTAGTAATAGAAGTAGTAGTGGTAGTAGTAGTAGTAGTAAGAGCTAAAGAAGAGAGATGGGTCATAAAGGATCCCAAAGTGAAGATGACTAGGACTGTTGAGTTATCAGGAGATGGACAGTTTGGGAGAAAGACCTTGCTTTGTGGAGAGATAATTAGTGGTTTTGGAAATTCCAGGGTTGAAGTGATTATAATGTATCCAATTGGAAATATCTGGTGAGCAAGGGGATATTTGTGGAAATGGAGCAGGGGTGATGCCAATTTGGAGGTTATTTACAAGGAAGGGATAACCAAGGAATGGAATTTAAATGAGCTATCCACTGGGGAGAGTATGAAGACTGGTGAGCAGTGGGTCAGTAGCTAGTCCACAGCCATGCCAGGTGGGGAAGAACCCAGGTATGGTGCTTGTAACAGTACCCCTGTTAGAGCACTCAAAAGGTCAAGCATTCAGACAATAATGTCAATGACTGAACTTAAACCAATGTGAGTCAGCAGAAAGCAACTGTTAGCAAATTCATTAACAAGAGTTCTATTTCTATCTGTTGTCAATTGCAATCAATTGCCTAGACAAAGATATCCTTAACTGATCAGGTCATTCCTGCCTGTAAGAATTACAACTTGTATGAAATGCACTGATCTTTTGTTTCCTGAGACAGGCCTCTCCCTTCATAGAGCACAAAACTAGTAGTTGCTGTATCAGATGTCAGGGCAGATTATCCACAGAGTAATATCAAATCACTACTTCTGTGCTATCATTTCAGGACAAGGATTCCTCAGAAGAAGCATCAGATTGATGCCCAAAACTCTACTGAAAGGCTCAGTCCCTTATGTCAGTTAAAATGTAGGTAACCTCCATAGCAATGACACTTGGGAAAGTACACTGACTTTGGAGTCAGTCCAACCAGAAGTCAAATCCCATTTTATTCCTTAATTCCTCTCAAAACCTCAGTTTCCGTATCTGTAAAATGGGGCAATAATGTCTATCTTGCCAAACTGTCATAAGAAATAAAAGGAACAAGTTGTTC
Organism: Mustela erminea; assembly: GCF_009829155.1. Taxonomy (NCBI): domain Eukaryota; kingdom Metazoa; phylum Chordata; class Mammalia; order Carnivora; family Mustelidae; genus Mustela; species Mustela erminea. The sequence goes on along the minus strand of NC_045619.1, from coordinate 22,764,837 downwards.
CCCATGATACATGATGCCCCTAGAATAAATAGCAACCTGCTGTCCCCCTGCTTCTCAGGGACCAGAGGAAATAATTCCTGAAAACTAGGGGTGAGAGAGATATACCTAACCTACCACATGGATCTGCCTTACTGTAGCTCTCCAGGCAATTCTAAATGATGAGTTTGCTGATAAATAATCTTTGATGAGGTAGGTCTATGCTCACCTGGATCTTGCACATCCCCAGAGGAAAAAAATCAATCTGCCTTACACCAAGAAAGGGATACATAACTAAGCAATGTCCAAAACCTTTTTTGTGGAAACTTAGGCATGAGAACAAGAAGAGAAGGGAACAGTGGAAAAGTTCCTTCCTGGAAGAAAATAGTGCCAAAGCATCACTATTTCGCAGCTGATCACTCATTTCACTGGACTCCTCCTCCTGCTCTCCAGGAGACCATTCTAGCATGTGCTGGAGGCTGAAGGGATTAGGAAGATGAGAGGAAGGGCAAGAACAGTAATTAGTGTGGAGCCAAGAACTCGGGGCCTGCTGTCTTACTGCACCTGCGTGGTGCCAGAGCACCTGGCCTCACAGTGGAACAGCTCAGCCATCAGTATGTTCCAACCACATGGTGCCAGAGGCTTGAGTAACTGCCTAAACTTCTCATGCTGTGTTTGCATGCATGGCTGTCAAATGACCCAGTCATCCTAGAGGGTTGAAAATAAATAAAAGATTAGGAAATGAAAAGGATTTCCTCCTCATGTATCTTGCCCAATAACCCCTAGCCAGAAGGTGAGTATGTGCATCCTAGTCACCCCTATGCACTATTTCAGAGATATTGTAATCAATTCTCCCAGCCTACCTTACATTTCATTACTATAGATAGATAGATAGATAGATAGATAGATAGATAGATAGATATAGATTCAAATGTATGTGACATTTAAGTAAATTTTGATGATGATACAGAAGCTAAGAGAACAGGTTCTGGAGTCTAAGTACCATAGGCCATCCCACTTTGCCATTTATTAAATTGTATGAATTTGGATATGTTATATATGTTTTCTGTGCCTCAGTTTTTTCATCTGTAAAACTGTAAGATGTGGATAATATTAGCAACTTCTTTATTATTATGGCATATGTCACAGGTTTATTTTGAAGACTAAATTAATAGACATAAAATAATTAAGATAGTGAATTTTTCTAATGCTATAGCATAAATCAGGTATGACTTAAAACTCAGTAAATATTAGTTATCATTATCATTATTGTTAACATTATGAATAGTTTAATGGCACAAGATTGTGAAGGATCATAAGAGACCATACATCTCTGTACTCTGTGTATTATTTTCAATTCCATTTTTCATCAATCATTGCATGATGTCACAGTTTTATGACTAAACCTCATTTTTAGGCTATTCTTGAGGAAATGTGTACATATTATTTATCTCTGGCTTTTAGTAACGCTGATAAAGCATAGTGCAGTGATCACATGTCCCAGATTTTGTTGGATAGCCCAATTTTATTCTTCTTTCATAAAAGGCCTTGATTTGCTAAATAGATAGCTAAATGAGATTTAATTTTTGTATCACTGCAAGGTTTCCAAATACATAATTTTACAAATCACGCTGAAATCCTTTGGTCCTGACTTTTCATTCTGAAAATGGTTGTAATGAGTATATATAATTTTAAAGAATAGGTTCTAATGATTCCCATGTTGGTAACAACATATCTAAAAATTACAGAAAAGAAAATGTGTTGAGGGCTTTTGACCTAGAGATTCGCTTTGTCGCTAAGGAAGCTGGTTTGCACCTTGGTCAACAGAGTGCTTTACACAGGATGTAAGCAATTAGAGTACAACCTTTCTGATTCGCACTAATGACCACAAGACCCAATGAACACATGATCTAGTGACTTCTGCTTATTAGTGAGAATGTGAAAAGATGAGATGAAAAACAAACGGGCTATTTTTTACACTAAAAATATAAGAAATACATCTCCCTGTTATTCGTGCTCTGTTCTTTTCCAATTTTCAAGAATCCAAAGCTTCTTTAAAACAAAGTAAATTCTGTCATCCTTTGCTATTAATTAAAGTGTGGAGGGTTTGTGGAAGGAGATTAGATTGGCTATATCTCAAAAGGAAAATACTAGAAGAAACTATTCTTTAGGTTTTCAGTGAGAAGACCTGCACTTTCCATTCCTGACTCTGTCATGGAGCAGCTATATGGATTTTAAGCAAGTAATAAGCTCATATTTATGGATGGACTGCAAAGACCACTGAGCTTCTTTAGTACCTAGCAATCTATTAACCGTAAGAAGCTCAATTTTGTTAAAAAAAAAAAAATTCTGACACTGGGTGCAGGCATTTCAAAAGGATTTTTCCTGATTCTTCTTTTTTTAATATAATTCTTTATTATGATATTGTAGGCACCATATAGTACATCATTAGTTTTCAATGTAGTGTTCCAGGATTCTTCTTTTGAAGTTTTACTTTTTGTCTTCAAGATTTGTGGTGATCGTTTAGCTGCTTTACCATATTTAAATTGCACTCCCTCCCAAAAGCTCCTATCTGGAGAGGGCCAAAGAAACCACAGTCCCAGTCAGCTCACAGAGATTCCCACTGTCCACCCATGGACATGAAGTCCCCTCCCCTACAACCATATTGAGTCCATTTGATTTATGCTAATGCATAAATGGTTTCAACTTGGAAATTTCTGGCAGGTGCTACAGAGGTGGTCTTGCCTTCAGAAACTAAGAGTCTTATGCAGAATAAATATAGATAGGTTCATACACACTTCTGCCTCAAGGCATATTATGGGAAGGTCTATTGGAGAGATATAAGGTACTCTGAGAGTTTGAAAATGACAGTAATTCTAGGAGACTCTACAGCCTGCCCATGAAGAACCTGGAATTTGGGTTGGTTTTCAAAACCAGCTTGGAGGTAGACAAGTTGAAAGAGCTGGGAGACCACTTCAAGAGGAAAGGTTGTTGTAAAGGAACATTTCACAGGAGGGAGGTGTAATGACTTGAACAGTATCCTCCCAAAAGACATGTCCAAGTTCTAACCTCTGTGCCTGTAAATGGGACCTTCAGACATAGGGTCTTTACAGATGTGATTAAGGATCTCAAGGTAAGATCATCCTTGGTTTAAGATGGGCCCTAAATCCAATGACAAGTATCCATATAAGAGACAGAAAAGGAAATGTCACACTGAGACAAAGGGGGAAAGGCCATGTAGTGACAGAGGCAGGGATTGGAGTTATGCTGCCACAAACCAAGAAACACCACGAGCCCCAGAAGCTGGAAGCAAGGAATGATTCTTCAATATAGCCTTCAGAGGCAGTGCGGCTCTGCCATCAGCTTGATGTCAGACTTGTGGCTTCCAGAACTTTCAGAGAATAAATTTCTATTGTGCTTTTGCCACATAGTTTGTAATAATTTATTATGGAAACCCTGGGGGACTAATCCAGGGGATGTTTTTGGGAATGGAATATGAAGGGCCCACAGGGGTCTCTCCTGAGTGATATTTTTTGGAGAGGCGGAGACTAAGGGGAGAAAGAGAATAATAAAGGGATAAAAACTTCAAAGAAAGGTACAAATGATATGGCAAGCTCTTTGAATAGGAATAGAGAAACACAAATACATTTGAGACATAGGAGGAGTGTCAAGACTGGATAATTCGGGTTGTGTGTGAGAGAGACTTGCAGGGGAAGAAATTAAGGACAGGAAACTTGCCACAGTTCAAGCAAAAGTAGCACAGGACAAAATGAAAGCAATGAAAACAGAGCTGAGATTTGGCAGACATTGGGCTGAGGATTTTGTGGTAGCTGGATGCCTTAGAGAGCAGGAAAGAGAATTCCAAGCGACCCTTGGGGAAGCTCCAGTTGTAAGGGTTTAAACAAAGGAAGAGTAGTAGCCAGTAAATGAAACCTGGATTTCTTCGGAGAAGAGAGCTAGTTGAGTACCAAGGAAGGCTGGAGATCAGAGCAGGAGACCCTATCTGAGGTTGACAGGATAACAGAGAAAATTTGTTGATTAAGCAATTGGTGATTTTTGAGAGCCTGTCAGCTAATGGAATAGCAAGCAGGAAATACACATTATAACAGAGTAAGAAAGGAAATAGACATAGGACAATGTATTCCCATAAGATTATTTTGGGAAAAGAGAGTAATGTGTAAAATGTATCTTGAAGGAAAGCACTGTGAAGAAAAGGTCCTTTAGACTTTGATCAGGCTTCAGCATGTTAACATGCTATCTCCAGAGAGCCCCTGCTAACCTGCAAATGATATGGGAAACACTAATTCATACCATAAATACGTTTTGCCAGATGAGCTAATTGTCACTCAGAAAGAGCTATCATTCCAGAAGGATGCCTGAGGGACCAGAATACAGCACGAATCTGTATTTACTAGGAAAGAACTCAAGGCAAGACCAGCTTATGTTTTAATGGAGTGTACAGCTGATGGTCCTACAGAGCCAGGGTGCTGGGGAGGCGGAACATGAAGCAAGGAGCAGACTGGAGGCTGGGGGGTGGGGATAGTCTAGGAAAACCAAAGGCACCAAATGACAATTTTGCCTACTTTGCCATTCTGTCTAGGGACAGCCTTTGTCTTGTGGGTACTCCAGTCACTCAGTGATTTGTTCTGGTAATTATCTAGCAAGTATCCTCCAAAGAGAACTCAAGGAATGGGTAATAATCTGAAAGTACATACTGCCTCTGATTTCTAGGCCTTTTCATATACTCAAGAGTATTTTTTAAGAGTGTTCAAAAAAAGTGCAAACGGTTGCTGCCAGTCTGGGAAGGTTTTGTGCAAAGAGCCTCACAGAGCAACAAAAACAAAGAAGCTTTAAGTGGAAGAGACCGATGGTCACCCTTCCCTAATCTCTGCAGCGATGCAGGCTATAATCCAATATGTAAACCATAGATAGAACACTCAACTCCTCATTTCCTCCTGTTTGTTTACCATGTTAAATATCAGGGTCCATACTGCACAGTTTTTCTGATAGCAGAGAATACCCAGAAATAGGACACTTGTAAAGAAACATAAACGTGTTAGAAAACTGAGATGTCTAAAGGCCGTCTGAAAGATCCCTCAGCCTCTCCTCTTCCTAGCCCAGGCTCTCTGCCTATCAAAGGGACTCTGCCCTCAAAGACTGGTAAGAGTTTGTTACAGTTTTAAAATGATTTCTTTAAAATTCTCCAGCCATATTTAGTAGTGGAGGACAATACAGAAGACAGACATATGGAAAAATATACTTCCATTGTCCAGACAATTCGAGTATTAATAATATGTTTGACTTCATTATTGTAAGGTTTGAATGGAGAGCTTAGTCTGAATGACCACCTATGAACTCGGGGTTTCATGGGATGCAGGAGCTGGGAGCTCCTCCTGGGAGCTCTCACCTCTTGGGAGCCTCTGTGTTGGCTCCCATTAGTCTGTTAGTGTTGGCAGTAAAGATCACTAAAGACAGTGAGGTTGAGACCCAAACAAAGAAAGGAGATAAATATTTATACTAACTGCAGAAGTCAGAAACCTCCATTCACGCAATAAAAATTTACTGACTTACTGCCATAGACCAAATACTGAGCTAGAAAGGCAAGGAATTCATTATGGGTTAGGAAGGAGCCCAAAGATTTAGCCCTTATTATAGTATGAAACATTTTAATGTGGCATTGCATGGTGTTCCTCAAATGTGGAAATAATTTTTCTCAAGTTTCAGAAGTAGGAAGTATGAGGACAATGGCAGAAGCTATGGAACAGCTGGTGGCTACGGCTGACATACTGGCTGGAGATTAAGAAGATTCCAGCATCCCTTGGAAGTATGTGCCTCCATTGGAAATGCAAGAAGTTGACTGACTATGGTCCTGGTTAGATGAGAACTCTGATTGTTGCATTGCACAGATCTGCTGCTGGGTGGCTCTTGTTTTTCCTTTCCAGTATCTTTTCTCCCTTCTTCTCCTAAAAGACCCGTTATTCCTCTAGAAAAGCCATTCCATGTGATTCAGACAAAGCAAACCTTGCCTTATGTCTGATCCCCCTGGTTCCTGTGACCAGAGTAATCAGATTTTGAGGTCTGGGTTCTCTTTCCACTGGACTAGAGAAAAAGGCTGACCAAGAAGCAGAAAGAAATGCTGAGCCATGAAGACATTGTTGGAGCACGTGGATCTAGCGTTATCTGAAGCAGGATCTACCCCTAGACTCTTCTTTACTTGAGACTGGGCTGCTTTGAATTGGGTTTTAGCTGCTTGCAACTGCACAAATCCTATCTAATATGAAAGAAAACATGCTCCAGGTATACTCCTAAACCACACTTGATGAAAAATAATTAAGAAGTGGGAGGGAATCAGAGAGGGAGACAAAGCATGAAAAAGCCTTAACTATAGGAAACAGAGTAGAGGTTGCTAGAGGGGAGGAAGGTGGGGGTACAGGGTAATTGGGTGATGGGCATTAAGGAGGGCATGTGATGTGATGAGCACTTGATGTTATATGCAAGTGATGAATTATTGAACTCTACATCTGAAACAAATGATATACTATATGTTAAATAATTGAATTTAAATTTAAAAAAAAAAGTAGTGGGAGGGAGCTGAAGTCATAATGTCCCATTTCCAAGGCAGCAATGTGGTAAATCTGGGAAAGAAGTTCTGTTTGGTGCACAGCCTAAACTGCTCCATTACCAGCAGCTCTGCCCAATATCAAGCTCTTCTATTTATTTTTATCATTTTAATGACATGTATTACCATTTCTTCCAATTACAAAAGTTATATATTTGGGGGCACCTGGGTGGCTCAGTTGGTTAAGTGACTCTTGATTTCAGCTCAGGTCATAATCGTAGGGCTCTGGAATCAAGACCTGCGTTGGGCTCAGTGCTGTATGTGCAGCCTGCTTGGGATTCTCTCCCTTCCTCTCTCTCTCTCTCTCTGCCCCCACCCCTGCTCAAGTGTGTGTGCTCTCTCTCTCTCTCAAAAAAGAAAAAAAGTATATATTTTATCATTTAAAAAGTATATATTTTATCATAAAAGAATAGAATACCATATATTCCCACCACCCAGAGGGAGAGAGCATTAAACACTTTACCAGGTATTTCCAGCATTTTTAATTCATATATATCTTTTTCAGCTGTTCTCCCCATTTTCAACTTATATACAACATGAACATTTTCCCAATCAATATTTTTATGCAGCATAACTTTAATGAAGCATAATATTCTACCAAAGAGATAGCCATAATTTACTTAACCAGAACTGTACTGCCAAAATTTTAGGTAGTTTCCAATATTGTACTGGGATACAAATATAACATCCCAAATGTTAATTTCAAGGTTTCTGATAAATGACGAATTTTTTAAAGTTACCCAAAGAACTCTCTTAGCCCCTTTTGCACCAATGGGAAAGAAGATTCATTACTAAGCTACATTCCTAACATAGCAGTTTTGGGGTATGTATTAGTCTCTTATTGCTACGCCAACACATTGCCACAAACTTCACTGTTTATAGCACCTATTCATTGTCTCACTGTTCTCTAGGTCAGAAGACCAATGTGCTTGGCTGGGTACTCTGTTTACAGATTCATGTGCTGAAAAATAATTGTGTCAGTTGGCCTGGTCTCTGGAAGCTTTGGGGGAGAAGTCCAGGTTTCTCCCAAGCCCATTAGGTTGTTAGCAGAATTCATTTCCTTCTCAGTTTCCCTATGACTCACTCCATCTTCAAGCCAACAGCTAGGAGTCAAGTCCTTCTTGCACTCAAGATGTCTCTGACTTCTCTTTGTACTACATGTCTCTGACTCCAACCAAGAAAGTTCTCTGCTTTTAAGGGCTTATGTGATTAGATTGGGTCCACCCAATAATCTGGAATAGTCTCCCTATTGTGAGGTCCATTATCTTAATTACATCTGCAAAGTCTCCCTCAGCATGTAACAGAACATATTCACAGGTTCCAGGGATTAGAGCAAGGAGGGTACTTTGGAGGGTAGCCATCCAGCCTACCACATGGTGGAACCACAAAACTGCACTAACTCTGCTATCTAGTCATGTGATCAGTCATCTTTCCTCCCATGGCAACCTATGGGGGAACTAACTCGGTCTTTTCAATCATGGTATGGTAAATTGTTCTCCTCACACTCACTGTACCCACCCCAGCAAGTTCCCAATGGGACAAAAGGACTGTCTTACAAAACTTTCTCCCACCTCTCATGACTAGGCAGCTGTGGCCCCATTCCCTCAGGAGTAGGCTTCCCTTCAGATTACAGGTGGTGCTGTCCCCCTGTGTCATGTGTTCAGGCTGTTGCCAGTCAAAAAAGAATGAAAAAATGTGAGTATTTTTGCATCAAATATAGGCCTATGGATTATAACTCTGCCCCAAACAAAAGTACAGGTGTCTACCTACATATAAATGTTATTGTGACCTACTAAGTTGGTTTTCTCCTTCTTGAATCTAACCCATCTATTCTTTATTAGTTTTCTGCAAAGATTTTCTTCTCTGTGGCTAATTTCTAAGGAAATAGTGTGAGTTTTCAGCAAAAGCAGTTTCCATGGTTACACAGAAGTCTTACTAAAAATAGTCCATGATGTAATCAGCCAAACTTTCGCTACTGAAGTAACTAGACAAAATGGATCTGCATTTCTGTAGGAAGTTTGTTCTGTCGTTCAAGCTGTGTCTATGACACATGAAGAGAACAGTCTGAATTATTTTTACTGCCCGAGATTCCAGCTCCTCAAACACTTTGTGGGCAGCTCCAAGCTGTTCAGGCTCTGGAATTATTTCTAACACTGCGTAAAGGAGAGAGGCAGAGAGACAGAGAGACAAGGGGAAAAGGGTAGGAAGGAGAGAAGGGAGTGGAAAGAGATAAGCAGATAAGATACCTGTTTCCTTTCTCACGTGAGATAACATCCCCCTTTTCTCAAAGGGCCCCTTTAAAAGCACTATCATGTTGTGTAATATAAGGACAAAGTGTTACTCTCGTTTGATTAGTCTACACCCTCTAAATTCTACAGATGGCTACCTACTGGATCCTGCTTGCTTTGTCTTGTGGGCCTTCTCTTTTAGTGATTGATTCAAGTTTCGGTACCAGAAGGAACTGTAAGAGAGGAACCCATTCGTTTTATTATTTCTCTTTCATTATTTCTGCTTTCTCTCTTTTACCTTTTGCTGCAAGAGTGCAGACACTCGAGATTAAAACATCTTCCCTCTTTTGTTTGGTGTTCTTTGTCCTCATTATGTTTGAACTGTCACTCTGCACAGCTGGGTCTCTGTTTCCAATATCCTTTTTCCCCACACTTCATATAATTAGAAAAGAGGATCAAGAATGGCAGTCCCACCTGCTTCCAGGGCCATTCCCCCAAACCCCACCCCCAAGACTCTGAAGCTGGAAGTCAAAGGGGTGGCTGAATCTTTCCTCTCTTGAAAACCACACTCAGTGTCATCTTCTGCTTGATCACAAGGCCAACTCTGGTTGTGAGACTTTGTTATTTCTGCCACAGAGTGGTCCTCAGGTGCCATTTCTCTTCTTACTACAGTTGTTAAAGAGGACACTCTGAAAGCAAAATTCAATCTCAAAATCAAGTTCTTCTTACTTGGTCTCCATCTAGAAAAGCCCTAGAAATATTTCTGGTTTCCTTTTACAGCCAATGTAACAATGCTTGTTTCTTATCTATCTGGGGATTCAGCAGATCCCTTTCAAAAGAATGCCTTTTTTTTTTTTTTTTTTAGCATCCATAGCACTGGAGAGAGAAGATTGCAATTGGTTTTTAGAAGGCCATGGCCACTGCATATGTTGGCAATTTCTTAAATGCATTTTTATATCAGGGACATTGTTAATAACTGTAGGGCCAGAGCAATTTAAAAGCCTATAAATTATGCTAGACTGAACTAACTCAACTGTGTTTCTTTTAAAACACTGTCTTCTTAAGTAACTGACTTAAGAAGGGTACTTGGAGCTAGCGTTTTTAAATGGCTTTTTATGGCACACATTCAAGATTCATTGGTTTCTCATTACCTTCTATGGAACACTAACTCCTGAATATAGTCTCAGAGATGGTACCAGACCTGGCCCAGGAACTCTCAAAGTAATATGCATAGGCAGTATGAGCGGTCAGTGTATTATGTGGTTAGTGTATTAAGTTCCTACAGTTTTATTTATTCATTTAGCTACTTGGATGGAACCATCAGTGAAAGGTTCTCATCTGAAGGCCTAATTAAAGAAATCCATTTTAAAGAAAGATGGAGGTGGGAAGAGAAAAGATAAAGGCAGACCGAATCCAGTATGACACGGTGATGACAGTCCAGGTGCTGCAGATGGGGAAACCGGGAGATGAAAAGGGCTCTTTCTGCAGGAGACACTTTTATTGAGGGCAGGTGTTCAATAGGCATCATGCCAGAGACCTTTACTCAGTTCCTGAGTTCCTCAGACTCACTCTAAATCCTTCTCTTCCCTGCTCCCTTCCTTGAGAGTGCTATCCCCAGATGGTACCGACAGGCGGTATCACTGGGCTCCTGCCCTCCCAGGCTTTCAGCTGGATTGGTCAGTGAGGAGACTTGACAGGAGATGCAAGGAGTAGGGGTACAAGAAGAAGGAGGTCAAGATATTTATTTCCCTGGTTCTTTGACTGTCTTGAGGGTCTTCATGGGCTGAAATCAATAATTGATCTTTCCCTTGATCTCTTCAAACTTGGGGGTCTTAGTAGAGTCACTGCTAGTGGCCATGGGTTACTACACTATTTCTTTCAGTTCCCACATCCTACCCAACATTAAAAAAAAAAAAAATCCTCAAATTGACCTAATTTGCCAATTTGTGTCATCTACTTCTTGTTGGTACTCAGAGTTATGCCAGAATCTTTAGCAAATGAACACTTGTATTAGTCCATAACAGAATTCAATAGACTGCGTGGCTTAAAAACAGCAAACATTTATTCCTCACAGTTCTGGTGGCAGGAAGTCCATGATCAAGGCACAGGCAGTCTGATGAGACTCTGCTTCCTGTTCATAGAGAGACATCTTTTTGCTGAGTCCTCACAAAGCTAAAGGGGTGAGAGATTTCTCTGGGAACTCTCTTTTTTGCCTAGCTTTATTGACAACTAAAATCATAATATATTTAAAATGTATAACATGATGATTTTGATATATGTATATATTCACATCAATTCCTTACATCTTTATCCTCTTTAAATCTTTTCTTTCCTTTTTTTTTTTTTTTTTGGTGAGATCATTTAAGTTCTACACTCTTAGCAAATATCAATTACACAATACAGTGTTATCAACTATAGTCACGACGCTATACCTTAGAACCTCAGATCTCATCAGTTTTATAATGGAAAGTTAGTATGCTTTCACCAGCCTCTCCCTATTTCCCCCACTCCGCAGCCCCGGGCATCTACTTTCCTAGTTCTCCATTTCTATCAGTTCAGCTTTTTCTTTTTTTAAGATTCCACATTTAACTGATGCTAGGCAGTGCAATATTTGTCTTTCTCTGTCTGGCTTATTTCACTTAGCATAAGCCCTCCAGGTTCATCCATGTTGTCACAAAAGCTTTTTAAAAGCTGAATAATATACCTGTGTGTGTGTGTGTGTGTGTGTGTGTGTGTGTGTATGTCACATTTTCTTGATCCATTTATCCACTAACACTTAAGTTGTTTCCATATTTTGACTTTTGTGAAAAATGCTGCAGTAAACACAAGAGCACAGATATCTCTTTGAGATAATAATTTCATTTCCTATAGATATATACCCAGAAGTGACATTGCTGGGTCATATGATAGTATATTTTTAATTTCTTGAGAAACCTCTACTCTGTTTTCCACAGTGGCTGTACCAATTTACATACCTACCAAGAGTGTGCAAGGCTTTCCTTTTCTCCACATCTTCACCAGCACTTGTTATCTCTTATCTTTTTGTATAATAGCTGTGGTATAAATTTTATAAAGGCACTTATTTCATTTATGAGGTTTCTTCCCTCATGACCTAATAACCTCCCTCTCCTTAATAAGCTCCTATTAAAGGTCCCCCTCCTAATACTATCACATTGGGGGTTAGGTTTTAACACATGAATTTTGGGGGGTACACAAGCATTCAGTCTCTGGCAACACTTGACCCTTGATCACCTCATTTCTTGAGATTGTCTTCTATGAGAGTTGAATATGAAAGAGGAACAAAAACAAATAAAACAAAACTTGCTTCAGAATAAGGAGTTATAGTAGAGATATTAAAGCCATCTAAAGAGAAGAACACTAAGTGTAACCAATGGCACCTAGAAATAAGCAGAGACAAGGAGGAGGCAGTAGAAATCAGGAGGATTCATTGGAACAAATGTGAAATACAAAGAATTGGTTAAGGCATTGGGAAAGAAGAGTGAGTTTCTCTAGATGTGTAAAAAATATTACATCATGTGCGATTGATTATCAATACTATGGCAAATTACTCACTTCACATTATTGTTTGACATTTTTAGAGACATATTTCCACATGTTATTCCTTAAAAATAAGTTCAGTACTTTGGGACACTAATGCAGTGTTACTCATCCTGATGATGATAAAAATAAATACCATATCTGTGATCCCAGCTGCCAACCACTGAGCTCTTACACAGCTCAAGATACTGGACTAAGCCCTTCACGCTGCTTCATCCTCCTTAGGAATAGTCCTTAGAAATGGACATTGCTATTGTCCCCATTGTCAGGGAACTGAAACCAAGGAAAGCTGCAGACTACAGCATGGAAGTGAAAAACTGGAATTCCAATCCAGAACTCCTAGGTCCTTGTAACAGTCATCTTCAGCTTCCTCATTCACTACCCTAGTGTATGTGGCTAGAGCAAAACACACAACTGTGCTAACAGTATCTTAAATGACCACAAAGTTCAGAGGCTCCTGAAAATCACCCAGCAAGCAATTTGCTCTCCTACTCTCTAGTACTCACATCCAGGTTCAATGCACAAACCAGCCATAAACTAATCACTTCTAAATTTATGTCTCTAGGACTAACCTCTTCCTAAAATTCTAGTCTCAGATATCCAACTACCTCTGAAACATCTCCACTTGGGTCTTGAATAAACAAATCCAACATGTTCAAAATATCTCTAGATTTCACCATTTCCCCAAATCTGTTCCTTCTTAGTATTTCCTATCTCAATGTCAGAATGTAGGAGCCTTTATCCTATTGCTCAAGCCGAAACATAAAGCACATTCTTGATCCCTGTCTTTCCTCTGTAGCCCCCTACAACCCATAGCAAGTCTTGTCTTGAAGCTGATATCTTACCAGCTCTGTGACTCACCACCATAGTCTAAGTCATCATAACCTTTTGTTTAGATTACTGCAGGAGTCATCTGACTGGTCTTCCTGCTTCCATTTTTACCTTCTCAAGGGCACTGAACCAAACACTGGGAAGAATAATCTTTTCAAAATAGAAGTCATATCAGAGTTGTTCTTTGATCAGAACTTTGGTGCTTCTCAGAATCAATTCCACAGCTGCTGCCACCTCACCACCCTCATCTCTTACCAAGTTCTGCTTCATTTACTCCATTCTAGACCCACTGACCATATTGCTGGTTCTCAAAAATACCACTCATTCTCATATCATAGCCTTTGCAATTGCCATTCTTTCTGCCTGGGATGCTCATCTCTGAGATCAGTCATTTCATGTAGGTTTTTTTCCTCAATAGTCAGCTTTCCCTACGACTTTGAAAAATCACACCATATTCCCTTCCCCTCACTACTCTCTATCCCCTCTCCTTACTTTCCTTCTCTTCAGGATACTATCTACTACCTGAAATTTTTTCACGGGTGTATTCATTGATTTATTATTCATTTCCTACACTAGAAATGTAAGCTCTGTGAGAACAGGAACAAGCTCTTAGAGAACAGAACCTAGAACCATGGTTCAACCATAGAGAGATGCATAAGTTTTGTGTAGTTAATGAAAAAGAAAATGGGAAAGAAGGGAGGAAGGGAGGAAGGAAGGCAGGAAAGAAGATGGACTTGAGTCTATTGTGGTAAGCTGAATTATTGCTCTTCAAAGATATCGATTTCCTGTTCCCTGGATTCTGTGAACATGTTATAGATGAAATTACAGTTGCTAATAAAATAACCTTAAAATACGTATCTCATCCTGGATTATGTAAGTGGGTTCAAAGCAACCACAAAGGTCTTTAAAAGTAGAAGGAGGCAGAAAGGGAGGTCAGAGTAATGTAATGTGAGAAGGACTGATGCAGTATTGCTGGCTTTGAAGATAAAGAAAAGGGGCCATGAGCCAATGAAGACAGGCAGACTCTAGAAATTGCAACAAGCAAGGAAACAGGTTCTCCCCCAAGCCTCCAGAAGGGAACACAACCCCATCAAAATCTTGATTTTTAGCCAGTAATACCATGTCAGACGTCTAACTAACAGAACTGTAAAGATGATAACTTGTGTTTTTCCAAGCCCCTAAACTTGTAATAATTTGTTATAGTGGCAATGGAAAACTAATACACCTATATACTTTATGTTCTATGCTATACTACCTCTCCAGATTTTCCATTATCCTCTTAGTGATTTGGGGCTATTCTTTTGTCAATAGAATTATATAGCTATATTTTCCTCTTTCTAACACAAAAAAGGCACATTCTCCATCTCTTGTCTAGATTTCAGCTATTAAATGTGATAATCATATTTTTAAATAAAAAGGAGGACACTGGAAAGAAAAAAAAATGGTATATTTCCTAGCTATGTGACTTTGGGGAAATTGTTCAACCATTCTGTGCTTCAGTTTCTCTCCTGTAAAATGTTCGTTATAATAATAGTTTGCTGTCTCCAAGACACTTAGAAGTAGACAATAAATGCTTAATAAATATCAGCTAGTATTATTACTAATGTGTCGAATAGGAGAGATGTCAATCCTTTTCTCAAAAATCCAAGAAGCATAGAATCTATACTGTTAAGCCATATTACCATCAAATTCTATACTTTCCAGCACTTTTTAAAAGATTTTATTTATTTATTTGACAAAGACAGATCACAAGTAGGCAGAGAGGCAGGCGGAGAGAGAGGGGGAAGCAGGCTCCCTAATGAGCAGAGAGCCCAATACGGGGCTCAATCCCAGGACCCTCATGGCCTGAGCTGAAGGCAGAGGTTTAACCCACTGAGCCACCCAGGCACCCCACTTTTCAGCATATTTGAAGTCAATAGCTTTCTCATCCTTTCAATGATTTATCACCCAAGCAAAGATTTAAGTTTGACCCTACTCAGTGTGAGCAAGGATATGGGGAAATGGGCATTCTCATACTCTTTTGGCCTGAGTGTTAGTTGTAAACCAACTGACCTTCTATCTTACTTTTGCTCTTCTGTAAATTTTGTAATATAAGTAAAAAATTATATTTATCATACAAAATTTAAAAGTTTTAAAATTTAATTTTATTTAATTTTTGGTGTGTGTTCCAGAATTCATTGCTTATGCACCACACCCAGTGCTCCATGCAATACGTGTCCTCCTTAATACCCACCACCAGGCTCACCCAACCCCCCAACCCCCTCACCTCCAAAACCTTCAGTTTGTTTCTCAGAATCCACAGTATCTCATGGTTTGCCTCCCCCTCTGATCTTCCCCAACTCAAATTTTGAACAAAACCAAAACAATTTAGCTCCACTAATGCAAGTTCAGTAATGCACTATCAGCCTTCTCTGGAGTATACTTATGGCAGAGAAGATATAACCATGGCACAATCAATGTTTTTGTCCCCAACCTGGACCAAAGACTAAGAGTTAGAAATTCCAAGGAGAACAACAACAACAACAAAATAAAAACAAACAAACAAACAAAAAAACAGAACAAAACAAAAAAACCCTGAGAGCTTGAGTCTGTGGATATGTATAGAGAAGTAATAATCTCTACTGTATTTTTCCCCATACAAAATAAGATTGTTATAAAACTTAGTAAGGTGGTTATTTCCTTAAGTGGTAAAAAAGAAAAAAAAAAGCCCCTGGGTTACACTGCAACAATAAAATACAGCAATAAAAAGGAAGTAGACATTTGGTGCAGTTGTTTGTATCAACTTGCCTCTTTTGAGTAAACCAAATTCATTAGTGTGAGTTCTACAGCTGCTTCCCACATTTTGAGTTCAACACTGGATAGTGCTTCTGACAGGTTCTTCTGACTTTTGGAAATTAAAAAATCACCTTCCATGGCTAGTCTAATATCATTAGGGAGAATGGGACTAGGGGTGTTGAATTGGTCGCAGGAAGATTTTAAATACTTCACTCTCTATTGTTGAATTGAAAGGTAAAAAAACAATCTTTTCTATTGGTAGATTTATTATTTTATTCACTCACTCATTCCTTCACTTACCCATTCATTCATTCAATAGTTAATTGTGGTCCAAACACTGCTAGATGCTGGTGATGAAGCCACAGACAAGACAGACATAGTGGCTTCCTTACTTTTCATGTAAAAACGGACGGGAAGAATCAAAACTAAAATTATCTGTTTGACAAGAACTAGTAAAAATTCCCGGTCTACATTCTGTGATTCTTTATATTCTTCCAATTTCATTTAAAAACAAAACAAAACAAAACAAGGAGCTCTATACATATCTTCCAAAAAGGACATTATGGATATGTGACAAGGTGTAGTAAAAAGAGACAGAAGGCAGGCAGCATTTTGTCCATTCATTAAATCATTCACTGTTTCAACAAAATTTTGGGGAGCATCTACTATGTTCCAGACACTTTTCTAGTTGGTAGGGATAGAGCAGTGTACATAACAGATAATATTCCTGTTCTACTAGAGCTTAATATTCTAAGGAAGAGTGTTAACTACTCGCATTTGGGAAGATTAAATATTAATATTTATGAAAAGAGTAAAAATTTTAGGAAGATGGGCCTCTGAGTACCCCTCCCTCTCCATTCTTACTTGTTGAAATGTTGCCTTTTCATTAAAACAGCTCAAATACTAAGCTTGCCACTTCTGCTCTTCTATATCCCCTTCATATCTTGCTGATTCAGAGCTCTTTATACCTCAAGTTGTGCTCATGCTTTGTGGATTACAAGCCCCTTGTCCATCTCCTAATGCAGCACCCTCATATGGCATAGCTTCAATAAATTCTCCTTCAATTAGGCAGATGTAAATGAAAGGATAAATTAATATTAAAATAGTTAAGCATATGTCTTTCTCTCCTAGAGGAAAGGTAAATTAAATTAATATTCCTTCAGTCCTTAAATAAAAGTATTTTTATGATAGAAGTTTCAACCTGCTTACTATATACTAATAATGTCAATTATATTTGACAAGTCTACCCAAACTCAAGTCAAAATTAAACTTTTTGTTTTGAAACCTCCTTCTATTGTTTTCTTTATGTCACTTAATGACACCAAAATCCTCTTGCTTTCTCAAATTAAAAACTTCTGTCCCTCTTAATTCACCAAGCTCATTTTTTGTTTTTGTATTTTACTCTGCAGTGCTCACCAATTTCTTTTTATTCTCCCTCATGAATATTAATCCATCACTTGAGTCTTTCTCTTCTCTATGGTCTCTGTTGCCAATGACTTAGGAGCAAACCTAATTATTTCTTGCTGGAACTGTTGACGTTGCTTCCAATAATCTCCCTGTCAACATTCTTTACCATCTTCAATTTCACCTTTCACACATTTTAGGTCACTCTCATAAAAATCTTCAGTGACTCCCAAATTACATTGTTAGGAGGTGTTTCATTGAGAGAGTGACCTATGGTTAAATAATTTGGGGCAACATTGGCTTAAATTCATTTAAACAAGTTTGCTGCAGGATTTCTCAGTGACTTTGATGCCCTGCTCTCTATAGCAAGTCTCCAAAAGGAAGCAAGCCTTTCCCAACATATTTGATTTGAGACTTTTTTCGTGGGGAAGTAAGTCTGATATGGTAGGTTGGCTCATTCATCATCTACACCAACCCCTTTGTTCTCTATATTCTTTTATTACAGAAGTTGGAAAAATTAAAATATTCTCTAGCCTTCTTGGCTGCTAGGTATGCCTAAGTGTCATTCTAGTCAATGTGACGTAGACAGAAGTCATAGACAGTACTTCCTTTTGCCTCTTTCCCTTTCTTCTCTTCCTGAGAAATGACAGGCATTTTACACCTTTGCTAAGGATGGAAGAGCAGGAAAATGAAAGGAACCTGTTTTCCTAATGATATCATTGCCCGTGAACCAACACTGGTCTTCCCATAGGAAAATTAAACTCCTTAATCATTTAAGCTACTGTGTTTTGGATGATCTGTTACTTATAGCTGAATTAAACTGTAAACAATACAAACATCTCAGAGCACTGTTTTGTAAATAATGAAATACAAAATGAAGTTTAGATTTCTAAGCATGGCACACAACCCACTATTTTCCATACATCTCCTTCACTTTCAACCCTAAAATTAGACACTAAAATTTGTAATAGTCCCAAATCTCTCTTTGACTTTATGCAATACATATATTACATATCTAATACATATAATATGTGTGTCATTTACCAGGTCTGTCCGCTATGGCACCAGAATCTTGACTGCCATCATTCGTTGTGTTCTTCTGCTTTAGATACTCTATATCTGATAATGCCTGTAAGTACTATTTATTGAACTAACCATAGCCGTATCTGTTGCTGTTAGTAACTCCACAGATCAGTGCACATATAGGAACTTTAGGGAATACATCTTTCCTTTATTACCTACTCCAAAAACTATGCTGGCTGCAAGTGCAAAGAAATGCCTTCTATTTGATCCTGAGTTAGAAATTTTGCCATAGATTCTGTGGCAATAGACCCTTCTGGTCTGAGTAGTGCCTCAGAATGTTTTTTTACCTCCATACACACAACCTCTGAGCTGCACTGTCAAACCACTGTCCTGGCTATAGTGGCCTAGCCTTTGTTTCATTATGTTATACCCATTAGTTTTCTCCTCAATCTGGCCTGCACTTTTCTTCATCCACCTGGTATATGATTCTTTATCCTGAAAAGAAAAAAAAAAAAACTGAGTTGAAATTTCATCTCCCTTGCAAAGCCCTTCCCACAACATCCACAGTTTCTCAAGCTTATCTCCTTTCTTAACATGTTGAACATATTGTTATTCAAGCAATGACCACAAGTAATGTGATTTTCTATTCATCCTAAAAATCTGTAAACTCTTTAAGAAAAGACATCTTGTCATGTGTGAAGAGAGAGAGTTTGACTTCTTCTTTGCCAATTTGAATGTTTTTTATTCTTTTTGTTGTCTAATTGCTGAAGCTAGGACTTCTAGAACTATGTTAAACAATAATGGTGAGAGTGGGTATCCTTTTTGTGTTCCTGACCTTAAGGGAAAAGCTCTCAGTTATTCCCCATTGAGAATGATATTTGCTGTGGGCTTTTCATAGATGGCTTTTATGATATTGAGGTATATGCCCTGTATCCCTATATTTTGAACACTTTTAATCAAGAAATGATGCTATATTTTGTCAAATGTTTTTCTGCATCAACTGAAAGGATCATATGGTTCTTGACTTTTCTTTTATTAATGTGTTCTATCACATTGACTGAGTTCTGAATGTTTAACCATCTTAGCATCCCAGGTATAAATCCCACCTGGTTGTGGTAAATAATCCTTTTAATGTACTGTTGGATCCTATTGGCTAGCAGCTTGTTGACTATGTTAGCATCCATGTTCATCAGGGATATTGGTCTGCAATTGTCCTTTTATGGGGTCTTTGATTTAGGGATCAGGGTAATGCTGGCCTCATAGAATGAGTTTGGAAGTTTTCCTTCTATTTATATTTTTTTTCTTTAAATAGCTTCAGTAGAGTAGGTATTATTTCTTTACATATTTGTTAGAATTCTCCTAGGAAGCCTGGTCTTGGTCCTGGACTCTTGTTTTTTAGGAGGTTTTTGATTACTGCCTCAAAGTCCTTGCTGGATATTCAGTCTGTTCAGATTGTCTCTTTCTTTCTTTTTCAGTCTTGGTAGTTTATAAGTTTCCAGGAATGCATCCATTTCTTCTAGATTGCTTAATTTGTTGGCATATATTTGCTGATAATAATTTCTAATGATTGGTCCTATTTCCTTGATGTTAGTCATGATCTCTTCCCTTTCATTCATAATTTTGTTAAGTCGGGTCCTTTCCCTTTTTGTTTAGGTAAGTCTGACCAGAGGTTTATTGATCTTATTAATTCTTTCAAAGAAAAAGTTTCTAGTTTTATTGATATGTTTTACTGTTTTTCTGGTTTCTATTTCATTGATTCCTGCTCTAATCTTTATTATTTCTCTTCTCCTACTTAGTTTAGGCCTTATTTGCTGTTCTTTCTCCAGGTCCTTTAGGTGTAAGGTTAGCTTGTGCATTTGTAATGTGGAAAACCCAAAACACTCCACCCCCAACTTACTAGAACTCATATAGCAATTCAGCCAGGTAGCAGGATATAAAATCAATGCACAGAAATAAGTTACATTTCTATACACTAACAATGTAACTGAAGAAATAGAAATTAAGGAATTGATTACATTTATAATAGCACCCAAAATCATAAGATACCTAAGAATAAACTTGACCAAAGAGGTAAAGGATCTGTACTCTAGAAACCAGAGAACACTTATGAAAGAATTGAAGGAAAACAAAGAGATGAAAAAATATTCCATGCTCATGGATTGGAATAGACATTGTTAAAATGTCTATGCTGCCCAGTAATCTACACTTTCAGTGCAATCCCTATCAAAATACCACTGACAGGGGTGCCTGGGTGGCTCAGTGGTTTGGGCTGCTGCCTTCGGCTCGGGTCATGATCTCAGGGTCCTGGGATCGAGCCCTGCATCGGGCTCCCTGCTCCGCAGGAAGCCTGCTTCCCTCTCTCTCTCTCTCTCTCTCTGCCTGCCTCTCTGCCTACTTGTGATCTCTGTCTGTCAAATAAATAAATAAAATCTTTAAAAAAAAAATACCACTGACATTTTTCACAAAGCTGGAAAAAACTAAAATTTGTATGGAACCAGAAAAGACCCCAAATTGTCAGGGGAATGTTGAAGAAGAAAACCAAAGCTGGTGGCATCAGAATGCCTGACTTCAAGCTATATTCCAAAGCTGTGATCATTGTGACATCATGGTATTAGCACAAAAACAGACACAAAGATCAGTGGAACAGAACAGACAGCCCAGAAATGGACCTTCAACTATATAGTCAACTAACTTTCAACAAAGCAGGAAAGAACATCCAGTGGATAAAAGACAGTCTCTTCAATAAGTAGTGCTGGGAAAAGTAGACAGCCACATGCAGAAGAGTGAAACTGGACTGTTCTCTTACACCATACACAAGGCTAAATTTGAAATTGATGAAGGACTGCAGTGTGAGACAGGAATCCATCAAAATCCTAGATGAGAACATAGGCAGTAATCCCTTTGACATCAGCCATGGCAACTTATTTCAAGACATGTCTCCAAAGGCAATGGAAACAAAAGGGAAAATGAACTTTTGGGACTTTATCAAAATAAAAAGCTTCCGCACAGCAAAGGAAACAGTCAACAACACTAAGAGGCAACCCATGGAAAGGGAGAAGATATTTGCAAATGACACTACAGATAAAGGGCTGGTATCCAAGAACTTCTCAAACTCAACACCAAAAATCAAATAATCCAGTCAAGAAGTGGGCAGAAGACATGAACAGACACTTCTCCAAAGAAGACACACAAATGGCTAATAGACACATGAAAAATGTTCAATATCACTAGCCATCAAGGAAATACAAATCAAAACTACAATGAGATACCACCTAATACCAATCAGAATGGCAAAATATTAACAAGGCAGGAAAAAACAGATGTTGGTGAGGATGTGGAGAAAGGGGAAACCTCTTTCACCATCAGTGGGAATGCCAGCTGGTACAGCCACTTTGGAAAACAGTAAGGAGTTTCCTTAAGACATTAAAAATAGAGCTACCCTATGACCCAGGAGTTGCACTACTACATATTTATGCCAAAGATACAGATGTATTGAAAAGTAGGGGCACATGCACCCCAATGTCCATAGCAGCAATGTCCACAGTAACCAAACTATGGGAATAGCTAAGATACCCTTCATCAGACAAATGGATAAAGAAGATGTGGTCCATATATACAATGGAATATTACTCAGCCATCAGAAAGGATGAATATCCACCATTTTCAAGGATACAGATGGAACTGGAGGGAATTATGCTAAGTGAAATAATTCAAGCTGAGAAAGACAATTATAATATGGTTTCCCTCATTGTGGAACTTAAGGAATAGCAAGGAGGACCACGGAGGAAAGGAGGAGAAACAGAATGGGAAGAAATCAGAGAGGAAGACAAAACATGAGAGACTTTGGACTCTGGGAAACAAATTAAGGGTTACGGAAGGGAGGGGGTAGGGGGATGGGGTAACCAGGTGATGGGTATTAAGGAGGGGATGTGTTGTGATAAGCACTGGGTGTTATACACAACTAATGAATCATCAAAGACTATATCAAAAACTAATAATGTACTATATGTTGGTTAACTGAACAATAAAAATAATTAATCAATTAAATTTAATTTTAAAAAAGACATCATGTCATCCTTATATTTGAAATTCCAGAATCCTATGGAGTGCTTGATATATGTTAGGTCCTCAATAAATGTTTAGTCAATGAATGAGTAAATTATGCGATCAATTAATTATTAGAGTTGGTAAGTATATGGTGTACCCAAAGGCCTTATTTGGCCAGGACTGAATTCTTTCTCTTGCCAAAATTATGTTAATCACCAAAAATACTGACAAAAGAACAAAACCTGATTCTAAAGTGACTACATAAGGGCACCTGGGTGGCTCTGTCAGTTAAGCATCTGTCTTCAGCTCCGGTCCTGTTCCCAGGGTCCTGGGATCAATCCCCATGTCTGGCTCCCTGCTCAGCTAAGAGCCTCTTTCCCCCTCTCCCCTGTGCTCATACTCTCTCTCTCACTCTCTCTGTCAAATAAGTAAATAAAATCCTTAAAAAAATAAAGTGACTACATAGTCACAGCTTTATCATTACATAGTAGACAACACACATTATTTTATAAAATACATATATATGAATTATCATACAATTGTTATAAAGATATATAAAAATTTCTACCTATTTGAAAGAACATGTAAGTTAGTAGTTGCAATATAATGCCTAAATGTTAAATGTCACTGGCAAGAAGTCCTCCAAAAATCAAAAACAGTAAAATACCTAGGAATAAATTTAACTAAGGAGGTGAAAGGTCTCTGCTTGGAAAACCACTAGACAATGGTGAAATAAATTGAAGTAGATAAAAATAAATGGAAAGGTATCCCATGTTCAAGAATTGAAAAAATTAATATTATTAAAATGTCGATACTACCAAAAGTCAATATAGATTCAATGCAATCCCTATCAAGATTCCACTGGCATTTTTTCTTTTACAAAAGTAGAAGAAACACTCCCCAAATTTATATGGAACCATAAAATAACCCAAATTTAAATGCCTGGGTGGCTCAGTTGGTTAAGCAGCTGCCTTCGGCTCAGGTCATGATCCCAGGGTCCTGGGATCGAGTCCGACATCGGGCTCCTTGCTCGGCAGGGAGCCTGCTTCTCCCTCTGCCTCTGCCTGCCTCTCTGTCTGCCTGTGCTCACTCGCTCTCTCTCCCTCTGTCTCTGACAAATAAAATCTTTAAAAAAAAAAAAAAACACAAAGATTTAAAAAAAAAAAAAAAAAGCTGAGAAAGAAGAACAAAGTAGGAAGCATCACATTTCATTTCAAGCTATACTAAAAAGCTACAGTCATCAAAACAGAATGGTACAGGTATAAAACAGAAACATAGACCAATAAAAGAGAATCAAGAGCCCAGAGATAGATTCAAGCACGTATGGTCGACTAATATCTGACAAGGGAACCAATGATACTCAATGGAGAAAAAGACAGTCTCTTTATGTTATGGTGCTGGAATAATGGGATATTTGCATGTAAAAAATGAAATTGAACCTTATACCACTCACAAAAATTAACTCAAATGAATTAATCACTTAAATGTAGGATCTGAACCATGAAACTCCTAAAAGAAAACAGGAATAAAGTTCCTTGAAATGGACTTGGTAATGTTTTTTTCAGAGATCACACCTAAAGCACAAGAAACAAAAAATAATCGAGTAAGGCTACATCAAACTAAAAATCTTCTGCATAGGAAAAAAAATCAACAAAATGAAAAGATAACCTATGGAATAGGGAAAAATACATGCAAACCAAATATCTGATAAGGCGTTTGTTTCCAAAATATACAAAGAACCCACACAACTCAATAGCAAAAAAAACAAGTAATCCTATTTTAAAATGGGCAAAGGACCTGAGTATGCATTTCTCCAAAGAAAATATACAAAAGGCCACAGGTACAGAAAGCATAAAAAGATGTTTAAGATCACTAGTCATTAGGGAAATGCAAATTAAAACCACAATAAAATACTACCTCATTCCTGTTAGAATGGCCATCATCAAAAAGACAAGAGATAATAAATGTTGGCATGAAAGTAGAGAAAAGGGAACACTTGTACACTCTTGGTGGGAATGTAAAATGGTACAGCCACTATGGAAAACAGTATGGAGGATCCTCAGAAAAAAAAGTGGAATTATTATATGATCCAACAAGTCCATTTCTGAGAATATATTCAAAAGAAACGAAAACACTAACTTGAAAAGATACCTGCATATCCACTGACAGATAAATGGACAAAGAAAATGTGACTACACACACACACACACACACACACTCACACACACACACAATTACTCCGCCATCAAAAAGAATGAAATCTTGCCATTTGCAATGACATGGGTGGAACTAGACTATATTATGCTAAGTGAAGCCAGTCAGTCGGAGAAAGACAAATACCCAATGATTTCACTCATGTGTGGAAGAAACAAAACAGATGAATATAGGGGAAGCAAAGGAAAAATAAAATAAGATGAAAATTGAGAGTGAGGCCACAAGAGATGCTGAATTCTAAGAAACAAACTGAGCGTTGCCGGAGGGGGAGTGGGGTAGGGGATGGGGTAACAGGGTGATGGGAATTAAGGAGGGCACTTGATGTAATGAGCACCAGGTGTCATACACAACTGATGAATCACTAAATTCTGCCTCTGAAACGAATTAAAAAAAAAAAAAGATATCTGCATCCTCTATATTCACAGCAGAATTATTTATAATCACCAAAACATGGAAATAACCGAAGTATCCATCAATGGATGAGTGAATAAAGACACACACACAAACACATACACACACACACACAGAGGACTATTATCCAGTCATTAAAAATGAGGAAATCCATATCAGATAAAGAACTAGTGTCCAAAACCTATAAAGAACTTAGCAAACTTGACACCCAAAGAACAAATAATCCAATCAAGAAATGGGCAGAGGACATGAACAGACATTTCTGCAAAGAAGACATCCAGATGGCCAACAGACACATGAAAAAGTGCTCCATATCACTTGGCATCAGGGAAATACAAATCAAAACCACAAGGAGATATCACCTCACACCAGTCAGAATGGCTAAAATCAACAAGTCAGGAAATGACAGATGCTGGCGAGGATGCGGAGAAAGCGGAACCCTCCTACACTGTTGGTGGGAATGCAAGCTGGTGCAACCACTCTGGAAAAAGCATGGAGGTTCCTCAAAATGTTGAAAACAGAACTGCCCTATGACCTAGCAATTGCACTACTGGGTATTTACCCTAAAGATACAAACGTAGCGATCCGAAGGGGTATGTGCACCCGAATGTTTATAGCAGCAATGTCCACAATAGCCAAACTATGGAAAGAACCTAGATGTCCATCAACAGATGAATGGATCAAGAAGATGTGGTATATATACACAATGGGATACTATGCAGCCATCAAAAGAAATGAAATCCTCTTGCTGGGGGGAGGGGGTTTGGGAGAAGGGGGTGGGATTATGGACATTGGGGAGGGTATGTGCTTTGGTGAGTGCTGTGAAGTGTGTAAACCTGGTGATTCACAGACCTGTACCCCTGGGGATAGAGTATTATGCCTCCATCAGAAAGGATGAATACCCAACTTTTGTAGCAACATGGACGGGACTGGAAGAGATTATGCTGAGTGAAATAAGTCAAGCAGAGAGAGTCAACTATCATATGGTTTCACTTATTTGTGGAGCATAACAAATAGCATGGAGGACATGGGGACTTAGAGTGGAGAAGGGAGTTGGGGGAAATTGGAAGGGGAGGTGAACCATGAGAGACTATGGACTCTGAAAAACAATCTGAGGGTTTTGAAGGGACGGGGGGAGGGAGGTTGGGGTACCAGGTGGTGGGTATTATAGAGGGCACGGATTGCATGGAGCACGGGGTGTGGTGCAAAAATAATGAATACTGTTATGCTGGAAATAAAAATAAAAAATAAATAAAAAAAAAAAAGAAATGAAATCTTGCCATTCGCGACAACGTGGATGGAACTAGAGCGTATCATGCTTAGCGAAATAAGTCAAGCGGAGAAAGACAACTATCATATGATCTCCCTGATATGAGGAAGTGGTGATGCAACCTGGGGGCTTAAGTGGGTAGGAGAAGAATAAATGAAACAAGATGGGATTGGGAGGGAGACAAACCATAAGTGACTCTTAATCTCACAAAACAAACTGAGAGTTGCTGGGGGGAGGGGGCTTGGGAGAAGGGGGGTGTGGTTATGGACATTGGGGAGGGTATGTGCTTTGGTAAGTGCTGTGAAGTGTGTAAACCTGGCGATTCACAGACCTGTACCCCTGGGGATAAAAATATATTATATGTTTATAAAAAATAAAAATATTAAAAATTTTTTAAAAAATGAGGAAATCCTACCATTTGCAACAAGATAGATGGATCTTGAAGACATTATGCTAAGTGAAATAAGTAAAGTCAGACAAATACTGTATGATCTCACTTATACATAAAATCTTAAAAAGAAAAAAAAAAGAGACCAAATTCATAGAAAAAGAGATCAGAGTGGGGAGAGGGGGAGAAGAACTGAGGAAGGTGCTAAGAAATACAAATTTCCAGTTATAAAATAAATAAATACTAGGGATGTAGTGTACAACATGATGATTATGGCTAACACTGCTTTAAGATAAAGTTGTTAAGAGAGTAAATTCTACGAGTTCTCATCTGAAAGAGAAATTTTTTCTTTTTTTATTTTTCCCTATTGTTACTATATGAGGAGATGGATGTTAGCTTAACCTAATGTGATAATCATTTCACAATATATATAAAAATCAAACTACCATGCTATATGCCTTAAATTGATGTATGTCAATTATTTCTCAATAAAACTGGAAAAAATGCTAGAGGATATGATACTGAGCTGCCCTTTTTTATCTCTCTGTGATAATAAAGAAGATAAATTATGACATTCAATTGAATAGAAAAAAAAGTTAATTGATTTTAGCATGAGAATAAAAGCTGATGTCATTGATCACACAAAAGGAAGTGCTCCAAGAAATAACAATACAAGAAAAATCACATCTTTTAGTGTTGCAAATAATCACTTAAGTTCTCACCTGCCATACAAGCAGGAAGTTGAATATTCTCCTGTCAAGGTGTCCCTGACAATTACTTAAGAACTCCTGAGAACTTCCAAAGGTAACTGCCCCCTTTCCCTTTCCAGGTGCACAGAGAACTATGAAGGTCACCACCACCACTGCTCCTCACAACACACGGTGTCAGTGTCAATGCTCATCCTTACACAGTACCATAATCTATGGGTTCATGTTCACTCTAGGTGATGTGATGACCATCCTAAAACCAAGTCTAGGTTCTTTGGTCCCATCCCCCCCAGTGCTCCAAAACTGTAACTCTAGTGGACATCTTTCTCAGTTCACATAATTCCTACTTCTTAGGGCACAAGTTGGCATAGGGGACTTAAATCAATCCCTTTCCCCCAAGGAGATAAGGCCTAAATCATCCCTAAACGTAAAACCGTCCCCACCTCTGTCAGAGGATGAAACTTCCTCCCTGCCACCCAATATACAATAAGTCTCTTTATACCCTCCTTTCCTGGTCATTCAGGTTACTTTATCCATGTCACTCTACCAAGAGAAGTTACTAGTGTTTCTATGGTGACTTTCTCCCCCACTCCCCGAATTCATATATAAAAATCCTAACCCCCATTGTGGTAGTATTAGGAGGTGGGGCCTTTGGGAGGTAGTATTAGGTCATGAGGATAGAGCCATCATGGCTGGGATTAGTGATCTTATAAAGGGACCCCAGAGAGCTCTCTTGTCCCTTCTGCTACATGAGCACACAGAGGAAAGACAGGCATCTATGAGGAAGCTGGCTCCAACTAGACAGCAAACCTGCCAGCATCTTGATCTTGGACTTCTTAGCCTCTGGAACTGAGAAATAACTATCTGCTCTTTATAAGCCACTCAGTAAAGTAGTCATATCTACAGTATCATGGTAGAGCAGCCTGAAAGACTAAGACAGTTCCTAAAGCTACTTTTCTGAGAAAAGCCAGAACTAGTGATTACCATGTGATGATAGTCCTTGTATAATCTGGGTGCTAACAGGCAACTTCTGTAGGTAAAGAAACAGGGGGCAGGGGGGCCTCAGGCATGATAGTCCCCAGGCAGGACATCTAGCTACATAAAAAGGAACATTAGGCATTTGAGGCAACTGTGTTTTATTTCCATAGAAGACAAGAAGAAAGAGAAAAAAGTATTATCAAGAGAAAGTATTCAGACTAAGAAGAGCCTTTTCAACAGTGCGGTACAGGGAGGCCTGCACACATGAGACAAGAGAGTTAACTTGGGGCAATGTTCCCGGCTAATTGTCCTTTAAAGACTATGCATCTTTGGAGACACAAGGTCAAGCTCGTTGTTTAAAATCACTGACTAATGTTCTTAGCGGCATCTAGTTTTCCCTGCTCAAATCTGATTTAAATTGTCTAGAAACAGAGATTGTTCAGTGAGATCCTGATATATGTCATTACATGCGATTTGCTTGTCAGACACTTTTGTTTGAAAAATAGAATCTTTTCAGATGGTAAAGTACAGAATGGACTTGCCAATATTTTACCCCCTGATAAACATTGGTAATTTTACTATCCACAAATAGAGTCATCAAGACAGATGCCTTTGGGTGATTGAAATCCCTCTATATGAAATGTTATTTACTGGCTGACGAGTCTTGAAACTGATTCTATTTTTTTTAAGTTTCTCACAGGTGAGCCATCACCCACAAGCTATAGGTTATGAATGGGATGTGAGGGGTCTTTTTCATTCTTCGGAAAATGCTCTTCACAGTTGACAAGATGCATTGTGCCAAAGAGACCCTTTTCCCTAAAATCTTCACAAAATAGTTTCAGAATCAAAAATAAAAATTAAGACACAGAACAATGTTCTCTCCCCGCCCCCACCCCCTCTCCCGCATTTTCGCTCCCCCCTTGCTCTTTCTTCTCATTCGTTCCTTTCTTCATTTTCTTCACTGATTCTGTTAGGATCTTTCCCCCTTCGAGTTTACTTAATCCTGAAATCCTATAGAAATGGCCTGTGAACGTAGGGAAGTTAAGATCTGTGTTTTAATACTGGTACCTGTAGAGGTAATTCTAGCAAGGCAAAAGCTCTCAGAACCAACTAGGGAAGCTCCAGATGAGCTACATTCTCCTTGAGGGCCGTGACTATACTTGGAGTATACTTGCCTTTGCCCTCCAGAATCTGTTTCTCCACCTCTGGTACTACTTTCACTTGGCAAGTTTCTTGGGTTGCAA
Source organism: Mustela erminea (assembly GCF_009829155.1). NCBI lineage: Eukaryota > Metazoa > Chordata > Mammalia > Carnivora > Mustelidae > Mustela > Mustela erminea. Next base: position 22,735,164 of record NC_045619.1, on the reverse strand, counting down.
GAAACGTAAGCCAAATCTGCTAACTTAAGCAAAGAGGATTTTATTTGAAAAGTGTATGGAGGAATCCCCAGATGAAGGACTTGGCTTGAAAAGGCCAGAAACCGGGACGCCTGGGTGGCTCAGTTGGTTAAGCAGCTGCCTTCGGCTCAGGTCATGATCCCAGAGTCCCGGGATCGAGTCCCACATCGGGCTCCTTGCTCGGCAGGGAGCCTGCTTCTCCCTCTGCCTCTGCCTGCCATTCTGTCTGCCTGTGCTCGCTCTCTCCCCCTCTCTCTCTCTGATAAATAAATAAAATCTTAAAAAAAAAAAAAAGAAGGCCAGAAACCAAGAAAGCTCTGGAAGTGTACATCCAGCATCCTGTAGCGCTTCATGGCCACCATTATTGGGGAAGAATCAGCAATTCATTCTTTTTGCAGTATGGCTCAGGATTGAAATTCTAAAGAAAGAATATCCAACTGGTTGTGCTTTAGTCTGTATGCAGTCTTCATAAGGGAAATTGGTTCATAATCCCTCCATATTTTACCTAATGGGTTCACTGTAGTTCCCCAACATAAAAGGGGGGTTTTATCACTAGAAAAGAAAGAAAAAGATGCTGAGGGGAAAAAAAGGAGGAAATGGTAAATGACACAAGCTCCAAGTGATCTAAATGCTTCTTAAGAGGCTTTACTGTGTCTCATATATATATATATATATATATATATTTTTTTTTTTTTTTTTTTTTGGCATTCCCCAGAGCACCTAGGCACAAAGCAAGTACAGAAAAGAGAGTAAGAACTCAATATATATTTTACTGATTGGTCTCATCACATCACCATTCACTAGACTATTACCTCCATGAGGTCAGGGACCATGTCTTTTATGTATGACTCTTATGTATCCTCAATGCCTAGCAGAGTATTTTGAATACAGGGCCCTTAATAAATATCTGAAAAATGAACAAACAAATAAATGAATTTTTAAGTTATCCCCAATATCAAGATTCATTCACTTTCCTTCCTCTTTTCAGCTTTTTGCCCCTTTCCCCATTCATTTTTCTCATTGAAAATGAGCTTTAGCTAGAGCTCTCAGAAACATAAATACTGCAAATTTTAGGGACAAGAAAATCCACAAGGACCAAAGAGCTTTGCATGAGCATTGTGTCCGTCTGGATTTTTCCAACATATTTCCTATCATCTGAGCAAGAGAATTTGGAATAATACCTTTTCTGAAAAAAAAACCAGCTTGTAAGCAAATAGGAGACGCTTTAGAAAAATTTGCTCTCAGCAATTCACCACAGGCAGATCACATTCTCCATATGTTTATCACAATCTCAAGATTCAGAAAAGCTGCTTTTTATGGGAGATAGTAACTTAGAAAACCTCTTTTATTGGAAAAAAAATTCCAAGCCAGAAATGCCCTATGGATCTAATATCTGAATTTGGCCTTTAATGTAGCTCAACTTTGCTTTAAAAAGAAATGCGAGAGAGAGAGAGAGAGAGAGAGAGACAGACAGACAGACAGACAGTAGTAATAATAATTTGTGTTCTTGACAGTTCATTTAACAGTTCAAATCTTAATTATATTTTGTCATTTGGAAAGGTACACATTCCCAAGGAACATTCTCTCCACATAGCTGTTAGCTGACCTTCCAGTCACAATGAGCCTAACTAGCCTTTTGTATAATTAACAGAGTTCAGTGGTGACTGTTGCTGCTATTTGGCATGGCCCCTGTGTTTTGACAATGCAATTTCTATTTATGACTAAATTTGCTAACATACAGGGTGAAATCGCAGGGGAAAGGTCAAGGGAAAGCTTCATTAGACGGCCTCAGCCTTCATCTCCAGTCTTTCGGAGGAAAGTATTTGCCAGATAATATAGGGCTTAATTCTCTTTGCAAGTTGATTATGTAGTGGATTTCGTAAATAAAGAGTGGGAGGAAAAGGTGAAGAATTTAATAACTCCAGAGTACTAGTAGAAAGTACTAGACTATATCAGAAATTCTCAAACTTTAATGTGCATGCATGTCGCCTAGGATTTTCTTAAAAATTCGGATTTTGATTCGACGAGGAGGCCTAAGACTTTGCATTTCTAACAAGCTCCCGCATGGAGTCCTTGTGAAGGGGAAAAGGAGTGAGAACTGAGTGAGTTCTGATCCACCTGAAGCGTTATAATTCAGTCTGCTTAGAACATTCTCCTTTCTTGCTAAAACTTTTGACACATAGTCCTTGCGTGCCCCAATTTTCTTTGAGACTACAGACTGTGAAGATTAGCCAATTCAAAGCATTTCCTCTTCCATCCGTCATCCCTGCATTTTTTGATTTCTGGGTTTCACATCCCACCTTCATTTTGCATGAGCTATAAACCTAATGTTACGTTAGTACTTTATTCTTTTCACGATTTCTTTCCTAACGACATTCTCTTCACTCTCAGATATATGTAAGTTATCCTTTAAAGCATTTGCTTTTCTATTTACAAAAAAAAAAAAAAAAAAAAAAAAAGGTGGGGAGGGCATACAAGAGCAATCCACCTGCTCCATTAGAAGAGCCGTAATAGTTAGTTTGATTATCTTTAAATTTCAACCAAACCCACTGAGGGCAAAAGAATCTCTGTTAAACCTCTGCTTCTCCCCTCTTTGACAACTCACTATTATGCAGTGGCACTTTTCCATCTCGGTTCAGAAGTGGAGATGACATCCCATCTATGGTGAACTTCTTCCCACAATGCAAAGAAATCATTTCAAAGAGGCTCATTAGCTACTGCTAGTCTCCTTGCGAATGCTGGACAGGGACCAAAAACTCGGCCAGGGCTCCTGCCATACCAGCACACAGCACATCCTCGGAGATTTTCCCGAGTCCTCCTAGGGCCGAAATAGTTAAATTCATGGTTCCTCCTGCCCTCTCTACTGGAGTGGATTGATGGCACGCTGCTTTTTTCTCCTCCAGAGATGATGTCTGTCACCAGACAGGGGGATCAGAATTGTAATCCTTCTTAGATTCTGTTGAATTGGAGTTTACTGCTTTGACCTTTGCAACAACACATCTTTTTTTTTTTGAATGACTGCATGTTCCATTTCTTCAGGGGATTTGCAGTGATGAGGGCCAAGGAGCTAGCGGTGGAGGGGGAGGATGCTGGAGGAAGGATCTAGAGTGATGGTGATGTGGTTTTTGACCTTCTAGACCAGGAATTTGTACTCTTGTGACTGAAGATATCCTGTGGCTATACAGATTAACACCGCAGAGGTTAAAAGGCAAGCCTGAATTGCATGTAGCAGAAAATGAGGGAGTTTTTCAAGTCCAACCAAGTGCCATATTGAGGACAATGATATCATCCATAATGGCTATCTCTGGCACACCATGTCAGCCTGGACTATTTTTCTCCATATTACACCTCCTGCCCACTAAAAATCTCACTGGACTTATCCACATGCTGGGACATTATTTCATCAGATAAGAAGCCATGGGATGCCAGCAGAGGTAGAGCGAGGGGTAGACAGGCTGCCCATACACGTTTTTGTTACTGTGACTCAGTAACCATAAGCCAAGCTGGAAAACATAAAAGCCACAACATAACACTACTTATACTCCGTGATTTTTCAGTTCTGACTTTGCAGAGAAAAATACTAGCATCCAAATTCAGCGTCAAGGTGCATTTGCAGGTGCCTCTCTGTGCCTAGCACACTGTTCCAGGCCCCAGAAGACCTGACCAGCACCAGAGTTAGTCAGCCCCAGGGAATCCACAAACTTGCCCCACTGCAATGATCTCTGGCAATTACTGAACAGGGTTTTCTTATCTGTTAGAGAGAAAATGTCTACCTCACAGGGTTGTTGTCAGGATCGAATGATTACATAAATAGGTGGATAGACATGACATTGATATAGACAGATATAAATATACCTTTGAATAGTAATGTGAACTGTTACTATTATGAATGCTGTATTTAATTCTTACAACACTGAAGACAAGACTTTGTTGCGCTAATGTCTTGGTCTGTTCAGACCACTCTAACAAAATATCCAAGAGACTAGGTGGCTTGTAAACAACAGAAATTTATTTCTCACTGTTCTGGAGGTCGGCAAGTCCAAGATCAAGGCACAGGCAGATTTGATGTGAGGTGAGTACCTGCTTCCTGGAGGGCTATCTTTTTGCTGTAGCTTCACTTGGCCAAGGTGGCTACAGCTGTGCAGGGCCAGGAATCGCATTTGTGAAGGCTCCGCCCTCATGACCTAAGCAAACCCCTCCTGCGGCTCCATCTAATAATACCATTACATTGGCCATTAGGATTTCAATATGTTATATTTGGAAGGGACACGAACATTCAGACCAAAACAGCCCTTTTTACAAATGAGAAGGCTGAACCTCCGCAAGAGAGACTGAAGAATTGCATGAACTCTTTCAAGCCATTTGATATCCTGGAGTTAGTAAGTTCAAAGGAAAAAAAGAGGGATCCCAAAAGAAATAAAGGACTTTGCAACAGTGCCAATAGTTGCTCAATATTCCAGAATCTGGCTTAGCAGGGATCCCTTCCACTGGCCATGTGCAGCTTCTGATACTCAGTAAGGTTTCGTTAATTTGAAGAAAACAGCAAGTCAAAGGAAATTCGCGTGTGTTAGTACCCACGGTTTCATCTACCCAGTTTTTTGTTTTTTGTTTTTTTATTTTTACTTGTATGAATTCATTTCCTAGATAAACATACAGATTTTCAACATTATGTGTAGAGGATGCTTCTTGCTACTTTCTGATCATAATCAGAACAAACACATAGATACTAAGAAATAACCTAAAAAGCCATCAAAAGGTAGGAGTGTGTATTCGTTATGGTACTTTTTCTCTCCAACTTTATTGAGATACTACTGTCATATAACATAGGTAGATATAAGGTGTATGATATGATTTTATACACAAATATATTGCAAAACGATTACCACAATAAGATTAGTTAACACCTCCATCCCCTTACATCATTACCATTGTGTGTGTGTGTCTTTGTGGTGATAACATGTAAGATTAATTTTTTAATCTCTTTTATTCAGCCCATGTTGATATCAGGCCTTATGTCCTCTGATGATCAAAATCTCATGAAAAAAAAATTACTCAGGGAAATACATAAAATGTAGCAATTGCTGTATGTGGCCAGAACTGGATCTGGTCTAAGTGGGCTTTGTTTTTCATGTGTTTATTTATTTTCCTTACCCTGCTCAGTACCAACTCACAGAATAAGTGCCAGCTTTACTGAGGCTTTCTGTATTTGCCAAAGAAGTCCACAATTTCAAAATAAGTCCTGGAAAGACAGCGATATAAATAAGCCTTCAGAAACTCAGGGAAGGTAGGAAGGAGAGACACATTTGTGGCTAAAAAAGTCCTCATTGAAATGTTGGCAGCAAAGTAAGAGGTAAGGTTAGCAATGAGGGAATAAGCACTGGGTGGCCAGTCTGTAGTCATTTCTTTTCTTTATTCAACAGATGATGGTTGAGCTCCTACTCTCTGGGACCCTGTGCTAGGATCGTATTGAGAATAGATAAGAGAAATAAGAAGCTGAAGGAAAATGGGTCTCCTTGAAGCAAGCGGGGGGATCTCTTACCCTATACCTCTCTTATAACATAGGATCTCATCCTTCCAGTTCAAAACCCAGTACTAACCGGACATTTCTCCATTCCTCTCTTAAGGTTTAACTGTCCAAACCAAGCCTCTTCCTCTCCTCTGTGATGCCATTAGGCATGGAATGCTGACTTTGGCATGCACCCGGCTGGAGGCCTGGTTTGGCCTGCTGAGAATTTCGGGCAACTTGCTTATACCCACTGAACTCTGTTTGCTCATCTGAAAAGCAGGGTTTATAATACTCACTTCTTCAGAAGATTATTATGAGTGGTAAAGATGGTTGATGTCAAGAACGTAGAACAGAAATCAGGTATCTACTACGTGGCATACATAGCACACTTACTCCTATATCCATTGTAGTTAGGCTTTTGAGTTATTAACAGGAACAAATACCATAACCTGGAATATTATTCAGCCATGAAAAAAGGAGGATACCCTGCCCTTTGGAACACCAATGGATGGACTCTGAGCATATTTTGCTAAATGAGACAGTTCAGAGAAAGACAAGTACGATACAATTTATATGTAGAATCCAAAATATTCAAAGCCGTAGAAAAGAGAGTAAAACAGTCGTTGCCAGGGGATGGAGGTTGATGGTGTTTAAAGGCACAAACATTCAATGAGTAGTAAATAAGCCGTACAGATCTAGTGCCCAGTATCATGAATACAGACAATAATATTATAATTATGTAAATAGTCACAAATGCCATTACAACAGCAATCATTGCTTGGAAGCGAAAAGCCCCAACACAAAAAGGATAAATCAAATGCCCTTCTGACTCCAAGGTGGCAATGAGTATGTGTGGCTGGAGAGACCAAGAAGAGCTGTTATTTCTCTTTTCCTGCGTTAGGCTCGCCATCTGTGAATGAACAGACCAGCTGGAGAAGATGGTCTCCAAAGGCCAAAAGGAGCTCCGGTTTGCTATGATTTTAAGAAACGCCCAGAGGAGAATCTAATTTTTCGGACTCAAGTGAAGGGAAATCCTGGTTAGGATGGAGGGGGAGGAGGGTGATGGTGAGGGGTCAAGAGAGGTGTGGCCTCTCCCCTCGACAGGCCCCTCCCAACACAGCTCACACTAGCTAGTACCCTCACAGCAGCTTGGCTCATTACTTTGTAGAAATCAGTTGAAAACATGGTCCACATATAAAACTAGCAGGTTACAAGCCAAGCCCTAGTCCAGTAACATAGATAGTAACGGCTAAGAGTGGAGAGTGAGGCCCACTCCCGAAGAACGGGGTCCTCACAGAGGGCAGGGGAGATGCAGGCCTTCCACGGCGGCCTTCCCGGAGTCAGAGGGGCCAGCTCGCACCCCATCACCTCTGCCTCTGCCAGCCTTTCAGGCATCTGGGGAGGCTTTCCCTTTTATTGTGATTTGAAATGATTCCATGACTCAGTTCTATTGTTGTTCTGTGTCCAGTGAGTACTGAAACATTTTTAAGAGCATCTTTTGGGCGCCTTTTCCTTTGATTCTTTCCAGCTTAATGACATTATTGGGAAGGCTTTAGGGACTCTTATGCAGATGTACTTCCTGGCGAAGTTGCTGCTTCAGGAGAAGTCATTACTTTTTGTGGGGCCCACAGGCACTGGAGAGGCTGTTCTTACAAACAGCTTCCTGCGACAGTTACCTCATGAAAAATATGTTATATGTCAAATTAACTTCGCAGTGCAGACCTCAGCTAAGCAGACCCAGGACATCTCCCTAACGGAACTTGAAAGGTACCCAGAGTTTTAATTAAAATCAAGAATGTAATTGTGCTTAGTTTACTCCTCAGAGATTATCCACAAAATAATATGAAGCGCTCGCCTTCGGTTTCTGACAGAATAAATGAAACTTGATTTGTTCCTCCCTGTAATGTTTATTACCGGGGAAACTACATTTTAATTGTTGTTGACAAATATTCTGATTTATGGGGTGCATAAAATGGAATGCAGTCTAGATAGCATGTGTCTACTTAACTTTTTCTTTGCAAAATTTTGCTTCGGGAGACTGTGCTAGCTGTCTGTCATGGGCATTCTTTAGGCCAAAGCATATTAAAGTAAATCACCAGATTGGATCTTGACTAGTAAAAAGAACCATCTGTTAGGGAAAGATGCAAGCAGTGGGCGATAGAGGCAGCACTTGCCAACACAGGGAGGGCAAAAAGATCAACTGGGAGAATGGCAGTGTCCAGGGGATTCTATCCAGAAGCTGGTTAGCTTTCCAGCCTCCAAAGCATGCATTTTTAATTCATCACATGGCAAAAAGACAAGTCAGACACTAATTGGCACGATAAAAGAAAATTTGCACCATACCAGAAACTGTTCCGTCGGGGGGGACTTTGTGTCCCAGTCCACATGGACCATTTTGTATTCTGTTTAAAGTTTAGAACGGAAACTAGAGGATGCAGAGGTGGTTCAAGAATCGATGCTAGCTCATGATGAGAAAAACCTTTGGGAGTAACTATGCCTATGACCCTTTTCCAAGCAAAGTTAGACTATATAAATCCTGGCACATGTGGAATGTCCCAACATATATATGTTGTACACACACACACACACACACACACACACACATTTTTTTTTTCAGGTGTTAATGACGGAAAGTATTTGCTATCCTCTCCACAATCAGTTAGTTCTGGGAGTGGTCCTTGTTTGTAGGTGTGTCCTTAAGGAAACTGGAAGAAATATTAACTAATTTTAATACTATGTGTTAAATGTACATTAATATATCTGAGAACTATTAAGTTGAAGAATCTTAAGGCTCATAGTATTTCTTCCCACTAGGGATAATTAAGCCTCAATAATACACAAAAGTATTGCTCTGTTCTTCCGGGTCCTTGTCCTAGAAAAAGCAAAATGAATGTTAATGGAGGGTCCTCTTTGCCCTCAATATGGCTGTGGATGAGTATGTGCTTTGCTTTCAAGATTTTTCTTATGGCTGCTTTCTCAAACTTTATATCCCAACACACTTTGCTTTTGCTGCATTTTTAGCTCAAAAAGCTCTTTCAAGCATAATTAAATCATTTAATGTTCCTGAGTGTTATTTCTCTCCTTAAGAAATGCAATTTCATGTCATTTCTTTAATTTGAACTCCTATTAGTGTTTCTGCCTTAGAATATACCTATCTTTATGAAGCTCCTGCAGGTACATTTCCAACACCTGGGATTTTAAGAAGTTAACCCAATAGTGCCCCACTGCAGACGGGCAGGGCCAACCATTGCTCTCACTAGTGTAGTTTCTTTGGTACGTTTTGAGACAAACATCACTGCAGAGACTCAGCATCACATCTCAGCCAGGTTCTCCACCCCTATCTCCCGGAGAGAGAGCAGGTGAGAATCAGGCCTTTCCGGAGGTGACACTGGTGTTCAAAGAGAAAAATGGGTTTTTCTCTTCTTCTTTAGCCTTGAAATTTTTCAAATGTTATGGAAAGTCTGGAACAGAAAGCTAGAGAACTTCGATCCTAGAGGTGCGAAAGAATGGCTGGGACTCAGAGGGCCATATGCAGAACCTGGAGGAGAATTTGGGAATAACTGCTCAATTTGGCAACTTTACCAAAAATGGAGCAGTATCAAAAATAGTTGCTGTCTTAGTCAGCTCAGGCTGCCATAGCAAAATACCACAGACTGGGCAGCTTCAGCAGCAGAAATTTATTTCCTCCCCGTTCTGGAGGCTAGACATCCAAGATCAAGGTTTTGGCAGGTTTGGTTTCTCCCGAGATTTCTCTTTTGGCTTGCACATGGCCACTGCTCACTGTGTCCTCACATGGCCTTTCTCCTAGTGTGTGTGTCCCTAGTCCTCTTCCTCTTCTGATGAGGACACCCGTCAGATTGGATCGGGGCTTACAAATATGACCTCACTTCACTTTAATTACCTCTTTAAACACATTATCTCCAAATGGTGACATTCTAAAGTATGATGGGTTAGGACTTCAACATATGAATTCTAACAGGACACAATTAAGTCCATAGCAACTCGAAAAAAAAAAAAATTATGGTGAGAGCAGCCAGTGCCTGGGAAATTAATTAAATATACCCAAGATGCAGAGCACCCCACTGGACAACAGGAATAAAGGAGGGCCCATCCTTTGGACTTGAAGTATTTCATTTCTGAGCCCTGAATCTATGGGATTCACAGCCCAGGACATTATCGTCAAAAAAGAAAAATATTCAAGAAAGGATAATCAAAGCTAAGTAACTGTTCACAGGTTGTTCCTGGTTAATCTAGCCTCAAATTCATTCTAAGCCCAGTATTAGAGCACCGGATAAATCTTCTCACATTGACTCTAGACTGTGAGCTCCTCTGAGGCAGGGACTCTGAGTCATACCCCCCTTGCATCTCTCATGCCCAACGAAGGACCTGACACACTGGTGGTGTGGGGGGAGGATGTGTGAGAGTTTCCCAAATGGAGGCAAAGCCCTTGTTAGCAGAGCAAATGAGGAGAGTGTGGAGAGCCTCAAGTCCTGCTGATTTCATTGTATTAGATAGAACTATCTGATATTTCTCTCAAATTAGAGCTTTTTCTGCCAGAGTGGTATTTGAAATGGAATGTGTGACAACCATGAATAAAATGAAGAATTCACTTTAAAATTCAATGTATTCGCTCCTAGTGTTTACTCAGAAAATATTTGCAGAACATATTAAGGTATTAAAAGTTTCGGAGGGAATTAACAGCCCCTTGGGGATATCAGTGGCCTCATGGGAAGAATCTAAATATTCCTCCAAAACTCAAACCTTCATCAAACTTCAACACACTACTTCTTTTAAATCTACATCCTAGAGCAATATAGAGCAATATATGGTATGCACTTTATTCTCTTGCTTCTATACCTTTTTACAATTGTGCCAGATGGAAATTTCCATGAAGCTTCTAATTTTACCCCAACGGTTTTATTAAATACTAACCATTTAGTCAACTCACCCTCAGACAAATAACTGTTTCTTAGTAATGATCTTTGATTTTCACATATTAGTATGGCAATAAAGGGACTCTGAGATGTTTTAGGTATACTTTTATATAAAAAAAATATATAAAATATATAATAATATAAAACATAAAAGTATATTTACTTTTAAAAAAATATAAAATATACTTTTATATTTTATGTTATTATATATTTTATATTAACTTTTCAGTTGAAGACTTCACTGGTAAGCATCATATGGAGCCCATGAGAAAATGAGGCCCATCCTTCCTTCCTTTCTTTCTTTTTCCCTCCCCTCCTCCCTCTTTTCCTTCCTTCTTTTCTTCCTCTCTCCCTTCCTTCCTTCCTTTCTTTCTTTATAACATAAAATTCTGTCCATGACTTCATTTCTATAATTCCATGAGGTCAAGCTTCTTGAGAGTTTGCAAAGTGAATAGACAATATAGATATCAAAATAAAAGTACAGGATTCTTGGCATTTACATCAAGGTCCTAGTGGATCGGAGGCTCATCCTTTAGACTCCAAGTATCTCCTTAAAAGAATAGCTGACGTAAAACTTGGCTCTACTCACCAAAGTTTCTTTTATTTCTCCTAAGAAGTCAAAGCAATTTTACACACATTTTCTTTTACATTTACAGTACCCCTCTCAGGAAAAACAATTGCTGTGCCTCTGTTTTGTGAATGGAAACACTCACTCAGGAGATAGTCACAGCTTTCCTACAAGTCACAGTGTGCACGAAGCTGGGCTCACACTCCAGGTCTTCATCAATTTCAGTGGCAGAGCTGAATTCAACTGCTTAGAATGGAATCTTCTTAAAGGCGCCAGTAACCTATAGAGCTCCTGGCACTTGGTGGGCACTCAGAGCAACACAACTTGATATGCAATAGATTTCAAGTCAACTAAGCTTCAATTAAAAATTCTCTACAGTGGTTCAAGACCACTTGTAAGAAAGCCCTCCTATGAATATTGTTTTCATGATAAAAAATTATCAGGCAGAGCCACATTTAGCAACAGAAGACAGCTGGGAAGAAGCACTCATAATCTCCACTCTATAAGGAACCGAATAGTGCTACTATTTAAAAGATGAAAACGACTTTTTCTCTCACTGTAGACAAGTTATGTGTGGCCCACCGCAGGAGTCTCTATGTTGACACTATCTCTAGATGAAGTTTATTTTAGAACCATGTGAACATTTGTAAGAGGTCTTAAGGGGCATCTCATCCAGGATTCCATCCAGTACTTAAATTTCTTCCATAATATCCCCCAACTGATGGTCACTCACTCTTTGCTTAAACACTTCAAATGCTGTAAGAGGCCACTTCTTTGAACATCTCTAACTGATGAGGGACTTCCATAAGTTCCATCATCATACAATGAAGAAATGTCTAACTTCTGTTAGCTGTTATTCCAGTTCTACCTGGTGGGTTCCCAGAGAACTGATCTAATCCTTCTTCTACAAAATACTACTTACTTAGAACTCACTGTCCATTCAAACCCTAAATCTCTTACAAAACACACACACACACACACACACACACACACACACACACACACACACGAATTGCACTGTCCTGAATTTGTACAGGTGGTTTATTAGACTTAACAGCTGATTTATTAAGTTTTGTCTGATTTGATTCTGACCACTTGTTTTGTTTTGTTTTCAATCTTTGTTCTGTCACATGTTATATTTACTATCACTTCTACATTCATATCATCTTATCATCTGTATACTTCATACTATTGTTGTTACATCCTCATGAAAGGCATTAATTGAAAAGGTAAATGACCTGGCCTAGAGCAAAGGACTATGGCACACTATTGGAAACCCCCTTCCAAGGTAACAGAAATGAGCATTCTTCTTATTTATTGTTATTCTTCCAGTCATGAAGCCATTTAGATAGATGATAGATCACAGATTATTGATGGATGGATAGATAGATGTATGATAGATAGTAGATATAGCCATCTTGCTAAGATACATATCGCTTCCTCATTCTCTGCTTGAAATCCATCATTCAGTTATTAAAAAATGAACAATTGTTTTTACCCTTTACTGTGAGTCACATACCTTGCTAAGATTGTGGTCCATATCTCCTTAGTCTTCACAAGTACCTATAAGGTAGTGATGCTCAACTTACAGATGTAGGGAGATAAAGAAATCCAGCCAAGCTCCGTAGTTTGGAGTCAGAATTTAAACTCTGACATCTGCCTGCAGAGCCTGCTTTTGCAGATGCTTCCCTACCTTTCATACCTCAGGGGGTCTTCTTCCCTGTTCTCCTCCCTCTCGGGCCAGAGATAGATTCAGGTAGGGAGAGATGGATAACCTCAACAGTACATATTTCAATTATACTCGGGACCACTGTTATGTTATTATCACTCATTGTTTTCCCCAAATCCAGTGTCAGATAAACCAAACCACGGGTTTCTCCATATCCAGTAGATCTCTTTGCTGGCCATCTCTCTTGACATATCTGGCTCTGTTGGCCACTCCTGCTCTCTTGAAATACCCTCTTTCCGCAGCCTCAGGGCCATTTCCTACCCTACCTCTGGCCATTTCTTCTCCATCTTCTTCTCTACTTAGGATTAAATGTACTCCTCCCTATTCCTTAAAGTAGGAATCTATGCCCCATAGTCTCATCCATGCCTGTAGATGCATCACCTCATATATGCAGATAAATCCCAAATGTACATATACCATTTCAGACTTTCCTCTGAGCTCCAGACCCACCAACCCCCCCCCCCCTTGGCTCACCACACTCAACAGCCCAAAAACAGACATGTGCTTCCCTGGCAAGCCTGGTTTTCTTCCAGGGGTTCTCTTAACTTGCTGAGCAGGAGCCATATGCACACCAGAATCAGGGAATCACCTCTCTGCCTATCATCATCCTGTCATTACCTTTACATTCACTCATTCTCTCCATCTCTTCTACCACTTCATCACTTCTAGCCACTTCTACCCCAATCCAGCCCTCATGTGCTATCTCTTCTGAAACAGCCTGCTGGCTAGTCTGCCTACATTCATTCTGATCTCTTAAAAACCCACAACCAACACTGCAACCAGAGTGATCTTGCCAAAACCTAAATCTATTTACATCTTCCTCTACTTTCAACTCCTTGATGGGCCATCATTGTTCCCTGACTCCTAGTCTTGTCTGACCTTGTCTCAGCCCCACTTAGATGCTATGCTCCCTCCTGCCACAGGACATTTGTACATGTTGTTCCTTTTCTCCGAAGTACCCTTTCCCAGGATCATCCTACCCATTTACCTGAAATAATCATATTCCTGCCTTACTTCAGAGCAAACACCAGTTCCCAGGAAAGACCAGGTCAATTTCTCCATCATATGCTCACACATACCTCCTTCCCTTCTTTTATAATAGTTACCATCATCGTTATTTTACATTTATTCTGGTGATTTGTTTGTTGTCTGTCTTCCTCACTAGAATGTGAGGTCCTTAGGGGCAAAGCCCATGTCTCCTTTTATCCCCAGTACTATCAGTGCCTAACAGAGTGCCTAGCACACTTCTGTGAAATAAATGAATGTAAATCTAATAATTTGATTCCCAGGAAACTCTCCTGATTTAATGAAAACTAAAATATCTACTTTGTTATTAAATTATATCATCATGAGAATTCATTGTGGGTAGGCCAGAGCCAAAATTTCACCTAACCATTAGAAACATATTCATTCGTGTGCATGAAATCTACCATATTACTTCACAGCGCATGATGAAATATAAACTCTGGAGCTGGAATGTTTTCCAATACTGAGCTATTAATAATTTAGCAAAATTAATTCAAAACACTTCACTCAACAGTGAAACAGAGATGAAGAGGAAATGATGCATGTACCAGTCTTCTAGGGTTGAATTTTGTATGGCAAACAAGTAAAAGGGAAAAGCCGCTGACACTTGTTTAGAGTGAAAGTCTCCATTTACAATTTAATACAAATTTTATGTTTTTCTAAAGATATTAAAGAACAAACATTAGAGACATAAATAAAAATCTTTGCTTTACACAGGTGAATGATTTAACATGGTAATAGTCATTTGTCGGGCTCAGAAAAGGAAAAAAAATGAAGGATTTTTTTTTTTCTTCAGCATGAAGCAGTAATCAAGTCAAAGAAAAGCTTTCAGTAATTATTATTATTAGGAATAATCATCAGGACTAAAAAGTGAGGCAGACAATCCACAGAGCATAGAATTAGCTCCCGCCCAGAGGGTTCCACAATATCCACTAGAACAGCATGAGGAAGCAGGAGACATTTATTAGGAAAACAGGTGAGCCCCTTGTGGAGAAAAGTTTCCCAGTTGAAATCTTACTTTGAATAGGGAAGCCAGCTGAATCCCCTAAACTACACACCAAGAGTGAAGAGGAAAGAGATGGTGAGCAAGTTGCTGTAATCATTATCCAAAGAAGGAAGAGAGGAAGGGGGAAAACAGGTGTCCAGCCATCAAAATATATTTCTTGCCAAGGAGAAGCCTTGGTAAGTAGATCAATGGTCCCCAAACATTAGAGCATCACAATCACAAGAGGCCTTGTTAAAAATGCAATAATTGGGACCCATACCCTGAAGTTCTGATTCAGAAGGGGTAGGGTGGGCCCAAGATTTTATACCTTAACTTGTTCCCAGGCAATACTACCGTTGCTACTCTGAGGACCACCTATTGAAAACCACCCTCAGAAAACTATATGCAAAACATCTAATAATGAGTGTTTACACTGCACTAAAGATGTTATATATGTCACCTCATTTAATCTTTTCTAACAACGCTATGAAAGGGGAATAAATATCCCCAACTTTCAGTGAGGAATCTGAGGCTAAGGCATTAGGTGACTGACCAGCCCAGTGAGTGGAAAGGCCCATTCTAAAGCCCAGTGGTCTGTACAGTCTTCATGACTTTGGGATTTTAAGAATCTTCCTTCAACCTTCAAATCTTTGGGATTTTGAGAATCTCCCTACCAACCCCAAATAAGTCATTACTTACAACCACTATCCCCCCACCAAAATTAGAAATCATGAAATTGAGTTTCAAACTCCATAGCAGTGGAAAACCCACAAACACACTGTACGGTGGTTTGGGGGAAATGTTATTAGTGTGGCCATAATGCACTGTGAGAGGGGGTAATCAACCATGTTGCAAACAACTGGATTATGTACCAGACCTATTGCTAAGTGAGAAGAGAAATGGGATCAGAGAATGGAAGGCATCAAAGAATTATATTAGGGACTGACCAGAGAAGCCTGGTCCGTACGACGAATAAGTAACTTATAGTGAAGGTGACCAGTGAGCCCTCATGGACCCTGGGTGGAAGTTTGGATGGGGAGAGTTTGGGAGAAAGAAGAGTGAAATCAGAGATCAGGACATGAATAACACTTCCCCAAGGAAACACTGACCCAAGCAGGAGCCAGGGGACAGCAGTAGAGAGGTTGCAGAGATGTGGCTCTCCCGTGTAAATGAATTCTTCTCATACAACCCCCACTGCCCTCCAAAGTAGCCTCCATCCTAGAGACAAGGCAGTCATCAGCAGAATAGCTTTGGAGTGTAACAGAGTATACCTGGGTGATGTTGGTTATAAGCCTCCTCTATACCTCCATTCCTCATCTGTTTAACGGATCTAATAATTCCCGCCTCCAAGGGTTGTACGAATTAAATGAGATAATGTATGTAAAGCACTTTGTACGTGGGATATCATACCAGATCAGAGTCTGCTGATTCTTTTACTATTATTGTTCTTCTTGCTTTGTTATCATCAGTGTTAATGTTGTCATCCTCAGGGTGCCTGGGTGGCTCAGTGGGTTAAGCCTCTGCCTTCAGCTCAAGTCGTGATCCCAGGGTCCTGGGATGGAACCCCTCATCAGGCTCCCTCCTTAGCGGGGCATCTGCTTCTCCCTCTGCCACTCCCTCTGCTTTTGATCTCTCTTTCACACTCTCCTTCTCAAAAAAATAAAATCTTTACAAAAAGTTTAAAAAAAAATATTGCCGTCCTCAAGGGAAGAGTAATTACGTCAAAGGGAAAATTTAATGGCCCAGATAATCTTCGGTGATCAGTTCACGGGTGTTCCTCCTGTTAATCAAGAGCCTGGCAGTCTGGGTCATGTGGTTCTAATGACACAGGTGCTCCAGATAGAATTAACACAAAAGTAAAAGCAAAGTAAAATAAATAAAGCAGCATTTGGTGCCCTACTTTTCCTCCAGTATGGTTTACACGTTCTCCTAATTAAATTTCTGAGTAAACTTCGTTCCACAGTCATGCTGGGTTTACTCAGATGCACTATAGAATGATTCACAGCCTCGACAGAAACGTCTCTGCACCGAGTGCCAAATTCCTTGCCATAGGTGCAATATGAGAATTCATTTATTATTTTACCCTAGCTTAATTAATTCCACTGCCAGCTACCTGTTGATGACAGAAGTCTGTTGACAATGCCGAACAAAGTTTGAAGCCAAAGAGTTTTAATAACATGTTTACTGCTGGGTGGTCTGCCACTTTTGATTAAACTTCGTGAGGATTTATAACCATCTCTCCCTCAACATGTCTGTAACCTTTAAGAGATGCCTGATACAAAGCAAAGGTCATGGGTTCCAAAAGACCTTGTTCTAATAAATACATCCGAGACAGCAGATCCTGAACATGCAGCTGCTGCTCATCCTTTCTCCAACCTCCCCTCACTTCCTTTTTTACAGCAATCCCCAACAAGGAGAAAAATTAACACGAACAGAATTAATGGTTTAATTTTGCAAGAGAAAAGAGAGGGTTTACGACGTCTCGCTGGGGAAAGGGGCTTCTGTCTTTGCTGATGACCCAAACACGTCTGCCAAGGAGAAATATGGTGTCCAGTCTCCCATTGAACTGCCACAGGAATGGATTGGCTGTGGCTCCTGGCTTGACAGGTGCAATAAATATTAATTAGTGTGCTTGGCTACAGAGGGAGTAATGATATACACTGCTCCTCTGAAGCGTTAAATTGTAGTGTTAGTCTTGATAATGCCTCATCTTCTCCATCACGGCAGGAAAACATTTTGAGTTACACGCGTCCCTATACAGGCAAAGGAATAAAGGTTTATCTGTTGTCTGGAATTTTCCAGGTGCAAAAAGTGGGGCCTAAGACTGATCGTGAGTCAGACACCAGGTATTCCATGCGCGTGTGCATGCATGTGTGTGTGTGTGTGTGTTTTAATCAGCATTTCATGTGGCACAAGCCAATTTCTATAATGTTTGTTGTTGTTAAGGGATAAAGCTGAAACATTTTGCTATTGTCTAAATATTTGATTACATTGGGAATGGATTTGAAAACTCCTTGTCTGAAACAACTGCCACAAATATGCATTAAATATTAGAGGAACCGTGTTTATTTGATTATGGAAGAGTTGATAAGTTTATGGGATGTTCCCCAGTGTTTGTGAATAAATACCTATAACCTCCTGGGAACAGGAGATGGCTGTATTTGGGAATTAAAGATAAAATGCTCTTAAAATTCAGCTCTGATCAGAAACAAATAAGACAAAACAAAACAAAAAACGGGCGAGGAAGCCGCAAGATAAGCAAATTAACATTAGCACTGATTCTAGGCTTGCAACAAAACATGTTTTTTTGAAATGGGTATGTTTAGTTGTTTACACCTGAAGTTACAGCAGCACAACAGCATTTCACCAAGAAAAGAGGTTCTAATTAAATACTGATATTTTCCAAATCCTTAATTATAACGGCTTACAGTTCTGCCTAAGGGCTTCTCTAGGAGCTAATTTGCTGGAATATTACCATTTACACTTTTTCATTTGTTGAAGATGGCGTTCCCTTTGCGAATTGCATTTTTTAAAATTTGTCCTAACTTCATTTGCCATCCTCTTTCTGGGAATGCTTCCTACCCCCCACAGAGGAAAGACTAGCAAGAAACTTGGCAAACAAAGTTTCATTTGAGGTGGAATTCTTCCCCCTCCTGCCTGGCTTAAATGTGTTGATGTCTGTTTCTGTGTTGCAGCTGCAAAGAAATGGTTTTTGGCAACGGGAATGCACGTGTGTTTCTTATTCTCTCCTGGAGTCCTCCTACGGAGCAGCACATCCTCAAGCAAGCATTTCTGGAGCTACAGGGAGCACAGGGAAGCAGCACTCCATGGGCACTGAAATATTAACTAATGATGAATCGACTTGAATCAGCGGGCACCTGGGAACTGGGACTGGACCATTTCTGCAAAATAGGCCTGCCAGGCAATCTCCCAGGACATGGCTCCAATCAGTGGGACACACCTTCCCCCACTGCCTCCACTCCTGCAACATTTACACCTGCTTATCTAGAGAGGAACAGTCCATCTCCCTCCCCCCTCATACCCCGCCCCCAGGCCCTTGGAAAAGCTTTGATTACCGCCTGAAAGTGAGCTACACAACTCTAGTCCTCTATATGTCCTATCTACTGGGTCCTTAAACGCAAGGGACCACTGCATGTAGGCAGCTGATAGAGAGTAAGAGCTAATATGTGACTAGTCACCTCTTGTCCCCAGCATGGAGTCAGACCTCTAGAACTTTATCCTTGGCAAGGTGGACCAAGAGGTGAACAGGGAAGCCAATGGGATAAGAGCAAGGCATATTCTCCAGCCTCAAGTAAAAACGTGCTCCCCTACAATCCCCAGGACTGCAAGATTCTGTCTAGCTGTTAGGAAACAATTCACGAAAATGGTCAGGTTTCTGCCATCAGAATACAAATAATTAATGAGCTCCTTGAAGATTAGAAGTGGATGCCATGGTCTGGTTATTGAACACTGCCTTACTGGTATAATGTGTCCTTCCTACTTTGAAAAATTTTGAAGTCCTAGACGCTCAACAAAAATCAAGGTATTTCCAAAGGCAAAGAAGGAAATAGAGTTCGATCCCTACTAGGCCCATAAAAATGAAAAGTCCACTAACTTAATATTGAGAAAAGTATAGCAAAACTTGAACGAGCTTTGATTCTTGGAGCTCTGGAGATTCTTTAAGACTTTTTCATACATAAGATGCCAAATCTGCTCTAGTTCTGGGCTACAAACTAATGATTGGAATCACTAGGGTTCCCCTAGGCATGGTTAAGAGACTCAAACAGAAAAACACCTAGTTAGAGGCAATTATGCTTTAACCTAGAAGAACAGAAAAGTCCCTACTGAAACCTCTAAAAATATATATCTTAAAAATGCATGCTAAATAAGGGGGATTTAAAATATAAATGCTAATGGAATTCGGAACTACACAGATCTGGGTTTAAGTAGGGATTCACCAAGAGTTATACCATCTCAAATCACTTGGGCCTCAATTTCCTCATCTGTACATTGAGTACAATGGTACTTTTCTCAAAAGGCTACTGGGAGGGGGCACTTGGGTGGCTCAGTTGATTAAGCGGCTGCCTTCAGCTCGGGTCGTGATCCCAGGGTGCTGGGATCGAGCCCTGCGTCGGGCCCTTTGCTCGGCAGGGAGCCTGCTTCTTCTCCCTCTCCCTCTGCCTGCTGCTCCCCCTGCTTGTGCTCTCTCTCTCATCACCCATCTCTCTGTGTCAAATAAATAAGTAAAAATATTTTTTTAAAAAAAGGCTATTGGGAGGATTCAATGAGATTATGTTTTGTAATGTTCGGCAAAGTGCTTAGAGCTAATAGACGCTACACATAGTAGTTCTATGATAGTAACTATTATAATTATTGCCACTAAATTAGATTTCACAATCTACACCATGATCCATAAGGTCCTGCACCATCAGACAGTTGTAGGATGTGGTAGGCAGAATTACAGCTGGCGAGAAGACTCCACACCCCAATCCCCAAGACTGTGAATCTGATGAGATATCACACCCATGAATATGTTAAAGTGAATATGTTTAAGGGGCTAAACAATGGACTCTAAAATAAGGAGAGTATCATGGATTATTCAGGTGGGTCCAATAAAATCCCATGAGCCCTTAAAGCAGAGGTAAACAAGGCAGATTCAAAACCTGAGAAGGACTTAATCAACTCCTGCCAGCTTGAAAATGCGAAGAGCCACATGGATAATGTGAAAAAGAAGTGCCAACCATCAGTGAGGACCCGAGCCTCAGACCCTTGACAGCCATCTTGATTTCTGCCTTGACAAACTCTTAGCAGAGAATTCAGGTTCTGACCCCCAGGAACTGTGAGATAATCAACAGATGTTGTTTTAGGCTGATAAATTTGTGGTGATTTGTTATGGCAATAATAGAAAACTACTATAACCATCTGCTCCTAACCTGGGAAGACATTTTGAACACGCCATGATCTTTCTATCTCAGGGCTTTTGCATAGGCTGCTCTCTTTTTCCCCAGCTCTTCACCCCGCTAACACCTCTTCATCCTTTTGGTGTCAGCTCAAATTTCACCTCCTCACAGAAGCAGTCCTGGGATTTCTTATCTAAAGTGCGTACTCCCCCTCAACCACCAGCACCATTTACCCATTCTTTCAAGAGCCTGTTGATCTCTTCCCAAGTCTTTGTCAGAATTTGTAATTATCTTGTCTTTTTTTCTTGTTTATTTTTCCCTACTTAACTGGAAATGGCAGCACCTGCCATGACTCCATAAATAGTTGATCCATGAACATGGATTAATGCTTTCCTCACTAAATCCTTATGAATTACATCAAGTGAGGAAGAATACTCCATTTTACAGATGAGGAACCTAAAGTAAAGAGGTTAACATTCCCAAGATCACACAGTGCCTAAGTAACTGAGCTCATGGCTGACCGCAGACTTCACGTTCTCAATCTCTGAGTATTCATGCCCCTCTGATGTACATTTGACAAGTAGGAAAATATCAACATCACAGTGAGCCCACAGATGTTATTCCCCCAGTTTCAGATATGTAGAGCACTCTAATAGACACATTCAAAACTCTGCCTCGTGACATAGCAGTTGAGGCCTGATCTCTGTATTAGCCTCCTAGGGCTGCCAAAACAAAGTGGGTGGCTTAATGCAACAGAAATTTATTTTATGACAGTTCTGGAGGTTAGATGTCTGAAATCAAGTTGTCCTGGGGGCCACATCCCCTCTGAAACCTGTAGGGGAGAATTCTTCCTTGACTCTCTTTAAATTCTGGGGGTTTACTGCAATTCCTGCTGTTCTTGGCTTGCAGAGCCATCACTCTCATCTCAGCCTCCATTGTCATGTGATAATTCTGCCTTTGTGTGTCCATATCCAAATCTCCTTTTTCTATAAGGACACCAGTCATTTGGATCAAAAGCCCACCCTACTCCAGCATGACCTCATGTTTACTTAACTAATTATACCTGCAGTGCCCCTACTTCCCAATAGGGTCACATTCTCAGGCAACGGGGGGTTAGGATTCCAACGTGAATTGGGAGTGGAGACCCAATTCAACCCCTGACAATTTCAGAACTACAATACGTGATTTTGATGTTTATCAGAAGGAGGTACTTTCCCCAGGTCTGTGTTAGTCCTGCTCCTCTTTCTGCTCATGCATGGCTACCCATCACCTAGGGAGACCACGGCAGGCAAGGTCAGAGGCTGCCACGGCTGCCATGGTGGCTGCAACAGGAGGGAGCAATTAGGGGAAAGGTTTGTTTGTAAAAGCCAACCTCTGTCTCCTCATTACTTTCTCTCTCTGGCTCCCTGCTTCATCTTTGCTCTCTGCCCAGGCTCTTGGGTAGTCATTTATGGGAAAGCCTGTGATGGGCGTAGAGAGTGGTGAAAGTGTGAGCATGGTCTTGGACATTTGATTTGGCAAGCGACATTTTTACAAAAGCATTTGCAGAAATCTGGGTTGACTCCTTCCTTTCCTGGCAGTTCTAACTGGAGACAAAAATAGAAACATGCACAGCAACCACCAAAATTAATGGAGCCAGATGATTAAACCCTAAAATACCCGCTCCTGACTCTGCAGCCAGTCACAACTCATGTATGTTTTATTGTACTAGCGAGAGACCACAGCACAGCTTGCAGTGTGACTTTGAGGTCACTGAACATGGGGAATTCTCCAACTGTTTCGCAGCTACCACAGAGTATGTGTGTGGAGCTTGCATATTTGCAGGAGGAAAAAAAACTATGTTTTAAAATTAGCCAGTCAAATTTTTCCAATAATAGAAAAATGTGAGATGAAGCTCATGAAATATGCCTCAGGGCATCTACTACATATTGGGACTGGAACAAAGGACCTCTGGCTTTTAGTAAAATATGTGTTATGTTCCTTGAGCTGTTTGTTCCCACTCATCTCAGGCTTCCCGCTAGCCCATGGCTACTAGAAGGAAAGCAGTAAGAATAAAACATTCTAATATCCAAACTATGTTGCTTTTTATGGAGTCCTGGCATTCTGGTTCAAGTGTTCCAAAATAATAATTAGATCTTTTAAGCTGGTAGAGCTAGAGAACTAGCAAAGAGAACAGACTCTTCAGTCCAGGGACGTGTATTAACACCGTACCGTAGTGCCTGCATCTTCGGGGAGGTCTGAGGAATCCAGGGAAAGGAACAGGCTGGCCACAGGAACAAAGGAGCATTCTGGGGGTACAGAGGCATGGTCATCTCTCAACTGATCAGTTTTATCAGTGTGAATATGTAAAGAACAACACTTTACAAATGTATACTGCCAAGTTCACCTTGAATGTAATAACCTTTAGACACAATGTAGTATGAAAGATATGAGTAGGGATTTTCTTTGGGGTAAGATGTGAATTCTCTTAGTTTTCCCTTGTTATAGTCCCCCAAGGTCCTGTTAAGCCACTGATCTGTGGCATTCTTTTACCTGGACAATAGCCAACCTCAACTGAGGCCGAGGATATGTCACTAAATAATTAGCCCCCACTTGCAAAAGAAGGGGATTTCCCGGCCAGTTCCAATGTAAGGTGCAGCATTTTTACAAGAAGCTCTACTTTAACAGGAAACAAATATATTCAAAGATATACATATGACTTATTTCGCTAAGCATGATAAAAGTCAAGCAGAGAAAGACAACTATCATATGATCTCCCTGATATGAGGAAGTGTGATGCAACATGGGGGCTTAAGTGGGTAGGAGAAGAATCAATGAAACAAGATGGGATTGGGAGGGAGACAAACCATAAGTGACTCTTAATCTCACAAAACAAACTGAGGGTTGCTGGGGGGAGGGGGTTTGGGAGAAGGGGGTGGGATTATGGACATTGGGGAGGGTATGTGCTTTGGTGAGTGCTGTGAAGTGTTTAAACCTGGTGATTCACGGACCTGTACCCCTGGGGATAAAAATATATGTTTATAACAAATGAAAAATTTAAAAAAAAAAAAAAGATATACATATGAGAAGTTTCTGCTTGATAGATGATGTTTCCTCAGAATTTAGCTTCAGTAATCTCCCATTACACTCTGTGATGTAGCTGTCACAGGTCAAAATGGAATAATGGTTAATTCCTATAGTGAGGAAAGAACAATTAGAAAATCCATAAACTGTCTCTGGTTAGCTTAGTGGAAGCAAAATGATTGCCATGAGAATAATCCATATTCGTGAATTAATTTTCAATAATTAAAACTCAAATATCACATTTAAATAGAATTTGAGTTTTTGGATTGGCTTTAAAAATTGGATGATCTGGCCACCCTGCGCCTGCCTTTCCCCATTATAATAGTCACAAAGAGTCCCAGCTCACCACAATCCTCACCTACTTGATTTATTTCTGTTACCTGTCGGACCAAGGGTATTTCAACTTCTGACCCTTGATTCTGTCCATTGCAAAGACCAATTTCTTTCTGTAAGGAAAAGCCTCCATACTGATTAAAAGTTTTCAGGACATTAACCTGAATTTTCTTAACCTTGGTCAGTGCGTGTGAAATTCAATATTCAAACTATCCTAAAACATCTTCAATTGCTATTCAAGTCAGATGCATTTACTTAAACAAGCAATTAGCCTTGGCATAAAAGGCTGAAAAGAAATGAAGTTCATGAATCTGCTACTTGTTCTTCCCTAGAAGATGCCATTACTCATTGTCCAAGTGTTGATGTGTAGCACATATTGTGCCAATTCTGGTACCAAGGAGATTGGAGATAGGAATGTCTAATGTTTCAGAAAGCTCAACAGGGCAGAAGGTGGGGTTGGCTAAGAAATGGCAAGTTTTCTAAATGTCTACTGCACATACAGTGCTCTACCAGGCAGGCTGTGGGCTTGGGGGAGGGGTAGAGAATGGACCTCTGAGAGAATAGACTCCAAAATCATATAGTGTATACAGTTGACCCATGAAAATGTGGGGGTTAGGAGTGTTGACCCCCTGCACAGCGGAACATCCACATAAAACTTTTGCCCCGCTCCCCATAAGCTTAATTACTAATAGCCTACCGTTGATTAGAAGCCTTACAGGTACATAAATAGTTGGTTAACACATACTTTAGATGTTTTACATGTTATATACTGTATTCTTAAAGTAAGGTAAGCTAGAGAAAAAATGTTACTAAAAAACTTTAAAAAAATTTATGTATTTATTTGAGAGAGAGAGAGAGAGAGAGAATGTGGGGAGGGGCAGAGGAAGAGAGAGAAGTAGACTCCCTGCTGAGCAGGGAGCCTGAGGCATGGCTTGATCCCAGGACCCCAGGATCATGACCTGAGCTGAAGGCAGATGCTTAACTGATTAAGCCACCCAGGTGGCCCACCAAGAAAATCTTAAGGAAGAGAAAATACAATTATAGTACTATATTGTATTTTCCCCTAAAACTCTATGTATAAGTGGTCCCATATAGTTCAAAGTCATGTTGTTCAAGAGTCAACTGTATATTACATATATGAATATGTATAGCCATATATGTATTATATATGTCTATTGGTTGGGAAATCAATGACTAGTATTTCATGTGTAAGTATAATTTAGATATTTTACAGCTTAAATTTTAAATAAGAAAGACAAATTCAGTTTTATCTAAAGTCTCTTTATAAAAGATTCATAGATTGTAAAATATATGCACAGACATGCTGAAAAAAATTCAGAAGTATTTAGTCATTTTCACCTCTCTGCATGGAAAAAACAATCAGTGTTACTTATAGAGTATTCTCTATGAAATTTGATTTGAGTTTGCCAAAAAGGAAAAGATGCTTAAATTAAAAGTCCATACATATTTTACCTTTGTCTGTGGTGAAGGAGAAAGGAAGACTGTATAGACATTGCTCACAGGCTCCCATCTCCCTTCTTTTCTCCAAAGCCCTAAAGAATCCAAGACTCAGCCCACGTCCTCCCCTTGGAAGTCACAATCCATGAACTAGAGCTGAAGTGACCGACTGCGTCTTCTCTTGGTCAGAAGCTTTATCCAAATGCAAGGTCTAAAAGAAAGAAACTTTTAAAAACAAAGACTACAAAGACTAAGATCCAAGCATTTACAGAGCAAGCCTTTTCTTTCACAACTTAAGCAAGGGCTTGACTGAAACAGATATTCTTGCTAAATCTGAAAGAATGGCCAGGAAGAGAAAAAAAAGAAAGACATTTGACTCAGTTGTTTTGTAAAAGATTGGAGAGGGATAAGTTGCTGTACAATTATATTCCTTAATTTATTAAATAAACTAATTTATTGAGTACCTGCTGTGTGCTAAGTTATGTGCTAGATACTGGGGTTATAAAAATGTGGCCCCGGACACAAAGGATGCAGTCCAATAGAAGTCAGACCTAATAAATGGTAAAATAACAGTATGTTTAGTATGGAAATATTTCAGAAAAAAAAAAATAGGTAGTGTGGATCTATTAATTAGCTAGTGCTGCATAACAAAGCACTCCCAAGACTCAGACTCAAAACACCAGCTGTTGAAGGGCACCTGGGTGGTTCAGTGGGTTAAAGCCTCTGCCTTTGGCTCAGGTCATGAACCCAGGGTCCTGGGATGGAGCCCTGGGACGGGCTCTCTGCTCAGCAGGGAGCCTGCTTCCCCCTTCTCACTCTGCCTGCCTCTCTGCCTACTTGTGATCTCTCTCTCTGTCAAATAAGTAAATAAAATCTTAAAAAAAAAACCCACCAACTATTGATAATTGCTCACACATCTAAGGGTCAGCTGGATGATTCTGCTGATTTCAATCTGGTTTCGTTATGCATCTGTGGTCAGATATTGGCTGTTTGGTCCAGGATAGACGTGGCTGCTGCACCCTAGGCTATCTTGGTTCTGTTTCATGTGTCTCACCTTCCAGTAGGATTCTCTGGACAGGCCCTCAGAAAAAAAATGCAGAGGATCAAGGGGGAAAGAAAGAAAGACCCATACTTTTTTTTTTTTTTTTTAAAGCCTCTGCTTGAGACAAGTTTGTTAGTGTCCCATTAGCCAAAGCAAGTCACATGAACATGAAGCCATCAAGGACATGATACATGGAGACCTTTTAAATAGGGTCATTGATGCAATCAACCTTCCACAGTGGGAAAAGAAGAAATGGTACATGGAGCTGTTTTTCCTAGGATGAAAAGAATTTTTCAAAGTACAGATAGGGAAACAGATTCCAGGCATAAGAGGAACAGAAGCACCGTGTCTCTCCACCATAAAAGAGAGACGGGAAGAAACAAAGGAACCAGAAGCTAGGAGACCAGTTAGGAGCTACTGCAGTTGTACAAGTAATAAGGTCTTATCATAAGGTGGCAGAAGCAGGGAAGGCAAGAAGGGAAGGGACTCAGAGGCATCCTGAGAGCAGAATCGGCAAGAAAGAAAGGATGTAAGAGGGGAAAGAGAGGAGAATCAAATGGGAACAGAAGTATGTTGAGAACCTGAGTTGCAGGTCATGAGACAGGAGCAAGTTTGGGGGCAAAGAGACAAGACAAGTTCTCTTTATGCTGTGTTGGTGTAGAGGTATCTGCTACGGTAGTGAGATTGAGTAATCTGCCATATAAAGAAGAAAATTTTCCAAGATAAATGAAAACAACTCAGGGAAGTTGTGGGCAATTGGAAAGAGCCATGAATATGGAGCTAGAACCGCTGGAGTCCCAGCTCTTCCCCTTATTAACTGTGTCAAAATACGAGGATAAAACGGGAGAAGAAAATGGCAACACAGGGGGTTACCAATTGCTCATTTACTGATACGTTCTGAATCCTTGTCTTTGCTTTTGCTCTAGTGCATTTGCTTCCCTCAGCCTGCATCTCCTGTTCATTTTTATTTTTTTTATTTTTTTTTTAAGATTTTATTTATTTGTCAGAGAGAGAGCGAGCGAGAGCGAGCACAGGCAGACAGAGTGGAAGGCAGAATCAGAGGGAGAAGCAGGCTCCCTGCGGAGCAAGGATCCTGATGTGGGACTCGATCCCAGGACGCTGGGATCATGACCTGAGCCGAAGGCAGCTGCTTAACCAACTGAGCCACCCAGGTGTCCCTCCTGTTCATTTTTAAAAACCAGCCATGCCTACAGAATTCTAGGGGAAATAAAAAAGATCTGTGCATCCAGAGGGACATATGTTTCACCTACAGGTTTCAGAAACCATTTGGGATTTTTTTTTTTAAATCAATGAGCTCTGTACAGATAAGCTACTGCTGTAATTTTTTTCTTTAAGCCTTTAAGATACTGTAATTTTAAAAATAACCTCAGCTGTTTTGCATTTATATTAAGACTTATTTTTGCATTATTATTTCATCAGGAAAAACTTGACTCCAATAACTTTTAGATATGATTTCAAAAAAGGTTACTGAGTTTGTAAATGTGATTAGATTGGATTTGGATGCTAAAAAGTTTTCCAAAGAAACATATGTACAATTTTATGTTGAAAGTGTACAGAAAAGCAGAGGGCCATTATGCCAAAACTGACACCACAGACCACCTTGATCAGCCTATCTATTACAAAAATCGAGGTTAACTCTGAAATGAAGAGAGCACAGAATTACCGAGGAGTCTTTGGAATAACCGCATTTAGTCAGGCCAAACACATTCCTGAACAGGACTGAGTTTGAACTGGGTTTGAGGGAACAGAGCATGAGAAAGAGGAAACAATGCAGAAGAACTGTCAAGGCTAGGTGGGCTGCCCTGTGGTATGGTCAGCAAGCTTCTGCAACTGGAATAAAGTGCTGAGTTGAGGGCAGAATCCCAACCCCATTGAAAACTCCTGAACTTGCATATGAAGACCAAACTCATCAGAGCTTGGCCTTTATAACCTTTCTAGACTGGCCTCTTTCTTCTCCAAGCTTCTCCGTCCCTACTCCAGTGAGATGGCTCTACCTCACTATCCTACCAGTCTAGCATACTTCAGAACTAGGGCTGGCATCTACCTATGGTTGGGAGTATGGCTCTCGCTGGTGGCCATGGAGTAGTGTCACCTGTGAAACTTTGTCAGCCTGCTCTTTGTTTTGAATATATCTGTCCTCTCTCTCCAAAAGACAGAGGACAGATATATTAAATTCCTAGGCATCAGAGTGTAAGTTTAATGCAAGTTTGTGAGAAAATGGTGAAGAAAATCAACATTTGTTTTGAGGGTGATTTTAATGAATCCGATAATGATTGACACCTCGCTACAAAAACGTGATACATAGGTCACAAAGAGAGACTCGCATTTCTCCTCCTTGTGGCAGATTAATGACTTTTTGAAAGCTGCCACTTTTCAGAGGCTGGGAGAAGGATCACAGGGAGAGACGGTGTAAGACGATAGGTCAGTGATTCTCTCCCAGTCTTTCAGCATCTCTCAGAAAGGCTTGCTTGGTCTGTAACTCACTGACATTCCCTGTGAGGCCACGGTCTAGAAGAGGGACATCAAGTTTCTGTTGCTCTCCCTTTTAAAGGGGCTAGCATGAGAATAGCTTTGTGAGCAGGGCAAAACTGCCAAATTTGGTTGCCAAATAATGTATGTAGGTGTGTATGGTCAAGGGTCCCCAGAACCACTCTCAGCTTCAACAATTCAGTGAAAGGACTCATAGAACTCAGAAAAACTCTTATACCCACTGTATGGTTAACTACAGTGAAAAGATACAGATTAAAATCAGCAGAGAAACCAGGCACAAACTTCCAGGTGGACTCTACCAATGGAGTTATACAGACAGCACTTGGTTCTCCCAGAAACAATATGCAACAACACATGTAGAGCATTGCTGAGCACAGAAATTCACTGAGCTTTGAGTCCAGGGTTTTACTGGGAGTCACATAGGCAGGGAGGACCCTTGTGGCTCACCTTCATTACTCAGCCTCCGGGACCACCAGAGGTCAAACTGATATCACATGGTCCACGGCCCTCACCATAAATCACATTGGTGTAGCTCAAGGCCACAGGTAAACAAAGACACTCTTGTCAAGTAGAATATTACTAAGTCTCAGAGGTTATCTCTCAGGAGCTAGTCAAGGGTCAGACCTTTCTTTGGAATGTGCAGGGTTTGAACATCCCAGACCTGCCGAGTCAAACCTTTACAGCACCCAAGGGGAACAGCTCAGGCTATACTTTCAAGATCATTCACTGGAAAAAGTCCTGCATGTCTTTCCAGGAAGAGAAGGGAGCTCTGCTCTGGAGATCCCCTGCATTCTTTATTCTTGCAGTGAAGGCCAAAACTGAAGTCTATACACACACATCTTTGAGTTCACAGCTTTATGTCTGTAAAGCACAATACTTTGCACTCCCACATGTAATAGAAGAGCACCATGTATGTGCCAAGAAATAAGAATGAAAACCCAAGTCTTTCAATGCTGTCTATGCTCATTGACCTTCTGCTAAATATTTTGAAAAGTCAAGAGATGATCTTTAGCCTTGAAATAGTCTTTTGTTTTCTGTATTTTCTTTCCTTTTTCCATACATGTGACCATCAGATTTTTTTTTTTTTTTTTAATGCACACGTCATAGAAATATCCAGAACTGAACTTTTGGAAGGCCCCGAAAGAAAGTCAAAACATCTTAATACAATTCTTCTTGAGAGAGGCTAATATAATATACATAAGACAATTCATTCCCTGATCTGTGCAGTCTGTGAAATCTGTGGAGTTTTTTTTTTACTATAGAACTCTGAAGGTCTTTATTCATTCTTCTGCTGCTTCCTTTAAAGTGCTTACAAATTAGATCTGTGCTCTTTGATCCACGTTGATTTCTTTGCTTTTGTGCTTAATACTTCTACGAAAGGGCAATGGCATCTTCTAGATATGCTAAGAATCCTACCTTTTTATGGCCCGAGAGCAGCACAGTCTGCAACATTTAGAGAATTGAACAAAGACTGGAAGTTTACTTTGAACCTGGGTCTCTCCCACACTGTACCTAAGCCCATGCCAAATGGGTACAGGTGTACACCGCATGAACAGATGAACAAATGTGATTATAAGAGCTCTTAGGATGCACCTGAGCCCATGATGCATTTCTCCCAAAGTGGACTTGTGCATCTGTTATGAACTTGAAGTGTTTGTTTACTTGCCCAAAAAAGCTACTTAAATTGCTAAGCTTGTACCCTATTAGATCTTACGGTTTTAGAAAGAAAAAAAGAAAGAAAGAAAAAGGATGGGATGACATGACAGGAGTGTCACCATGTATGTGCTCAATGCCTTCCAGGGAGTACAGAGCTCAGGAGACGAGGAATGAGATTTGAGGTGTCCTAACTTTCAAAACATTGCAGTGATCAACCATCCTTTTGTTCTGAGAATGCACTGTGACTTAAGGAGACTGTCAAATTGTAAAGGTTATTTAATGTGGCTTTTTTTTTTTAAAGATTGATTTATATATTTATTTGACAGACAGAGATCACAAGTAGGCAGAGAGGCAGGTAGAGAGAGAGGAGGAAGCAGGCTCCCTGCTGAGCAGAGAGCCCGATGTGGGGCTCGATCCCAGGAACCTGGGATCATGACCTGAGCTGAAAGCAGAGATGTTAACCCACTGAGCCACCCAGGTGTCCCTTAATGTGATTTTTGTAATAAGGTTTGTTGAAAGCAAAAAATACATGTAAGTGTGTATTTGGAAAATAAATATGGGAAAGATGTTCCCCACACCAGATCCTGGATCTTATTAAAGATAGTCTCTTTATAGGGTCCGTGTCCTCCTTCTCAGGAACACCCATGCCCCAGATTCTTCCTCCTCCATCCACTTTGCAGTTTCGCAAATGTGTTTTTTTCTATGTGCTCCTCCAATTTTACATTCACTGAAAAAATGATTTTTAGTGCCCATTCAATCAGTCCCTGCCCCCATGGAGTTTAAATTCAAGTAGGACAAAACAGATCACTAACATAATATGTATGCAAATGAAATATGTTCAAAGGTGCTGTGTTCTACAGAAAAAAATAAAACAAGGTGAAGGGGATGAGAAAGTGCCAGAGGGTTGAACCAAAGCTTTCCTGTACTCTTCCTTTGTGCTTCTCGGCCGTACCAGCTCAGCTTGATTTGTCTCTGGGAGAAAGTAAATCTGTTTTCTTTCTTCCTTGCCTTCTCACTGGCATGTACAATGTGCCAATAATAACTGATACTCGTTGTGCCATTTTTTTTAACCCTCAAAACAACCTATCTGAAGAGAATGAGCCTCAGAGAAGTCAGTAACTCAGTTAAGCTCAAGTAGTTACTTAGTAACAGAATAGGAATTTCAAATCCATAGTCTCTGAAACCAAGTTGGCTAGACTTTTGTAGCCACTGTCACTCCTATGGTTTGACAGCAGAAAGAAAAACTAAAGGTCTGAATGTCAGGCCAGGTAGGGGGAGGAAAGTCTCGGGCAAAATGGCCAAAGTATCATTCATCAGGCAATAGGAAAACTGCTTAGGGTCTGCTATGGGCACTCGAGCAACCCTTCCACAAATGCTTACTGAGTGTCTAGTATGTGCCAGGTGCTAGAAGTCATCATCTACTTTGCCTGCAAATAAGATATGTTAATTCAAATCAATGGACGTGGCAGGCTGAGGAACACATATTTTAAATAAAAACAGGGCTATCATATTAATAATTGTCTCTTGGATCTATCACCTCTAATGGAGTCTAGGAAAGAATATTAATATATGGAAAGGAAGAAGAAATAAAGAACATAAGAAGTGTAAATAAACTAAATTTAGAACTAAGGGCGGCATTAAGTTTTAAATCAGAGTGCTCACCATTACCTTAATAGTGAGTTCAGTAAGGTGAAGGCGGGCCATAGCATTAATCACTGTAAATTCCTACGAAAAAACCTTAAGGAGAGAGCTTGTAGGAAAGAGCTATGGTATAATGGATCAAGCACAGGACTTAAGACTTTCCTATCCTGGCTCTGTCATTTAGCAGCTTTGTGACCTTTACCTATAAAATGAAGTTAATAATCCTTACCCAGTGGGGCTAGAATTGCATAAGGTCACACATGTGAATGTGGCATCAAGTGAGTATTTTTGCCAGAGCTCTTGCAACTGCAGGGGACAGGAGTGTAACTCCAAAGGTTATTTTTTGGCTTGCATGAATTTAAAAAACACACAGTGTTAGTGCTTTAGATATGCTTAGAGGCAAGAACTCAACTGATGCCACCGAGAGCCCAGCTCTCTTCATCTCTTGGCCATGCCCTCACTTGTGCTTAACTTTATTCTCAGGCTGGCTCTTCCCTTGAAGGACAAAATGGCAGCTGGCAGCTCCAGACCCAAATCTTCAGTTGCAGAACTCTTTTGCCATCATTCAACTCCAGCTTTAATAGGACCAGCCTTGGCCAGGATTGGGCCATGGAGCTACTACCTCTAAACCATCATTACAGACAGACAAAGCAATTCCATACTTTGATTTACCTGCTTTGGGTCATATGCCTTGCTTGGGAGCCAGAGATAAAGTCTATAAACACTAAGAGAGAGAAGGGTAACATCCCAGGGGAAAACCCAAAATGCTATCATGCAAAGGAAAAATGAAAGATACCAAAAGCAAACTAAACCCACCAGTGCGGAAGATCAGTTAATATTGTTGCATCTGGATCTGCTGGACTTGGGTATCATGTCTCTGAGTAGACCAGAAATAGAATATAGAACCCAGCTCCTCTGTTAATCATGTTTTCTAAATAATGTTTCTTTTGCCGGAAAATATAATAATAATATTGTTTTCTCTGAGCACAGAGAGCCCACTCAAATAGCCCTGTGCTTCAGAAAAAAAAGAAAAAATCACTAAGCAAGAAAAATGCATTTCTTGCTTGGCTCATGAGCTGGGAAGAGGATATTGGAATATTAATATTTAGTGCATGCTCCTAGAAATGACCCTGTACGCATAAATATGCCTTAGCATCTCCATTTATACCTACATCAAGGAAAAAAAATTAAATTATGATGTACTGCTGTGAAGAAATGAAATGAAACACCAGACATATATTAAACTTAAAGAATAGAAATGAACCCACAACACAAGAAATTTTGGAATCTCACATACTCTGCTTTCCTTAATATGGATCTCAGTGCGTCCCTGTCTGTTTCTATCGACTAGTTATGAACTCGGTGATATATAAAATTAATAGCTTTTTACCTTTCCCTTTGCCTAAAGAACTTGATCATGCAAGTCTCTCCCATCTTAGATACAGCAACTTACTTTCTCTTCCTATCACTCAATTCCTCCCTTGTTTCACAGACAAGATTCTAGAAAAGGCAAACTACACAAGCCCTTTCTACTTTCTTGCCCTTCCCCCATTCAAGCTCATGAAAACCTAGTTTTGTCTTTCTCAGTAATGAGCATTTTCCAGGGTCCTCCCCGTCTTTACCTTATGTAATGTGTCTGTAGCATTCTCTGCTTCTGGAAACTCTCCTTCCTTGATTTCCAAATCATCGGTCTCCCCTGGTTTCCCCCTTCTCTGGCTGTCTCCTTCCCTCCAGCTGTTCTTTACATATGGCTTCCCTGAGCTGGTTCTTACTCTACCCATGCTCCCCTAATCCCATGTCTTCACTTGCCCCATATATGCTGACAACCACCAAATCTTCATCTCAAGCACAAACCTCTATATCCAAGTGCCATTGGACATCTTCTCCAAATTGTCCCACACTCGCGTGGACTATTTAAAAAAAAAAAAAAAAAAGACAGAGAAAAGGGCCCTGGGAAACAGCCATATATAAAAAATGCCATGTAAGAGAGGAACACCTGAGACATCTCAGAGAGGTAGAATGAAAACCAAGAGTTAGCCTGACAGCCAAAGCAAGAGAGGTTTCCTCAAAAGGGAAAGAGGGCACAAAACAATGACATGCAAGATGGAGTAACATAAGGACTGAAGACTGTCCCTTCAAGTTAACAGCTAGGGGCTTCCGGGTGGCTCAGTGGGTTAGGCCTCTGCCTTCGGCTCAGGTATTGATCTCAGGGTCCTGGGATCGAGCACAGCATCAGGTTCCCTACTGAGTAGGGAGTCTGCTTCCACCTCTCTCTCTGCCTGTCAAATAAATAAATAAAATCTTTGAAATAAATAAATTTATCAAATTAACCGCTAGAAGCTTCTCGGTGACCTTGACTGGAGACGTTTCAGTGGTTAGGGCAACATCTAGACTGTGGTGGGTTAAGGAGTAAACAAGAAAAAAGTGGATACAGAGAACATCAGACATTCTTTGAAAAAGTGGCCTGAGGAAGCAGAAATTGGTAAATGGAGATGAGGGGTAAGAGAGCATTTGTTTCTGTGGTTGGTGGAATGCGTGGTAGTGTTTAAATTGGGAGAAAGATGAGACTGTTTACTAAAGGGAGTAAAAGCAGGATGGACTTCGCAATTCACAATCCAGGAATGAGAGAGAAGGCTAAGCTTTCCACCACCCGATTTCTATCGAAAACACAGCTCTGTGTGGGCTTTGCCCCCTACGCTCCTAGTGCCTTCAGTAATTCTTTATTGTGCACAGGTTAAAATGTAATCTTCAGCTTTGCATTTAAATAACCTCAAGGTCTGATTTCATCTCTCACACATTACATACCACAAGTCCTATTCAGAATGATGCTGGGAGCCTTTCCTTATGCCTTTCTCTTCTCTCTTAAGACCTAGCTCAAGTTCAGTTTCCTCTGAGTTTTCCCCCCAACTACCTCAGTCCTCAGCAGTTACCCCTATTATGGCACTTCTGCAAGGTTTATATGGTTCTTCACTTTTCCTGACTTGTGTCATTATTCACCCACTCCTGCACATGTTCCCGCTCCCTAATCAGTTGTCAGCCCATGAAAGGCTTTGCCCCTCTGACATCCAGCCGAATCCCTCACTTAGATTGTGAGGCTCTTGTCTTAGGGACAATTGTGATAGAGTGGTCTTGTAAGCATTTGAAAAGGCTGAAACTGACTCTACAAAGGTCAACAGTGGCCTTGTGAGAATAAATTGACAGGTAGAGTAGGGAGCAGCAGAAGCCCAATTAGACATAAGACACCTAAGACAGTGAAATGCACAATCCTAAAAGGGCCTGAGTCTTTTGATAAACAGTTATTGAACAATTATTGTGAACAGAGTACTGTTCTGGATATGAAGATAGAGCAGGGAACAAGGCAGAACATTTCTCGGCCCTTGGGGAGCTTACAGTCCAGAAGAGCAGACAGACATTAAACATGTAATTTCAAACGTGACAAGTGGAAGAGAAAGGAAAGAGCCCTAGGAGTCAGCAGTGTATCCTGTATATTCCTGGTGATCTGAACACAGCCTGATGGGCAGTGGATACTCCGTGTCTGAAAGGAGGGAGGGAAGAAAGAAAGTGAGAAAGGATAAAAGATAGATGGACAGAAAGGAAGGACACAGGACATTAATTATGAATCTCAATACCCCGTATGTTATTGACAGTTGGGATAAAAAAACAACAAAGTTAAAAAAAGGTTCTACCCATTTGTTCACAAAACAGTCATTAGGTGCCTGCTGCCTGTGAGCTACTACAATGGGGTTATTTTCCATTCATTACAGGTGTGACATCTAGCAATAAGATTTAGATTGTGGTGAAAACAAAAGGAGACCTTTGGACAAAATAACTTGTAGAATCTCTTGCTTGCTTCTCTAAAATCCTGAACGTTGGTCATCAACTCTATTTAACAGGGTCCTACACACATTAGTGTGTTGCATTGAACCGCTGACTGCTAACGTTGAGGTAAGTTTTTTCAAAGAATCCTAAGTGGAGCAGATAAATTGTAGCCACTCACTTCAGATTTTCTGTGTGTGAGACACAGGGGTATACCTCTCTCATTTCTCAAAAAGACCAGAATTGGGGCTACTTCCTAAATATCCCCATCCTGAGAGAAGAGAGGATGATATGTGAGAGACACCTCCGACTGACCCGCTGCTGGTAAACAGTCAGCCGCCATATCTGCATGTGACACTGCATCGCGTCACATTATTTGTCATTTTAATGCAGTCATATAACCACAAGATTACAAAGTTAAATTTATGTAAATCATGTTTTGGAAATTACTGGAGCAGACTGTGGGGGCTGTTTGTACTCAATCTGCTAATGAAAGGACCCATCTCACCAACAGAAAATGAAGGAAATATTTTGCTGCACTTCCTTTGGTCTTTTTTTAAAGATGTAAAGGTTTCTGTTAAGAATGTTTCCCCCAAAGGCTTTAATTTGGGAGAGATGGGGGAAGCAGGAGAAGTCTGTGTTTATCCGTTGTTAAAGAGGCCACCTTGGGAGCTGAGGAAATGGCCCCTTTGGTTTATAGTCTATTTGGCAAGTCTGGTGGTATTTCTGCTCCCAGCTGATTAATCCATCAGACCCCCAATGTTTTCAAGGAACCAGCAACTACTCAGGCAATCGTTAAGAGAATGATGTCGCTGCATTATGAATCTAACATTCATTTTCATAGGTGGCAGCATGACTAATGATGATGCCTCCCATTTCTATAACAATTTACAGTTTCCAGACCACTTCCACATTGATCATCTCATTTGATTCTCACGACAACCCTGTGAGGTCTGGAGGGCAGGAATTATTGTTCTTATATTTCAAATGAGGAAGAGAACTCAAGGCTCAGAGAACTCAAGGCTCACCTCCCAGTCTAGTAAACAGAGAAGTCATAACTGTAACGTAGACTTTCCTTCAGATATTGATTTCAATGTTCTTGCCACAGACAATTTCCCAAAATTGTTTCTGAAGAACCATGGTCTTGAGAGCTATGCTGTGAAAACAAAATTATTTCTGAGCATATATATGTACATATATATACATGCATATGTAGTAATATACATACTAATGTATATAACGGACACACATTATAGTCCTTGTATCAGCCCATGTTCAGTGAGGGAGACAGAAACCACTCTAAAGGGGGCACCTGCATGGCTCAGTGGGTTAGTCTCTGCCTTTGGCTCAGGTCATGATCCCAGGGTCCTGGGATCGAGCTCCACATCGGGACCTCCTCCTCTCTCTCTCTCTGCCTGCCTCTCCTCCTACTTATGATCTCTGTCTGTCAAATAAATAAACAAAATCTTTAAAAAAAAAAAAAAAAGAAAGAAAGAAAGGAAGGAAGGAAGGAAGAAAGAAACCACTCTGAATGTCTCAAGCAGAAAAGGAAATGAATATAAGAAGTTAGGTGATAACAGAATTTTCGGAAGGGTGGAAGGAACAGAAGTCAGGGTCTGCCCCCAGGCTGCTCAGCACAAGAACCCACAGACAGTGTTGCCACAGAGGAGACGTCTGGAAGCTGCGACTGTCACATGACCAAGCCAAAACTGCCTATAAATAATTACATCCCTGTGACCTTGCTTACCAGCATCAACAGCAGGAAAATAACCTACTTCTCGCTTTCACCTTCCAAATGTCATAGGAATGCACGTGACAGGCGGAACTGAATCCTCATCCAGAACTTCGGTTGCAAGGGAGGCTGGAAAATGTCGTTTTTCAAATGGGGTTGAGAGCGCCAATCACAGACTATCTCACCCCTTTTAAAAATGTATGGTGTTCATTAACATTTTAAGGCTATACAAAAAAAATCCTGCAGTAAAGGAAACTATTAAACTTTAACCTTGCTAAACTCAGCTTTTCCCCCAAATTATTTGACCATGGAGCTCCTTACCCAGCAGCCCTTCCTTAAGCAGAACACATTCAGGGGAGACGGCGCGGCGGCTAAACGGGGGCGAGCATGACGGTGCAAGCAAGTGCGCACCAGCATGTCAGCCGAGCAGCCAGGAGGCAGGAACCCAGCCAGCCCGTGGCCGCAGCAGCCGCTATGGTGGGCCCTGCGGCAGTTCCAATCCGCACGGCAAACAAACGTGTCAGGCAGCATCCCTCTCCTTGCGTGATTACAATGTGGTTGAAGAAAAACACCTGTAGGCCTAAGCCCTAGAAACTTAAGATGCCAGAATTGATGCTGAGTAGGAAATTAGCTAACACTACAAAGTGCTGCAGAGAGAAATCATTGTCCATCGTGGAGCTAACCAGGCTTTTTTTTTTTTTTTTTTTTTTTTTAAAGATTTACCCATCTATTTGAGAGAGCAAGAGAGAGAGAGCGTGTGTGAATTCGTGTGAGTGGGGGTAGGGTTGGAGGGCTGGGGAAGACTTATCTGCTGAGCACAGACGCCAAGGGCAGGACCCTAGGGCCAGATACCATAACCTAAGCCAAAACTAAGAGCAGGGATCCACTGGGAGGCTCAGTGGGTTGAGTCTGCCTTGGGTTGTGATCATGATCCTAGGGTCCTGGGATGAAACCCCACAGAGGACTCCCTGGTCACCTGGGAGTCTGCTTCTTCCTCTCCCTCAGCCCATTACCATGACTCATGCTCTCTCTCTCTCCCTCAAATGAATAAATAGAGTATTAAAAAACAAAAAACAAAAAACCAGCAACAACCAAGAGTAGATGCTCAACTGGCTGAGCCACCTAGGCACCCCAGGCAATGCATATTTTTGAAAGCACCCCAGTATTGTTGGGTGAGCCAAGCACTCTGTGTTGACAGGCCCCACCACTCTTTATTGTCTCCCATCTGCCCAAATCACAAAGTTCTGTTTCTCTCTGGCACCTGTGGGCATTTGAGTTTGATGCACTCAGGTGGACACGCGCAGATGAGAAGACTGTGGACCAGGTGGGGTCTGTACTGAGCTGTGAAGGCTGAGGGGGACAGCACCCTCCACAGTACTTCTCCTGGATTTCTGCGAGGATATTCATTACCTATGTGAGTGAATATGGTATAGTTAACGAGTAAGCCTGAATCAAACGCCTAGTCCTGGGAGCTCTGAAATGTGCCTCCTCATAGTGGAGAAATTTCAGCTGAGAAAGGAGTATATGAAGCAGGTCTCAACTGTGACTAAGGGGAGAGAGTGCATGCTCCCTGAAAGCAAAGAGGGCTTAGAAGAGGAACCCAGGATGCCCCATGTCGTTCATGATGGAGAGAGAGAACACAGGACCTATAATGGCTACTGTAAATTTCACTATTCTAGTGGGGCTTCCACTCTTAATAAAGCAACCTTTCCTGTGTCCAGATTCAATTTTTAAGCAGCTTAAGTAAAAATCTTAAAACACAATTCATCATACACTCAGATGTGGAAATCTTATCCTATAACAATTTGGGGGTCTTTTTCTCCCCTTACACCTCCCCCACCCCCTGTTTTCTTCTTCTGAGGAAACCTAATATTTGCAGTCCATTTTTTTATGCTTTCTAAAGAAATGCATGTTTAGGAAGCTTTTAAAAGCCCTAAAGAACATTAATTAGGGAACATAAAAATGAAGGTTTATTTGAAAGACAGTAGTATTACTCAAGGCCATAAGAACCATCTTCAGGAAACTGAAGAGAAAATGTGAACGAAAAACCCTTCAATTACAATCTTTTTGTACCATATTGTTAGCATTATTTTCAAGATCACTGAGGAATAAGAAACTACACAGTATAAACGTTGTAATCTAGATGGTTTTATACCATAATCACTAGTGAAGTGACAACTATTTGAAAACCAACCATACCATCCATTGTCTTTGAAATGGACAGCTAGTGTGTATTCTGAAAAGAAACCAAAAAACCAACATATTCATTCATCAACACCTTCCTGGAAATTAATTAGTACTGCTTTCCCTCTAACAGCAAACACATGCATGTCAATAATAAAGGGTATCTCCCTGGGACTCCGAAAGTGAAGGGAAGACCCCGAAAGTGAAGGGAAGACCTGGGCCCAGGATGTGGAGCTCTGGCTTCCAGAGTCTATGTGGAATGCATCAAAACCAACACTCCTCAGATGTCAGCTCTTTGTTCATGCAGTAAAGATTTACTAAGTACCTACTGTGTCCCAGTACTTGAGGTAGGCTCTGGGATACAACAGTGTGTAAAAGAGATGTGTGCCTGCCGTCTTGCAAGTTTACAATCCAAGTGGGTAAGATGGATGATCAAATGAAGGGAACAATCCAATTAGAACAATGGGGGGAACAGAATTTTACCAAGAAAGGGTCATAGGGACAGTTTCCTTAAGGAACTAACATGTACACTAAGATCTAAAGGACTGAACTTCCTGAGGAGAAGCCACAGTGAAGACCAAGGCACTGCAGTGGAAAAGAGTGGCATGTTTTAAGTCCTAAAATGAGGCCACTGTGAGCAAAGCAGGTAAGAAACGGAGATGATGAAGCCAGGGAGAGGACTCGTGATAAAGGGCCCTGGTTCCATTTTTGGAAGGAAGGGGAAGCCACTAAAAGGCTTTGTGTTAGTCAGCTCAGGCTGCCTTAATAACGTACCATACACTAGGCAGCTTATGCAATAGACGTTTATTTTTCACAGTTCTGGGACTGGAAAGTCCAAGATCAAGGTGCAGGCCAGTTTGATTCCCGGTGAGAGCCTTCTTCCAGACTTGGAGATGACGACCTTCTCACAGTGTGCTCATGTCCTTTCCTCATTGTGTGTGCAGGGAGAGAAAGCAAAGGCTCTCCTGTCTCTTCTTATCAGACCACTAATCCTATCAGATCAGAGACCCACCCTTATGACCTTATTGAATCTAAATTATTTCCAAAAAGGCCCTATCACCAAATAGAGTCGTACTGAGGGGTTAGTTAGGGCTTCAAAATACAAATTTGGAAGAGACACAAACATTTAGTCCATAAAAGTTTAAAGCAGAGAAATAACATCATCTGATCATTTAACTTCATTTTTTTAAAGGTCACTTTGACTACTATATGGAGTGGGGCTCTTCAGGAAAGACAGAAGAAACAGGGACAAGGAGTCCTGAACAGAGACAATAATGGTTGTTATGTAGAAACAAAGAAGTAAAAGAATTGATTAACCAGACCCCAAAACAAACAAACAAACAAACAAACAAAACTTGCTTAATATTTCTTTTTTTTTTTAAAGATTTTATTTATTTATTTGACAGAGAGAGAGATCACAAGTAGGCAGAGAGGCAGGCAGAGAAAGAGGAGGAAGCAGGCTCCCCACTGAGCAGAGAGCTCGATGTGGGGCTCGATCCCAGGACCCTGAGATCATGACCTGAACTGAAGGCAGAGGCTTAACCCACTGAGCCACCCAGGCGCCCCACTTGCTTAACATTTCTGAAAAATGATAAAAAAGATAAGAAAAATATTTCTGAAAAATGATTAAGAAGGAAAATTAGAGCAGAAGGCTACGTAGATTATCTGCTTTTAAGTGGCTTTTTAAACAATACTAGTAAATGATTTAAGGAGAGAGACAATCTACATGGGTCCCCAAATGGTAATGCTGCAAAACTGTTTTGATCATTAGCCCTCTTTCTTGTATTATCATTATGATATATGGACACAGGGAAATCTAGAAAGGTTGCGAGGTTCAGTTATGATTGGCAATTAAACATACAAACGTTAATTGAAATATGTACTAGGTTCCTATTGCTGCGTAACAAATTTCCACAAAATTAGCAGCTTAAAACAACACAGCTTTATTACCTCATCATTTACGGTAGATCAGAAGCCCTGGCATAACTGAGCTGGGTCCTTTGCTTAGAATCTCATAAGGTTGAAACTGAGGTGTCACCTGGACTAGGTACTTTTCTAATTCAAATTCACATGGTTGTTGGCAGGATTCAGTTCCCTGTGGTTGTATGGAGGCCCCTGCTATTTTGTTGGTTGTCAGCCAGGGGCCACCTGCATCTCCTAGAAGCCACCTGTAGCCCTCCTTTTAAAGGCTCACCAAAGGGGCACCTGGGTGGCTCAGTGGGTTAAAATCTCTGCCTTCGGCTCGCGTCATGATCCCGGGGTCCTGGGATCGAGCCCCGCATTGAGCTCTCTGCTCCATGGGGAGCCTGCTCCCCCACACCGTATCTCTGGCTGCCTCTCTGCCTACTTGTGATCTCTGCCCGTCAAATAAATAAATCTCTTTTTAAAAAATAAATAAATAAAGGCTCACCAAATTAGGTCAGGCCCACCTGATAATCTCCCTTTTGCTTAGTTCGACTAATTAGGGACCTTGATTGCATCTGCAGAACCCTTTTTGCCAAATCACATAATCACAGGAGTGATATCTCATCATAGTCACAGGTTGTTATGGGATAGACATCCTTCCTACCTCATATGACTTCATCTCAGTGCAGAGTCTTTGATGACAGTGCTCCTTATTTCTCTCAGTATCCTGGCAACATCAACTCCATAGGCCCTAGGTATTCCAACAGTCACACTGTCTACCTCCTTTGTCAGAAAGAACAGATGTCCTGTACACTCTAGCCCCAGCCATGCTGCAAGTCCTGCATCTCTGACATGGCCTCCAAACTCATACATCTGTGTGTCATTCCTAAGAGCTAACCCTGAAATTTCCACAGCCTGCTGTACATTTCCATATTCTACAAATGTTTGTTGAGCACCTACTATGTATCAGCTGGAAATACAGGCGTGAACAATACATAAATATCCTGCTCTGATGGAGCTTACAATCTAGTGGGGAGAGGTAGGAAATAACCAGATAAATAACAACCAAAAGAAGGACGAGCAGTCTAGATAATAGTAAGTGCTAGAAGGAAAATAAAACAAGGTGAAAAGGTTGATGGTAACAGGAGAGAGACAGTCTCTTGGGGGGGGGGGCAGAGAATGACATTTGAACTAAAACCTGAATGCTGAGAGGCAGCCAACTTGGGGACAGTTGGTGGAGACAAGAAGGACAGGCACAGGAAAACATTCCTGGCAGAGGTGAGAAGCTGCAGTGAACTTGGCAGTGGTGTAAAGGAAAAGTCATGACTGTAGCACAGTGAATGAAGCAGAGAGCAGAGGAGGAAGTCACAGAACTGGGCAGAGGACAGATCAGGATGGATCTTATAGGCCATAGGAAGATTATGAATTTTAGGTCCTAAATTATATCAAAATTATATCAAGCATCATCTGCCCTCAAATTATTCCTGTTAAATTTCCCAACTCTGCCAAAACAGATGTTGCCTCCATTCTGCCTGTCACTTGGCTCAAAATTTAAGATTTAACTTGACTTTTTATGCCCTTTTGCCCTTTCTAATCAATCAGTAATAGATGATAGTGGGTATTTGGTCAAAAATAAAGTTATTTCTCTCATGAAACTAATTTTATGTTTACCTATAATGGGTTTCTTTATTAATGAATTAATACATATTTTAATGTCTTGTTTTTTTATTAAATGTCAATTTTGTATGGTAAATGTCAGCAGATACAACACATATAAACAAAAGCTCTGGGATCCTCAACAATTTTTAAGAGTATTAAGGAGAACCTGAAAC
This sequence comes from Mustela erminea, assembly GCF_009829155.1. Taxonomy (NCBI): domain Eukaryota; kingdom Metazoa; phylum Chordata; class Mammalia; order Carnivora; family Mustelidae; genus Mustela; species Mustela erminea. The sequence continues at coordinate 22,691,325 of NC_045619.1, read as the reverse complement.
TATACTGTTCAAGCACCTCTGCTCTAGATCACTCATAAATGTGCCCATTAATCGTAAAACAATGATATATGACTTAAAGATCTTTTAGTTCTATCTTTCCATGTTATATGTGGATCAACTTAGGGAGGCTACGTGACTTGCTCAAGACCGCAGGGACTCAAAGCTACCAGTAAGACTGAATACTGACCTCCTGATTCCCAATCCTATGTTGACCCTATACTGCTATTTACTAGAGGCAAATTCATTTTTCAGATGTGTGTCGATATTATACCCAGCCCTTGAGAGCAAATCTCCCTTGCAGTTCTTTCATATGCTTCAGGCCACCTTGAACACACCCCTAATAACCACATAACAAATGCTCAAAATTCTTGTTGGATGAATGGATACAGGAAGGAAAGCAGGGAAGAAGGGAGGAAGAAAAGAGAGAGGGAGGGAGGGAGCCTTTCACAGATCCACAGGCCTTGAAAGCACTGGAGTCTTCCAACACCCACACTTCCACCAGTCCTATACACATTCATCTCCTACCCATTATGTCCAGACTCTTGGGGCCACAGAAATATGATCTAAGAAAAACTTCCCAAATCTCCCTGAATTGTTTACAGTGTGAGCTATCCAAAGGAAGCCCACAGAAGTAGCTGGCTTCTCACCCTCCTGATGTGCACAGCCCTCCATAGACCATGGCAGGAATGTCGCTGATGCTTTGTTCTGTCCCACTTTGTTGCCCACACACCCTGTGACTTCACAGAGTCCTGAGTCCTGCAGAGGTTCATTTTTAAAAGGGAGACGAAGCAGTGTGTCAGTGCAGACAAGAGCACCTTCAGTCAGGGGGTGCTGGAGCAGAGCTATAGGGGCAGCCGGGGTCAGGAGAACAGATGGTAACTGCTAGAACAGCTTGCTTTGAAAAAGCAAAAGGAACAAGAAAGGCTATCGATCTTCTAAGAAAAGGAAAGAAAAGCTGAAAAATAATTGGGGGGAAAATCATTTCTTAACAAAAGGTAACTATCCCTTCTTTCTTTTAAGGAACACAGTCTTGCACAGAACAATGTGGTCAGAGGAAGTTACCCAGACCTCAACTCTAGAAATTAGAATGTGAAGGTTGGAGTCTGTGGGTGGAGTGGTATTAGCTTGGACCAGACTGTTGACCCCTTCATGACCACTAATGAGGGCTTAGGGCACATCCATAGCGTGTAGGAGGTGAGTCAATGGTCATTTGTTTTCCTCAGTCAAGTCTATGCCAACTAAATTTAGCTGGAGATTAATTAATCCTGCTCAGCGTGCTGGAAAACTCTATCCAGAGCTTGCAGATCTAGTTCATTCCTCCATTGTCTTCATTTAGTTCACATAGGATTCCAGAAACTATCTCCCATCCATATAGGTGCTCATCATCCAAGTTATCACTGCTCCTCACTGCACCAGTCAGGACCAGTCATCACCAAGCTCTGATTCAAGGGAATTTAAATCTAGAGGGCTAGTTATAAAGGCTAGTTATAAAGTTATAAAGGCTGGAAGAGCTAAAGAGAGAAGGATGGCACAACCCAGACATTAGCAAGAGCAGGGAGCCACTCTTACATCCATGACTCAGCAAGAGAGGGCATTGCTACAGTGTGAGAACCTGGGAAGCCAAGGAGAAAGAGGGACCATGGGGAAGATTGCCCTGAAGGATCCAGGCCCAGAGACAATGGGACTACCCAGTGGGTCTGTGCAGGGGGGCTGTCCTGGAGGAGCTGACACCAAAAGGACCAGCATTGCTGGGGATGCCCCCACAAAGCAGGGAGAGATAAGAGGAACTGTCCTGGGCTTCGCGCTTCCTCCAGATCTGCAATCTCCCTCTACCACCTCATATTGGTTTACCCCACCCAAAAGCAAGTTGGCCAGAGAGTTTGGGAAATATACTTTGTTTTGCATGGGAAGGATGAAGAACAGATTTCAGAACAAATAGGCAAATGAGCAACACATTCACCATCCCCATGGAAATTCCCTCCCAACTGGTCTCCTGGCACTTATCCTTGCCTTTCTCCCGTCCTTCCTCTACACTGAGATTTCTATAAATTGATTTTCATCCCTTCTACCCTTCAGCAGCTTTCTGTGGCTTGCAGAAACCCCCCACCATGGTCTACAGGGCCCTGTGCGGGGATCCCTCTGCCAATCTGCCCAGCCACATTTCAAGCCATTTCCCCCTTCAATCACCAAGCTCCAACCCCCAAGTGCTGTCTCTTAGTCCCTGCAGGGCCTCCACACCTGTCCTTCCATCTGTCTGGAAATATCTATTCCCGCTGCTTTGGCTAAATCCTCCTCATCCTATAGGTCTCAGCTTAAATGTCATTTCTTCAGAGAGGCTTCTCCAGGCTTTCCCCATCTCAATGAGATGCAACATTTGTGGTCTTAATCAATCCCCGTGATTTTCCTTCATGGCACTTCACGTAATTTATAAGTATATATTTACTTATGTGTCTGGTGTTTTAATATATGCTCTCCACCTGTCTAGAAACGCAACACCAGTAGGTATCTTCCTGAGCACTGTCCCTGGGACAGCTGCGACATCTAGCACCATGCCTGGCACAGATGGGCGCACGCTAAAGAAGGGCATAGCCTGAAATCAGAGGGACGCTATGATGGGAACACGTTATTTAATTCAGACATTTTTTCCAAGATTCATCCCGTCTCCCTTCCAACCAACCCTTCATTTAGAAACCCGGGAACGAACCACCTCAGAATAAATTCTTCCCAATGGTAAATAGATTCACAAACCCACTGTTGCTACACTGAGCTTCAAGGATACATTTTTTTGACTTCTGTGTTTAGAAGGACAAAAAGTTCATTGTGTCCTTTGGAGAATAACTCTTGCTGAGAAAACAGGAGAATTCTGAGGCCTCCAGTTACCTTTTCATGACAACATGTGAAAAAGCTTCTCCCTTTTTATTTTCAGTCAACACTAGCTTGTCCTTATTTTTTTGGTGTGGCTGTGACTCTGTCATGCTTTGTAATGCTCATTTAATAACGTAAGGATATCACAGTATGTTTATATTACTCACAAAATACCGTACCATTCTTTCTGGATGTGTAGCATATTTTTTAAAAAAGCTCTTTTAAGTAGATTTTGTTTTTCAGGCAAGAAAGGCTACCGGTAGAATACAAGTCAAGGACACTTCCATGGTTGTAACCATGGCCCCTCCTTGTGGCAAAACACATGCAATGACTCCACATGCCATCTCTATTTTTTCCTCTCTGTCTAACCTTTACCAGCAAACCCATAGAGGAGCATGAGACCCAGGCAATCTTTGTCTGGCGTTTTAGCCGTGGCTTTGTCCACATTCCTCAAAGTTTCCCGACCACCCTACCCCAAACATTTCCTTCATGGACCAGCTCTCAAGTCTTTTCAGTTCCGTCTCATTATTTTTCATACTGCCAAGCTCAATGTGTTATTAATAACAACAAAAAAATTAAGTATGGTGTGTGCACTAATCTAAAATTTTGAGTTGGCAATTAGTTGGAGCGAAATGCAATTAGATGTTTTCCTTCAAGTCCTAATTTACATGCTGGAAAACATGGGCAAGCTTCGCAAGTAATTGCAAAAATAAGCCCTGCTTTCCTGTGTTTGTGTGTAAATATAAAGCTTCCCAGCACACCTGCCTTTGCCTAAATAGAATAGAGTCCCAGGGGTCTTCTTGCTTTATGATCACTGAGATATACAGCAGAAAAGAAGCTGATCAGCCTGTAGGTGAAAATGTGTTTTCTCTCCAATTCAGAAGTTCGTCGTTAATTGGCATTGACTTTACCCATGGAGAGCTGGGGTGTATAAACTAAGTCTGACAGATCTTCATGTAACCCCATGAGGTGAATTAAGGCTCTTCAGAGCTCTAGCACCCCTTTTTGTGCACTTAGAGTAATAGTTCATGCAGTTCAATCCATTAAACATTCCAGGAATATCTACCATATGCAAGACTGTTAGGACCCTGGAGCGTACAAATTGAATGAGATACTGTTGACATCTTCAAGAGGTTACCGTCTAGCAGAGGTGATAAGGCACAGACACAAATACCGTCATAAGATAGGCTCCACGGGAGGTTGGTTATGGTGTACTGAAGTAGTAATGCCCCTGGTGAGTGCACCTCAGAGCTTAAGAAATAATGAGACAAAAATGAAGGTGTCTCAGATGCCATGTCAGTGCCCCAAGAGAGAACCTAGTTTCAGCTCCGGTCCTAATCAAGAAACTACTCTTATGATACAAGGGTGTGGAGTGGAGACCTCCCACCTCTGCAGAAAAGCAAAGTACAGGAAGGGGAAAGTAGGGTAATTTTCCAGAACATAAAAGCAAATGAAAAATCAAGGACTACAGGTTTTCTGCAAATAACATTAAAAGCTCTGACAGAAGAAATATTTTAGGGCAGATGAGGGACCAAAACAACAAGGGAAACACAGAAATAACCCGAGAGCCAGTAGAACTTGGATGATACATAAGGAAAAAAAAATATATCCAGCACGGAACAGAAACTTTTATGTTGCCCACGCTACTGAGCAGTTTATCAATCCCTTAGTGAGGAGAAAGTTGGCCAACATCAGAACGCCTCTATATATAATGTATAATTCCTTATTTATAAATAATTTTGCCTGCTAACACCACATAGCTCTCATTGCATAGCATGGTTCACTTATTATTTACTTATTTATACCCCCCATATTGTTTCAAAAAATAATTTGATGCACATTTATATTACCTTCATAAAGTCCTAAGATAAAGATCCCCTTTTAGATATTATTATAAAAACAGAAATTTAAACTGGGTAGACCCCACCCAACTGCAGTGATCAAGATTTTAATGCTCAGGCTTGTGAATTTCATAAGCCCGCTGCACTGAATTATGCAAAGTGGCACAACATTGTCGTGCCTTGGTGTACTATCGATGACAAAAACACAAAGTGTTGCTAAATGTTGTACCTAAAATAAAAATAAAGAAAAGAAGCAATTCCGACCGGAGGAATCAGGGAGGGCCTCACTGGAGAAGACCACTTCAAAGATGGACATGAAGGGGAAAAGAGAGGAATTCCTGACGTGTGGAATGGCATGTTCAAAGGATGGAGGTAGGACGTTACCTGGCTGTATGCACGGTTTCTAGACAAGAAGAAAGCAGAGAAATGCTTCATCATTTATATCCTCTCCCCTCCTTTTTTTAAGTCTCTGTTCTTTTTACATATAGGGACTCTCAGGAGATGAAGGATAACACAGTGCCTAGACCCCTATGACAGGTAATGAGATGCTGATGGAGAGAGCCTCACACAGGATGGAGAAGGTTCCACAGCACAGAGTTACAGGTTTTGAAAGTACTTCAAGGAGAACATTCTTCTTTAAAATATCCTCAACCCCCTCTATACTCATTTCACCTTAAATTTCTCTAATGGGAGCACAATCCCTCATTTTGCAATGGGTAATAGTGCTTTAAAAGCAAATACTCTTAGAAGAGGCTACAGAAAAGCCATCATTCCCATGCAAGTGTAGATGACTGTCATTGTCTGTCCCACGCATGTGGCCACTTGAGCTAGAGAGAGAGAGGAAGGAGACAACATAATGCAACTGCAGGCTTGAAAGGTCCAGTTTCAAGGTAGGAAACAAGCAGGGAGAAGGGGTTCAGAAGAAGATCAATAGTAAAAAGGATGAGTGTGGCCAACTCTGTAGTTATATGGGAAACTGTTCTAGGTGCAGAAATGTCCCCCAGATACCTACCTGACTGAGGAGGGCAGGGAAATTTTAGTCACTGCATTTTGGTGTAAGCTCTAATAATCACAAGCTTTCTGATAAAACCTGGCACAAAGGTATCCACCAGGCACCTTCAAAATCACTTCTTCGTTCCTTGGTTTCCATAAGACCTTTTTATTCTACAGGGAAGACCAATGCTGTGGACTGCTAAAGAATTATTTAAAGGAGGACACTATTTTTTAAACATGGGCTTATTTTAATTTTCTTTTTTTAATATTCAGTGGGAATGTGTGCTAAGGCTTGGCGGAGAGAGCACTGCTGCAGAAACGAAGAAAATGAAGGGCTTGCTGCACAGGAGGGGCTTCGAAGCAAGAGTCGCATGATCAAAGTGGGGCTTCCTTTTCGTTGGAGAGGGAATATAGGTTGATAAAACCAAGAGCTGCTTTTACAAAGGGAGCATCACTAAACGGACAGGGGAGCGTGGGAGCTGTCAACTACAGTGCCACACTCTGCAGGAGACATAAGGAGGGATCACAGGTGATTAGAAGTGTTTTGAGCTAACTGACTCTCCCAGGTAAGGTTAAGCTTAGCAAGAAGACCCCTGCCAGACTATCACTCCAGCTTTGATCTGCGCACAGTAAGCAGCTGGCATTCTGACCCTTTATCAAAAGCATGCGTGAGTGGATGAAAAGATAAAGAGGAAGACGGTAGGTAGGAAGTATCCAGGTGTCCACGGTTAATTGCATTAAGCCTCACTTTTCCATCTGTGCATTGCATGGGGTCCTTTTTTATTTTGTATACGGGCATCGTCAGCACAGAGCAAAGGCCGGGGAGGTCTCCACTTCCTTCATCAGTCATCTGGAGATTTACTTATTCCCAGACATCAACTGTATTGTTACACTGTCACCACATTCTCTTCTGTTCCCTGCCGGGAATGCCTTTTAATAATGACCAACTGTTCTAACAGGATGCTTCCTGGTTTGTTTTAAGTTCATTCAAATGAACATGCAGGTAGGAAATTGCAAGAGGCACGATCAGAGTAATGGTTCAAAAAAAGATAGATATTTCCAAGAAAAAATAAGGGAGTTAAGATCCACAGGAGTTAGTTATTAATTGGATTTGTCTGAGGACTAGGGGACTGTGAATTGGGTGACTAAAAAGAGGATGGTGCCACCAGCTGAGGTGGGAAGTAGAACCTACAGAGTTCATGGTGCCTAGGGGACACCATCTTAATAAAGAAAGGTCAAGCTCCGCTATGGCAACAAAATGGCAACAAATAACCCCTAAATTTCAGTGACTTAACAGACTTTTTATTCCTGGCTCATGTTATAGCCCGGTGCAGTTTAGGCAGCTCTCCTGGAAACCTCTCCTTCAAGGAGTAACTCGGGAATCCAGACGCCCCCCATATTATGCAGTGCCATCTTGAAGAACTTTGTTTCCAGCCATGAAGACAGAAGAGAGAGATACATGGAATTGGTGCATATCATTTTCAATCACATCAGACCATGGCCTAGGGCTTATTCGTTTGATCTCATACTACATGTGGAAGAAGCTAGCAGCTATAGTCTAACTGTGTGCCCAGGAAGAGGAACCGGGTTGGATAAGCAACTAGCCTGTCTCTGCCACAGACATCCTGGTGACAATAGAGTTGGTAGCAATATACCAGTCTAGGGTACAGGGAAAGAGGCATGAGACTGAGCTTGAAATGGAGGTTTGGACATGGTCAAGTACTTAAAACTAGAAAAAGCTATGAGATCAACCAACAAGAGTATATATCATAAGAAAAAAAATCTGAAGAATACCAAGTTTTAAAGAGCCAGAGAAGGAAGAGGCACAGAGAAAATGGCCAATATGGAAAGTCGCCAGAGACAAGGTGAGGAACACAGAAAGCAGTGTAAATCGTTTTCATCTAGCAGTTAAGAGACGTATTCAGCCTTTGTTGAACAGAACCTGGGTAATAGCGAAATGACCCTATTTACAGAGCCAAAAACATTAGATCATTCTCACTGAGAAATTTTTACTCCTTATTGGTTATAGAGGATTGGCTAGAATCTCCAATTTACAAATGGGGAAACTGAGGCTGAGAGAAGTAAGTTGTCCCTGTTACACATGTAGATCACATATGAAATTCAGGTTCAGGCAGATAGAAGCATAGGTTCAGAGAGATCAGGATCCCAACTAAAGACGATGCTGCCAAGCTTCCTTCATTTATTCAGTAAATGTATAATGAGTGCTTCAGAGACATTGTCCCTTCTCCCAGGAAGTTTTTCTAAAAAATGGGAAACCAAGTGCAGTAGTCTTTGCCCTCCAACACCCAGGCTGGGGAGCTAATTTTTCCAAGAAATGGGAAGCCAAGCACAGAGGCCTTCACCTTCCAACACCCAGGCTGGAGAGCTAATTAGGAGCTATGTTCCTCTCAAGACATACCTCCTCGGCCAGGCTCTTAAGTGGGAAAAGTTTCAAGTCTGAATTTGATGGGCCTTCAATATACTTAAAAAAAGGTGCTTTTCCATTTTTGAGAAGGTGATTCCCCCATCTTTGTTAGCTGAGTAGTTCAGTAATTAGGTTCTTTATCACGTTGTCAAAATGGAGCAAGAAGAGCTAAACAAAGCCAGACATCAGTGACCTGTATTCCATCAGTATGAACAAAATGGATAAGGTGACCCAATTTTCAAATCCCTTCCAAGGTAAAGAGCTCAATCTTTTCACACTTCACAAAAGAAGTGTTCCTCTTTTACATCTATCTATTTATCAACTTACATAGGATAATATTCTTATTATATTAAACCACAGAATTGAATGTATTCTATGAGATCATGATCATGTAATGCAAATTATCAGGGGAAAACTACAGTATTACAATGAACTTAACTGGTTTACTATTTTACTTTTTAATTTCAACTTAAGTGCACTCTTTATTCACCTATAATTATCAGTAAAATTAAATTCTCCTTTCCAATTAGACTAAAATCAAAATGTTTAGCTGTTGAGCCTCTCTGAGCTCTCTATAAATCTCCTTCAACAGGTAAAATAAAAGCCTTATCTGGCACCCTATCAGTCTCCAACAGTGTTATTACACATTGTACACATAAAAAGATGGTGACTTTTTTTTTTTAATTTTCAAAGACCAACTATAAAAAAGATGTCTTGCTAATGACATTTTGTCCTAGTAATACTAATGAAACTCTGAAGCCAAGTCTTTCCAAGGCTATATTCCCAAGGCCTAATCTAGTGTCTGGGCCTAGTACCTATTCAATACTTAGTTGCTGAATGATTTGAATAGATTAAAGCATATTATTTGCTAAGGATAAACTAAGACATATAAGGGTCCTGCTATCAAGACGCTTGTTTGTGTGGTGAGGGTTGGAAAACGTAAACAAAGAAATAAAATAATTTATTCTGGCATAGTTACTAGTATACTCTTGATAATTCTTTTTAAAAAAAAAATCCTTATTTATACCATTAAAGGTCATTCTCTTTAGCCAGATGAACAACTTCTAGAAGGATAAGCATGGTATGATAGAAGTGAGCATCCCACCAGCCAAGTCTGTCTACTCAAGCTTGGCGATCCAACTTGACCAGCCGTGCATTCTGTCCCTTTAAGAAACAGATGACCCAAAGCATTCAGCTCCAGCAAAACAATTGCAAAGATAGCCTGGGAACACGGGGTGTTGCCTGTCTTTCACACAGGGCTGAAGACTCCACTAGGACAAAGCCCAGTTTCAAGTATTATGCAGGATAAAAACCAAAGACTAATGTTATCTAGGTATACAGATGCAAAATTATAATGGTTCACTTAAGAATGTTGTTCTGGGTCAGCTGTATGTGTGCCCATCTCAAATGTCTTGCACGCATAGTTTTAACTTGTCCACATCTGATTGAAGGTAAACACAGTAGCCCTAGGTGACACTGAAAATCAAGACAAGTCTGTCTGGGATGCCTGGTCTCCTCTTTCTGTACCCCGCTATATTATGCTCACATACTCACTATATCAGAACGGGATTGTACAGGAAAATGGAAACCACTCTAAGTATTTCAAGTAGATTGTATTTAAATTCAGAGAACTGGGTGTTTTTTAAATCACTAGAAGGGCTTGAAGAATGGTAAGCAATGAGATCAACTAGAACACCAAAGAAAATGATTTGGGGATAATGGGGAGGTTCAGGTTTAGAAATTTAATTCTCAAATACAGCCTGAATAAAGCAGGCCTTATTTTCTTCAAGAACAAAAATTGCCTATCAGAAAGTCTATTCTAAAGCTCTTAACCCTTTGAAGGAACTGTGACTTCAAAAGTGAATTCCTAAAATTTAAGCCTTACTTGGTACATAAGCAAAGTCTGCTCCATGGAAATAAATATTTACTCTAAAAACATCATTTGGAATTTGAAACTAAAAGACATAAGGGTAGGTGAACCATGAGAGACTATGGACTCTGAAAAACAATCTGAGGGTTTTGAAGGGACGGGGGGTGGGAGGTTGGGGTACCAGGTGGTGGGTATTATAGAGGGCACGGATTGCATGGAGCACGGGGTGTGGTGCAAAAATAATGAATACTGTTATGCTGGAAATAAAAAATAAAAAAAAAAATAAAAAAATAAAAGACATAAGGGTAATATCCAGCACTGAGAGGGCTGTTTTAAGTAGAAGCAGTCTTCCAAAGATCAAATATAATATTATAATTAATCCCAGCCTTTGTCACTTGTTACAATATAGTGTAGGTTTAGGTACGTTGGGGCTGTACTCTCTCCTCTTACCTTTTCTAAGCCCTTGGAGTCTGTAGGTGGTTTATAGGCCACAGGTAGCAATATTACTCATCACAGGTAGCCCTAGATCTATGGTCTACTTTCTCACACTCAAGAATTTGACAAACTCATTCAAAGCAATGTATGCAGAATCATTCTATACTTTGAAATTAAACTTGGAAGGAGAAATTTCTTAACTATAATAAAGTACAATTTAGAGCTTTGGTGTTTCTAGCACCAAAACCGATTCTATTTCTCTATTTTTGTTTGTCATAAGTACTGATGGTTTCCAGTTCTCTTTGAAGTTCTGCCCATGCTGGCATTCCCTGTTATTACAGATGCCTATGGCAGTCCTTTGCTTTCAAGAACTGCACAAAGGATCTGCTCCCTCTTCACATGGTGCTTGGCCCTGACTGGCTGAGACCGTGATCATCTCCACAGCTATAGAAGCAAAACATCCTTGGGGGCTCCGATACTCTGTGCCTTTTTTCCTAAGTAAAAAACAACAACAAAAACTTACTCCCTTGACTATGTATTGCCCCCAAAAGGACTGGTTACTTACTAAGCAGAAGATTGGTTTTATACCTATCACTTGGTTTTTCTGTTTTCCCTGCTTTGTCAATATTTGTATACAAAAATGGTATAGTCCTTTGCTGTTTAACCATATTCTGGATCAGTGTCCAAAGAACAGGAGCATAATGGACCATCCCTCTGACACAATGGTACTCTGAATTTTTGATCCAGGTCCTACTTTCCCAGGGGAAAGACCCCATGACCTTCCTATCATTAGCGTCTCCTCAAAAGAACAATGAGAATGAAGAATTAGAGCAGAACTGAGTGACATTTAACATGATAATAATACAGGGATTTTCCAAAGTGACCAATCAAAGCAAAACCTTTTCTAAAAATCTAATTATGTATTTATGTAACAGCAGCCACTGGATGCTGTGACTCATCCCAGACCACGCTCGTGAGACACAGATAACAAAGCATCTTATCTATAAGTTTAGAAATTCTACCCACATGTAAATATGTAAGACTAGAGTTTTATGACAATGGTAAATAAACAGCATGTAACTAATAGAGTTATTATTATTTAAAGCAACAGAAACAAATACTGGGTAACTGCAACAACATTATCCAGAGAGAGGAAGAGAGGAAATTCATTGAAAAGGAAATGACAGAGAAACCAATGTGTTTGGAAAGAACAGGAACCAGGGAATATCAGTGACAGGCAGCAGGAAAGAAGGGACAGTGTGCCCAATGGGCTATCGAGCAGTATCTTCTGATGCAGCCACTTCTCTTTTGGCCTACTACAAAAATGAGTGAAATTTCAGGAAGACATCTAACCAGCCTTGCTTAAGCCATGTGCTTACACCTTGGCCAGTGGAGGGCTGGCACTATGATGGACAGTGCCACCGAAGAGAAGGGGAATTGAGGCTATGCTGGCAAAAATACACATGCCACAGGTACATGAATATACATGGCTGCCAGGCTTCATATTAGAATGCAAACCCAACTCTGCCAAAACATCAAGTAACATGATCACCTTGAACAAGTGGATTCATAGCTTGTTTATAAGTGACTTTTACTAACCCTTTGTTGTGGATTGAACTGTATCCCCTCAAGGGTCCTATGTGCCTATCATTTGAGATAGAGCCTTCAGGAAGGGAATTAAGGTTAAATGAAGTGGGAAGGGCAGTGCTGGAATTCAATACTGAAGGAAAGGAAGAAGCACCAGGAATGGGCACACACATGTGAGGAAAGGCCACATGAAGACACAGAGAGAAAACAGCCACCGGCACACCAAGGGTAGGGGCCTCTGGAAAAACCAAACCCGCTGGCACCTTGATCTTGGAATTCTAGCTCTGGAACAATGAGAAATACATGTCTATTGTTTATTAAATCTGTGGTATTTTGTTATGGTAGCCCTAACAGATTAATATAACTTGGAATACTTCCTTTAATGAAGTCTAGAGATTTGTGTATCATTTTTTTAAAAAAAATAACTAATGAAAAGACAAACCTTTGACCATGTCATGGCCCCCACAGCCCTCCGGGTGGTTTCAGATCATGCCTTGGAGACCTGCTCCAAGAATGCACATTCAGCCAAGTTAACTTTCTCCTGTCAACTGCTCCAACCTTTCCTTTCAACCACAACACATTTTATAAATGAAATAAAACAAACTGTCAACAATTATCACCAGACTCATTTTCCTTAAAGATGCTCTCAGTCTGAATGAACCTTTTACAGCCCAAGTGTAAAATATGCCCTAATTTAATTCCATTTGGCAAACAAATACTATATGCTATTGTTTGAGACACACTAAATTAGCCTCTGTTAATACAGAGAAAAATGAGATCCAGTTCCTGACCTCAAGGAACTCAAAATGTAATGGAGGAGACAATGTGAAAAAATAACTAAAGTTCACTGTAATAATATTTTTATAAGGTGTTACAGTACCATGTTTTTCAAACTAGAGTATTATTATTCCACAGGGTTACAAAAAATGATGTCAGAAAATAACGATATTCATAGTACGCATATGGTTTGTTAACCCACAATTTTCCATTATAGTTGAAAACTTGGGGAATAAAATTGTTATTTAACTGGTGATAGACAAATATTATTTTTATAATTGAATCTACAATGCAAAATTCAAGTTGGGATAGCAGACCCTGGGATCTACCATCAATCACTTGACCTTTCTGTTGAAGTTTTGTGAGTAGACATTTATGAAAAACACTGAGAGGGACCAAAAGCCTTTATTCCTTCTTCTCCCAGCTTCTCTGTATAAACTGATAATGTAAATTTTTATGCTTTTTAATCTTTGTGGAATTAATGAGTATAATACTATGTTGGCTTTTAATGATATTACCCTCAAGTGATTTTTTTTTTCCTGTAATTCAATGTACCTTGAAAGAAGAAAAAAATTCCCCTTGCCCTACTACATTAAGGTCCCCAAAAGAATATTAAGAATACATATACAGATGAAAATTCAAATCCTATTGAAAATATACAGAAACTTCTTTGCAGAGTTTTTAACAGAGAAAAAAAGTCTTCTCACTATAAGAGATATCTATTGTATTTATAAGGATACATATCTAATAAGCATCTTACCTACCAAGATAAAATGAATTTGGCTAGCATCTAAATGCATTTAGATACCTTCCCAAGCCAAGTACATTATCTGAAAGGAAATGACTAACAGAATTTGCTATCTGAAGTCATACTTTTATAATACTTATAAATGTAGTAAAATTACATATTAAATGAGACTAAAAAGTTTCATCTGAAACAAAAACCTACTAAAAAATAAAACAAAGAGAAATTCTCTTTTTTGAGCTATTTCTCCCTTGTGCATAATCCCTTGTTGATCTCATGATAGTCTACATTTCTAAGTCTCAAAGTCCATAAATAGACAGATATTTATTAAATACTAATTGGGTACAGAGGCCAGTTCCAAGAACAGTGGGGAAATAAGAAAAGTAATATAAGACCTGATCCCAGCTCTATAAGAGCTTCAATTGGAAAAGCAAAACCCACCCTCTGCTTCTTACGGTCTCTAATGGCAAAATTCTTTTCTAAGTTCAACAATAGATCACGTCTTTGACTCTAGATGGAAAGCAGGTTAATGGAGTTCCAGAGAACCAATCAAGATAAACCTAGTAAATCAACAAGGTTACAGCTGACATGATCTCAACCCACAACTTCCTTCCGCACAAAGAGAGTTTCATTAACTAATTTAAGGGAAAAGATGTATCATACAGCTTACAGTTTATATTTTTATAAACTGCACATTATTTACTAAATTAACCAGCAAATTGTTCCGGGAGTTCTTTGTTTGTGGATCTAAGAGCAATGCGAGTAACTTCTGTACTTAACATTATTCTTATTTGTGACTCTTATTTTCTTCTATGTTACTTTCTCACCTTGCTTTACTGGCATACTCAAACATAGTTGTCTTCCTGCAGTTGAGTTCTAGAAATACCAAAGGAAGTGAACAATCTGAAAACACAAAGGAGAAACATAAGCTGAAAATGTGGGTGTCTTCTCAAAAATGAACTTAATAGTCTTGAGTACCATTAAACTACATGACATAGGCAATGGTAAATTTTTTGCTGTGGTATACACCAATAACCATAAATTGATCTTTTTTTTTCTTTTCAGGAAAATATTGGCAGAAAACTTCTTAAGTAATGATCCAACCATTATTGATGCATTTAATGGGAAAAAATAAGTGGTTGTGCAATTTTTTTTTTTAGTACATGCATGTTGTGTTGTTGGTTCTGTATGGACGTAAGTGATATTGTAGATTTTAAGATTAAACCAAGACACAATCCTGGGACTAGGCAAGATGAAGAAGCACACAAAGAGAAGAGAAATAAGAAATGAGTCATGATTTTCAGACCAGATGTTTACATCTGAGCTGGCATGTTCTCAGAACATAATATGCCATGAAAGATTCTCCTGTGAGGCCAGACATAGTTGGATGGGGAATATTATAACCTCAAGCAAACAATAAACTGTGATGTGGTAAATTTCCTTCCTCATCTATATTTTAGGTCATTTTTATACAATGTGAGAATAAATTTAGTGGATCCTATCTGGGGGTACCGTTACTAGTGGATCCCTAAAACACAACTTGTCACAAGGGTAGAATGAACATCAAAAATCTATTATACAGGGGCGCCTGGGTGGCTCAGTGGGTTGGGCCGCTGCCTTCAGCTCGGGTCATGATCTCAGGATCCTGGGATCGAGTCCCGCATGAGGCTCTCTTCTCAGCAGGGAGCCTGCTTCCTCCTCTCTCTCTCTCTCTCTGCCTGCCTCTCTGCCTACTTGTGATGTCTCTCTGTCAAATAAATAAATAAATAACTTTAACAAAAAAAAAATCTATTATACAGACTATAAACTTTCAGAATTCACTGTCTTTATCTAAAAACATCCACCTCCTCCCTATTGCTTGGAACACTTACAACAGCAGTATCAAATGTCTAGATTTGAACTTTGACTTACTTACCTAAGATTACTAATAATCTTGAGAAGTTTACTTAATGTTAAAGGTTTTTTTTGCGAAGATTAAACATGATGTAGTAGTAATGTACTTAGCATACAGTAACTGTTCAATAAATGTTACAGAATGAGACAAGGAGTGAGAGGTAGGTGACGATAGATAGATAGATAGATAGATAGATAGGAGAGAAAGTGCTTTTATTCAATGTTTACTTTCAAAATACTGGTTTATAGGGGTGCCTGGGTGGCTCAGTGGGTTAAAGCCTCTGCCTTCAGCTCAGGTCATGATCCCAGTGTTCTGGGATCAAGCCCCCCTTTGGGCTCTCTGCTTGGCGGGGAGCCTGCTTCCTCCTCTCTCTCTCTGCCTGCCTCTCCGCATACTTGTGATTTCTGTCAAATAAATGAATAAAATCTTTAAAAAAAAATACTGGTTTATATTAAATGGAGTCACAAAGGTGTTGCTACATGTGTGAAGCCATAGCTTAAATTAAGACATTTTAATTTAAAACCTTAGAAGTGCTGGATAATTTCATAATTTTGCCTGAAAATCCTGTTGAGTAGCAATGCTGTCTGGTTATCTTCTCTTTGTTCTCAGATTAGGGCACCCTCATTCTACAGTAGTTGAAACTTAACAATTTGAAATCAGCATCTTTCTTTGTTCTGAGCATTTCTTTTTCAAATCAAATTCACTTCTTGGTTGGATAGGTTCTAGCAGTGATATTAGACAGAGTCTCAATGTATTAAAACTGTGAGGAATAAAGAATTTGTGTACAATTTAGAGTAAAATAATCTAGATAAATACTTTTGCTTCCAGTTATTACAAAATAACTAGTACCAGATTTGCTTCCTGCTAAAGACAATTCTAACACCTGGGCAAAGTATATAAAGTGACTGTTTTAAGACACTGAAAAGCCAACAGCACAGGGTTATTTTCTTTGAGAGGAGGGAAACACACAAAGAGACCCACTGGAGATTGGCAGTCTCACTGAGCTGAGGACGCAAGAAGTAGAGTTCCAGGTGGCTAAAATGACTAAAATTAGTAGGGCTAAGGAATGGAAAGAGGAAGTCACACAGATAAAATGAAGCCTACAAGAAAGAGGAGGGTTCATTGTAGGCTCTTGGCCCAGAAATTATGTTTTACCAGCTACCTGAACATCCTTTAGTGCAGTCAAATTGACACATAAAATTACCCATAACAGTCCTCTCTGTGACTCCTCTACTCAGAGATAAACTTACTCCAGATCAGGAAGTCATCCAGAGATTACAAAGGCAAACAGTTTAGAAAGCACTTTTACCAACATTTCACCTTATACACTCAGCAATCTTGTAACCTCCCTTTAAGGGATGAGGAAACTGAGGCTGAGAGAGATTGACAGGGCTTTTGGTTCGGTCCTAATTCTACTGGTTCTGATTCTGGTTTCTCTTCATGACACCACAGCTTTGGGTTGAGGAAAACAATGAGATTAGTGACCTGAGCTGGTATAAGAGGAGGAGTCTTGGGGCAGATCATGACAACACAGCCATGAGCAGTTACTGGAATTCCTGACATGAATTGTGTTGGGGAAGACGGTAGATGTGGTATTTCAGATACAGGATGGGAACCCACATCTAGATCCATTAGGTCTCTTTTTTTTTTTTTAAGTTTGGTGACTAACATAACACAATAAAAAAAATTTAATTTAAAAAGAAAAAGTGGAAAATATAAATTAACCAAAAATAAAGTTCACTTAAACATTTCTACTCACTAACATCAGAAGTGATACGGGTTCCTTTTATTAATTTGCATAAATTGAGGAAAACCTTACAAAATTCTATGAAACTCCAAGATCATCCTATACCAGAGCAAGGTATGCAAAAGTTCATCATATTTGGCTGAGTTGTAAAGATTTCAAGAGCATGTTCCCTGGGATTTGCTTGGCTACGCACTACCATGCTTTTCTAATATACTTGTGTAATTATTATACGAATTATTGATTTTGCAGGATTCATATTCTCTACAATTTCTCATTGATTAGTCCAGGGTTGATTTTATTGAAGGCTAAACAAGGACCTCCAGGAATCGAAGAAGCACAAAAATGAATGCAATTCTGGATTTTATTGTATCTACTGAGCCTGTTGTGGTAACTTTACTGGCATTTGTGAGTGGAAATTCCTGAGTATCAGCACAAAGCTGGGAAGCTTCTGGCAATTTTAAGAAAGATTTTTAAGTTCAATAATAAAAGTTTATTGGAAGCACCTCTGATTTTCTTGTCCTGCCCTTTTTTATGGGGTTGGTTGTTTTGCTAAATTAGGTTTGAGGTTCACTCGCTTTGTTATAGTACCACGTTAATGAGGCCAAAATGTCAGGCTCCATCTCTGTAGTGACAAACTGTGCCCCTAACCTCCAGAAGTTTCCCTGGTAGATGAAAGCAGGGAGGATATTTCCACAAAACTGGAAAAGCAACATTAGGGCCTGAGCACTGAGATGGGCATCACATTCATTTACACGAAACAGCATACTGTTCCCCTCTGTTAAAAGAACAAAAACCCAAAGGAAATTATTAGTGTCAGAGTAAATGAAATTGCAAAAGAAAAAAAAAAGAAAGAAAGAAAGAAAGGAAAATTAGAAGGTCCAAAAATGATTAACAGAGAACCATACCCATAATTTAAAAGATGGAAATTTTCAGCCATTTGGCTAGAGATGCCCCAGTGATTACTCGGCATAAATGTGCTAAACAGTCCAGGTTGCACACAGAGTAATTAAAATCTGATTAATTCTTATCGGGTTAGCAAAGGGTGCTGCTTTTTACCCCCCAAACAAATTGGCAGTGCACCTGAACATTAAATTTAATTTGTCATTTTGCACATTTCACTGGCTCTATTATAATATACTTAAAAGCACATTTGCTGCTCTGTCCTTCTTTGACATCAGTTTTTTCTACACTATGTACATTAGGTAAACACCAAAATGTAGATAGGACAAAGTACTTTTAAAATTCTCTCATTTAAGAACGTTACAATGAGCTCATTGTAATTCAAGATATCAACATTGCTTCTTGGCAGTCACTACCAGCAAAAAATAATAAAATGTGAATGAACAAATTACTGTTTAAACAGCAGTACTTTTGATAATTAGCAGATATATTGAGGGATAAATATGGGGGGAATCTGAAAAGGGAAAAGGGGGATTTAAATTTAAATAGGATTTTTTAATGTTTCCCCCATTGTGCAAAAGTCCATCTTTAATTCATATTACAGTGAGTAATTTGTAATGCTGTGTCAAAATAGATATGCAAAAAGGATATGCATTTAAATTTTAAATCTGATCCCTAAGTTTGAATTTAATATAGCGCCCTAACTGAGTCCTGTATGTGGAAGAGGAATTTTGAATCTATTTTGAATGTCACAAGGATCAGCAATCATGCATAGTGTTATCATTGTTCATTATCTACCATGACTTGTGAAAAGAACATGAAATAGCATTAATCATTATTTTCTACTACTAATAATATACTTTCAATGCAATTTCACCATTTTCTAACTATCTGGTAGAAGGAACTTCTCCTTCATTGCACCTACAAACCACCCCTTCTCTTTATTCTTGATTTGCTGCTGGAGACTTTGGTGACTGAAGTCTGTGATAAAATGCATCCCCCCCAAAAGGAAAGATTTAGACCTGCTGACATTAAAGAAAAATTGAACTCCTGATCCCAAACCCAAATACCTAGAATCATAAAACCATTGAACCTCAAGGGACCTGAGGAGTTATCTATTCCAGTCCTCATTTGTCAGATAGGGCAATAAAGGCCCATTTGGTAGACTGACTTGTCCAAGGTCACCCAGCTCATTAAGGGCAGATAGAAAAATGGAAGCCAGAGCTCCTGACTTCAGGCTGAGTTTTTTCCCAATGCACAAAGTGAGCAGAATAATATCACCTTTAGAAGCAAGGCTTTGGGATCAAACAGAGTAGGTTTGAATCCTGATTCTGCCAATTATTATTTTAACTTCTACATCTGGAAAAATGTATAAGCTAATGGTACAGACTATGTCACGTCATTGTGAGGATTAAAATGATAAAATGCACATAAAGCACTTAACCCTAGGCCTAGCAAAAAAGTAAATAATTACAATGGGTATTGTCCAGATAAATGATTTAATGTCTCCTCCCACTCTCCCACCCCATATAAATAATATATATGTGCCATATATGTTATATATATAACATATATGCCTGACAGTGAAATAGGACCTTGCCAACTTACCTCTTGAACCCTGACAATAACAAAAGAAGACCCCATGTGAGATGTGAGGAAAGCTGCCATAGCATGACAACACTTTTCAGTTCCCCTGCATTGATAAAGCAGTTTATAAACCACAATGGAATGCATCATGTTTCAACACTAAACAATCTTATGAGATAGGCAGAGAAGACATTCTTAAATCCATTTAATAGTGAAACAAATGGAGGCTCAGAGGGATAATAATAAGTGACTTGCCTAAAGGTTATACAGTCAGGAAGGATGAAGCTTAGCTCAGCACCAGTGCTATGCATCTGGTATCTCTTTGGATGCTTCATCAAAAGGGAAAAACAAGATATTCAAAGAAGCCAATATCACTTAATGGAAGTTAGATCTCCTCCCATGGGTCTTCTACTGTCTAAAATGATCCCCGTGATCTTATTCCCCTCCCTATCCAACTCCCAAAACAAACCTGTCCCCTTTAGCACAACTGGAAAATGAACAAACATGGCAATGGGATACAAGAAGGGAGCTTGTGATCTTTACCCAATCCAATGTTGTGTGTGTGTGTGTGTGTGTGTGTGTGTGCGCACGCGCGCGCATATGCACACATGTATGAGTAGTCAGTGGGGAAGGAGAGGAGACAGGGAGGGAGACAGTTTGACTCGGAAGGTTAATTGTTCAACTGGAAAAATTCAGCTTGTCAGTACCAGGATGAGTCCTAAGTACTAAAAAGTAGCTTTAGCCTAAAAGTCAGAGATGGAATAAGGAGGTCACTAGGGCAGCTGCCATCTAGAAGGGGTCCTAAACCTCATTAGGGATAGAGATGAGTGTATCCACCAGAACCCTCCCTAGCGAGAACCCTATATGTGCTGTGTAATTTGAGAAGGTTTTGGGAGGTGGGACTGTGTTGCTCTAGCATTGCTGTATTAATCTGGACTTGCTCAGTGTTACTGTATTAATCTGGACTTTCTAAGTTTAAATAAGATGGCCATATAATTTATCCCCTCCATTGGGATACTTCTGAGAGTGAAATAGGGCACTTTTCATAATTATGCTGAGATAATAGGTACAAACTAGAGCTGTCTCAAACAAACGAGGGCATATGCTCACCCTTGTTTCAGATGTTGGAAATTAAATCAAACTAGTTTAATCAAAAGGGTATTTAGTGGTGCCAATGTTTGAGAAGTCCAGTGGTAAGTCTAGCTTCAAGGATGCCAAGACCCAGTGATTTCTTCAAGACTCAGCCTCTCTCTCACTCCATCTCCTATCTTACAGTAGCCCCTAGCACCTCCAGGCTTACATCATACATTCCACCAACAACAGCTTTTCCTTCCCAATACTCTACCAAAGTCCCAGGACAGGGTTTCATTGGTCCCCTTGGATCACAAGCCCACACTGATCCAGTCCCTGTGGCCATGAGGAAATGGAATAGGCTAATTGGTCAAATCCAGACCATAAAGCCACCTTTGGAACTGGGGGTAAGGGAAAAAGAGCCATCCACCTAAACCACATGGATCAAGCTCGGGCAGGAGATGATTCACCCCCCACCCAAAAAAGCAAGGCATTTGCAAGACAGGGGATTCTACTGGGCAGAACTTTTGTTGGCTAATAATAATACACAACTTTTTTTGTAGGATCCTATGCACTAGGACTCGTGTTAATAGTGCTATATGGATTATCTAATTCTATAAATGAAATACCATTATTATAGATAAGGTAACTCTGATACACAGAAATTAAGTGACCTCCCCAAAATCACAAACCAGAACATAAAGAAGCCAAGATTGAAAACTAGGCAGTTAGATTCTAGAGTCCATGCTCTTAGCTCTTACCCATGGTGCCATCCTCTGCAGACTATGGCAAGTACACTGGATCAGTTCTTGGAACAAAAAATCTTCAGAGCTACCACCAATGGCCCTCTACTCCCAAAATTTTCACAATTCTAAATAAATGTTGAACAATTATTTGATATTACTAGTGTGAAGCTATGCTAAAAATACTCCTACCTGGAGCATTTCCATGCACTTGTATGTTTTATTTCAACTCTGAATAGATTAGAAGAAAGAACCTAATACTAATACAAAAAAAGACACATAGATCAATGGAACAGAAAAGGGAACCCAGAAATGTACCCTCAACTCTATGGTCAACTAATCATCAACCAAGCAGGAAAAAATGTCCAATGGAAAAGAGTCTCTTCAAAAAATGGTGTTGGGAAAATTGGACAGCCACATGGAGAAGAGTGAAACTGGACTACTTTCTTACACCACACACAAAAATAAACTCAAAATGGATTAAAGAACTCATTGTGCTATAGGCATCCATCAAAATCCTTGAGGAGAACACAGGCAGCAACTTCTTGCAAGACACATCTCCAAAGGCCAGGGAAACAAAAGCTAAAATAAACTATTGGGACTTCATCAAGATAAAAAGCTTTTTTTACAGCAGAGAAAGCAGTCAACAAAACTAAAAGGCAACCTCTAGAATGGGAGAAGTTATTTGCAGATGCCTTATCAGGTAAAGGGCTAGTATCCAAACTGTATAAAGAACATATCAAACTCATCATCAAAAAAACAAAGAATCCAGTCAAGAAATGGGCAGAAGACATGAACAGACATTTCTCCAAAGAAGACCTACAAATGGCCATCAGATATGAAAAAATGCTCCAAATCACTTGGCATCACGGAAGTAGAAATCAAAACCACAATGGTACCACCACCTCACACCTGTCACAATGGCTAAAATGAACAATGCAGGAAACAACAGACGTTGGCAAGGATGTAGAGATGGGGGACCCTCTTACACAATTGATAGGAATAAAAGCTGGTGCAAACACTCTGGAATACAGTACAGAGGTTCTTCAAAAGTTAAAAATAGAGCTACCCTATGACCCAGCAATTGCACTGCTAGATATTTATCTAAAGGATACAAACACAGTGATTCAAAGGGACACCTGCTTCCCAATGTTTATAGCAGCAATGTCCACAATAGCCAAAATATGGAAAGAGCCCAGATGTCCATCAAGAGATGAATGGATAAAGAAGATGTGAAACACACATACACACACACACACGAATATTAATCAGTCATCAAAAAGAATGAAATCTTGCCACAAAGAATGAAATCTTGCCACTTGCAATGATGTGGTTGGAACCAAAAGGTATTACACTAAGTGAATTAAGTCAGTCAGAGAAAGATAAATATTATATGATTTCACTCATATGTAGAATTTAAGAAATAAAACGGATGAAATAGGGGAAGGGAAGGAAAAATAAAATAAGATGAAATCAGAGACAGAGACAAACCATAACCAACTCTTAACTATAGGAGAAAATCTGAGGGTTGTTGGATAGGGTAACTGGGTGATAGATATTAGGAAGGGCACTTGATGCAATGACCACTGGGTGTTACATGCAGCCGATGAATCACTAAATTCTATCTCTGAAACTAATAATATACTATATGTTAATCAAATTGAATTTAAAAAAAAGTTAAAATTTTTTAAAAAGAAGAAGGAAGAACCTAAGGGTGCCTGGGTGGCTCAGTCAGTTAAGTGTCCAACTCTTGATTTCAGATCAGGTCATGATCTTATGTCCTGGTATCCAGCTCTGCACTCAGTGGATAGTCTGTTCAAGATTCTCTGTCTCCTCTCCCACCCCTATCTTCTCCCCCATCTTGTGCATTATCACTTTCTCTCTTTCTCTCTCTCTCAAATAAATAATCTTTTTAAAAAAGAAGGAGAAGGAGAACAAGAACAAGAAGAAAGAACCTAGAACCCGTCAAGAGAAGGATCCTTTCTATTGATTTATGGTCCCAAAGTCCTGATACAAATTACCTCAGTACCTGACAGAGAGTCCCAGATCCCTGCAGTCAGTCAGCTTCTTGGAATAATGGAAACTGGAAGCAGCTTTATCTATCTGGTTCCATCAGCATCTCTAGATTACCAGCAGTGAAGTCACTCAACACAACTGAGAAGGTACCCACCAATAGTTGGTCCAAATAATTCAAAAAGCCTTCTATTGACAAACAACAACAAAAATTTACCTCAAAGAATGGGGGGCGGGAGGAGGAGCGGGTCCTCACAGACTACTTTTTTACAGCAAAGTATTTCTAATTATAGTTTTGCAAAAGACATTTTAAAGATTCCAGAAATAATTTTGTTCTGTTGATGTGGAGCATTCTTTGGCAACTTTTAAGGCAAGTGTATTTAAACATATTTGGTCATGTTTACTTACACATTCCTAAATTAGACCTGAATAACTAGCTGATAGATATATAGTACAAAACAGCTTGTTTGTAACAGGAAAATTGTTCAATCTATCTTCCTTTATAACTGAGCCTCCAAAGCCTTGATTTATTGGTATGGTAGTTCAGGAAATTTGTCCCACATAGAGTTATAGGGAATCACTTTCATTTGTATGCTAACTGCTTTTGATTTTTTTTTTTTTTTTAGCATTGTCAGTGGCCTTGATGATTGATTTTCAGTCTAACTAAACCAGTTCTTATTATACATATTCCCCAGTGGGAAAGAGATTAGCTTAGCAGACAGTACATTTCATGGCACAAAGAAACTTCTGGTTCATTCCATTGACATTTGAAAGTTTCCAAGGAATATGCCACATGAGCAAAGCTTTTGGACTTTTGGAGGAAATATTATAATAACAACCAAAAAGAAAAGGATGGTAATTCTTTATTGAAATGGTAGGTAAACTCACAGTAAAGACACACACATTAGCTACACAATTACTTAAGAATTTAGGTTCTGGGGTCAAAACTCTGGTATTTGAATCCTGGTACCAACACTCCCCAGTTATGTGACCCTAGGCAAGTACATAACCTCCCTAAATCTCTGTTTCCACACCTAAAGTTGGAGCCACTAACAATATGAACAACATTGAGTTGTTTGAGGAGTAAATAAGATGATGCATGTGTAACATATTGAGCATGGTTCTTGGCTCATAGGAAATCCTCAATAAATACTAGTTGCTATTAATTGTTAGAGCTGCAAAAGAAATAAAGAGGATATCTCCCTGGCCACCACATACCTAAGAATATAAAGGGAATGGAATGCAGACTCACCCAACCAAGATTGACAATTTCCATCTATCCCTCTGTGATTTCTCTGCACACTGTCCAGAATTTATTCTGTTGACTGTGTTCAATCCACATTTGTCACAGTGTCCCAGTCAAGGAAGGAGGTGGAATCATTATTCCAAGCTTTCAATTGATTCAGTGTTCAATTTCTGTGCATTTCAGAGATTACCTTCCTGACCCACATCATACCAGACCCTGACCATGTAAACAAGGCGTCTGTCCTATGCATTGCCTCTCTGGATCTTTTGTCATCAACAAAACCACCAATCCTCCCCCAAAAGACTAGTAACTAGTTGGCAACTTGACAAAATCTGATGGTGGGCTTCACATTTTACTTGAGGCAAGAGCCAAAGAGCCTATTTCCTGTCTGAATAGAAATTCAGGTTTATAGTACATAGTAGACATTCCTATGGTTTCTTTCCACTTATCTATGCTCTTTTCCTTGAAGACAACCACTGGATTTCTTTTTGGGAAGTCTCTTTAGCCCTTTGCAAACAGGAGGCTATCAATCAAGCTGCCTACCTCTCTGGACATATGACCCGTACTAGACTCCTAAAGGTATTAAAACAAATTACCACAAACTTGGCACCTTTAAGAAAGAAAAACTTATTTTTTTATACTTAAAACAGACCTAGTTCAAATTCAAGCTGTTAGTAGGTTTGGTTTTTTCTGGGGACTCTGAGAGAGATATGTCCCATGCCTCTCTCCCAATTTATGGTGGTTTCTGGCAATCTTTAGCATTCCTAGGCTTGTAGACCTGTCACCCCAATATCTGCCTACATGGCACATCACCACCTTCTCTGTGTGTCCGTGTCTCCTCCTTTTCTGCCTCATATAAGAACACTCTCATTAGATGCAGAGCTCACTTCAATCCAGTATGGCCTCATCTCTATCTGACCTTAATTACATCTGCAAAGACTCTTATTCCAAATAAGGTCACACATTCTGAGGTTCTGGATGCACATGAACTTTGAAGGGATACTACTGAACCTATTTTATGACCTTGGCCAACCCAACGCTCTTTCCCTGGAAAATCAAAAGATTTGAAACAACTTGCAAGACATTCATTCCACTAACAGAATCCTGAAGACACTGCCCACTACTAGTTCCTATTACCTACCTCCGTAATCCCCTATGTTGCATGGCCAAGCTATTCCAAGTCTCCCTCATTCTGTGCATTACCAAACATCCTACCAATCGACTGCCATGTAACTTAGCCAGGCAGAATCATGTTCCTCTACTAGAAACAAAAGGAGTCTAAATCCAAGACTGCAACATCTAAACCACCTAAGTCCTGCAGTGTAGAAATAAGAACAATGGGATGTCAAGGCGTATTTTTTACACTTTCCACCTATTCCTTTGGTCACAACTCTTCCACCCACATAATTTAGATTTTATTTCTGGGAACTTTACCTTCTCTTCATAGTAATTTTTCTAGAAGTCTTAAAAGTTTATGCAAGTGTGTAGGTGATTGTGCCTGGCATCCTTCCAAATCCTGAAAATGCTGACAGACTGACTAAGCTAAGAAGTTATCTTGTAATCCTACAGCAGACTAATTAAATCCTACACATTGACATTTTTGGCTTAAAAAAAAATGATAACTGCACTAATTAGCCCATTAGAAAATATTCATATTTCATTGTGCCAAGTGAGAGGGGATTCCTTATGATTGTTCCTGCAGGATTACAAGAGACTGCTATGGACATTGATTTAATTGCAGGAAGTGTCATTACTTTCTAAGTCCCATCACCCACTTAAGCACTGCAGAAGTTCCGACCCGAACCTGAGGAGGAATCAGAGCCAGATGGGCTTTCCAGAATCATGGCTCATTACCAGTGTGCTCCAATGTTTTTAGGAATATAATGAGTCTTTCATAGTCAAATGAATGTGGCCTCTGAACTCTTACTGGATTCCACCCTGTCTCAGGACACAAGGAAGCCAAAATGCAAACAAACTAGTACAAAGAGTGAACAATTAAAACCTTGCAAACTTTGAAAGACACCACCGAAGTTGTATCGTGTGTTTATAAAGAACATTTGGAGCTTCTGGAAAAGCATTCATTTAAATAAAATCCCTAAGGATTTACTAAATGTCAGGCAGTGAAATTAAAATATCAGTATAAGGCAGAGAGGTCAAAATAGAATTAATAACGGAGGCAAATTACCCAATTCAACAGCAATTTAACCCATCTTTGGGAATGCCTACTATGTGCTAGGCACCATGGTAGGCACAGCAGGGGCTTACAAACACGAACAAAAAGAGGCTCTGGCCCTCAAAGAGTTTATAATCCAGTAAGAAGGGTAAGAGAAGAATACAATTCCAGAAGCACAAGGGGAAAAAAGTAAATTCTGTAAGAAAACAACAAATAAAAATGCTAAACAAAAAAGCATTGCATCAGTTGCAAAGATTAGGCAAGTTTTTCATAGGAGTAAGTAAAAACAGGTCTGGTCTCTGACTGACACATACGTAGCAAAGATTAAACAAATGGAGAGTTAACCCAAGCAAAATCATATAGCTAAGAAATCCCATGTTGTATTCAGAAGACAGGAATTAGTTTATTTTCCCTAATATATAGGACTCCATCAAGAGGGAGACATGGCTGGAAGAGAATGGCACTACCCCAAGGAGGGCCTTAGAGGATAAGTACAAGGTCTTTTTGATTTGTGGAGGGCAAGGGGGAGCCTCCGACAGTTTCTGCAAGAGAGCAATCTGTTCAGAACTGGTTTAGAAAGATTAATCTGCAGGCAACATAAATGATAAATGAAAGAGAGATTAATCTGTTGAGAATATGACTCAGTTTTAAGCAGAAGGGTTGGAAAGAAAACAGGAAGGAGGACGGGAGGACCCCCTTCTGAGAGATAAGACCATGTCCACACCCAGAGTAGAAGCTCTCAACCCTGGCTGCATGGTAGACTCTCAGGAGCCCTTTATTAAAATACTGAATGCTAGGTTTACCCCAAACCAATTAAATCAGAATCTCTGCGGGGGTCCCAGGCATTGGAATGCTTGAAAAGCTCACCAGGTGATTCCAATATGCAGACAGTCCTAACACTCACTTCAAAGTGTAGTCCAGGAACTAGCAGGCCCAGCATCACTAGGGAATGTGTTGGCACTGCAGATCCTCTGACCGCTCCACTCAGAACACACACAGAAGATGCCCAAGTGATGAGCCCATGCACATGTAAGTTAGAGAGGCAGAGGCAAGCGCTTCTAGGGCAGACCCTGAGACACTGCCGCTCTAACCAGCACCCAGGTAAAGCCAAACCAGTTCACTCTTGAGAACATAAGAGCCATGCCACTCTTTACGTGGCCAAGCCTCTCACTGGGGCTTCTGCTGTGTTCCTGTGGTCCATTTTCCTCCCCTTCACTCCACTTCCTAGTGTCAGACTTCATCCCCACCTCTGCACACCTGTCACCACCAGCTTCACAGATCTCAAGAACAAGAGCAGGAAAACAGTGTGGCTACACCTCAAAAAGCTAAACAGAACTACCATATGAGCAATTCCGCTCCGACATATATGCCCCAAAGAATTAAAAGCTGAGACTCGGACACTTGTATGCTGCTGTTCTTGCAGCATTATTCACAACAGGCAGGAAAAAAAAGGAGTAGAAACAACATAAATGTCCACTGACAGATATACATGAGTGGGACTCCTGCCTTTTTGCTGGACCACAGCTGATGGAGGACCTCGTTAACCTGGAGTCCTGTCCACACTTCCAGTCAGGGGCTTTGTTTTCCCCACTCACACTGTTCACACTGTTTTCAGAAGTGTGATTCCGATGCTAGGAATCATCCTTTTTTTTCCCCCGTATCAATATTTGTTCAGAAAAGGAAAACACCATCGAAGCAGTTGAAGTTCTCCACTGTCCAGCTGGAGAAAAACACACTGTTTCCCTAACTTCAGTTGTACTAGCTATGTGTTTCCAGATCCTCCTGCTGCAATAAGACAGGCTAACAGAGAACACCACTGAAGTTTCCTTTTCATTTTTCTCAATAATTTACTAAAACAAAGCACCTGTTAGTGTCTGATCTAATAATGGAAAATGACAGGCGCTTGGGTGGCTCAGTCAGTGAAGCATCCAAGTCTTGATTTCAGCTCAGGTCATGATCTCAGGGTGGTGAGATAAAGCCCCGCATCCAGCTCTGTGCTGGGCATGGAGCCTGCTTAAGATTCATATTCTCTCTCTCTCTCTCTCTCTCTCTCTCCCTCCTCTACCCCTCCCCACCGACCCCCCTCTAAAAAAATAAAAGTAAATAAAAATAAAAATGTAAAACTATTCTCTATCAATGTAAATATCATTACATAGTGCACATAGATATTTAAAGCCTAAAAAAAAAAAAGTGGAATATTATTTAGCCTTAAAAAGCAAAGAAATTCTGACATCTGCTACAACATGGATGAACCTTGAAAACATGCTGTACGAAAGAACCCAGACACAAAAAGACAAATATTGAATGATTCCATACCTGAAATAGGGAAACTCACAAAGACAAAGTAGGTTAGAGGTTGTCAAAGGCAGAGGTTGTCAAAGGTTTTCAAAGGTGGAGAGAATGTAGACTTATTCCATAACGGTTATACTTTCTGTTTGGGTGACGAAAAGGTTTTGGAAATAGTGGTGGTGGTGGCATAATGCTCTAAATGTGATTAATGATACAGAATTATACATTTAAAATGGTTTAAAATGGCAAACCTTAGGTTATATATTTTTTCCACAAATAAAAAGAAGACAAACTCCATCCCTACCATTTACCTGGGGATTCTGAGCCTCCTGCTCCTGGTTCCTGGCCCGACCCCTTACTTCTGGACTGCTCCCATTACTCCCAGACGGGAAACTCTCTGGTCTCCAACCTAAACTCACCATGACACCAAAGAGACTAGAGTATGTATTGTACCTTGATACCTCAATCAAAGCATGCGGCATTTAGCCCCATTCTCCAGGTATGTGGGTTGTCACATTCCCTTCAGTTCATGGTAGGACCACCACTTTCTCTGCCAGGCCTGCTGTACTGTCCCTTCTACCCCTAAACAATCCAAAATTGGTCCAAGCTCTTCACTCCACCTTCCCAGAGAGTAATCAGAACACTCAGCATCCCAGTTTTTATGATATTGCCCCAAATCCCCACATTCAATGAACTCACTCCTAAGGGCAGGAAACAAAAATTCTATCTCAAACAACATTAGAGCACTCTTAATACCCAGAACCCATGAGACCTAAAATGACCAATATGAATGGAGTGAAAATATGAGTTCTCCCAAGCGTATTTTCCCCTTGAAACTGAGAGGATCCAGCTTGGTATTTGGTACAACGACAAATTGTTCTGGGCAGATTTTCCAGAGTAATCCAAGATCCCTGAGTCCCTCTACACAAATTGTCTACTGTGGTGACTTAATTTCATGTTTTTAGTTTTAAGGAGAAGGGATTTGGATAAATGTTCTAATGCAGTAATTAGCAGTTACATTAATAGCATTGATTTCCCATTATGTTGTCCCATTATTCTAATTATATCTCTATTTAAACAATTTTGGACTATAATATTCTACTTAGATGAGCCCGATACCCTGGATAACCTCCCCTCTCCATTGTGCACCCAAACTGATAATGAGTCCTGTGCTATTTAACCTCACATCACACTTTAAAAAAAAAAAAATCATTCCAAAGAGCCCTGGGTAAATATTCTCTCTTGAGCAATTTCCTCCAGGACCCAGAACCAACATTACAATAGCAGAGCACATGGTCATTTGGCAGGGCTTTCTATACAAAGCTCCTTGACAGCCCACTAATATGCCTGAAATCCTACCCTTGAAGAGTCCTTTCAGGGGATCTTTGGGGTTTTTTTCATCTTTACTAGTTGCTAAAAAGAATAAGCCATACCAAGCAACAACTTGGAGAAAATAACATTTATCAAGAGCATATGAGATGCACCAGATTCTCCCACTAGAGCTAACAGTCACATACTATTTACTCTAAGTTTGTGGCCACTATTCTAAGGGCTTTACATATATTAACTTCACCCAAACTCTGGGTGGTAGATAATGTCATGATTCACATCTTGCAGATGAGGAAACTGAAGCTCATGCAAGATCATCTAGCAAATAAGGAACACAGCCAGGATTCAAACACAAACAGGCTGGCTTCAAGATCTATGCTCCTAACATGCTCTTTGATACATTTACTATTCAGTCATCTCATGAGGCAGGTATTTTATACCTGTTTGGACAGATAAAGGAGCTAATGATCACAGAGGTTAAATAATTTACCCAAAGGCTCACAGTTTGTAAGTGTCCCAGTTATGAGGTAAACTGGGGAGTTTCTGACTCCAGAGACTTGTTCTTTGCCTTTTGCTGCCAAGAATATATCAAAACATGCAACTATGATGGCTGTTTAAGAGCCAGACCTAAACAACTGAGAAATGAGAAACAGGGAAATAGGTCACATGATCTAGGTCAAAGTGGCAGAAAGATACAGCAGAGCCTACTAGCTAATAGACAAACCTATATGCTCCCCTTCCTAGGCACACACTGCAGTTCTCAGCATCCTTTGTTGTCAATGTGACCAAATGACTGAGTTTTGACCAGTGGCATATGGGCAGAAAATCTTGTAGCACCATCCCACCTCTTTTCTCACACCCAAGCTGAATGGAGAGGCTCCAAGAACCTAGAGAGGGGGAGGAGCCTAATAACGAAGAAGCCTGGGTTCCTGACTGGCCACATGGAAGGCTGCTCAAATCCAAGGAACAGACCCAAAGGATTGTGGCAGCTAGAAGTAAACTTGTATTGTTTTAAGCCATGGAGATTTCAGATTGATCTCTTCTAGTGACTAGTGTCAAATTAACTAATAAAATATAGAAGTTGAACGCTGTCATCAAAATCTTATAAAGTATGTTTTTGATTTACAGTTGGGTTTTGGATAGAAGAGAGAGGAAAAAAAAAAGTAATAACAACTCCTGTTGCAAAGCTAGAGATCATTTGGTATAACATTTGGAAAAATTGTCCCTGCAGTAACTTGGTAACTCGCCTATGGCTTCCACTCCAAATAAAATAAGCTGCCATTGGAGGTTTTGAGAGCAGAGTAACAGAATCTGATCTTAGTATGTGGATCACTCTGCAGTGTTGAACACAGACTAGAGGTCAAGAATAGGAGCAGGACAACCAGGAGCTACTTCCACTGACCACAAGGAGTGAATTCTTGGGATGAAGGCTCTCCTCCTATAGTCCAAGGATTCTGGGTTCTCCTGAAAAATGTTTCTGAGCCCCCAGTCCAGGCAAAGTTACTACCATTGGTTCTGAGAACACTATTGTTTTCAACCAATGACTAATTTTAAAAAAAGAATTGAATAAGAATAAAAAACATGTATCACAGTACTCGAATTCTGTCTTTGTTAAAATTTTTCTCATATTGCCTTAACATTATGTTTACATTAAGAAGAAATTATGCTGATGCTCCATCTACTTTAGGGGTCTAAAAATACCTAATTTTCTTCCTGTAGAATTGTGACTTCTCTAAATCTTGGATGCATAAAAATGCAAACATTCCTTAGAGGTCTGCCAACTACAACAGGGACTGAGAGATTTACAGCTGACCTCCTTGAGTTCCCTTCTACCACTAAAACTCCCCAGGGTATTAGCACGATGCCCATCAAGCCAGGTAATAGGAAAAACTACCTTTAATAGTTTAACTAATCTCTCTGTCCCCAGTCCTAATGTAAGCCCAGAAAACATGTTCCTGCATGGGCACACTACATTTATTTTTCAGTTACAAATGGCTGAATCAAGTTTATTGTCTTTCTGCCTATGGTTGTTACCACATACTAGTAAAATCCTAAAATATTCGCAGGCCAAATTCTGATTTAACCAGTGGTTAGAACCATAGTTTCCACCCCCACCACCACCACCATGGACTGGATTCTGTTTAATTGCCTAAGCCAGAAGGGTAGGCTAATTTGTCCACAACTTGTTTCTGATCCATGTCATTACTGATGTTTACATCTTAGAAGTTCAGGCTCTTGGAATAGAAGTTGTTTGAAAACTTTTTAAAAACTAGAGTGAATGGCCCAGGAGCCCCAGTTTTCCTCAAATGGATGGAGGAAGGACTCTCTTCCAAGTCAGCATTCAGATGCCGCTCACACTTGTCACTGATGACATGATCCCTCGAAGGTACTGAGAAGGAGAAGGCAAAACGGGACACCCACTGTTTTCCTGTTTGCTGAGCATCATTCAAAGGTAGAGTCAGTCGTTACTGAAATAACTTAAACTGTGGAGAAAATACCAAAATAAGCCTATTACGCTGGGACCCAACCATTACAGTCAACGAAATAATACAATAAATCCTTTGAAATGAAGAAATATAGCAAGAGGTACTTGAAAACTGAGAGGTGTTTTGTCACCAAATTGCAGCATTAATAGTGCTTTGATGCTCCTTGCTAAACTGTATATTTCTACACCCAAAATGAATATTAGGAAAATCATACTTATTTTACACAACTCGTTAGCAAAAAGGAAGAAAATAAGATGATGTTTTAAAACCACAAATCTCCTTTATAACTAACTGTGAATCTGAGGATATTGGAAGAGGGAAACAAATTGAAAAGTAAAGAGTGATTCTAGACTGTGTTACAATCTTGGGTGTAAATGAACTATTATCTCATCAATAGAGGATAAGTCCTATTTGGAATATGATGCTGAAGGCTGGCAATATTCCCTTCCTGATAATGAGAGGAAACTAGGAATCACAGAAGAAGTTATTTCTTTTCTTATTATCAGTAGGACCCAGCTGTCATTTCTATATAACTATAGCATTTCCTTTTTTTTTAACCAATTTTTCTTCCCTACAGATATACCCATTTATCCCAACTAATGAAATACCACTTGAATTTACTCTATTTAACAAATACAACCCATTCAAAGAATCAGAAGGAAATTGGATACTCACGGGCACATTGCTCCCTAGGTAAGGCCTAACTGATCACCTGCACCATTTTCAGACTCTCTTAAATTCTTGCCTGGTGATCTAGATGTCTGTTTACCCAATCTCATTTTAATTTGTTAAAAGAAGTTGGAAGTCATGACTCAGCTATAACGTGGCAGCATTTCAGTATTAAACAAAAATGCAAATCTAGCAGCACACCCCTAATGAGATGTAGCAAGCTCATTTTTCTTCATATTATTTCTAATTCAGTCTTGTTGGTTTAGGGGAGCATTTATGTGGTACGTGATCATGTTTAAACTTTATTTTATTACTCCTAAGCTACTCCCACATTATTAGTGAACTTAAGAACTAATTCTGAAATCTGTTGGCTTAGAGACATATGTAAACACTTGGGAAAATATATTTTTTCCACACAATCACGGAAAAGGGAGAAATGTCTATGCCTCTGTTGTTCTAAAACTCCCTGTTCTGCCTGTACACACAAGTGACAGCTAGGTTTCAGAGTTCCCAGTGTCTTCAGACATATGCAATGCATCTTTCTCATCTGTCTTGAGTTTTCATTCTAAATAATGCACAATTCTGTCATTAACCAGCAGGTGGAAGACCTCCCAAGGGGTACATAGTTGTCTTAATTTGGACCTTGGGTAGAGGTAGTATTTGGGAGGTGATCTCAGGAAACACCATAAGCAAATGAGGACAGCAAGAGAGGAAAGGAAGGAAGGAATTTGGGTAAAAGGTGGGTTAATGAGGGATTATCTGTGGGCAACTGGGACTCTGTCACGTAGGAGAGTCTCTAAGAGATTGTGTAGAAAACACCTCAGAATTGCTGAAGGGCAAAGAAACAGGCTATTAATCTGTCTAAACCTCAGTTGTTGAGAATTGAGGGTTTGTTCCTCATTAACTCCTTAGTGCTTCTGGCCTGCTCTGTGTTCTAATGGAACACACTACAGTAGCCAGAGAACACCCTAGGGCAGAGAGATGCAGGAAGCCACCAGTCGGTAAAAGAGCATCTATGCTGGTGACATCCAAGAGAGGCAAGGGAATATGGACAGGCACTGCCAGCAATGGTTACCACACTCTGAAGCAGGATGATGGCAGACTTGCTTTGAATCCTTGCTTCCCTTTATTCATGGGGTGACTTAGATCCATGACTTAAGATCTCCGAAGCTCACTTTTCTACAAAATGAGGTCTCTGATGCTGATGTCTCAGGGTTATACTAAGGATTCGGTATAATGATGTGATACTTTATGTAAACTCCCAGCAAAGGACTCAGTATACAGTAGGTGCTCAATAAACTCTAATGATGATGATGATTATAAGCTTTATTAATTATGATGAACAATAAATACCCTCCCAACTGCTGCACCTCCTTGCAGAATAGAAAAAATTCCAGCCACAGAGCAGGGTGTAAAACAGAGCAATGGGTTCTCAGTGGAAACTCCTCATCTAAACTCACTTGTTACACTTGAAAGAAAAAAAAAAATCATGCAGTGAAGTCAGTGGGCTTCAGATATCCATATTATCTGAAGGATATGCTGACTCTGATTTCTATTATCCTTAACACTGAGACCTACTCTTACCCCTATCCCTCCAGCAAAGTCACAATCCTCTTAGGCTAATGGTCCCACCAGACTGAATCACACCAGTCACCTTTGTCCCAACCCCTCCACTGTTGTTCTTATGAGAGGAAAGAGACAGTACAGTAGCTGTGATCAGGTACTCTTAACAGTTCATTAACCAAAAGAAATAGAGCCCTTAAGTTCTAGCAAATGTCTGTTGATTTTTTGTAATGCTAGCTTTTCATACGGTAGTCCGACTTACTTTGTTTCCCACTTCTATTAAGAGCTAACAAAACAATGCCTCCCAAAACCTGGGTTTTAACCATTTGCAACGTCAGTAAAGCCCTCATCCCCATAGACCAGCGGGAGATATGGCCCTTTCTCGTCTTTGAATACATGGCTAAATATCCCTAAATTCTTCCTCCCGATTTGGTACCCACAAATAAATGTCCCAGGGAAGAATCAGAAACGAGAGAAATATGCCGTCTTTTATCCCTGTGAGCCCTACTCCTGACATTTCAGAGAAACCACAGGTTGCAGGAAGGAGAGAAAGAGGGCAAGGAAGGGAAAATCATATTATCTATGAGTTTATTGTATGACACATTTATTTGCATTGGAGTCAGTCATTATTACATCTGGTACCTGAATTGTGCACTTACTTATGCATGTTATTTTACGGAGGAAGACCGGGTGAAAGAATTATTTGTATGGCCCTCGATTTTCCAAAAGGAAATGGGATGGTTAATGAAAATCTTCCCACTTGGTGAACTTTCATACCTCATTCTGATGTGGCCGCATGGCGGAAGGGTGGGCTGCATTATAAACAGTTGGTGCTCTGCTCTGATGTTGCAGCATCTAATGAATTGTTGCCTCCATAAACTTTTTATGTGTTGAGCTGTAGAAGTGAACCAATTAAAAAGTTTTGCCAATTTGAATCCTCCACATAAAGTGTCTTCTGCAAGGAGATGAATGTCTTTGATGCCTTTGACTGCTTGGGGAGCTTAAACTTTATTCAAATTGGCTTTGTGATATCTTTAAACGTGCATTCCTGTGATGTTTTGCTCTTACATTCGTACTAAATGAGTATTTGGACACCATTAAATGAGAACACTTGCTGAACTTTTTCGCTCCCCCTTTTGTAAAATAAAATTTCAGGACATACTTTTTAATTTGTTTGGGGCCTCCTTTTTATTAAATTTGTTTGTATCTCTAACTATTCCATTCTGACCTCTCTGGCATCATCGTGGAGATACGCTTTGAGAAAAAGCTGATAGTTATGTTTCGTGGAAGCCAAAGTTCTCCTTGCAAATTAAAATTACATTCCACTTTGCTGAACACTAAGAAAATCAGCTTTGGAAAATTACCTCAGCCCTAAAGATGGGGCTGCCACTTACCAGTCAGACCCTGTTCCTTTAATGCGCATCTGTGAGCAAACATGCTTGGCTCTGACTCACACTGGACTAAACAAAATCTCATTAATAGACTTGGCCTAAAGAAGCACTTGAAAAGACAGCTAATCATGTTCTACATGATGGGAAATGTCACACAAAATCAGAACAGAGGTGAATTTTTGGACGAGTACTTCCATCAGAGGACTGTATCCTCTTCCAAAAAAAGAGTTTAGAATGTGTCAGAACCGGTTTCCAACTGTTCCCAGCACTCGACTGAGATTAGGAACAAGCCATTTTTAAGAAGAGGACCAGAAGAAGAATGAAAGAGGGGAAGAGGCAGTAGCAAGGGTCCAGGCACTGTGGCAGGAGTTATGGATGAGAAGGGGAACCAATCCCACCTTTCAGCGGCTTGCCGATGAGAGGGGAGAAAGATCAGCAAAATGAAACAAAACAAAAAGCAATTACAAAACAGCAAAAATGTTGCTTGAGTTGGGACCGAAGCAAGCAAAGAAGCTCTGAAGTCAGCTAGGGGAAGGCAATGTCTTCAGAGGATTAACATTTGAGATGAGGCTTCAAGAATGACTAACTCAGTAGACAACTGTGGCAAGGACAGGGCAGTCTGAAGAACACTGCAGTTTCAGTATTATCAGAGTGGAGGTTCAAGAGACTAGGGGGTAGGGCAGGAGAGGTAAGGCTATGTAAGTAATATGAGGCTTTGCAAAGAAACTTGGATTTCATTCTGCAGTTAGTCTAGAGCCAGCTGAGATTACTGTGTAGGCAAATAGCATGATTATACCTAATTACTAGAAAAATCTCAAAAAAAAAAATCTTTCTGTTCATAGGATAGAGGAAAGATTTAAGAATTTCAAGAATATGAAAGAGGACCTCTGGGAAGGACAGGGTTCCTACCACAAATACAGTGATGCACTTTCTGGGCTGTGTCTTTTAACATTTCCCCATAAGGGTCTATGGCAAGAGGCTCTAACTAGATCACTGAAAGCAAACATTATGAGGGGACCAACTGATTCAAGCTAAGGCTCTCTGATGGTCCAACTTAAATCTGAGAATAACTTGTAGATTAAGACTTTAACCAATAGACTTTAACTACAACCAATAAGTTGTAGATTTAGACGTTAACTTTAGATTAGACTTAAATCAATTCTCATAAACATTATTTCTTAACTTAAGTTGTTGATAAATTTTGGACAGCTGTGAATCAAAGGTTATATCCCCTGACACCTTCCTAGCACACACAGTTTCCCTGTAGCTGATTAAGGACCTACACATGCTCTAACTCCAGTGCCATGACAGTTGTAACCTTCCCAGTCATTTCAGACTGTAATTTAGTGTGCCTCAATATATTTAAAATGGTGAACTCTGGATTTCCTTCCCTACCAAATCCTGATGATCCAGGATTGTCTTGCCTTTATCTAATCTCAACTTCTCAACAACCCAATCAGTCCCAATATGCTTTCCTTCAGCACTTCTGGCAGGAAAAGTAAAGAAAAAAAATACAAGGAGACAACGCTCAGACTAGTAAATGTCCCTATTTATCCATGCTGAAAGAAAGTCAGGTGAGGAAAAATTTAGAGCCTCCATGGCACTTAGACATGGATGTTACACTGGTTAGGTCTTCATTTCTCAGGTTATATTGTTGGTCTGTCTAGTAACATAATGGCTAAGACATTGGGTAGTTTACGTTCAGTAGCTAGATAATAGAAACAGAAGCTCAGAGAGGTTAATTAGCACCTTGTAAGCAGCAAAGTCAGAATTATTGTCCAGGCATTCCTGAAGCTAAAGCCTGAGACATTCCCCTATGCCATTACACCATCTCAGAAGTAATGCTCCTTCCTAATTCAGTTTTGGCTTTCACTCAGGAATATAAAATGAATTTCATCAAAAGCAAAAAAATGGATTCAAACTTCTCATGTGTATCCCCACACCCAAATCCCCAAAACTTGGGAACACGCTAAGCTTTTTGGTATTCACATGTTTCATGTTTTCCCCAAAAATCTTTTCCATTTTTCTAGATAATAAGTCAATTTCTATACCACTTTCTTATTTAAAGAGTTGGGCTTTATGTGTGTTATGACAGTTAAATATTCCATCTTCTTATAACTAAGTATAAAAACCAATAAATGGAGCTATGAATTTTCACAATTTCATATGAGAATGCATCTGCCTCCGGTTTCATCAATTTATATGTAGTTATTTCCTATCACAAATAGGTTCTGAGCTGTCAGGATGATCCTTTTCTTCACACATTCCCCAAACAAAAATTTTGCACAGAGGTATCCATAACCCCCAAGAAGCATGAAAAATACAGGTTTCCTGACAAGGAAGAAAACATGATAATTGATGACTGAGATAGGCTGCCCTTCTCTGGAGGTTTTTAATTACCACCTTTCATTTACATAACACTTGAAACTTTTCGAAGAGCTTTCAGGTATATTATCACATTGTTTTCTCAGCACAACCCTGCAAGGAGAGAGCAAATATTACAATCATCACTTTCAAGAATAAGCCAACAAGCATAAGAGAGGTGAAGTGATTTGACGAGTCATACAGCTTGCTGTGGATGGAGCTGGTGCTAGAACCCAGGACTTCTAACTCCTAATATTATTTTTTTCTACCACGCTTCCATTATTCCACTGGCTAAGAAGATCTGCTGTGGCTTTTCCTAAAGGCCTAAGAAGTATGCAGCTGATATCAAAATTAGGATTATAAGCATTTCTATTATAAGAATTTGGCATTTTTCCATTAGACATGTCAAAATAAACTACAGTTTTTGCTAGAAAAGATACAAGGGGTAGGATTGTGGTATCCATTCCAGCAAAGCCTCCTGGCTTTGGAGTCAACTAAATCTCTTGGTAGCTAAACATCCATCAACCTCATTTTCCTTATCCATAAAATACACATGATAATAGAACCTTTCTCACAGAATTATTGTGAGGATTGGGAGAAGTGATGCATATAAAGCGTTTAGCCTCATGTCTGGCACATAGTAAGTGCTCAACAAATGGTTGCTGCTATTTTTAGAGTTGTTGGTATCGTCACCATCGTCATCATTGTTATTATTATAGATCGTGGTGAGTGTAATTCTGAACTCTGTGGGTAAGAATCTCCAAATACTGCCAAGATGTCATTTGGGGGTTATACTGGCCTGTACTTTTCTGGCCCTGACTCAAATAATGAGGTTTGCAATTTCATTGACTGGGCGTGCTAATTAGAGGCTTTTTAAAGATTTCTCTTGTCCATTGAGGCCACTAAATAATCTCCACATGGGTCAAGCTCTATAATCACCCTGTTGCCTCATTGATTATACAAGTCAGCAGTTGGAGCCATGATGGAAGATCTATGGTGAACAGAAGGAAGGGGCTAAAGACCCGAAATCAAGCTTGTCTGTGGGCTGGTTCATTCTTTTATCACACTCAAAACTCAACTTTCATCTACAGGATAATTAAATAATAGGACATTTTCTTAACCAGCATCCTGCCCATTTTTAAATACATCTTTTATTAGATGGTAGAGCTTATAAAATATTCATCAACACAAGTACTGCAGTTTTTTTGGTTTTTTTTTTTTCTGCTGACCTAACCTCAGAGCTGCTCAAGTGGAAATTAGATTTTTTTTTTTTTTTGTTAAGTTGCTGAAACTGTCTGCATTTGCTAGATTTCCTAAGGAGCAGGAAAAAAGTAATTCCGTGGGTTTAATAAGGGCAACATACATTCTTATTCCAAAAAGACACACAAAAAGGGGGCAGAAATGCTATTCAGTGAGGATAATTGATATTGTAGCACAGCGTTCTGCCTAAGCTCATTGTATTTTGAATGGGTGCACAGGTTCTTTGAATCCCTACCAAGAATAGCTTGTGTGTCTTTCAC
Organism: Mustela erminea; assembly: GCF_009829155.1. Lineage (NCBI taxonomy): Eukaryota > Metazoa > Chordata > Mammalia > Carnivora > Mustelidae > Mustela > Mustela erminea. The sequence goes on along the minus strand of NC_045619.1, from coordinate 22,650,802 downwards.
ATCTTACCCTGAATTAAGGAAGACTTTTAGGAACCTTGTGAAATGTAAGATGCTTGTGATGTTAATCAGCAAAAACAGACATCTGATTGCACTTTCAAAAAGAACAAGAGAGAGATTTTGTGGTTTTACAGATTTGGCTCCTAACTTAGAAGTAGGAAAACCTAATAACTGTGCTTTATCTGCACTGTTTTCAATTCATGCACATATTCCCTCTTCTTTTCTTTCTTCTTCCCTTGCAACCTTTTGCTCCTTTATTTCTCTCTTAATTAAAAAAACCCAAGGTTCCAGAAGGTTATTCGTTTCTTATTGAAAGCTCTGCTTGTTCTTTTATGATGACTGTAGCGCCAGGACCTCAAAGTACCCTCCCTGTAAGCCCACGTCTCCCCTCAGTATCCTAGTTTTGAGGTAAGCTTTGCTGCAGATCCTTGGAGACCCTTTTGATGAGACTGTTCATCACGACACTAAAAACAGACTAACACACTCAACTTCACCAAGGAAGTCTCGGACTCCTCCACAGTGAAAAAGCAGCACACTCACTTCCGTGGCATGCCTCAAACCCACCCAGCGTCTCAACCACGATACAAGCCGAAGTTTGGGCTCCCTATTTTAATTGGAGTTTTAATTTCTCTCAAGAAAGAAGAAGGAAATCAGGCTAGCATTTATGTCACTGAAGGGAAAGGAGATTTTAGATACACAGAAGAGCTTGACATTCCCCTTTATTACTGCACCAAGTTTTCTTGCAAAGAGATGTGTTTCCTGCCCACCCAGACACTAATTTTATAACTGAAATTTATAGTATTGATTTGAAGAAAACTGAACCATGTGAAATTAAAATGTAATACACTTGTATCATAATGCTTAAGTTTTCTGCTTGTAGTTTACGTCCTCAGGGCCACATACCAATAATCTGCTTGAAACTTTTCTATCTCCGAAGCAACCTTAGCAATGGGGTAGTATCAGAGTGGTCTTTCCACTGACATACTTTCCATTGATTGGAAGTTTATCCCCAGTCTGAGATAAAACAAAGTGGTGGTAACTGCCATGCCCTTTCATTGGTAAAGCTTCCCTTCACTTGTTCAGTCTCCTGTTTTCATGTCACTTTTTCTCCCTCTCCCCTCCAGAACCATTAAAAATGGAGAATCCATGCCCATGATTTCCACTCAGTGAGCTACAAGCATTTTGAACAGTTTCAGACTTAACTACACTAAGTCAAAAACCCAGATGCCTTCCAAGTACTAGCTCAGTTTTATCACCTAAAACAATGGGTCTGCAGTGACTACCCTCTCTGGTTTTCTGAACGGAATTGAGGAGATAACCTCCCCCGCTCCATTCTATAAGACCTCTGAACTTGACACATTAAGATTAAATTTGTTTCAGACTTTGTTCAGTTGACCTGGGACCATTAATCTCCATGCCCAAGAGGAAATCTTCCATCTTATGCACTGTGTACAATGATAATCATATTTCTTTCTTTTCTAAAATGCTGCTATCAAATCAATGGGGGTCTTATAATCTGTGCCATCTTAAAATCACTTAAAATCACCTTCCTCTGGTTAACTTCAGAGCTACCTGGATCAACACTTAAAGGTCTGATTGTCTCCCAGGACTTTTAAGCTCTCCATGCTCCTATGATGGAGACACTCAACCACTCTGTAAATTCAGTCTAACTTTTGGACTCTGTGACCAATCCAGTTCCTCTTACTCCCCAAAAGCTCCCAGCAAATAGAAGCCACCCTTATCACATCCAATTATGGTAACTGAACTCTTATTTGTCTTATTTCATTTGGCAACATGGTCCCAGCATCACCAGCTTATTCTGTGGTTCCAGTAAGTCAATAAATGTATCTCATCTCTACTGAGTATCCACCAGGTGTTAGGTGTTTCCAGGCTCAGGAATTAAAAAAGAGAATTTCATTGAATTTTTTTACATTTATTTTTAAATGGTTCTCTTATTTTTATTTTGAATTGGTATGGCAGAGGGTATTGTAATCTCTTCAGCACTTACGTCCTCTTAATAACATAAGTCTTGCCCCTGTCTTTTGCCCATTATCAGATCTTCATGGCATCCCAAGCTACTAGTCTCTTGGGGCACTTGATATTACCTACATCTTGGTCACAGCAGCCCTCACTGAACTTGGTTTGGGCTTTCTCCTATTTTGTGCTGATGTCCATTTTCTCATCCTCTGCTTCACTCTTGAAGGTCTGTTGGATTTTCAGGACCCACACTGCCATCTTCCCTTGGGCAGCCTTGGTTATGAGAGTTATTCATTGTTTCCTGATGAGGCTGAGGGAGGGAGGTCAGTGTAAAAGTTAAAAGTACAGATATAATGTCACAGGGACTTTGAGTAGTCTGTTTCATTCCTCTGAAAATGAGGATAATAGTAGTAACTACCTTTACTATTCTATGAAGATTAAATAAGAAAATGCACATAAGTATCTGAACACAGTTTCTATCATATGAAGCATCCTATAATCAGTAGGAATTATTAACTAGTATTATTAAGTGACTTGCCCAAAGACAGTGATCAAGTTGATGACAAAATTCTAAGCCACTAACCTGCCCTGCTTTATTTCCAGAGATGACCTAATGGTGAGGATCTGTTGTCTAAAGGAGGAAGTTCTCTATTCTGAAGCTCCCTGATCACAAAGGGCACAAAAGGGGATTTGGAAGGGCCAACTCTGCATCTCCCTTCCCTTTCTCAGAAGAAAAGTTGTCGTGGGAGAGAGTAATTAAACTTACGTTGTATTGGCCACACTGACAAAAATCTGGATCTTTTAGAGAAAAACATAAAGTGACTCAAGGAAGTAAAATTGATTTTAATCATCTATGCTATGTGACAATGAACCAGACTAAAATAACATAAATGCATAAAATAACGTTCCCCTATCACTGGAAGTGTTCAAGCTAGGGTCCATGTTGTAGAGCCTTATCTTAAGCTTCTTTCCAACCCTGAAATTCTCTCAGAGTTCATTCATTCATTCAATATTAACTGTCAAAGAGTATAGCATGACTCTAAGTTTTGTTTTGGTTTGGAGATGTCAAAAGCATTTCCTTAATCACAGCAGAAGAGAAACCATGGGGAGAGTTTCTATCTCAAGCACCAGAAATTAAACTATAATTGTATAGTTTTAGAGAACAAAGGCAAGCTCTTCTCTGGATGGCCAAAGAATTAAAATCTAGTAAGCTTAAGGCACCTGGGTGGCTCAGTCAGTGAAGCGTCTGCCTCCAACCCAGGTCATGATCCCAGGGTCCTGTGATCCAGCCCCACATTGTGTTCCCTACTCACTGGGGATCTACTTCTCCTTCTCCTCCCTGTTCATGCTCTCTCTTGCTATCTCTGTCTCGTTCTCTCTCTCAAATAAATAAATAAAACCTTTAAAAAACAAAATAAAATCTAGTAAGCTCACCATTGATTCATTTACTTCTGAGGTGATTAACAATACGTTTGATTTATGAACCACAACTATTTGCTGCATTAACCTTGTTTTATGAATTTCTATCATTATTAAAGTCAGACATGCTTTGCAGAACTTGGTGTCTGCACAAGTCTTTAGCTGGATAAAGACAAATTCTTTAGTAAAACAGCTTACCAGTGGAATTCATATGTTTTTACATTGTGTAGCAGAAAATATAAAAAAGAAAATTATCACTTACGATAAAGGACAAAAATAGCTCAACTTAATCCTACCTGGGTATTTCTCCTAGTTAACCGGTAGCCCAACAAGGCTTTCGTTCAGTGCACTGGGTCATAAATAGAGCTTCTACAACAAAACAAGAAAGGATTCTCAGCACATTTCCCAAAAATAAAGTACTTTCATGGCTAAAATATTTGAACTACATTTTCCTTTAATGGAAAGAGGATTTCATTATTAAAGGGATAATCAGGTTCTTAATTTCACAGCTTCTTCCTCCCAGGGAAGAGTTTGTGGCAGAGGTGATTACTATCTTCAAAGATCCCTCATCCTTTCTTTCATAAGCACTAGAATCCCTGACTTTTATCCGGATCCTTGGTCACTAAGGATGAGAATAATTTTCTAGCCATCCTTCCAGCTAGGTGTGACCAAGTGACTAATTCTGTCCAATGGAATGTCAAGGGAAATGATGTCTTCAACATCCAGCTTGTGGTGGGTCATGCCTACCTGTTCTTCTCCTCTTGCCACTGGCTAGAATCCTAGAAGTTCATGCCACCATCTATACAAGTCATGAGTGCGCAGAACAGAGCAACAAGCCTAAGTCCCTACAATGACCTACGAGGCCTTATGTGATCCAGTCTTGCATAACATTTCTGGCCTCAGCTCCCAAGGCTCTCCCATTGATCACCCTCCTTGATAGCCATGCTGCCTTCTTTGCTGGTCCCAACAAGCCAGACTCTCTCTTGCCACAGGGCCTTTGTATTTGCTAAACACTCTCCCCAAGTATCCTCATGGCTTGCTCCTTCACTCTCTCCAGGTCTTTACTCAAATACCACCTTTCCAGTGAGATACTCTTAGACCACCTTGTCTAAAATTCCAACAGCATTCACACCCCCAATTCTTCTCCCCTCCCCCCACTCCCTGTCCCTTGCTTTATTTTCCCTACAGCCTTATATAGCATGCTATACATGTTGCTTTTCATGTTCTGGTACTTGTTGATCCCACTAGAATATCAACTCTCTGAGGACAGGGATTTCTTCTGTTGTGTTCATTACTGGTTCCTCAGTATCTGGAACAGTGGCTGGAATATAACAGGTGCCTAATGAATCCGCACTGAATAAATGAAAAGGATAGAAGGGGTCCAGATCCCTGACACTGTGGAGCAGCCATATGACCTTAAGCTCAGACAGAAGTAAACCGCTGTTTTAAGTTCACTGTTACCTTCTCCTTTGATATAACAGCCAAACAATACTCAGTTAAAACAGAGCCAGTAATCCCCACCTTCCGCAGAGATCATTTGATGCCCCACTATGGCATCATGCTCAACTTCCTAGTGGTACTCTTCCCGAAGGGTAGACTGGTAAGCTAAGACAGCCGAGGTCCCTGCCCTCAAGGACTTCACATTTTCATAAAGATGAAGACATTCATCACATAATCACACCAACAAATATCAAGCTGCAAGTGAGACAAAGCAGTGGTGGCCATGAGACTTAATAAGGGGCAAATCTGACCTCATAGAGCCATGACAAAAAGATACAGAGGAGGGCTGATGCGGGGAGAAAGCCTCTCCTTGTGAAGGTGGAGTGGGAACAATCTTGCAGGCAGGAGAATGCCAAATCCCTGTGGTGAGAGGAAATATAGCAAATATTGCAGGCTGGGGGAGCCTGCTGGCTGGAGCTGCGGGGGTGCGTTGTCTGAAGGACCCTCAGAGGTAGGAGCTGAGGAATTTTTACTTTTTCTTACAAACAACACAAGCCCAGGACGTGTTTCAGGCAGGAGGGCAATTTGAGTGATACCTGCCTACTGGCTTTCGCAAACAGCCCTGGGACCTCAGTGCCCCTCTCCAGCAGAGCTCCCCCAGTCTCCTCTGAGATGAGGAAAGACTAGAAACCTCCAGAACGGGAGCCTTGCTCCAGTCCCAACTCTTTTATTCAGCGCCTCACAAATGAGTTGCAAGAACTTGCCCTGGAGACAACGGGATGCAAATGCAGACGACATGGAATTATAATAACATAAACACTATGAACAATGCAAACCAGTTGGGCCCCCCGTGGAGAAATAATCCCCGTGCTCCTTTCCGAATTGTCTTTATGGAAATTTCATAAAATTTGCCATTATTAAAAATGAGTAGCAATTATTTCTTTCTTTGGTTCATCGGTTGTGGGAGGAAAATTAATTGTGCTCTCCTTCTTTTCTGGAGTTCATCACATAGAAAGGAGGAAACAAGGATTGACAGGCCTGGGGCCTCTGTTGATGGAAAGAAGGCAGGAGAACTTGGGGGACATTATCACAGATGTGGCATCAGAGGTGGGAGTGGTTAAGAGAGTGGTAGTGGCAGATGCGGCCACGCTAACGAGTGCGCTCAGGAAGCCGAAGTCATTACGGTATGTTGACATAACATTTGCCAGCTTCACAGGGGCCATCATCGTAAATTAGATTTAATATTGATCAGGCCGTTCACAATCAGGGCCAGGAGAAAATTGGACTCGGAGTTCTTAGTCAAAATTGGCTCTTAAGACTCTGCTTTCTAATTAACATAGAAGAACAGAAATCCAGGGCCTGTCTGGCTGACCCAGTGTGACAATAACTGTTCTCCTGTTCCCTGAGCGCACTGTGGAGTGACAGCATTCCCACTCTTTCTGTTTGCCCTCCCAGGTCGGTGCAGCTCCTCAGGGGGGTGAAGGGGGGATGGTGGGGGGTGGGCTGTGGGAAGGAGACCCAGGTTTCAGAGTATAGATGGCTGTGTTTCTCTTCTCGGTCTTCCTTGGAAAGCTGAGAAACTTTTTAAAGAAATTCAGTTTGCCCTTGCTCTGGTTTTTAAAATAAGCAATGTTTTAAAGTTCTTTTAGGGTTAGGAATTTGGAGAAGTTGTTCATAATACCTCCCACCAACCCTGGCCTAGAGTCACCCTTTGAGGCAGTGTGATGGGCAAGCCTGGGTTCAAATTCTAACCTTGGCCGTTGGTGCGCTCTGACCTTGGACAAATGATTTGCATCTCTGAACTTCAATTGTTTCTTCTGTAAAATAAAAATAATAATAATAATACCTCCCTCAAAGGGTTGCTGTGAGGACTAAACAGAATAATACATTTATTATACATTCATCAAATAGTAGCTCTATTTTGCAGTATTATTATTATATGGTTATATATATATATGATTCATCCTGTTAGACAATATTAATACTACTAATAACAATAAGCGTATGACATCTAATTTTTTACTTTAAAAACAACTGGCCAGGAGGTACTGGGTGACTCAGTCAACTGTTAAGCGTCTGGCTTCTGCATAGGTCATGATCCCAGGGTCCTGGGATCAAGCCCCATATCAGTCTCCCTGCTCAGTGAGGGGTCTGCTTCTCCCTCTTTCTCTGTGTGTTCACTCATGCTCGCTCGCTCGCTCTCTCGCTCTCTCTCTCTCAAGCGCGTTCTCTCTAATAAATAAATAAAGAAATAAATATTTTTAAAAAACAAAATAACTTGTGGAGCATAAGGAATAATATGGAGGACATTAGGAGAAGGAAAGGAAAAGTGAACTGGGGGAAATCGGAGGGAGAGATGAACCATGAAAGACCATGGACTCTGAGAAACAGAGTTTTGGAGGGGCGGGGGTGGAGGGTTGGGTGACCCTGGTGCTGGGTATTAAGGAGGGCACGCACTGCATGGAGCACTGGGTGTGGTGCATAAACAATGAATCTTGGAACAAATAATAAATAAATAAAATAAACATAAATAAATGAATAAATAATAAATATTAAAAATAAAATAAAAATAAAAACAAAAACAATTGGCCAGGACGACTCCAAGGCAAGTATCAGAAAGCAGCCTACAGGCCTGCATTTCCCTCTCTGGACTCCAGCTCCAAGTCAGTGTCCTTGAGCTCCGAGGTTCTCTTTTTTCTGCACCCCTCCCTAACACTTCTCAAGGCTTAACATCACCCTTCATCGACTTCCAGGGCAGGAACTTACTGGAATCAGAAATTCATCGGGCGCCTGGGTGGCTCAGTGGTTAAGCCGCTGCCTTCGGCTCAGGTCATGATCTCAGGGTCCTGGGATCGAGTCCCGCATCGGGCTCTCTGCTCAGCAGGGAGCCTGCTTCCTCCTCTCTCTCTCTCTGCCTGCCTCTCTGCCTACTTGTGATCTCTCTCTGTCAAATAAATAAATAAAATCTTAAAAAAAAAAAAAAAAGAAAGAAATTCATCTCATTTATCTCTGGATCTCTGACATCTTATGCAGAATTGAGCTAGAGCACAGAAAAGGCAAGGGAGGGTCCTGGGACATAAAACCCAAGGTGGCTATCACTCTTGGGCACCAACTCCACACTTTAACCAACCCAGAGGGAACAACACCCCTTAACTTTTGTGCCACTATGAGCCTCACTGGTATCCCCTGGCCCCTGGCTTTGCTAGTTGCTTCATTAAGATAACATGAAAAAACGAATAAAGAAAAGGATCCCCCAACTGTTCTCTTGTCCAAACTCCCCAGCCCTGGGCCCCTACATGCTGCTGCTCCTTTGCCTGCCTAGATACACATGGGAAAAGAAGATTTTGAGACAAGAAAGATTTTAGGAACCTACCTTGCCAACAATAAATGCAAAAATACCCATTTCTTAAAACCTAAACAGCAGTTCAGTTTTATCTCCCTTGCCCAGAGTTCCTACTCTAAGCTTCTTGGAGTTGCTCGTCCTCAGAATTAACTGTAAAATTCAAGTCCAGCCAGAAACATCTGCTGCCATTAAGTATAAGGCTAACCAGGGAACTGAATGAAAGAAACAGGTCCAAGGGCTCAGCTCCCCATTTACTAATTTCACAAAGCCTGCTTTCACCTGCTCCCTCAAAAGATTTTCAGGAAGAGGCAGGCAGGTCTACATTCCTGTGGGATTTTAATTTCTATCCCCCAGTACCATTACTTACACAACAGTCACCTTTCTGGAGGCAAAAAATAATTATTTCCTCTTCACTGTAACCCCTCATTCAATTCTAGCCTCTGCCTTCGACTTGAAGAGACTTTCCTCCTTGGAGCCATAAGGCACCCCAACCATCCTTTAAATTTCCCATTTTAGTGAGTCCATCTACTCTTGGGTACCAAGAAATCTGAAATCTGTTTTTTTAGTAAGACCATGCATTAAAAATTTTTGGAATTTTATCATTAAGTATAATGCACATGATAAAATATGCACATATGAAAAGGTAGCTAGGGGATGATAAACCACCAAAATCTCAACTGTTTACTGTGCATTTACTATGTGCCAAATCGTATTCCATTTTATCCTGCTCCTAATTAACTCCATTCTCTCTCCTATAAAACGTGCTAGGTGAACTGCTTTTATGGTTATTTTCTTTAAATTTGAAGGTATCCATTATGCTGCTACTTGGGTTACGGGTGCTCTGAGAATCCAAGGACCTGACTCAACTACACACTGGGATGGACAGCTGTCATTTTTTTCTTACTCAACATTCATCCCCGTTTCTGGAAACACTGTCCCAATTTTCTGTTGAAAACCACCTCTCCCCTTCTTGCAAACCATGTGCACCTGGCAGGACTGATCATTCAGTGGTTTCAGAGAATGAGTATGGATTTCTGGTCTGGCCCATCATGGGGCCATGTTTTCTTAGCCCCTGTGGGCATGTGGTTGAAGCCTAAAATGATGAAATACAGACCCAGACCACCAGCTGGAATTACAGAAGAGATTCCTTTTATGCCCAGGATGTCTACAAGCTGGGAATTACTGAACAGCCACTTGTGTGCCCTTCTGGAGTCATTTATGCAAGAAGTTGGACTTTAGAGCTAGATAAACCAATTTGTTTTCACTCAAGCCGATATGTGATATCTGAGACCCTCATCCACAATAGTCACTAACGCAATGATTTAAATCAATTGGACAGTAGTGACTTCCATAATAATGCAACAACTTGGCCCAGACTGGTTAGTGCCATCACCCTCAAGATCAGATCTGTCAGGCACGCACTCAAGTGATCAGTCCAAATTGACCCCCACACAGGCTACTGAACATCTCCTCATTCATTATCCTTAAGTAGGTCAGTATGGGAGAGTAGATCCTGTCCCCTTTCAGAGAGAGAAATGTCAGCTCAGAGAATATCAAGTTTTTGATGATTCCCTCCTGATAGAACTGACCTGCAAATTAAAAAACAAAAAACAAAACAAAACAAAAAAACAAGTTTTCTGCCCTCTAGTTAAAAACTTGAGTGGCGAGAGCAGGGCCCCAAATCTGGGGAAGTTTGATTTTGCACTCCAGAATGGTGGAGATTAGGTGAGCCCGCACCTTCACACCCAGGAGCCGCAGAGGCTAATGAAAGTTGAAATGAGCCAGGAGCTGGCGTGCTGGGCAAGGGGAAGCGGAAGGACTGGGGAGAGTGGCAGCGGTGGGGAGCCTCTCACAGGCAGCCATCTCTAATTGTATGAGCAATAAAGCTGACACTGCAGGGGGACGGGAGGCTTGGCACAAGTCGAATGTTGCCTAAATGAGACTGCTCTGAGTTTTTAAACTTCTCACTTGATCAATAAGACAGAGTCCAAAGACAGAGGCGATGCTGAAACGGCATTTACATCAATCCTCTGCCCATACGGCAGATTCCGTGAGAAAGTTCTGGAAGCACCGTGATAGCAAAGGGCACAATCACACTCCCTAAAGGACCTGCAGGCAGACATAGCTCAGCCTCCTCTGGTGTGTTTAGCAGATTTCTGGCTCTATTTAGGTCTTCTTCTAACTGGGCGTCTTTTCTTTCTCTCTGCTTCTTCAATCTGAGACATCTCCTGCTGAACGGTGTTAGGGAGAGGCAATGCTGGATCAAGCAACACATTTTAAATGATGTGAAACAAAGCTTTAATCACCACAGTTATTTACAAAATAATGTCTTCCTTGCATTTGGTTTAATAGCACTTTGTCCACAGCTTTCATCAAAACAACTACCCATCTGACTTATTGGAAGATTATATTAAATGTCAGGAGAGCTCCCCAGACTCATAAAGTGCTTCCTCGCCAATCAGGATTTTAATTCTGGATGGGGAAATAATAAATACAATAATTATTGAACACTGTGACATTAACTGATAAAGATTCTTGCTTCCCTTGAATTATCAATTTCACATTGGCATAAAAAATAGATTAGTGACAATTTAATCCCACATCTGGTGACCTTTAAGTAATGTTGTAACACTTCACAGCTTTGTCATTAGAATGTCATCAGCTTTCTCTCTCAAAGAAATGATACCTAAGTGCTTCATGTTAGAACCGTCTCCAAAGTTTACTAATGTTTAATATCTGGTAACAAGACCCAGATGCACCAGGCAACTTTGTCAGTAGCAACTTTTAAAATAATCTTATTAGAATTTACCATATGACACAGATTAGGTAGAGTCAAAAACTCACAGAACCATAATATTTATTGTGTCAGCTGGGAGACAGGCTAACTGTGGTACCCCTTGGTGGACTATTAATATCAGCATTGGGGGTGTCAGCTGGCAAAATCCATCAAGACTTTAAGTACCCATCCCTTTCTCCTCAAAATTCCACTTCTAGAATCACAGTCTGTAAAAATATGCATACGTGGGCACAAAAGACGGACCATTACAGCATTGTTTATAGAATCAACCATATTCAAAAGTATTGAAAAACTAAATTTCCATTAAAAGAGGAATGCCTGGGCACCTCTGGTGGCTCAGTAGGTTAAGCCTCTGCCTTCGACTCAGGTCATGATCTCAGAGTCCTGAGATCAAGCCCGGAATCAGGCTCTCTGCTCAGCAGGGAGCCGGCTTCCCACTCTCTCTCTCTGCCTGCCTCTCTGCCTACTTGTGCTCTCTCTCTCTCTCTGTCAAATAAATAAATAAAATTTAAAAATAAATAAATAAATAAATAAAAATAAAAGAGGAATGTCTAAATAAATTGGTACACCTGCATAATGATGTATGGTATAGCCACTAAAAAAGAATGAGCTGCCAAACCCACTGATGTTGTAAATTCTTCATGCTCTACTGTTGACGCTCCACATCTGACCTAACAGGAAATCTTCTTGGACTCATTCAAGACACCACCACCTCTTACCTGAATGATTTCAACCACCTCCTAACAGGTCTCCTACTTCCACATTTTCCCCAGAAAGTCTACTGTGGACATAGCAGCCAAAGTGATCCTTTCTAATGGAATTCAGATCAAGTCTCTGCTTGATATCCAAACCTTATAGGAATGTCCCATTTTATTTAACATAAAAGAGAAAGTTCTCGCAGTGGCCTATAGGCCCAAAACGATCAACTCCTTCCACCCCAACCATTACTCTCTGTCTTCACAGCCTCTACCTGCCCCCATCCAGTCTTCACTCACTCTGCTTTAGCCTGACTTTCTCTCTATTCCTCAGTCACTCAGAATCCTCAGAACCTTTCCACGGGCTGTTCCATCTACATAGAACACTCTCCCCTAGATACACATGTGTTTACTCTCTCACCTCCTTCAAATTTTAGTTCAAATGCCACCTTCTTAATAAAGCCTATGTTGACCACTATCTATAAAGTTGCAAAGTGTAATCTCCCTGGCACTTCCAATCCTATTTTTCTTTGCTATCCTTTTTTCCTTCATAACACTTCTTATGTTCTAATGTACTGCCTAATTTACTTATCTGCCCTATCAGTTCCTTATTGTCCATATCTTCCCTCCCCCACAAGAATGTAAATACCATATTGGGCAGGGATCTTTGTTTTGCTCACTGATGTATTCCCAAGGACCTAGCATTTAGGAAATGCTCCATAAATATTTGCTGAACAAATGCATGAATGACATAATAAATAATTTACCGAGCACTATCTCCTTATAAGTACTAAACTAAATGCTTTACATCTATTATCTCATTTAATACTTCTTCCACTGCCAAGTAAAGCAAGGAGAGCAGGAGAGGGAGGTGAGGTATGGTAATTCCCGTTCTATAGCTGAAGAAAACTGAAAACCAGAAGGTTAATAACTCACCAAGGTCACATTCTAATGAGCGGCAGAATGAGTGGGGGATGGGGAGAAGACTGAATGCAAATCTGTTCACCTACCAAGATCTTAATCCACTCAACCTCTTGCCCCAGTCTCTTCTGGATTTCTTCAACACCAACTACTTAGATGAATGTCCCCAAACTGAGCAGTGTTTTAACTTATATACATAAAAATTAAGTGCGGCCCTGGGTAAAATGATGGATAAGGTCATAAGTCTTTACATTTCCTTTAAGCTCTGTGACTTTATTATTAAGTTCCAAATCACATTTTGCTTCTGGGAATGGTGTTTTGGTTTGTTTATTTTCACTGTGAGGAACTGTATGTCTCCCTCTTGCCCAACTTATTAGCTTTAGTCATAAACAGCAATCAGTGAAACATGAGGTTTTTTATGAGATAGTTAAATCCAGTGTGGGACTCTTTGGTATTTTAGAAATTTTTTTAATGTCAGCATATTTGCTTTTAAATCCGTGAATATAACTTTGTTCTAGAGGTTCCTGTTTTATGAGTGAGATTAATTTTAGTTAGGTCATTGGTAAAAGAATAGACCATCTTAAATTTAGTATAATATGTGATGAAATAAGTTCTCTTCCATAAACTAAACAGGTTCTGATTTTTTTTAAGATTTTCATTTACTTATTTGACAAAGCGACAGAGACCACAAGTAGGCAGTGAAAGTTCCCCCACTAATGGGTCTGTGATTAAAGGAACAAGACTGATACAAAGCGAAGGTCAAACAAAGCTTTATTCCACACCATGCATCAAGAATCAAACCAACCAGCCTCTCTCTGCCTTACAGACTAGCTTTTAAGGGCAAAGGCCATGTGGTTGGGCCTGGCGATGCACAGGTGGCCAATGAGATTGTAACACACAGAGAAAGCTGCACAGTTATGCTAGGTCACACACACAGGTGGCCAATTGAATTACAATTTAACCCTAGTAGATAGTTGAACTAGCCTATCACCTTGGTCAGAATTGGTGCCCAAAAGGCAGGACCCACACTCATTGGTAGCTAGGGGGACAGTATGTGCCCCCACTGATTGGATACTTCCACCTGGCCTGACCCACCCTTGTATTTGGGTTTTGTTACCTGGGACTGGTTTCCCGGGCTTGCTTTTAAATAAGACCCCTGGGGGGGTGGGCAGGGTCAGTTTAAGTTTTACTGCATAAACAACAAAATGACTGTTTAATACAAGATAGAATCGCTCTGGCTAAATAGGCCCTTACAGGCAGAGAGGCAGGCAGAGAGAGAGAGTGGGAAGTAGGCTTCCTGCTGAGCAGAGAGCCTGATGCAGGGCTCCATTCCAGGACCCTGAGATCATGACCTGAGCTGAAGGCAGAGGCTTAACCCACTGAGCCACCCAGACGCCCCAATAGGTTCTGCTTAAAAAACAAACAAATAAACAAAAAAACTGATAAATTATCTAGGACCTAAGGTGGTAAAATTAAATTGAAATATTTTAAAGAGAAAAAACCCTCACTGGTTTTTTTATAATTTTTGTAGGCTCAGTGATAGTAATGTTACCCTAACAGTTCTCAATACTGATTTGGAGTAACATAGCAGATTCTTGTGGGTGTCTCGCCCATATCTTTCTAAGCCCTATCACTTCCTACATGTCAGCCTGATTTCTAATGGCTAGCATCTGCATCCTTTGCCGGAGAAGTTTCTTTGGCCTCCTAAGCCTCTTCTGTCCAAGCACACAGGCTTGACTTGCCTGACAATACACTATTTGTCAGCTGCCTTCCTTTTCTTAACTTAATTCTCCACTCAACAACCAGTGTTTCCTGAGATCACCTCCCAAGTAATCTACTTGCATTTGAATCCTTATATCAGGATCTGTTTCTGGGGCAACCAAAAACCATGACAACTGCCTTCATTTGGGGTTTAGCTATAAGTCTAGTGAATTATCATTGTTATTATTTATTCCTTCTACAGTGAATATTTATTGAGCACCTACTATGTTTCAGGCATTGTTCTTACCCTTGGGTATTCAGCAGTGATTAAATAAACAAAAACTTCGGACTTTGTGGAGTTTACATTCTTGTGGGGGGGGAAATAATACCCAAAATAAAAATGTACTATAAGGCAGATTATGATGAGCGGGACGAAGGAACACGAAGAGAAGGACTGTGACAGGAAAGGCCAGCAGCTGAGGCGTGCAGGGGGAAGAGGAGGGTGGTAAAGGGCCAAACAAGAGGGTAAAATGTAAACAAACACCTGAGCGGAGTGGGGAGTAGTCAGGGAGGAAAAGCGTTAGCCTAGGAAGGAGGAAACAGGTGCAGAGGGTACCGGACCTAGAATGTTCCAGAACCATGGTGTTTCTGGAACAGAGTCAGGAAGGGAGATGACAGAAGATGAGTCATCTCTGTTACTGTGATTGTTTACCACTATCATTGTCAGTACTGCTGCTTACTAGGTTTCCTTTGTTGCCACATTTTATCACGAGAATTACAGAACAGTTGGAAGATTTTACAGCAAACACCCATATATTCACTACCTTAATTCTACCATCCTGCTATCCTTGATTTGTGATACATCTATCCTTCTATCCACCCATCCAGCCATCTTTTTAATACATGTCAAAGGAAGTTGCAGACATTTAACAACTGCTCGTTATATAGGTATTGTTCGTAAATCTGATAACATCCTAGCAAGGTGAATGCTTTATCCCCACTTTGTAGATGAGGAAACTGAGCCTCAGAAAAATTGGATAGCTCAGCTAAGACAATGCCACAAGCATGGGGCTGAGTGGAGATTTCAATCTAGGTTTGTTCAATGTTGATGCTCATATTCTTTCCACTGTTAACCCATGCCGCTCTTGGCCAACAGATTAATGTTGAAGAACAGATAAAAAGTTGGCAAGTAGCTCTCCTCTTCTCTGAAGGGAGTTGTTTCCCCTCCTATTTCCTCTTCATCTGAATGGCAGAGATCCAGTGACATGCTGGTAAATATCCTCTGGTTTACCAAACAGCTCTGCGGCTGGGGGTGAAGAGAAGGGGAAAACTTGGTCTGCAACATCTGCCAGTTCCTGCGGTATAAATACTCCTACCATGGCCGATTGCAAGCTACCAACCTGACATCAGATTGCAAGATCCTGTGAGCTCATACAAGATGGCTCCAGCACATCACTGCAGACTAAAAAGTCTTATTCTGCAGATGACAAACATCACTGGCCCTTAGGGCCAGCACCAGATTCAGGATCAACACCTGGGGCCTGTCCCCTATGAGTACTCAGTGAATACAGGTGATGGTCGTAAGGTTAAAGATCTACACCTTTTCTCCCACGCCTGCACACAGCATCAAACCTCTGCACACATGCGCACGTGCACACACACACACGCACGTGCACACACACACACATTTTCATCCCAGGGTAGATGGTGATACATTTAAATAATGAATATATAACATACTGTATAAAGCAAACTTCCCCACAAAGAGTAAATGCACCCCTGTCTCCATGTCATTTCTAGCATTGGTCCTTCTTTCTTGCTTTTCTTTCTGTCACATCCCTCCTATACCTCCCTGCACTGTTGACAATGCTTTTCTTTGGCAAGAGCAATCATGGTGCACCCTGATGCCACAGAATACCTTTTTACATGGGTTGAGGTTATAAATTACATAACAGACACTCTACCCTTAAAGGCTTGCTTTTTCTCCACCTTCCTGAGCTTTCCCTTCGGTTAAAACCAAAAGATCTCTTACCTTCAGAGCATTTCCCCCACTACCCCAACAATGTTTTATGTGTTCGTTTTCATCATGCCATCATGCCACCTGAAAGTTGACTGCTCTCTGCCCAAATTTTCCTCTGCACATTTCCCCAGGGGCCCCACACCCCTAAGATAACATTGCATAACCTCAGAACTGGGTGAGGGCATTTGTGTCAACTTTGGTAGGTCTTTCCAGGTTACCTTTGGAAAGATAAGCTTTTCGGCATGGAATCCTTGTCCTTTCCCCCTTCCCCACCACACCACCCCCCCCACCCCTACTGCACACATACATACATATTCCTGCCCAACGCAGGCCACATCCCCAGCAGGTTGTAGGGCAAATAACAATCATCTCTAAGAGAACTGGCACAAACAAGGTCCGACACTTAACAACTTCAAAGCATTTTTTATAGTATGGCAAATCCCATTACCATGCAACAAAGAACAGCTAATTGTTAAGAATTAATAATAAGAAATAAGTATAGATAATGGTTTAGCTGACACTGTCATATTTTAGTACAATACGTTCTGAAATATTTGCTCCTTTGGCTTGTGAATGTGCTATTTTTGTCACTAATAGGCCTATAGAAGCCTAGTAGAAATGAGTTTCCTCAAAGAAAGTTGTGCATTCTGAGATTTCTCTGATAAGGGGAAGGGGTCAATGTGCCTGTAGTTTCTGTGCTTCATTAAAATTCCGTTTCCGTGCTGCATAATGTGAGTAATATTAATTTTCTAAACATTTGCGTACAGCAGCTGCTAACTAATTTCCATAACAGTGTTCCTATTCTACAGACATTTTAAAAAGGGGAAAGGAGATGACTACTGACTTTCTGCCAAAAGGAAAGGCTCATCCTAATCCACTTCTGAATCTTTCCAGACCAAAAGAAAGACGACATTAAGAATACTAACTTCCCATTCATGAGGGTCTCTGGAACTGAACATCCCCACTTTAGACCCAGGTCTGGCACACTTGGAATGAACTCTGGGCTCATTCGCTGGGTTCATCTTGCCTCTAAACACCTTTGAGATGGCCCAGTTCATGTGACCTAGACTGGCTAACAACCTGGCATGTCTGCAGTCCCAGTCATCCTGGATACCAGCTGCTTCCCCTTCCCTCTGGTCCATGCTACAGAAGTCCCAGTGAGAGAGGCTGCAGCTAAAGCTGTCCACACTCTTTCTGGGAGGGCAGCACAGCTGGGCACTGTGGACCCCTTGTGCTTTAGAGGTTTGCTTTCAGAGTATCCTACCCCCCTACACTCCCCTCCAGAAAACCATGGTCAGCCCGGGCTTGCAGTCAGGATATAATTAAAATGGTTTAGTTATATACATTCTCAAACTGGAACTTCCCCTCTTCTGCCCTCTGTCAAGACTTAGAGCTAGGGCCAAAAACTTGATCACTATTAGTCTCCCTTTAACTCTCCTGTAGTCGTATCCTTCAGATGATATTACCCAACTTTGTGCTTATTCATCTCTGCAATCCGTCACCCTTACCTTCATACCCTAGCCTCAGTTTGTCCCCCCAACCTTCCACTTCTTCCCAAGTGCCCAGCAATCCTACCACACTGATCTACTTGGCCACTCCAAGTAGATCACTCCACTTCAATACTGGGAAAATTTTACTTTTCAACCCTTTCTAATCTCATAGACTAAATTAAACCCTCCTCAGCTTTTGCGCAGCCCATCAACTTAGCACTTGTCTTGTTGGCTGGTTGGTTGATTGCTCAGTTGATCGGTTATGTATAGATAGATTGTTTCGTCTACTCGTACCTCTTAGAATGCAAGAGCCTGGGTTCACTCATCTTTATATATGCTGCACTCGTGACATTTTAGGCATTCAATAAATCTTTGCATGGACGTTCCCCTCAAAATGCACCTGCACAATGATATGTAAACATAGGTAACCATCAATTTTGTCAAGTGATATACACTCAAAGTTAGAGTCACTATGGGTAAAACTAAGTAAACTGCTAAAAGGAACAGAAGTTCTGTTTCCATGCAAGGATAGGTCTGACCCCAGAAGTGGCATCTAATTTCATGCTTGGCACTCTCCCCTACACTGTCCTCTCCTCTGCCTTTCTGATTTCTTCTCTCCACAAGTAAGTTGGCCCCACTACTCTCATTCTTTCCCTTATCATAAAATCATTCCTTTCCCCTGTCATATTTCAAAGCTCACACAGCCAGTCTCCAGAGTCGCTGCCTTCTCAAAACCTGTCAAAATCATCCAAGATACAAAATTGAAACAATAAACCAAAGTAAATGTGACCCAATAGTGAAAATTCCACATGTGACAATAGTCAGAAATGCAAAATTACTCTTCTCAGGTCTGCTATCATTAAAGATTCCTTGATTAAATATTTTTTTGTCTTAATTCTAAATGTGTTACTAGTCTTAATACACACTAAAATTGGCAAAGACACTCTGCGGACAATGCCCCTTGGAAGCCAACTAAGTAACTGGGGACACGTTAATATTAATATCAGCACTTCAAATTCATCAATAGAGTCATGACAAAACTACATCCCAAGTAATAAAAGTAAGAGATGTACTTCATAATTCATTTGGTGAACTCTCCATCAGTGTTGACTATTAACTGAGAGGTGATGGATTATTTTGTTTTTTAATTGACTGCCTTTTTGGAATACATAGAATGTAAACACTGACCTTAAAAGGACTTATAGTGTGAGTGAAAAAGAGTTGAGAGCTGAAGAATGGGGTTCCCAAACAGCTAGATCCAAAGGATCAGGCATTCACTTGGCCAAGAATGTACCTGAAGGAGAAATGGGTCAACTTCACGTAAACTATGAAGGAAATGAGCCCAGCTACTGTGGAAAGAATGTCCTCAACCCTAAGGGCTTCCCCCAGCATCTGGCATAGAGTAGACAACATGCATTTTCTGAATCAACAAATGAATTTGGGGTAAAAAAAAAAAATTAAAAATTTTTAGTATATAAAATGTAATTAGTTACTGGATATTTTTCAAAATTTTGCAAGAAAAGTTTACTAAGCACTCATAAATACCTAGACAGAAACAATAAATATTAAGATGACAACTAAGTACATTCTTTAAATTCTGTTCAACAAAAGACTTAAAAACTTACTGCATCCCCAGGGCTGTACACAGACTCTGAAGGATACTAAAGTAAATGGGAGGTGGTCCCTGCCTTCTGGATAACTGTCTGATGACAATCCCTCAAGCAGCCATGGCACCAGTATCTCTTGGGTGACCAGAGGAACAGCCCCTGCCCAACATTATCTCCCTAATACCCCTCACAGGGCCTTAAATTATACTATTAAAGATTGATTCCTTTAGGTCTTGAAGGTTAATTGAGTCTCTTAGCAAAAAGTGAAACCCCCCTGGGATAGGTATCTTTTTAACCCATTACCACCTGAGATTGGACCCAAGCATTAGGCACAGAGGATGGAGGAGCAAGTGGAAGGGTTTTCAGAATGGAAGAAATGAAGAAAGGAGGCACTTAAGAGCATCACTGATACACTTTATTTGTAATTTTTCTCATTTTTTTCCATGCCCTAGTCAATTGAGACTGGTACAGAAAATTCATACCAGACTGTAACAATGTCAGCAAATGCCTTTTCCAGTTCCTTATAGCTGGGTTTCTGGGCTCAACACCTGCATTTTCTTTCTTTTTTTTTTTTAAAGATTTTATTTATTTATTTGACAGATCACAAGTAGGCAGAGAGGCAGGCAGAGAGAGAGGAGGAAGCAGGCTCCCCACTGAGCAGAGAGCCCGATGCAGGGCTCGATGCAGGGCTCGATCCCAGGACCCTGAGATCATGACCTGAGCTGAAGGCAGAGGCTTTAACCCACTGAGCCACCCAGGCACCCCCAACACCTGCATTTTCTATCCTAAGCCAGTTCTAATAATAACAGGTAGTACTGCTTGGGAACTTAGCTTGGACCAGCCAGTATTCTAACAACTTTAGAACCATTATCTCAGTTAGACCCTATAACTATTTTATAGTTATTGTACAGATGAAAACCAAGAGTCAGAGAACCAATTAACTAACTGGTTCCAATCATCTAGTTCCAAATCACAGAGCCAGGATTTTAATTTATTTAAATTGAAGTCCAGAGCCAAAATTCTTAAGCTCAATACTGTAAGGCCCACAATTCAGGCTGAAATCTTACAAGAGCCCTATAAGACTGACCTAAGAAGCAATGATCCCATACTAAACTGGGCTCAATGTCCAGTTCAAACTGGTCTAGTGGAAACTTGGACCTTAATATCTTCATTTGAAAAATAGAGTTAATAAAATGTAAGATCATGTGAAATCAAGTTAATAAAATGTGTAAGATCATGTGAAAATCGATTAAGTTTATGAAGGAAGTATCTGGCACAGAGTAAGGACGCCATAAATAGTAGCCATAAGCTATAAACTTCCCTTGGGTGCGGCTTTGTTCTGCTGATGCTACTGTTGGCCTGTAGGGGTCACTCAAGCCTCCACTCCCTGCCTTTCACACTGTTTAGTTGACAGTGTTTCTCAGCCTGTACATTTAAATCTCCTGGGGAGGGGCACCTGGGTGGCTCAGTGGGTTAAGCCGCTGCCTTCGGCTCAGGTCATGATCTCAGGGTCCTGGGATCGAGTCCCGCATCGGGCTCTCTGCTCAGCAGGGAGCCTGCTTCCCTCTCTCTCTCTCTCTGCCTATCTCTCCAACTACTTGTGATTTCTCTCTGTCAAATAAATAAATAAAATCTTTAAAAAATAAATAAATAAATCTCCTAGGGATACATACATACATACATACATACAAGTATATGTATGTAATTTACATATACTAAATGCATGTGTGTGTATATGTATATGAGTACTGTGTGTGTCTGTGTGTATATACATACACACATGTCCAGGGGTAGAGCCTGGACATCTATTGTTTACAACTTGCCGAGTGCCTCTAATGTGCAGCCGGCAGCCATTGCAAATGAAAAACTTCTAGAAAAGAAAAGGTCAAGAACAAGTATCCTTTGGGGTTGAAACAGCAAGGAAATGGATGCTTCTTAGTAAGAAATAAAGCAGTCAAAAGCTCTAGTGTCCAAATGACATGGGATCCAACTCTGGGATTTGAATAGGAGTCTTCTCCTCTTCCACGGGAGCCCTCTTTTTTTTTTTTTTTTCTTTTTTTTTTAATAAACATATATTTTTATCCCCAGGGGTACAGGTCTGTGAATCTCCAGGTTTACACACTTCACAGCACTCACCATAGCACATACCCTCCCCAATGTCCATAACCCCACCCTCCTTCTCCCAACCCCCCTCCCCCCAGCA
Organism: Mustela erminea; assembly: GCF_009829155.1. Taxonomy (NCBI): domain Eukaryota; kingdom Metazoa; phylum Chordata; class Mammalia; order Carnivora; family Mustelidae; genus Mustela; species Mustela erminea. The sequence goes on along the minus strand of NC_045619.1, from coordinate 22,629,192 downwards.
ACCCTCAGTTTGTTTTGTGAGATTAAGAGTCACTTATGGTTTGTCTCCCTCCCAATCCCATCTTGTTTCATTTATTCTTCTCCTACCCACTTAACCCCCCATGTTGCATCTCCGCTTCCTCATATCAGGGAGATCATATGATAGTTGTCTTTCTCTGCTTGACTTATTTCGCTAAGCATGATACCCTCTAGTTCCATCCACGTCATCACAAATGGCAAGATTTCATTTCTTTTGATGGCTGCATAGTATTCCATTGTGTATATATGCTACATCTTCTTTATCCATTCATCTGTTGATGGACATCTAGGTTATTTCCATAGTTTGGCTATTGTAGACATTGCTGCTATAAACATTCGGATGCATGTGCCCCTTTGGATCATTATGTTTGTATCTTTAGGGCAAATACCCAGTAGTGCAATTGCTGGGTCATAGGGTAGTTCTATTTTCAACATTTTGAGGAACCTCCATGTTGTTTTCCAGAGTGGTTGCACCAGCTTGCATTCCCACCAACAGTGTAGGAGGGTTCTCCTTTCATGGGAGCCCTCTCTTGACTTATTTTTCTTTTTTATGTAGGCTCCACACCCAGCATGGAGCCCTACATGGGGCTTGAACTCAGGACCTTGAGATCAAGAGCTGAGCTAAAATCAAGAGTCAGCTACTTAACTGACTGAACCACCCAGGCGCATCTCACTCCTCACCCCTTGGCTTATTATTAAAAAATCCTAGCCATACTCAGGTGCTGAACTCTGAGCTTGACTCTGCCTTCAGTCACCACCTTCCCACAATCTAGTTTCCCTGACATGAGGCCTTGATTACCACTGGGACATGTCCCTGTCCCTCATGCTTTCTCTAGCCATAGTTAGAAGCTGAGGTAATCCCCGGATGCCATGCCTTCATCCCCATAGCTGACCTTCTAGCATCAGCCCCAGCATGCAGAACAGATGTCCCACTTCCATCCATCCCACAAGCATGACAAGGACTGGCAGCTCAGTCTTGCTTCAAGTCCCATTTACATTCTTGGCTGAGACAAGATTCTTAGAACAAGCTTTTGCTCTCCAAAAGCAAAAATAAATTCATACTGGGCTTTGTTGAGAACTATTAGAGCTCGATCATATACTCACAATTCAAAATCCTGTCTTTGTCCTCCCTGAGTTCAGCCGGCAAGGCCATTAGCCTCCCCAGATGGTCCTGCTGCCCTCATAATGCAGGAGTCAAATATTCCCTCCCCTGTTCCCTCTCTAGGTTCTTCAGTTCCTCATTCATTATTTTCCTAAACTATGAAAGACCCACAGAGAAAAAGCATCCACCCCTGCCTGGAATTCATAATCCAAAGGTTAACAAATTGTCCAGATGCAAATAGGGGGTTTACATTTTTTTCATAAGACAGTCCCATTTACAAACTTGTCACTCAAAAGAGGCTGAGCATATATATTCACCAAACTTGGCAGCATTTCACTCAGTGACTGAAAACAAACATGATAAATTTCTCCACCAGAGATAATTTTGGTGATGTGTATAGGCCATTGAAAATGAGAATGTTATGACTCTAGTGCTGTGATAATATATGGTAGTAATTATATTAACAAGGGAAATTACATCCATTTTCAGCAATTTCAGCTCACACCACCCACATGAATAGTGGGCAACAGCAAAAAAAAATGCTGAAATGGTGCTAGTAAGATCGGGGAAGTGAGATTTGCTGAATTTAGAACCTATTTTAATCACTTTTTTAAAATGTACTAAGCTCCTACTATGTGCCAGGCACCAGGTAAGCCCAGTGGGTAATGCCTCTGACGTGGCTCAGAACTTAAGGTGTTTACCACGTAATAAAGGAAATAAGACATGCACATAAATCACTGTAATACCAGGGAAAAAGTGAGAGGTGATAAAAAGAGTGTTATAGATAGAGTTTTGTGAGGACTGTAAGAGGTAGCTATCACTTCTCGATGAAACTATGATGAAGCTCTGGCCAGCCCAGAAAGGAATCAGACACCCAGGAGGTGATGGGGAAGCAGCACCCCACAGTTTTCCAGCATTGAGATAAACGACAGCCAATTAACACTGAAAATCCTGCCCAGTGACCCGGCTCCAGGGAACATCCACCAGAATGCTCCACAGCTGAGTAATCATGAAAGCAAAACCCATATTCCATGGTTCCAGAAATCCTTCTGGAGAATCTTTTTGCCAGAATTTATAAATGTATGGATTGATGAACTATAATAGAGATTAAATGCATGAGTAAAACTCCATAATTCATTTTGAAATTTTATTGGAACCACATTCAAGATAGGCACTTTGTTCTACCAATTTAATCAGCTTTTGTTTCATTCCTCCCATGTGCAAGAAGATATAGGGGATTCCAAGAGAATGAAGACGCAGACAAGACCCTGAAGGAAATTGGAATTGCATAAAGGAAAGGGAAACATACAACATAATTGTGAAGATGATCTGTGGCTTTATCAACATGATTTGCTGGAAGGAGTATGTGGTTTCAAATCATACAGACTGGATCTGAATTTCTACTCTGCAGCCAGCCTACCAGCTCTGTGACCTAAAAAGAATTATTGACTCTCCAGGTTCACATTATCTTATTTGTATAGTATTTCAATCACAGGACTGTGATAGGGATTAAATGATATAATATCATGAAAATATTTTGCCTAATGCTCACAAATATCTAATGAATCTGTTAAATAATGTAAGTCAGAAAACTGGGAAGTGTCAGAAGATAATTACAAAGAAAAACATCAAGTTATCCTTAAGAAAGAGTTTGTCTCTGAGTTGGAGGGACTAGGAGGTCTTCATGAAGAAGGTGTCATTTGAACAGGACCTTAGGAATGATTTGTCACTCTATGGTCTACTTTGGATGGTGGGGATGGGGTGAGCAAAGCTGTACTGAGATATGACATTGGATTTTTAGAAGAATAAAAATGTTGTATGTGAATATACTTGGCTCACTGATTCAATGTAGGCAAATCAGGAATTTAACACATAAAGCCCCCCAAATCTCCCCAAAACCAGACCACATCACTGAAAATCCAATGGTCCACATAATAAAAAGGGGGGGTTGAGAAAGCTAGCATAATTTATAACATAATTTCTTCTACATTTCAAACAAAAAAACAACACTTCCTATGAACAGTAAAGGAAGAATGCTATGACACACTGAGAAACAGAACTCAGAAGCATAATAAAGTAATAAAATGCCACAATCAAGTGGAGTTTACTCTGGAATTGCAGGGACTGCTAGGATTAAATATTAGGAAATCTATTTTTAAAATTCTGTTTACTTAAGAGGATTAAAGAAGAAGCATATTATCATCTTTATGGGTGCTAAAAAGTCATTTGATAAAATATAATACCTATTCCTAATTTTAAAAGAAAAGTATGATAGAACATGAATAGATGCTGCATGCTTCATTAATACGGTAAATATATAAATATATACTTCAGCCCAAAAGTTAATATCACAGTTAATGGAGAAATATTAAAAAATTCCCATTAAAGTCTGCAACAAGTTCACTTGTGCCACTTATATTTCATATTATACTGGAGCATCTGGCTAGTCAATGAAAGTTGGTTCGAAACCTCAGGAATTGCCTGGATGAAATTGGAAACTGGCTTCAAGGGTAAGGAGAGACCAAAGAAAGAGGCAGACCACTCTAGACTGGTGGGTGGCAGTAAATAAGTAAGTAAGCAAGGGAACTTACAAATAAGGCTTGTCTTTGGGAGCCACAAGACAGGAAAATCTCTGCACCTGTCCACCAAATCTTAAAAGTTTCTACAGAGGCCTTACATGGGTTCATTCACATATCCCATCTAGATGGTCTCAACACATTACTATCTCAAAGCCATGTCTTTGGGACAGCTACTAGTGCCTGTAGGGTAGGGGATAAGGAGACTCTAACTGTTTGGGTCCAGCTCAAAGGTTAATATCCTTTCAGCAACAAAATTAGGTAACTGAAAGAAGAGAGAAAAATTATTTTAAAAAAGTAAAATTATCATGATTTGTAAGTAAGATGATTACCTAGAAACCCAAGAATATCAACTGAGAATAATTGAGAGAATAGTATTTGTAATTAAGAGAATGCAATGAAGTCATGTTCCAAAAAAGTAATATATGGAAACAAATAACCTCCATGTATACATATAACAATTATAAGAAATAATGGGAGGAAATTCCCTTATTTATAAAAGTAGCACAAAAATGTAAAATACTGGGGTACCTGGGTGGCTCAGTGGGTTAAAGCCTCTGCCTTCGGCTCAGGTCATGATCTCAGGGTCCTGGGATCGAGCCCCACATCGGGCTCTCTGCTCAGCGGGAAGCCTGCTTCTTCCCCCCCCCCGCCCCCACTCTCTCTGCCTGCCTCTCTGCCTACTTGTGATCTCTGTCTGTCAAATGAATAAATAAAATCTTTTTTAAAAAAATGTATAATACTTAACAAGAAATGTGCAGGAGCTATACAAAACAGTTTTAAAGGACTTAAAAAATAAGTTCCACAAAAAAGATCTAAGCTAATAGAAGGACATTCCACATTCTCGAAAGTCTTAATCATCATAAAGGTGTTAATTCTCATCAAGTTTATTTAAAAATTCACACAAGCCCAAAAATCTAACAGGGAAATTTTTTTTGGAACTAAAATAACTGGTTCTAAAGTCAATAAAAGAAAAAAAGAAAGAACAGAAAACTCTGGAGGTAAAAATAATTTAAGAGAAAAAAGGGTACTTACTTGACAATTTCCACAAAAATAGGTTCCAAATAGATCAAAGATTTAAAGGTGAAAAATAGGGGCACCTGTGTAGCTCAGTCAGGTAAGCATATTACCTTGATTTTGATTCAGGTCATGATCTCAGAGTCATGGTGCTGAGCGGCATGGAGCCTGCTTGAGATTCTCTTTCTTCTTCTCCCTCTGCCCCTCCTCCCTACTTCTGCTCGCTCTCTCCTTCTCTCCAATAAATAAATAAATAAATAAAGACATAAATTAAAATGAAAAATAAAGCCTTAAAATAAATAGAAGAGAGATGGGGAGGTACTTTATTTCTTATTTTTTATTGTCTTCAAGCAGGAAGGCCTTTTTAAAGTATGATTTTTAAAATCCCAGGCTGGAAAAAACTTTTACAACTCATTACAGAATAAGATAATTTTCCTAATATGTGAAAAGCATCAACAAATCAATAAGAAAAAGAAGAAGAACTCAAAAGAAAAATGAGCAAAAGATATGAGATAGTTTACTAGACAGAAAATAACCAGTAATGTAAATATATGAAAAGCTGTTTATCTTACCCATAATAAAAGAAAAGTGAATTCAAACTACAAATAGATATATTTTTTATCTAACAGATTGGCCAAGATCAGTAATGTTTGGATAGGGTATAAGGATATTAGGGAACAGCCGTTTTCTTACATTTATGATGACATTGTAAATTGTCACAATCACTGAGAGGAATTTGACAATCTCTATCAAAAATTAAAATGCCTATACCCTTTGATACAACAACTGGCTTTCTAAGGAATTGATCCTGCAGACAGTATAAAGGGCCATACATTCAGAGATATGCACTACAGTATGAAATCTTTAGCATGAGCAAAAGGGGTCCCTTTGACTGCTTGAGAAGTCTTTATTTATCATATCCATACAATGGATGAAAGCCCCTTTGTCACACAGGATCTGGCACTCAGCACAGCAAGTACCAATTGTAACCCCAAGCATCTATTCATATACTTAACACAGTTCAGGTCCCAGAGAAAAGCTTCTCCATGTTTTTTGCCCTATATCCTCAAAATAAAAGGCAAGTCTATCCAAATACAGTGGGTATGTGTAGGCGGTCCTACTGCCAGCCTCGGAAATGACCACTGCTTTGGAGAAGAAGATAGATAAAGATACGGAAGCATTTATGCAAGATCAAAGACAAATTAAGTTGTCAAACATTCCCCTCAAATAGCAGGAATGCAGAAATTCTTGCATTCTTTTTTTTACAACAAAGCTGAGCATACATTTTCTTCCTTTGTGTGTTTTGCTTTTTTTATTTTAATGTACAAATGATGACAGTACCCAGAGTTTCTGAGTAATGGTTGAGGAACACTGTCCAATATAAATAATCAATATTATTCTAATTGTGGCATGATATGGATTCCTTACAGTCAATAAATATGTGTCAAATGACTGAATAAACCAATCATAAGGGGGAAATTAGCTGATGAGCCTTTCACTAATTATCCTTTTGTATATATTGTATTTTGAACCATACGCATGTTCTTCTAATTGGCAGGGGGATCCATTGACAAATAAATTTTAACATTTCAAGTAGTTCTGAAATTATCATCTCAGAACGAAACACTACCCCATTTTTATATCTGGATTTTTATAGTTAATCACATATTCTATCATATGCACAGTGTAGCTCACTCTAGGTAAGTAGAGAAAATGTCATTATCTCCAATTCATATATTAAAAACCTGCCCCAAATCAAACAACTGATGCTAAAATATGTTCCCTTTTCATAGCCCACACAGCTATACACCAACAAGACAGAAGAAAGAGAAATTAAGGAGTCAATTCTGTTTACAATTGCACCCCAAATCATAAGATACCTAGGAATAAATCTAATCAAAGAGGCCAAAAAATCTGTACTCAGACAACTATAGAACACTCATGAAAGAAATTGATGAAGACACAAAGAAATGAAAAAATGTTCCATGCTCATGGATTGGAAGAACCAATACTGTGAAAATGTCTATGCTACCTTGAGGATCACTAAGTGGAGGGAAAAAGGGGGAAGTAGGTGGAATTTCCTAGTCAAGGGGAGAAGGGAGCTCTTTCTCTTTGTTGGGTCTAACTTGAGAAGTTAAAAGACAAATTTGGAAGGAGTTGTAAGTTTCTCTTCTTTTTCTTTAAAGACATTTGAAGTGTCCTCAGTATATAAAGGAGAGTGGGCAGACCTGACTAGACCCCACATAGGAAGAGAAGCAAGGGACACCATTTGACCTTGTTAATGACAACGTTTAAAGTTCTTTCCAATTGTCTCCCATACTTCTAAATCTAAAGGTCTAAGGTCAGGGAACCATGGGTTCTGTTCAATAACAACCTCTAAAAAACCTTGAAGTTGGTCTTCTGTTACAGAGATCCCATTCAGCTTAAGGCTCTGTTTCTTATTTATAGTAGTCCCATTAGCCTTTAAAAATTGCTGTAAAATCTTAATATATTGTCTCTGTTTGAAAGAGAGGCTTTGCCCGATATCTGTGGAGTTCTTAGAGGACTTTTAATTCTATAAAAATACCCAAGCCTGAAACTTCCCCGAACTTCACCATGAGCCGATGCCAACTTACTGTGTGCAAACTTTAATTTTTTGGCGGGATCCGTATGGTGTCTGTTGCAAGGTGATCACGGGGTCACCACTTGCCAGGAATGGCCAGCAATCCCTGTACGGACAGATGAAAATTACTCCAAACTTTCCTGTGAGAGAAGAAGGCAAGAGGGCAAAGCTCAGAGGCGAAGACCCTTTTGCTCTTTTTGTTTCCGCTTTTATTGGTCCTTCAGGATAATCACAAATCTTTATCACTGTTTCTCAAGCAGTGGTGTGTGACAGCGGTCTTACTGAAACTAAGAGGATCTGTTTACAGGAAAGATATAATATGCTAATCTGCATGTTCTACTAAACATAGCCTAAGGGACAATGCATACATCTCTTAGATCACAGGGTGGCTGTTCAGGCTAAGAAAGCTTCTGGAAGGCGACTCCCTGCAGCGTTCCAACAGCAGAGTGGTCACCCAGGCCTCAGCATTCCAAAGGCCTAAGCCCTTCTCCAAAACCCTCCTTCACCGCCAGCAGGCTCTGTGTTACATTTTAGCAAGCCAGGTATTATGGCTGATTTCATGTTCTACATTAACCCCAACACTAACTACCTAGAGCAATCTATACTTTTAATGCAATCCCTATCAAAACACCATCAAACACCATTATTTGTTCCATTTTTTCAAAGAAATGAAACAAATAATCCTAAAATTTGTATGGACCCAGAGAAGACCCCAAGGAGCCAGAAGAATGTTAAAAAAGAAAACCAAAGCTGGTGGCATCACAATTCCAGACTTCAAGCTCTATTACAAAGCTGTAATCATCAAGACAGTATGGTACTGGCACAAAAACAGATACATAGATCAATGGAAACAGAATAGAGAGCCCAGAAATGGACCCTCAACTCTATAGCCAACTATTCTTCGACAAAGTAGGAAAGAATGTCCAATGGAAAAAAACTGTGTTGGGAAAATTGGACAGCCACATGCAAAAGAATGAAACTGGACCATTTCCTTACACCACACACAAAAATAGACTCAAAATGTATGAAAGACCTCAATGTGAGATAGGAATCCATCAAAATCCTTGAGAACATAGGCAACAACTTCTTTGACCTCAGCTGCAGCAACGTCTTGCAAGACACATCTCCAAAGGCCAAGGAAACCAAAGCTAAAATAAACTATTGGGACTTCATCAAGATAAAAAGTTATTTTTATAGCAGAGAAAGCAGTCAACAAAACTAAAAGGCAACCTCTAGAATGGAAGAAGTTATTTGCAGATGTCTTATCAGGTAAAGGGCTAGTATCCAAACTGTATAAAGAACTTATCAAATTCAACATCAAAAAACAAAGAATCTAGTCAACAAATGGGCAGAAGACATGAACCGACATTTCTCCAAAGAAGACCTACAAATGGCCAGGAGACATGAAAAAATTCTCCATATCACTTGGTGTCGAGGAAGTAGAAATCAAAACCACAATTTGATATGCTCTCACACCTGTCAGAATGGCTAAAATGAACAACTCGGAAAACAACAGATGTTGGCGAGGATGTGGAGAAAGGGGGACCCTCTTACACTGCTGGTAGGAATGCATGCTGGTGCAAACACTCTGGAAAACAGTATGGAAGTTCCTCAAAAATTTGAAAATAGAGCTACCCTATGACCCACCAATTTTACTACTGGGTATTTATCTAAAGAATACAAACACAGTGATTTGAAAGGACACATGCCTCCCAATGTTTATAGCAGCAATGTCCACAATAACCAAAATATGGAAAAAGCCCAGATGTCTATCAACAGATGAATGGATAAAGAAGATATGGTATATATATGCAATGGAATATTATGCAACCATCAAAAAATTGAAATCTTGCCATTTGCAATGGCAGGATGGAGCTAGAGGGTATTATCCTAAGCAAAATAAGTCAATCAGAGAAAGACAATTATCATATGATCTCACTGATAAGAGGAATTTGAGAAATAAGACAGAGGATCATAGGGGAAGGGAGGGAAAAATGAAACAAGATGAAACGGAGAGGGAAACCAACCATAAGAGACTCTTAATGTCAGGAAACAAACTGAGGGTTGCTGAAGTGGAAGGGGATGGGAGGGAGAGGGTGGTTGGATGATGGACTTTGGGGAGGGTATGTGCTATGGTGAATGCTATGAATTGTATAAGACTGATGAATCACAGACCCGTACCCCTGAAACAAATAATACATTATATGTTAATAAAAATAATAATAATTTAAGAAAACAAAAAAAGAAGAAATGGTCTTGAGACACCTGGGTGGCTCAGTCAGTTAAGCACCTGCCTTCAGCTCAAGTCATGATCTCAGGGTCCTGGGATCGACCCCTGCATTGGACTCCCTGCTCAGCGGGGAGTGTGCTTCTCCCTTTCCTGCTCCCGACTCATGCTCTCAGGCTCGCTCTCTCTCTCTCTCTCTGTCTCTCTCATTCTTTCTCAAATAAATAAAATCTTCAAAAGAAAAGAAAAGAAAGAAATGTATCCTGTCTCCTCCATCATTAATTTTTATAGTGTCCTGTGTTTAGTAATAAACTTTGTTATATAATTATAGTGAAATATAATGGGATTTGCCTGAAAATTCTCCTCTTTGGTAACAAAACTTCTGGAAAAACATTTGCTTTGGTTTCATTTTTAAAACTCTTTACTCTCTTGTGGCTTTTTTTTTTTTTTTAGAGAAGTTGTGTTTATTACCTCATTTTGACTTTTTTCAAAGTTACATGAGTTTCTGTTATACCACACAGTGATTCAACAAGTCTGTATGTTAATCCTATGCTCACCGAAAGTATGAATACCATCTACCACATGACGCTATTACAATACCATTGACTACATTCCCCGCACTGTACCTTTCATCCCTGTCACTTATTCATTCCCTATCTGGAAGCCCGTACCTCCCACTCCCTATGACTTTTCATTTTAAACATTTCACTTTTTTTAAGATTACATTATCACATTTTCCTTAATTCCATAATCTTTTCAACTCTCTCATCCCTCATACACTGCGCTTTTGTATGCTTTTATTTTCAAGTCCTTTTCATGTTTTCTCCCCTTTGTTTTATTTCCCTGGAAGCTCTTATTGTCATCTTAGACTTTATTTTTAGACTTTTATGCTGAAGCCTGACCCAACAGTGAGGAAATAAAAAGAAAAAGGACTGCAGCCATGCTGAGTGGAAGTGGCAGACAGGTGTGAAGAGGGGGGGAAAGGAAAAAGACTGGACAAAGTCCTGATTGTCTTTTGGTTTCCAAGATACAGTATCTTTGAAAATGAAAAATAGAACATTTATACCTATATAGGCACCTATATAAAAATGTGACATGCAGAATATAGAAATGCCAAGAAAACAGGTTCCTTTAATTAGAATCTTGGTTCAATGTCCAGTAGATTGAGTCAAATTTACTTTGAAGCCATGAGTGAGATTATCTCCCTGTAGGAGGCCAAACTTGACAAATTAACTCTGTCTTTATCTTGTAACCAACTCACCAGTAAGTGAAATTCGGAATTCTGCTTGAAGTTTGTTAATGTTGATTTAGATGAAGCAAGCCCACACTCCTTAAAGATCTCCAAAGCAAGGTATCTATTTGATAAATCAGTAAGAATGGCCGCAGTATGACTCTCAGGCAGAAAGATCAACAAACAATCAATATTAAAAATGTTGACAAATAGCTGTTCCTATCTCTGTTTAATAGGCATTTTCATGTTTCAGATCGAGCTATTTACTGACCCTTTTTCCTTGGAGCTCATTCTGGTTTGATTTATCTTTCACTTGTCTATCTCCACTCTATCTACAATTCTACCCCAACTATCTCATAACCCCTAGAGCATCTATAGATCAAAAATAAACAATTAAATAAGAGATGAATTTCTACTGAATGAGAACATGTATATTTTATAAAGTCTTACTGGCTTTGCAGCAAACCAAACTGAAAACTTTCATCTCCCAAAAACAGAAAGCATAAAAACGATCAAGTTGTGTATATGGGGGGGGGGGGGGTCTGTGCATGTGTGTGTGTGTGTGTGTGAGACTCTGTGTGTGTGTGTGTGTGTGTATGTATGCCACGAAGAAGTAAAAAGGAGGAGAATCAGTGAAACAGATAATTTTCTACCTGGCACTAAATGCTTGGTTACTTGTAAATATATAATTAAATTTTTCATTTAAAAAATGAAAATCTGAATGTAACATACAGCAAATGTGAGAGACTTCCTCTTGGCCTGAAACTCTTTGTTTTCATTTACTCCTTTTCCTTTTCTTGCCGGCCAGCTTTAGCCTTCATTTTGCTTTTCCTATCTGGTATTTCCTAGATGCCTGTTCAGTTTAATTTACCCAAATGTCATACCCAATAAGTTGTTGAATTTCCACTCCATTCCTGCTGAATTATTGTATTACTTTTAAATAACTTGCATCTGCTCTTGATTCTCCCATCTGCTTCTCTTCCTCTTCACTTTCTCATCAGGAGGCCTGGCTCTAGGTTAGGGGATATTGGCCAGGCACTCCTGATTTTCCAATTTTGAACTACTGACACAAAGTTAGTCATCCTTTCTGAATCACTCTAAAAAAAGCTGTCCCTAGACAAAATTATAAAGTAGGTCAGATATATGAGTGCCACCATACACACTTTGAGTACTTCTCATTCATGTTTGTCAGTCTCCTGTAGAGGCACCCCATACTCTGGACATTTTGATTTTTTCCTTTTAACTCCCATCCTTCAAAAAGTACATACCCAGTGTCCCTTTCGTCATTGCATCATTTCTAGAAGAAATCCGGTAGGAAAATTCCACCAACATGTTACTCCTGAGCAATAAAATTATAATATTTCATCCTCCAGAATGAATTTCAAGATTTATGTCTCTGTGTTCTGTTGTTAATATAGGTATGTGGGTCGGGACCAGAAAAGTAACCAGCTGTAACTGATGTGAGGCACTTATCAGTAGAGTTGGCTGCTCTCTTAAACTCTAGAATTTGATGGAACTTTTTAAAAAGAAAGAAAACTACCATCTCCCAGGTTTTTACTATGTGCCAGACACAAGCTAAATTCCATGCTCATCTTAACCAATGAAAAGCTAGGATACCTGCCCAAGTGAAAAAAATCATATGGCTATAAGAAGTAGAGATGGGATATATGGCTGCTCTGCCCACTTCACCATGCCAATGCTTGGGCTTAGGGTCCACAGACTGTTAGCTCTCCTCTGTATGGAGTTCCAACCATGCAACATATATTAAGTGAACACCTTTTATGTGTCAAGACAAAGCTAGAAATGAGAAACAGCTTGGTGTGGGTGGTGAACTATTGGGAGAGCATGAAGTCTGGATCACAGATATGACCCAAGAATGATCACCTGGGACACTCTTTTGAAGGCTTTGTGGTTTATGCTATGGAACTCAGCCTTGACAAAAGAAATTGGGGAGCTCTTACGGGTTCTAAGGAAAGAAATGAGTGGACAGAGTTGAATTCTAGAGTCATCCTTCTAGAATAGGATACATTCAGATTTTGTGAGGGATGAACCTGAAGAGGGGTAACTAGCTGGGAAGCTACATTTCTGTTACCTAAAGCAAGGGAAGATAGTGGGTTCAAGGATGGCAATGGAGAGAGGAAAACTATAGTCCAAAGGTAAAATTGTAGGACATGGTGATCATCTGATATAAGGAATAGAGGAGAGAAAGTAATCAAAGATGTCCATTTTTTCTTTATATTTGTTCCATAATCCTACATTCTTTTCCTAACTCAAAGGAAACTGTTCTAATAAACTGGGGTGCCTTAGAGCAGATTCCCAAGCTGAATTTATAAATGTTTGAGTCTCGCAAAATTATACCTAACTTGATGAGTAATGCATTTGGTAAGTATTGTTTATGACCACAAAATATTGCACCCATACAATTAAAGTATAGTTTAGCCTTAAGAAAGAGCTAAGAGTCTCTTATTTGGAAAACTATCTTTTCCCACCTCAAGAGGTATTCTTGACAGAGATAGTCATCATAATTCTTGGTTATGTTTACAGCAATTTGATTTTTGAAATCATTCTAAAGACAGATATTTCCATAGTAAATATTCCCAGCTGCTGCCTTTGGAAGGAGTAATTTGATCAGAGGTACTGTGTTGAATTGCATTACAATTGGTTTCTTCAAATAATGTATATTACCGACATAAAGAAAAAAAGGAATTATAAGCTAATGTCTGGTTGATCTGCTTGGCACAAAACTGATGGCAGGATGGGGTTAACAAGTTGTTTGTGCAGAAATAACAGGGACTGATGAGCTCTCAAGTTTTGATGTTTATTAAAGAGTTTATTGGAATCTCATAGAGCAGTAAAAAAATGATCTAATAAAACAAATAAGATTAAGCAGTTCCAGTAAACAACATTATAATAAAATTCCAGAAGCATAGATGCAAACCATTTTTGTTTTTTTAATTCTTACAAAAAAGTCATATTAATATTTCCAAATCTTATAAAGAATTTTAGAAAAGAACCCCATTTGAGAATGGACCTAACTGCTCAAATCATGATCATGTCATTTATGAATTCATTTAATGGACTATTTAGCCACGTTAGCAAATTTTCAAAGGAAAATAACTTGTCCCAGTCTGAGATAAGGGGAAAACTATTGAAAATCGATCAACAAATAAATGGTGTAAGCTGGCACAGTTTTGTTGGAAAATGAAAACCAAGTAAACAAGCTGGAGTCAAACAGAAGAGGTAGAGGTTGGGTTAGGGGGAGAAAAGAAAAACAAAAACAACTTTCTGAAGGCAGAAAAGCTTTCTGAACCAACTTATTAGACCTTGGGAGATGTTACCAGCAGCCTCTTTTCTTGCCAATGTTTCTAAGGGGAGCAAAAGGCTGCAGAGCAATTATAGGCAGACAGGGCCATGAATAACCTCCAGGGATTCTCTGATCTAACACGGCCCAGAAGCAGAAAAATGATTGCTTTGGCCAAAACAAGGTCCTAGGTAACAGAGCAACCAGGCTCAAAGAGTTATGGACAGAAACAAAGTACATCTCAGTAACAAATGTATGTATCCATGTCCCCATAGGACAACACCAATATCAGCAGGATCTTCTATGCACAGATAAAATGAGAGGTCAAATACTCCCTCAATACTCTGGTATTATATGAAGTCTCCTCCCATCCCAGAACCCAGAAAGTGACAATATATTGACTAATATTGAGTTTCTACAAGCTGGCAGAGTGGTGATTTTAGGGGCACTAAAAATAAGTCAAAATAGAGGAAAATAGTGTTCTATTTCTTAGCCCCCTAAATAGCAGACCAGGGTTCATACCTGCTATATATGGGAATCTTTGTGCAAAGAGATGTACACTAAGGATTTAAGGCCAAATTATTTTGAGTTGTTCAGCCAGATGTGCAGCACGAAACGCACTAGAGGCAGCTATTGATTGTAAAACTATTGTGGGGCTCTGATGAGAGTGAGTTTGAATGCTTGAGCACTCGTGGGAAGGTATGGACAGATTGGTAGAAGTAAAGAAGAAAAGGTGACTGTAGCCTGGTAAGAGATCAAGGCAATTTCCCAGTTAAGTACTGGAGAGGCAGCACCACTGACAATGATTTTTTAAATCTCATCTATGTCCCTACATTTCTGAATCTCTTTCTAGATGGGGAAGGTTGTTACAAATTAGGTGGTTTCCCCACACTCACCATCTAAATATATTGAAAACCTAACTCCCAACGGGATAGTATTCAAAGGTGGAGCTTTAGAGGGGTAATTAGTTTTAGATGAAATCCTGAGATGAAGCCCCAGAATGGGATTAGTGCCCTCAAAAGAGGAGAAAGAGATTAATATGTGCTCTTTCACTCTCTGCCATGCGAGGATACAGCAAGAAAGCAGCCGCTGATCGACCATGGAGAGGATCTTTACGAGGAACCCAATCTTGCTGGAACCTTGGTCTTAGACTTCTAACCTCCAAAACTCTGAGAAATTAATGTCTATTGTTTAAGCCACCCATTCCATGATATTCAGGGATAGCAGCCCAAACTGAGACAAAGGGCAATTCCGGGGATGACACAAGTCTTGCAGTTAAATTGGTGCAGATAAATATTTAGACTGAGGTTCCTAACTGCTTTCCTGAACGTGAGCTTAGAATTTCTATCTCTGGGCTTCCTGGAAATGAGAAGTATGAGTAAATTATGTAATTCACATGGTTTCTTTTTTTAAGTCATATTTTTAAAAATTATGGCAGTTTTTCTAGATGCCAATAAAAAGTTAAAGAAATATTTATATCCTCATTCCATGGATACTCTTCAATCGAAGATACAGTTTTCCCTATGACAGTTTTGCAGAAAATATAGGTGGGATTTCCATGATTTTTTTTCTTGTTTCAACCCTTAATAAAACCTTTGATCTTCATATTGTCACTCATCTTCACTATGTCTGTGTACCCATTTTTTCCTGTTAGATTAAGTTTTCTGCTAGACAGGGTCCGTGTCTTATTACAGAAACCAAGTTTCTAGCACAGTGGCACATGTGAAGACTTCATTAATGTATGTTTAACTGAAAGTAAGTAATGCTGTGGAATTCCACTGCATTAGAGGGGATACAACCTAAACTAATAAGCTCCAGAGACGAAATTTTGGGATCTGTCTCAGTCAGTTCAGTCTGCTATAACAAAATACCAAAGACTGGATGGCTTAAACAACAGATACTTATTTCTCTGAGTTCTAGGGGATGAAAAGTCCAAGATCAAGGCACCAGCAAACTCAGTTCTTGAAGAGGGCCCTTTTCCTGGCTTGTAGATGGTCATCTTCTCCCTTGATGGAGAGAGGAAGCCCTGGCATCTCTTCCTCTTCTTATAAGGGCACTGATCCCATCACAGAGGCTACATCCACCTGACCTTATCTAAACCTAATTGCCTTCCAAAGTCCCACCTCCTAATACTATTCACTGGGGGGTCAGGCCCTCAACATACGAATGTTGGAGCAGATACAATCATAGAGTCCATAATGGGATCTAACTTGAACTGTGGACAAAACCTAAACCATCTAGAGTTTTCAAAGCACCTAGTTTCCTTCACACACATTAAATAGAAGCTTGTTATATCTGTGATTTCTTTTCTAGATATGTAGGAATATTTCATTATTTTGTACCAGGGCTATGAGAGTCTCCTTACATTTCTAGATGTTTTAAATTGTGGCTCTTTGGTTCATTTACAAAATAAGATTTGTGGAGTCAGGGCAAAAGCATCTTAGTATCTTAGAAATGAAGCCCAATCTCTAAAGCAACGTTTAAATGTGTAAAGGAATCTGTCTTCAAACTTCTGGCAGTTACACAGCTTGGACACTGGCAACCCAAATGGATATCAGCTGCAAACAAGTGCTATAAACATCTGGGAGTGTATCCGGGAAATATCTGTGAGTTATCAAAGAGGTTCAAGCCCAAAGTGTTTGGGGTGCCTAGGTGGCTCAGTCAGTTAAGACTCTGACTCTTGATTTCAGCTCAGGTCATGATCTCAGGGTTGTGGAATTGGGCCCTGCCTCAGGCTTCTCACTGCGTTTCGAGTCTACTTGAGATTCTCTCTCTTCCCTCTGCTTCTGCCCTTCTTCCCTAAAAAATAAATAAATAAAATCTTCTAAAAAAAAAAAAAAAGTCAAAGTGCTCAATAGATGATGAATAAATAAATAATAGTGAACTAATTTTGATTTTATTCATGCAGAGCTTTCTAAAAATGGCAGCTGTAAGAACACTCTATGATAATTTAAGTTCTTTGCTCAGGTAAAATTTGATTTCTTTTTAAATGTTGATACCGCCTAGCCAATAAATTTATATGTGTAATTTGAACTGCAAAAAGGTGTTCAGGTTTCCCCAATACAATTAAATATTGAGACTAATGAAGCAGTGACAATATTTCCTTTATACAAACAATTTTTCAATTATACAGGACAGTGGCATCTAATGACTGCCACCAACACAAAATCACTGGGCAGCCAGCTTCTATTTTATGCAGCAAGGTTAGCAATTATTCTGTAACACTTAATTTCCTGTTACTAATGCTTTCCCAAAAGCACTTAAGCATGATGGCCTTATGAATATAGTTATTAGTGGAACTGCGTTTGGTGTTTGGATTCTTTTGGAAATCTGATAAAGATAATATTCCTCCAAAGGTTACTGTCCAGATTACAAGTCATTTTATCAGCAGGCCTGAGTTCTAGCCAGCTGTCATTAAGAGTGTCTCGTTAGCCAGTGAAGGACTTTGTAGCTGGGTCAGGGCTGTTGAAGTCTGGGGCAAGGTTGCTAAGGTAACGAATCTGTCCAAAGACTTCTCTCAGCATCAACCTTTCATCTTGTTAAATTTATATAAGCAAAGCACTGTGAGGAGAATGCTAATAGACCAAATGACAGAAACAGTTGCGCGAAGATATTTTTAAGCTTGATAGGTGTGTGTTTAAGCTCCTTTATAAAGATACAACAATATGCGTGGGTTTAGAGATGTTCATGGAAATGAGCTAAATCACCCTGGGTCCGTATATTGTTTACATTAGCATGTGAAATATGAGGCTCTACGAAGCAGAATTTAACTCAACAATGCACACCAAGAGCCTGCTTGGTACCTGAATTTATTTCCAGTGTAATGTTTGAGTCTGAAAAGAATTAAATTCTAAGGAAAGTGAAGCTTAACACATCTTCCAGAGTCCAGACCTAGTGAGGTAGAGAAACTTCAATTCCTCCAACAGGAGTGATGGCTAGGTAGAGGGAGGCTGTCATATTAAAAATATATAGGATATCAAAAACTAATGGGGTCATGTCAAAAGGATATAAGAGCCAACTTAAAGGGCTCCCTCCGGCCTAAGATGGGACTATTTGAACATCAAAAAGAATAACAATAGTAATGGATCAAAACATAGCAAATATATAAAATTCCAAGAGTTCATAATGATACTGGGGAAAAAAACAAACCCCATTGTGTGTATTTAGGGGTTTCTAAGGCCACCAACTCATTACCAAAGATAGACAATAATAGGAAAAAAACGAAACATTTGTCTCACCTTTCCTGCATGAATTGTATTTCTACATAACCAAATAGCTGATGAGAATGCTTTTTTAAAATAATTCTAGGGGTGCCTGTGTGGCTCAGCTGGTTAAGTGTCTGACTCTTGATTTCAGCTCAGGTTATGATCTCAAAGTCCTGAGGTTGAGCCCAGAGTTGGGCTCCTGGTGTGAATCTTATTTAAGATTCTTTCTCTCCCTCTCCCTCTGCCCTTCTCCCCACCCTGCTTATGCATGTTCTCTCTATAAAAATAAATAGACAAATAAATAAATAAATCCAGAAAAAAAATAATAGGATTAAAAATCGCAACTTTGCAACTCTTAATGAAATGATGGGACTTGACAACATTTATCAATGAATGCCAAAACTATTAGGTGAAATGTTGGTAGGGAACTTAACAATGGGAGGATTTGGTGACAACTCCTGAACTTACCAATCAATCCCAACATCATTAGAGATGAGACAATCAGACATGAAGTACCTCATAAAGTCATGTAATAGGAAGTACACACATCACCTATGAAATAGTCTTCCCTAAGAATATTGAACCTGAATCTAATCAACCCTCTAGTTCTAGCTGCAAGGAATAGAGAAAGAAGTTTTAGGAAAAAAAAAAAAAAACACACACACACACAGACACAATCCAAAATTAGGAACATTTTAAAGAAAAATTACCCAGTTTCTTCAACCAATCAACAAGGTGAAAAGAAAGTGGGGAGGAGAGCCACTTTAGAATAAAAGAGCCTTAAAAGGGGCATCGAGGTGGTGCATTCGGTTAAGGAATCTACTCTTGGTTTCAGCTCAGGTCATGAGATCAAGCCCCGCATGGGACACTGCACTTAGCACAGAGTCCACTTGAGTTTCTCTGCCTTTCCCCTCATACTCTATCTCTCACACTCTCTTTAACAAGTAAATAAGTAAGTGAATAAATAAATAGCTTTAAGAGACACAACAGTCAAATACAATAGATAGATCTTCCCTTTTAAATTCTGAGTTGAACCAATCAAACATAAATCCACATCTCTGAGAAAATTAGAAGATATTAGATATAACTGAGAATTAGATATAAAATTATTGTTATTTCTGTTAGGTATGATAATATATGCTGGTTGCATTTGGAAAGATTCTTGCATTTGGAAAGATCGTAGCAAAGATGCTTATAAGTGAAATAAAGTACTGTCCAAAATTTGCCTTAAAATGCCAGAGAGGAAAAGTGGGTAAGTTGTATAAAACAGGTTGGCAAAATGTTTATAATGATGAAAATAAAACACCTGTGGAAAACTGGGTGCCTGAATTACAGTATTGGAACTGACTGGCTAATATTTTTTAAAACTCCAACATTGGGAGAACTAGTAGCACAGTATGTTGCTTATGCACAATATTCTTACTTCTGGCAAGACTCTATGCTGGATGGAGTCAGCCAAACCACAAAGTTTAAAAGTTTATATTTATCCTATCCTTTATTCTGAAAGACATGTCAGTTCCTAAGGATAGTCTGGAATCTGAAACTCTTCCTTATCTAAAATATGAACAAAGGAAGAATTTGATATATTAAAAACACTATCCTCAGATAAATTTAAATGGTTTGGTAACTCAGAAAAGTGTATCTTCTAATTACTGGCAGTTACCTCTGAAGATCCTAAGCTAGTTTGAGCTGCTAGTTTGGACTGCTACCAAGCAACAAAGACATCTTCCTCACCAGAGCAGATATTCAGCTTTCTGTCAACAAACTTGAAGAAAGAAAGAAAACTTGAGGAATGAAATACTAAAATCACATGGCCACTCTGCCTATTAAGACAAACTAAAATTACAAAGTAAATATTTATGAGATATTATTTAAGAACAAAAGGGCTTGTCAAGAATTAAGGATTTATAATGTGAAAGTGATAATATACAAAGAGTCCCTACAAATTAATAAAAAGATGATGAGTCCAAAAGAAAAATAAGCCAACGATACAAAATCAATTGGGTGAAATATAAATAACCAATAAATGTTTCAAAAATCATTTTAAACATTTGAAAATCAACCTCAATAATTATCAATGGATGCAAATAATGACAAGGATATAACATTCTTGCCTATGAAATTGGCAAATGTTTTTCAATGATGAACAATATTGAAATTTTTTTAGGAAGCAAAAAAGTGGTTCAACACTTCTGGAAGTCAATTTGGTAATATGTATCAACATCATTGCCTTTGAATCAACAATTCTACTTCCTGGAACTAATCCAAAGGAAATAAGTATGAAGTAAGTATGAATACAGACAAAAAATTTAGGTAGGAGAAAGTCCATTCTATTGATGTTTATAGTGGGAAAATTTGAAAATTTTATTCAATATTAACAATTGGTTATCCAATAAGAATTGGTTAAAAATTATGATACATACATGAATAGAAAACCATGTTGTCATTAAAGCTACCCAGGCAAATACAAAATGATTCAGAAATTTGTTTATATTATACTATTAAGCACAAAAATGGTTATTAAAATAGGATGCATTATATGTGCATGTGTAAATGAATGCAAAATATCTACCAATAAGATTCACTCAAAAATGGAAACTGATACCTTCTCTGATTAATGGAATTGAAATTGTTTCTATTACCTTCTTTTTTATTAATCAATATTCTATAAAGTTTTTACAGTGAACATGTAAGGATAAGAGTTGTTTTTTAAGAGTGAAAAGAAAAGAACTTTCTAAGCACTAACTTCTACTACTCCAACTGTGCTCAATTGTTCTTTCATTCAATCTGGGTTTGTTGTACCCTATTTCCTCACTGATGGAACATAACAGGGAAACCACAGCCCTGCCATTTCTACCTGCTGGCCCCACCAAGAGCCCTAGGGAGGACACTTACTAGTACTGGCCACTAAGTGTGGAAGGTCTTTATCACTCAAGTTGCTATACTTAGCATTTCATTTTACCTAACAACTATTCCAGCAGTACCAAGACCTCTATCTTTACTCCCTTGCTAAGACTAAAACTCAAGCAACAGGGAGCCCCTGCGCCCTTCTCTTCCCTGTCAACGGTTCCCTATTAGAAATATCCTGCCACTGAATGATTCATTCATGTAGCCTGACTTTCATCCCAACAAATGCTTATTCTACTGGGTCACATTTTTTCCATAACCTTAGGCTTGGAGTTTAATAAACAGTTTTTAAACATAGAAAATAACTGTTTCTCACTGAGGTTATCCTATATCTAAAGAAAGACATAATTCTATCCTTCTAATTAAAAAGTTGATATTAAGGTCATGGAATCAGCCAAATTGAACATTATACAAAGTGGATTAAGGAAGTTTAATCATTGCCTTCTTGGATCTTCAATTTCCAGCAAATCATTTACATTTGTATAGTATAAATGTACAATCTCATACATTCATTCAATAAGCATTTGTTGAGTGGCTACTAATGGCCAGGGGCACATCTTCTATCCAAGTCTTGGGCATACAAAAATGAATAGGTACAGA
This sequence comes from Mustela erminea, assembly GCF_009829155.1. Taxonomy (NCBI): domain Eukaryota; kingdom Metazoa; phylum Chordata; class Mammalia; order Carnivora; family Mustelidae; genus Mustela; species Mustela erminea. The sequence continues at coordinate 22,607,407 of NC_045619.1, read as the reverse complement.
TACAATCTGAGGAGACTATGGAATAGTCAGGGGCACAGACAGATAAGTGAGCAATAAATCCAGTGGATGAGTACATTAATGGAAAATGTGTACAGAGTATCCTGTGTCCCCTACAGGGACAACCAAAGAATCACCTAATATTCATGAAAGGAGGCTTTTTCAGATGAGGTGTTACTCTGAGCATTAGTAGGTAACAGACAGTAAAATGCTTCCTGAATCTGGAAGACTATATTAAATGGAATTAAATATGTTTCTTTGTTATAGACTTCATCAAAGCTTTAAATACCTAATTTTCATTGTGGATTTCCAAGAATGAATTTCTAAGGGTATGGCATTCCCAAGCTTATTTGACCATAGATCCCTTTCTTCACAGATCATCTTTATCAAGAGCTTTAAAGTTTACAAGGGGGTTTTCCACAATATACTGTTTCATGTGTCCAAGACTGTAAGCTTCTTATAAGAAGAAATCAGAGACATCTGAGAGATCAGGAATGGAAGCATATCTTCTTCATCTTTGATGGACATCTCTGAAGTCCAACACAGAATTCAACATATAAAACAATCAATGGTCAATAAATTTAGGTCTTAGTTCACCTTTCAGGTTGAGACATCACAACCTAAGGGGAGTGGTCTAAACATGAATTATCCTTATTTTACAGGAAAGAAAATATAGCCCAAGGACATTAGGTGACTCTACCAAGATCACACACTAAGCTGGTGATACAACCAGGATTGCAAGTCAGATCCATTCTCAAGTGCCCCTTTGCTTATAATTACACGACTATACCATTTAGATTTTCTAGATAGTCTTAATTTCAGATATTCTGTTCCACTTTTAAACCAGGCCAGGTAACACCCTGGGTTTTGTTTGGAAAACATCTTCCATAAATACAAAGTTTTATAGACATAAAAAGGATAAACATATACTTAATAATTATGGAAATATAAAGCACAGTGATGATACTAGTGAAATCCACATGATCTTAAGTATGTGTGATTAAATAAGATGACCTTGAGCTACACTTTGATTATTTGAGGGGAAAGAATGCTTGTAATAATGGGAAGGTTAATTTTCAACATGTTCTAGATGGGAACAGCCACAGCCTGACAAAGATGCTGGGAGGTCCCTACCACATAGCCAATACCCAGAGAGAGAAGATGCCCTCAAAAGCTGGATGTAGGTTCCTTAGAGATACTACAGGCACAAAGCACTGACCAGTCATTCCACAGCTAAGAAGACTGGTGGTATCTCAGATCTACAGATCAGGAAAGCATATAAACAGAAATGAGATCAAAACAGAGAACAAATTCACAGAAGCAAGTAGTCTCCTACACAACACAGACTTTGTGGTGTAATAGAAGGTCCTCCATATCAAACCAGCACTAGGAATACTTGCTTAGCCACCCAAATTCAGTGTCACTGCAGGCCCTTGAGTGAGGAAGATAAAGGTAGCCATCAGAAGGAGCTCTGTTTCTGGAGTCAGAATCTCTTTGAGTTAGAAACCTGCTTCTGCTCTGACACCTTGCCAAGTAAAGCTATCTCTATAAATCTTCATCTGTAAAATGGGAATAATGATTTTACCTTCCTCACAGGATTACTGTTGTTTACACGAGATAAAAGGATGAAGTGCTTACCAGAGAATCAAGAACATACTGGGAGTTTAATACAATTTTTATTCTAAAAAGGTATTATTTTTATTTATTAATAATTTTATCATCATAACACATGACCCACATTAGGCTATATGCAATTTTTCCCATTACTGAATGCAGATTAGTCATCTTCAAATGAGCCCTTTTGTCTTCTCCTTAAAGTTCTCAGTTTCAAGAAACTTTCTAGGAATCAATAGAGAAATTTTTTTTTTTGTAGCCCTAAAACTTATACTTCATAGAAAACAACTTTTAATTTTAATTATTAAATAATGCATAAATAGAGATGTTTCAAGAAAATCAAGACATTAAATTACAGTAGAAATCAAAATAAAGTAAACCAAATGAGTCACTGAATTTGAATTCCTACTTGAATTGAAAGCTTAGTTTCATGATCACCAGATCTCTCTAGAGAGCCTCTGTGTAAATATATGTAAATATATTTCTTTTTTTTTTTCAGCATAACAGTATTCATTATTTTTTTACCACACCCAGTGCTCCATTCAATAGAGAAATTAAACTAAGTGGATCCTATGTAAATGGCACAATCATCACTCCAGGACCCAGAATGGGTAAAACTATGGAAGTAGCTTTGTTAGAGAATGCTGCCTCCACAAGGCTTAGTTCTATGTAAGAATCCCAAATTATAAATAGGTTTGGTCCAAACGACCAAGACTTCAAATTGATCTGGGACAGCATAGTTATAACAATGCAAACAGTCTCTATCTGCTATTCCTCTCAGTCAAGGTCATCTTGCTCTTTGAGCACAATCATAATAACTCATAAGGATGTGGGCCTTTTCTAGGGCTAGGATCACAACCAGGTGTCTTGGTCCACAAGACCTTGTCTTACCTTAAACACACCGTTTCTTTATTTTAGTTTCCTTATCTGAACAGAAATCTGTGACAAAATTTTAAAAAAAAGAAAAATGAAGGTAACAGGTTGATGAGCACTGCCTTGATCAGTCAGCATCTAATGCTGGGTCTCTTCAATCTACGCCATGTATTGACTAATAAGCACCCCTCCTGTCACATGCAATGGCTTGCATGCATCACAGAGTTATTTGCAAGTTAATATACATTAAAATCACATATGCCCACACACATTACTTCTGTGTGTCAGGGGACCTCAAGAGATAATACATCCATCTTCATTTGTGACAGTGTATGCACCCATAGTTCATAAATGGTGATAAATGAATTGTCATACTGTCCCAATGGCATAATACACTTATCCCCTATTCTTGCCATATTAATACATGTTCATTTCAGCACCAGTCAGATCTTGAAAATGAGTGATCCAACATCTGCCTCCTATTGGTAACCACAGAAGAATGCTAATTTCACCTCTCAACACCCGGTATAATTTGTTTTCTATGTAAATGAAGAGCAGAAGAGAGGAACCAAAAAAGTAGTAATAATAATTTCAACTCATTATGCTTCTCTCATATGCTGAGATGAATTGAGATGGAACCTGCTTACTTGGTTTGTACTTCAGTAAGTCCAGGAAGTGATCGTCCTCAGCATCTAACCCGCCCTGAAACATGGATGGACACAGCCGGGGCGGGGTGGGGGGAGGAGAATGGTTCAGGTTGATGAATGTGCCTGTGAACTGTTTTTAAACCAGTCTAATTGATGTGTTTATCACTTTAGCATCTGCCTTGTATTAAGTGATTATTCATTATTACTGCCATCCTTACCTAACTTTGTACAACCACCTTTCCAATTTTTCAGAGGCCAACGGTAGTTTGTAACTGAACCCTGCCCACCATGTTTTAGAAAATATGAAATACCTTTCAGCTTCATCACAGCCTGCAGTTCCTGCCCCCAGTGGTGGCTAGCAGACAGAGATAGAACCCACAGCCACTAACCCCCAAGGCTGGAAGGGCAGTTTGAAGTTACGGATACCATCTCTTCCCCTACACCTTCCTGCCTCCTCTTCCCGCTCTCCCACTCTTTCCCTCTGTGCCTCAAGGCTTTTCAGTTTGTTTGGCTGGTAAAATAATATTTAAGACTAAAGAAGGAAAACAAATGGCTAAATGAGGCATTCTATTAAGAGTGAATCTCATGAACTGATTCTCACTAAGAAAGATGACGGCACTAATGAGTTGTTTCCAAATTTTTCTGGTCATGCACTCTATGGGTAAAAAAAATTTAGGTGCGTCTGGCTGGCTCAACTGGTAGAGCAGGTGACTCTTGATCTCAGAGTTGTGAGTTCAAGCCCAGGTTAGGTGTAGAGATTACTTTAAAAAAAATTAAAGCACACACCATATTTATAAATAACTTCTGTACATATAGGACTCATGATACACTGTGTATGTTTAAACTGATACCAAAAGGAGATAAAAATAGGAATAGATATGCTATGCTATTCTTTGTTTTTCTTATGCACTCAGCTTGAAGACCATAGACTCTAATGAGCCATTTCCTTTTCCGAGCATTTCCCAGATCCTGAATGGCTCATTTTGCTACTGCGGGTGGTGTCTTATGAACAGACCCTTGGATGCACTCCTCTCCGTCAGAATTCTGCAGACACAGCATAGATTTTGTTTAATCCCTTGTTTGCCTGAGGATTGCATTCCAAAGCAATGTTCTGTTTTTTGTAAGTTTGGGAGGAAACTTACTTGGAAAGCGGGAGTTAAACCTTCTGAAACTATGCATTAAAAATGAACGTTTTCTCAATTGCCTCTCTATTTGAGACTAACAGGTGGCCCTGGTACAAGGCCAGGGCCAACTTGAGGCTTCAGTCAAAAGCAAACAAAGAACAGGTGAAGCTTCTCAAAGGGGTGGTCTCTGGAGCCATTGTCTGCATAACTCTCGGAGAAAAAAAATGCTGGAGGAAACACTGAACTGACAAAGTCAGTGATTTATAATCTCTCATTCCCATAAAATGACTCTCGTTATTCTTGGGGGTTTAGACTCTGCAGCAAGCTGTAATGGGCCAGTGGGCTAAAAATGAAGTGCAGATTTATTTCTATAATCAACACCAGCCAAACCCTTCCCTGGGAAATAACTAGCTTGGCTTTTAAAATGCTAGGATACCTTTAGAATGCTTGAGATTTATCTTTGGGATTGAGTGCTTGTGTTGCTCTGGGAAATTCTAACCATTTGAGTTGTAGATGCCCCGGTCAGTGTGCTGGGGAATGCTGGAAAGACAACAGAGAAGTGAGATCTGCTTCCCTTTCACACTCTGTTCTGAGAAAATTCCCGTGCCTAAGAGATGGTGATAGGTAAACAGCAATTACAAACACATCAAATTCTGAACCAAGAGACTCCCTGATACAGCTGCTGTCCAGGAGACCAAATAAGCTCAGCCTCAATGTAAATTTAAATTCTGAAATTGAATTTGACTTATGGTAGCCTCAACACTCATGACTCTTGCTTCCTTCACTCGTCAAAGAATCATTGAATTTAGAAAATATTCAGATGTAATTATATAGACACAAGTCTCAAGAGTTAAGTTAAAGGATACATACAAAAAAGTAAAACAACTAACTAAATAAATAAAAACCACAGGATCCTTAGTGTAATTCTAGCTGGAAGCATATTATATGATACTGCCCTTACTCGGGCACACAGGTGATCAAGCAGCCACTGCTGTTCTCACTAATGCCTCTTGGCAGATGTCTTAACTCATAACAAATTCATTTATTGCCTACATGCATGCAAATATCCTTTTCCTGACTTCCTTCTGCTTCATTTTTAATGCATCTTCCCAACTCTTGACTTTGTAGAACAGCAAAGGGTCCTTCAGGCAGTCTCTGGAATTGAAAACTACAAATCTCCATTTGTGGAATGACCATTATGTTCAGGGCACAATCCAAAAACTGGAGAACTTCAGAAGGGGAAAGATTCTGGGGGAACATTTACACACCCTTTATTAACAAAAACATTGAAATCTAATGGAAATAAGTGAGTAACCCAAGGTCACCCAAGTAGTCAGTGGCAGTGTTAGGAGTAAAATCCAGTTCTTCTAGTTCTGCCATGATGCTTCCTTAAAATACTTAAAATACAGAAGAAGAAAGCTACTTCTTTGCTTTGAATGGGTCAAAGGTCTGAAAAGGTTGGAAACTGTTCCCAGCATCTAGAGTTTGAGACCATAACGAGATAGACTCCCCATATTTGCTGGAAAATGGCCTTTGTCTCACTGGTCAATTCATTTTTTCAATGATTTATGATGATTCTCAAAGAGAATGCTTTTCCTATGAGGAAAAACTAATATGCTGAACTTAAAATATTTGCACTAATTAAAACAAAGTGGGATTGTTCAGAGACATTAATCAGAGGACCTAAGGGAATAGAAATACATTGGACAATAACATAAAAATCCAGTCAAAATATTAAGGAAGATACACTTTGTTGCTTATGCGCTTGCAAACTAGAGGAAGGATATTATCCCTTAAATCTAGACTAGGGGGCCAGAGATGACTGGCAAATCCTAACCATAACCCCTCAATGGCTCTGAATGCCCTTTGGAGAAACTCCAAAGTCGTTATTAATATGATAGAGAAGATCTTCCTTATCTGATCATACCCTCCTCATTTCTTCCCTCCACTGTTTTCTTCAATCCATCCACACTAACTTTCTTTCAGTCCCTCGGACCTGCCTCTAGAATGCCCACTTGCTGTTTCTCCTACCTAGAAGTCTTCCTCCCCTGACTCGTTATCATTGAATAAATCCTACTCAGATTTATTCCCAGTGTCAGCAGATGCTCCCTCCCTGTGGAGGGAGGTGGCATTGCTCACCTCAATTCTTCACTCTACACAGTGTCTACACACATTGTCCTGTGACTTTGCAGTTTCTCTCACTAATGAATAAAAGAATATTTTCCCACTGCTTAAATTTAGGTTCAGTGTGTGCTCTTCTTTGGCCAATAGATTGAGGCAGAAGTAACACGGGCAGGTTCTGCTCATAGGCCTTAAGAGGTCTTGCGTATTTCCACTTGCTTTCATCGCTTGTGCCATAGCCATGAGAAGAATACACCCGGACCAGTCGACTGATCCCAGGGTGAGGATGACAGACATGTAGACCAGAGCTACCCAGAGGAGCTTCATCAACCAAGCCCAGAGAAGACCCTCTATTCCCCCAGGTGACCCACAGATAGATGAGCAAGTCCAGAAAAGATCTGCAGAGGTGCTCAGCCTTGGTGAGCCAACCTGCTGATAAACTGAGAAATTACAGATGATCACTAGAGGATCACTATCCTAAGCCACTGATTTGGGGGCTGGCTTGTTATACAGCAATAGTATTTTCCCCACCATAACAGTTATCAAGCCTTATTACAGTCCTTGGATTAATTTCTTCTCTCTTGAGGACTGTGTATTCCAGCACAATTGAAATTATGCTTATGTTGTTATATTATTGCAAGTTTTAGTACAGCCTATTAGCACACAGTAGATACCCATTAAATAAATGGTTGTTGAATGAATTCCTTATCATTGCAAAATGCTTTCTCCTGCCATTCTACAGTCTCTCTCTAGCCCTGACAGCAAACTGCCCATCTATACTTTTCAAAGCCCTCCTACAGCAGGTACAGCATTTTAACTTGACAACCACTCGGCAAAGCAAATTATGCTCATTTGATCACATGCGAGACAGAATGATTGTGAATACAGGGCCCTATTTTGCTCATCTATTATTGTTTATCTCATTGTGGTTTTACAGTCAGTCCTAAACAGATGGATGAACACTCACAAATAAAGCATATTCTTACATTTGGCATCACATTCTCTGTTCCTCCAAATCTCTCCAACCTGTATAAATTAGATTCACGGTTAGACTTTGAATACATGAAAACCTGTTAGGAATTAAGATCCCATTCTTCTGTAAGTGCTTATTAGAAACCTGAATATAGTAGTGAAAACTGAACTTAAATAGTCATCAAAGAGACCATCTAGTGCACCTGTTTCCACATGGTGCTTTGGAAAAGAGGAAAATGCAGAGAATTTAACAATCCTTTGAATCCCTTGTGCTTTCATATCACATCCCAGCTCTTCACTTGCACTGAAGGTTCGTAATTGTAAGAGTTTGGCATTGTCAAGGGCTCAGCTACCATGAACTAAAAAAAAAAAAAAAAAAAAAAAAATTGATTCATTTAGTCCATTTTTCTCTACTTTTTTTTTATTACTGTGGTAACAATATAAATGTACTTCATGCCATTGAACAGTATACCCATTTAGCCCATCTTCACCATTGTTTATTCCCAGTCCTTAACCTCTATGTCCTTTAGAGAAAATGATTGTGTTGGAGAGGAAAACTACTGGTCTCCATCACTGGAGAGCTATACTTTCCTCTCATCCATAGTCTCTCCTTCATGGTTTTCCTCCCATAGGAGGGCGGAGGGACAAACATGTACGCTTTGTGCTAGAACATTCCAGTCAGCCATGAAGACTAAAACCCCCTTGACACAACCACCAGCACGAGAAAAAGAGCTAAAGAGAAAAATCATTAGCACATCACTCCATGAGCCAGCTCTCTTATGAAAAGAGCAAATTATCCTTAGCATTTGTTGAGACAGACTCTCATTTTCTGGAAATTATTGTTGCCTAGAATCATACCAAGAAATTTCCAAAAATACATAATATCTTCTTGGAACATATATATGAGACTAAAAGGGAAAGGGAAATTCTATCTCCTAGGGAAATACCAGCCCCTCTAGAATTCTCCGAGCTTGTTCTTTTTGTAAATGACCAATGAGATTACTAAGAAGCTCACTAGGAAACCAACTTTTCCCACATGCTTGGTGCTCACCAGGTAGGCAGTGGTTCAGTGTTTGGTGGGCTCCCAAATCACCTGCAGAGCATGGAAGAGAAATTCTGAGATTGTTCTCATCCTAGCATTTACATTTTAAACAAGACCCTAGTCCATCAAATGTTGCTGGTCTGTGGAGGCTTCAGAAATGCCTCCATCCCTTTCCTGGAACCAAAACAGTGTCAATGCAGAAGGACTCTTCTTCTCCAGGATCCCATGAATCCTGTTTGGAACCTGGAAATAATAATGGCATCTATATGAGAGTGTGAGTGTGAGGATTAGACTAGTTAATGCGTGTAAAGACTGAAAACTTGGGGGTGCCTGGGTGGCTCAGTGGGTTTAAGCCTCTGCCTTAGGCTCAGGTCATGATCTCAGGGTCCTGGGATCAAGCCCTGCATCGGGCTCTCTGCTCAACAGGGAGCCTGCTTCCTCCTCTCTCTCTTTGCCTGCCTCTCTGTCTACTTGTGATCTATCTGTCAAATAAATAAATAAAATCTTAAAAAAAAAAAAAAGACTGAAAACTTTGCCTAGCCTATTGAACATTCTTCACAAAGGTGAGCTATTATCATGCAGACTTTCACACCTGTTGATTCCTGAAGTACAAACAAGCCACGAACTTCTTCCAACCCTACATGCAAGAAGGTAAAGAAAAAAAAAGGGATTTAAATTAAGATCTGTTTTTCCTTCCCTCATTTGCCTTGTGAACTCCTGCTCTTCGAAGATCCTTTTCAAATAACGCCCCTTCGGAGGAGTCTCCTCACTTTTCACCGATAGGCCCTCCCCTCTCTGAGGTCACCCGAGCACTCATACTTTCCTCCATCACAGTGTTTTTATATAGCACTGCAACAATTTGCTGACTTGTCGTTCTCCCTCACTGGATTGTGAATGGCTTCAGAAAAGGGTCCATCATTCCTCTAAGTAAGTATTTCTGGGCTTTGATCTGCAGCTCCCAGCTGCTCAGTACAGTGCCTGGAACATACAGGTGCTCAGTACATGTTTGAGGGAAAGTGAAGGGACAGACAGGGATACCTAAACCAGAAATCATGGATGTGATGGTGGGTCTGACATAGCAAAATAAGCATACAAGCTGAAAAGGCCAAGCAGTGGAACCAAAGTCAGAACTTAAAGAAGGGAATTGACCCAGATAGGCTCTTGGCATGTAGGTAGTGGAGCACAGTGGGTAAGGGGGCCAGGCTCAAGAAACAGACTACCTGACCTTTGATCCAGGCTTCCTGCCTTACCAGCCATGTGACCTTGGACAAGTCAGTCACACAGAAGCCTCAGTTTCCTCATTTGTAAAATAGAAATGATACGAATACCCTCACAGGATTCATATGAAGAGTAAGGAAATTAAATCATAAGAACTATGTGCCTGGCGGCACCTAGGTGGCTCGGTTGATTAAGCATCTGTTTTGGGCTCTGGTCATGATCCCAGGGTCCTCAGATTGAGCCCCACATTGGGCTCTCTGCACAGTGGGGAGCCTGCTTCTCCCTCTCCCTCTGCTGTTTCCCCTGCTTGGGCTCTCCTGCTCTGCCAAATAAATAAATAAAATCTTAAAAAAAAAAAAAAAAAAAGGAACTATGTGCCCAGCACATAAATCAAGTCCAGAAAATGTTAACTGTTACTGTTGGGACTAATGGCCAAAAACACAGGTACCGGGATCAGCCAGACCTGAGTTTGAATCCATGTTCTAGGGGCACCTGGCTGGCTCAGTCAGAGGAGCTTATGACTCATGATCTCAGGGTCACAAGGATAAATCCCATGTTAGGTGTACAGCTGACATAAAACAATAATAATAGTAAATTAATTAATCCATGTTCTAGCAACTACCAGCTGTGTGGCCTTGGGCAATTTAATTAAATTTCATAAACTTCAGTTTCCCCTTCTATAATGTGGCAACAATACCTGTGTCAGGAAAATAATATATTTTAAAGTGGCTGGCACCATGATGTCTGGCACCTATTCAGTTCTCCACAAAGGATCGTTATCAGAAAGGCAGCAGTTCCCACACAAAGTTCAAACTGGGGAAGGGACAGAGAATGGAATCCAGACAGAACTGGGAGCAGTGTCATGGGGACAGGCCAAAGAAATGGTGTCATGGGTCTACTGAAAGGGACCTGGTTGCCTTCTACCCTGCTTAATGCACGTGGGCAAGGACCGAGGGGACTGCCTCGTCCCAAAGTGATGCAAGATTCTTTGGGAGCCCGACATCCTCCTCCAGGCCACAGGTTGGGCATCCTTGGAATCCCATAGCTTACTGTGTCTCTTCGACTCTGTTCTTAAAAGTATCTATGTGGCTATCAACACCACAGTTCATGTTCCCTGACCCTTTACCACCTGGCATGTATAAGGAATCCAGTCATGTCCACTGAGCCAGCACTGGCAGCTGAATGGCATTGATACAAGACTGGTTGCTCTAGAAGAGTCTTGATTCCAATGGGTGAGGTCTAGAACCCTCACTGGAATTCTTACGTCTGTAGCTGCTTGAATTACTTTTTTTACTTTAAAATTTTTGGAATGATCTTGCCCCAACTACAAAGTAAACCAGCTTAAAGTCTACAACCTTAGACTGCAGTAAAAATTTCTGAGGTCCTCAAACCTAAGAGAAAGGTCAAACTGCGTTCTGTCCCCTTCCCACTCCAACCCCGGCTCCCCCAACGAAAGTTTCTACAAAATCTCACTGGTAGTATGTTGGCCATTAAAAATGGCTCCTCTTTAAATATAGTTTCTAATGCATTCTCCTCCAGAAGAGGGAAAGAAAGCAAATGGTGTTTCATAATCATATATACATAGAGCACAAGAAAACTTAGTTCCTCTTGGTGAAGTCGATCTCTGTGTTTGCAAAAACTCAATTTGAAGCCTGGGAAAGTGATATTTATTTGAAGGAGCTTATTGCCGAAAGTGAATCATAAATCTGCTGGCTGTTGAGACTTCAAGGCAGGAAGAACAAAGGCAATTATTAGTCTGAATGTTCCACTGACGATATGAAATCTTTGTCTTTCAAAGCATTTGTTTAAGTAAGAAAAAGTTTGCCCAGCCCGGAGAACGTTCTATTGTGGGATATGAAACTTCTGAAACCTCTGAAGCTTATTTATATATTTGCTAGGCTTCTCTCTGCCAACTTTCTCCTCTCCCAGAGCGTCCGCTAATGCTAAGAAAAGCCTCCAAAAAGCACACATTATAAGCAGAGAAAAATCTTAATGAATGTAATATATTTGGCAAATCTGTTTTATCTACCAAGGAGATTTCCCTCCTCTCTTCATCATGCATCTCTTTCCTTTGTTGTTTTTTTTCTTTCTTTCTTTTAATGTTCTTCTTGATTCATCTTAGGGAGTTTATTTCTTCTCTTCTCTCCTCTCAAAAATAAAAAAATAAAAATAGAAACCCAAGCAATCTTTTGACTTTCACTCTCTTGCTGTCATTTTCTATTTCTTCCTACCTAGTCAATTTCTTTTTTCTTTTGGGAAACCAGGGGGAGTGAATAGAACTTAGGAGCCCTGTGTTAATCTCCCTTCTTGTCTCAACCAGAGGGCAAGCCTCCACCGCAAAACCCAGCTCCCAACTACGCACATGTGGGCAGCACACTTTGTAGATGGTCCTTGACCAATGTGCTTGCCAAGCTCGCCTCCACCTGCCGCCCAGTATACTCCTTCCCTCAGCTGGTGTGCGCTCATGAATTGCTAGGTCATCCCAATATAGATCTGAACAGCCCCACATCCCCTGTCAGCAGTAGACAGACAGAATTTATCATCCAAAGCATTCTAAATCCAAAAGATTTCAGAGTTACCTGGACAATTTCTGCCTGACACTAGTGAGGTGAAGTGTGACTTAAATGTATTTGCATATCTTTGTGCAGAATTGGATTCTCCCTCCTGTTGAAGCTGTGCTCCCCGAAGCATACCTGTGACCCACGATTCTCTTCACACCTTGCTAATCAGGGCATGGTGTCTGGGCCAACAGCATGGGCATCATCTAGGAATCTGTTAGCGTCTTGGGCCCTATCCCACCAACCTACTGAATCAGAAAGTTCATTTTAACAAGATCTTCAGGTGGCTCGCCAGCACGTTGGGGTTTAAAAAGCTCTGTTAACACCAAGTGCTTACGAGGCCCCTGGGGTTGGGGTTGGAGAAGCGGGGTGGGGGGGACATAGCACCTGCTAAGTGTGCGGCTTCTGCTGTGCCATTCCCTCCCCCCCGGGGAGGAGAGTTGTAAGTCTGGGGTGTCACCAGGCCCCTCACCCAATTCCCCACCCCTAACTGTCTTCACCTCTCCAGTTGTGGGTGACGGGGGACTCCCAGGGCCGTGGTCTCTATAACTGCAGGAAACACTTGCACAAGGGCTGACCCTACTCTCCACTCCCTGCTGGCTCTGCCCTGTACCTGTGTGAGTTGTTGTCACGGAGACTGATGACTTGACATTTACAGTTCCTTTCCCAGAGAGGAGCACAAGACATTTCATGAAAGCTGCATGTAATCCTCCTCAATGCCCTGCAGAAGGGGAGGGGGAATGCATTTTAAAATAATCTCATTTGATTCGTCCCATCTAGACAGTATTCTCTCTCCTTTTTGAGTGGATGGAAAACAGATCAGTAAAGATGCACTGCCCCTCACATGCACCCGAATGTTTATAGCAGCAATGTCTACAATAGCCAGACTATGGAAAGAACCTAGATGTCCATCAACAGATGAATGGATAAAGAAGGTGTGGTATATATACACAATGGTATATGGTGGTATATATATGGTATATATACACAATATATACACAATATATGCACTATGCAGCCATCAAAAGAAATGAAATCATGCCATTTGCGATGACATGGATGGAACTAGAGGGTATCATGCTTAGTGAAATAAGTCACGCGGAGAAAGACAACTATCATATGATCTCCCTGATATGAGGAAGTGGAGATGCAACATGGGGGGTTAAGGGGGTAGGAGAAGAATAAATGAAACAAGATGGGATTGGGAGGGAGACAAACCGTAAGTGACTCTTAATCTCACAAAACAAACTGAGGGTTGCTGGGGGGAGGGGGGTTGGGAGAAGGAGGGTGGGGTTATGGACATTAGGGAAGGTATGTGCTATGGTGAGTGCTGTGAAGTGTGTAAACCTGGCAATTCACAGACATGTACCCCTGGGGATAAAAATACATTATATGTTTATAAAAAATTAAAAAAAAAAAGATGCACTGCCCCTGGGGGAAGTGTGTGTGAACCTGTGCGTGTGTGTGTGTGTGTGTGTGTGTGTGTGTGTGTGCATGCAATATTTTTGCATTTAGAAGAGGCATCTAAGTTTAAGCAACTTTTGGAATTACTTGAGATTTTTTTCATAGAATTCTTCCAAGTCCGTGACCATAGGCACTTGTCTGGGCATCCCATTGTCCACAGTAAACCCAGGCTTTGTGTCTGAAGCCTGTAACCCCCAAGCACCCGAATTCCTACAGGTGCACGGGCAGGAGACCAGACATAATGAAAGGGTCCCTAAGCTTTGTGCCAGCTTCACACTGAGTATAGAAACTCATTCCATATCTTTAGCCTTTCACAGATACTCTCCAAGCCGAGGCAGGGTGACCATGTCTCCAAACACATACCTATGCACTTTAGTTCCTCATATTTTTTTCTGTATTTCTCATGCTCCTAAGTAGCCTCCTGTACTAGGCCATGAGTTCAGAATCATGAGTTCTTCCTTTCCCTTCTTCAGGCAGTTAAGAATACAGCAGGACAGCCACTGGCTGTTGCAACCAGTGAGTTTTTCCCAGACATCAAGGGTTTCCACGCAGCTTCTTGTGCATTTATTCCTCTGAATAACCCAACACGGTCCTGAATAACCCCTCAGGTGCATCTGCTTGACCCTTGGCACCTGAGCCCAGTGTGGAGCACAGCATCTGGAAGCTTCCAGAGCGATCACATCTTCTGTCAGGTCTTTGTTGGGCATCCCGCCTCCCCCACTGCAACACTTGGGAGAGATGTCAGAGTGTACTCTGCACTTCCTGACATGTAGCATCAGGCTTACGGTTTTTAAAACATCTGCAAGAACGAAAAAAAAGAAATGCCCTATCTTTCTACCTTAACATGGCCACGGTTTCTCATTGGTCTGCTTGAAGTGCGCAAAAGAAAGATGGAAACAGGGGCACCCAGATGGCTCCATCAATTAAACACCGCCTTCAGCTCAGGTCATGATCCTGGGGTTCTGGAATCAAGCCCCACACTGGGCTCCCTGATCAATGGGAAGCCTGCTTCTCCCTCTCCCTCTGCTTGCAGTTCCCCTTGCTTGTGTGCTCTCTCTCTCCCTCTCTGACAAATAAATAAATAAAATATTTAAAAAGGAAGAAAAAGAAAGGAAGATGGAAACAGTCAGCTAAAGAGTAGCTGGGTCCCCATGTGCGGTCTGTTGAATGTAGCATCTGGTCCTCTGAAAATCTCTGGAGGGCCTCTCTAGGAACACAGAGGCCCCCTGCCCCAAAATCAGCACTGAGCTACAGAACATTTGCAAACTCCGGAACCCCTGCTTCTCTCAGGAAGATCCCACCTATCACCTGTAGACTGAATTACAAGACTTCTCTCCTAACCAGGGAACCGAACATGGCGTCTCAGAAATGAAACTTTGTATCTAAGATTCCATTTAGTGTAAACGGGCTTAATTCAGCTGAAACCAAAGGCCTGTGTTCCCAAAAAGGAGGAAAGCCATTGTTAAACCGAGGTCCAGTAGGGAGGCGTAATTTGGACTCTGGCCTAGTATGTGACTTTTCTGTGAGTCTCAGGGGGTTGGAAAAAAAAAAAAAAAAAACCAATTTGAGTATTTTAAGATCCTTAGAAGGATCTGGTTGGTAACAGGGAGTGATTTGCTACCCACAGATTAACTCAAATGGAAAATAAGTTCAGTCTAAATGACCCTTGTGCATATTTCTGGACTAGGCCCAAAATGGAATGTTCTTCTCTCACAGTGCATTTTCTAACACCACCCTTTACTAAAGAACAAAATCTAAGAACATGCCCCATTTTAGTCCTTAGTCCTAATTCTGCCCATATTTAGCTATCAGATTGGATAGCATGCAGTCTGAGATTACTGCCATTTCAATTCTGTGCACCAAATACTTGCCGTCCGTACTGAGGACTTGGGAGCACCGTGGAGGATACCAAAGCATGAAACTCAAGTTCCCTACATAAGGGTATACCCCACATAAACCCGGGCTGGCCTCCTCGCACCTTGAAGTCAACCCTAGCCTGGAGTCTTATTCAAAGAAACATAGAAACAATCAAGAAGCGATTTTTTATCTGTACAAAATCTATTAAAATTGTCCAGAGATCCCACTGTTAACACACAGCAAGCCTGATGGAAACCAGCTCTTCCTGCCAGTTTCTACCTACAGAACAATCTCATTTTTGCGTATGCATGCATTTGCCTTGCACCTGCCCCCAAACACCGTCTTTTCCCTCTCTCAGCTCCCAAAACTTCTCAAACTCAGCTCCCACCAAACGTCTTCTCTGTCTCCCCCTCCCACTGTCTGTGTCTACGATTTTTTTTTTTCTTTTGTCGGTAGTCCTCTGTTATTTCCAGTGTCAACCTGGTGGACTTCTCCCAACTCCTCTGGTCTCCCCATCGTGCAGTAGCACTTAATGTTTGGCCCAGAAGCCCACCCGGCGACACACTGTTCGGCTGGGGGAGGCAGCAGGGGGTGCTGGCTGCTTCCCCTCAGCAAGCTGAGGATGGAAGGGATGCGATGAATATGTAAATGATAGTTTTTCCTTATTAAGAGGGAACTATTTAATAAATCCTAATGAAATACTTAGCTGGGGGGCAAACCACTGCCCAGTAGGAACTTCACTGGTAAAGTGGACATGGCCCCTGGCCTCAAGGAGCTTATTGTATAGGAGAAGGCAATTCCCAAGAAGTGAGTAATCACTCCTATGAGGAGTGCTGTAGCCTCTGCTGAATCCCTGTTCTCTGCTCTATGCCTTAATCTCCCTGATTCCCCCACTGAAGCAAGAGAGCAAAACCTGCGATGTGCAGCAAAAGTTTTGCTGAAGTTTTCTAGGTCACTGTCAGAGAGTTCCATTCCTGCATGAGGCAGCAAATAACTTAAAAACTACCTAGTAGTTACCTCATCCTAAAAGTCCTTTGAGCCACCATGACACAGGGGATTTCTCCTGGGTCTCCCTACTCTAACTAGTACCCAGACATTGATCATCTTGCCATTTCCTATGTGCACATGTGCGCACACACACAGTCATTCTACATTCCTCTTGCTCCATTCTGCACAGAAATTCAGCTCTTCTCCCCATATACCAGACTCAGCTCCAGGCCCAGCCCTAGACAACCAAAATCTTCAGGTAGTCAGACAGTCAAAAGAGCTAGCTACATGTTCAAAAGCAGAAAGAACCACAAATGTATATAACCTTTCCTCCAGTAAGATCTACCCTCTTACCAACACTGAATGATATGAAAGTCTTCCCTTTCTGTGTGATAAGATTAGACCAAATTCTCTCTAAGATCCACTAGAATGTAAGTTCCAAAAGAGCAGGGACTGTGTCTCTTTCTCTGCTATGTCCGGGATCTAGCACAATTCTATCTCAACAAATCAGTGTTGCTTAAATAATTTATTTAAAGTCTCTTTCAGTGCTGACATTCTGTGATCCTTTCACATTTGCAATTCTTTATTTTTATTTTCCATTTCATACTTTTCTCATATATGGAGAAAGAATAGAAGAAAAGTCTTAGTCCAAAGAGTTAAAGCATTAGGTTTGTTTTTATTACTGTATGAGGATTATTTTAGAAATGAATAACTGAAGAAACACCTAAAAATGGCTTAAATGATTTTTAAAAAGGTATTATTCTGCTGAAAGCAAAGTTCAAAGATGATATCATCCCAGGATTAACCAAGTCAGCTGGTTGGCAACATTATCAATATTCAGGTTCTTTTCGTCTTTCTACTCTGCCATCCTTGGCAAGGTCCTTAAGAACATTTTCTTGTAGCCGCAAAAGGGTTGTAGCTGCATCAAAGACCATAGTCACCCATGACAAAGCCCTTCTCTGGGTCCTTCATTAGGAACAGAAATAACCTTCCCAAACACAAGTCTGTGGATTTTACCTTCATTTCACTGGCCAAAATCACATCCCATGCTCAGTCCTAAGCCAGTCAATGGCAAGGGAGATGAGAGAACCATGGGTGCCTGAGGGATACAGCCCTTGAACTTGGGACACCAGAGTCCCAGAAGATCCCAAAGTCCCTGAAGAAGATGGCCATTTTCCCTGAATAAAATTTGTGGTGGTAGCAAGGATAGGAAGGCATGTCTCTGAGTAATCAACCAACAGCGTATGATATAATTACTATGATAAAAAAAAAAGCCATTCCAAATATGATGAGAATTATTTGGGAGGAGAAGAGACTAATTCCAAATGAAAGAAAATTTTTCAGATCACCTCACTGATGAACCCAAAATTGTCAATATTGGTGCATTAATCTCTTTTTCTACAAACCCTTAATCATATTTTATATCCAAAGTAATTGAGAGCATTAAAGGAAAAAACTGTTAATGTCTCCCTTACTTTCATTATTTAAGATTCCTGTTTTAATTTAAAACTTTCTGAGGGATATATATTCCCATCCCCTATGCCATGACACTGAAACAAACAAAAGCCATATGCAACAGATTATACCAAACTTTCAGAAGCTGTTATTTATTTCAAATGCTATATAACCCACCCTTTTGAAAATATCCATTATCTTGGGGAAGTTTCTCTCCTGGATAATAACATAGAACACATGAGAATTAGTTACAAATTCTAGTGACCCCAGCAAAGACACTGAGTGACTGACACTGAGACTATAAGAACAACATGTCAGGTCATGCAGTAGAGATCCAGAGAGGAAGACAACATATCCTTTTGCATCTCCGCTATCCTTGATAAGTCAAAGACTCTTCCGGATGCAAGTGACAAAAATCTGACCTAAGCCTTCTTAAAAATAGGACTTTTACTGAGTTATCAAGACATTTTCTGTGATTCTCCTTAGAAAAGAAACTTCTCCCTAATTCAGATTTTCATATCATCTCCTTTTAGGACTTTTTTTTTCTTTTGTTTTGTTTTTTTAGAAAGAGCATAAAGTTTAAAAGCTTCCTACTTGCCAAATAGCGCAGCATGATAAATATTATAGCACCCAAATTACCATCAGCAGAGTCCCAGTAGCTCACATCTGCTTGTGGAGTTCCCTTTACAATCAATCCAGTGTATTGAAAAGGTCTTTGTGATGCAGAAGGGAACAAAAGTCACCTGCGTTTTTCAGTTTACTCTAATTTGTACACAAGATATAATTTGATACACCACAGGTCGCTTGCTCAAAGAGATTCAAAACAACAAAAGCAAAAATAATCACTACTATTCTGAGACTGAGATAAGTGATAAAGAATCTAGCTGTGATCAGCTGGGAATTACATTAAATCTAAACCATACAAAGGAGCAGAGATTTTTAGTGAAGGAAAATGCCTTAAGATTTATCCACTGTAACCCCTCATTTCATAGGTGATGAGGCCAGTGGACTTGTAGTTAACATGGCCAATTGGATACATAAGTTGATTTTCACTCCCTCTCCATACCCAATTAGACTATTAGTAAAGGAACACAAAAGGTGTAAACCCTCTAGGCAGAGAGAACAGGAGTGGTGATACATAGTAGATAAGAAACTACAGTGGGATAGATGAGTGGTGGTTACCAGCTTAGCAGACAGAGAAATCTGGAAATTAAGTGCCTTTAGAGGGAAATCCAATGGTGAGAAAACCTGCTTGTGCTTCTAATCCCCAGAAAGGATGGGACTTGGTGACATTAGTATCTCTGAAGGGGTGAGGGGTAGGAATGATGATCCAGAATATTGGTTAAAAGCCAGGATAAGGAGCTGGTAAATTTCCAAAGTCCCTTTTCCAACTCTACCCAGCCAGGAGACTGCTCATCCTTCACTTTGGCAGAAAGTGGGAGGTTTCCACTCTAGAAACATTGAGCCATGCTAGGGCAATGGAAGGAGTGATGAGGCACAGCAGGAATTAATAACAACGACAATGATGATAGTAAAAATGGGTAATTCAATGAACACTCATTATGTTTCAAATACTTTAGGCACTGTGTTTATAATTAATCACTTAACCCTAACAACTATCCCCAAAAGTAGATAATGTTAGTGCCCTCATTTTACAAATAAGGAAACAGGTACAACAAGTCACAAGTGACAGAGCAGAACTTCGAAAACAGCCAGCCTAACGATAGCTTCTCGTTATTAACCACCATACAAGGGACGATCATACCATCATGGTTTCCAGAAAGCCATGATTCAGATATACAGCTCCAATAGTAAATTTGAATGTTCATCATTTCAGAAGTTGAAGAACCACAGAGAAAAGACCTACAAGTCCTGCCTGATCAACCCACCAAGAACACAGAGTTTTTCCTCAACATTTTAGAATCTTACAATTTAATATGAACAGACAACATACATTTGACACCATACATTTGAGAAAATTCTGCAATGTGATAAAGAGGAATCAAAATAAATTAAGGAAAGGCAATTCAGAGAGAACAGAAATGACATGCAGAAGAAAAAATTTTAAAAACTAGAATATCTTCAAAGAAATAAGGAAAACAATCACATCCCAGAAACAAATGAAGGATGCTATTTAAAATACACACACACACACACACACACACACACACACACACACACACACTTAACAAGGAAAAAACTTTTAATTTTTAAAAAATGACATCAGAAATTTTTAAATTTAAATAGAAAAATCAGAAGTCAATGATGAAGAAATTAGAAAACAGATACATAGATAAATAGAGGGAAAATGAGAAATCTGTACAATCAATCTAGTATTCTAATATATTATTAGTAAGAGTTCCACGAAGAACCTCACACACACACACACACAGAGGGAGAGAAAAGAAAGAAAAAAAAAAAACTAACAACAAAATAATACAAGAAAAATTTCCAAAACTGAAAAAAAAAAACCACTTTGAAAAGGACCTATTGAGGGCGCCTGGGTGGCTCAGTGGGTTAAAAGCCTCTGCCTTCGGCTCAGGTCATGATCTCAGTGTCCTGGGATCGAGTCCCACATTGGGCTCTCTGCTCCGCAGGGAGCCTGCTTCTCCTCTCTCTCTCTCTCTCTCTGCCTGCCTCTCTGCCTACTTGCAATCTCTGTCAAATAAATAAACAAAATCTTTAAAAAAAAAAAAAAAAAAAAAGGACCTATTGAGTATATCCAGCACAATGGACAACAAGAAACAATTCCAAGGTGTGTCATTTTAAATTTCAGACTATCAGGGATGAAGAAAAGATCAAAAGAAACTTCAGAGAGGAAAAAAATAACACTTCCAAAGAATTAAGAATCAAAATGACATTAGATTTCTCAAGAGGAATTCTAGAAGTTAGTAGACTGGGAAGAAATAGCTTCATGATTCATGATTCTTAGGGAAAAGGATTTCCAAACTAGCTCTTGCTATTTCTCCAACCTCTCCTGCTGTGTCCTGTCCAACCCAATCAAACTTTCAACCAGCTTCAAATCTAGAAGAAATCAAGGAAATCCCCAGGGGTGCATGGATTGGCCTGCACTGGGTTTCGTGGGGGTGACCATGCCAGTCAACACTGTTACCCAGCACTGAGGCTGTCACCATTCTAATAAATGCTCTCTGGGCAGCTTTCCTATGGCAATTTACATCATCTGTTGCAGACCCAGACTATTCTACCCTTATGACAGATTTCCAAAATCTGATCTTTTGGAGCTAGTAAATTAATTCTTCTATTTTCTCCTGCTACCCTAGCCAATTACCACAAACACAATGATACATAACAACACAACTTTATTATCTGACAGTTCTGTAAATCAGAAGTCCAAGTAGACTAGACTGTCTAATCTCAGCTGTGGGTCTCATAAGGCTGAAGTCAAAGTGTAGGCCAACCTGAATACTTCACCTGGAGACACTGGAAGAGACTCTGCTTCTGGATGCATTCACTTGGTTGGTAAAACTCAGTCCTTTGTGGATATAGGACTGAGGTCCCCACTTCCTTGCAGACTATCAACCAGAAACCTATCTCAGCCCCTACAGGTCTCTCTTGCTCTTTGCACAAAGCTGCCTACACTCAGGGCCAACAACAATACATAAGTCCTTCATGCCCTTGAACTCTCACTGAGTTCTCCTTCTGCTACATCTCTTTTGCCTCCAGCCAAAGAAAGATCTCTGCTTTTAAGGGATCATGTGATTAGACTGGGGCCATCCAGATAATCCAGAATGATCCTCCTGTTTTAAGATACATAATCCTAATACATCTGCAAAATCCTTTCACCACATTACAAAATGTGTTCACAGTTTTCAAGATTAGGATGTGGACATCTTGGGGGAACCATTCTGCCTGCCATAGATTCTAAAGACAATAAACCCACTTTACTATGGCAATAGATGAATCTATTTGGTGCCTGATCCCTCACTTTGGAATAGGAACATTTGTACTTTCCCATGTATGTGATAAGACAGGAAATTACTACTACAACAAAATTTGAGTGCCTACTATGTGAAAACACTGGTAGACTTTGGGAATTCATGGGATTAAAACACAAAGTCCACTCTCGAGATTCTCACAATCCAGCAGAGGAGAAAGAAAAGTAATATCAGATCTGTCCACAGAGACCTGGCATGCCAGAAAGGATTGGCAAGACATATTCAGGGTACTAAATGAGAAGAATATGCAGCCAAGGATACTTTATCTAGCAAGACTGTCATGCAGAATGAATGGAGAGATAACAAGCTTCCAAGCCCAGCAGAAACTGAAGAATATGTGACCATCAAGCTGGCCATACAAAAAATAAATAAGGGAATTCTATGAAAGAAGAAAGATCCTAAGAGTGATATAGAACAGAAATTTACAGAAACAATCTACAGAAACAAGGACTTGACAGGCAACAAGATGACAATAAAATCATATCTTTAAACAATCACTCTCAACATGAACAGCCAAAATGCTCCCGTGAAATGGCACAGGGTTGCAGATTGGATAAAGACATGACCTATCTATATGCTGTCTACAAGAGATTCATTTTGAACCTAAAGATATATCTAGCCTGAAAAGTGAGGGGATGGAGAACAAATTTTTATGCCAATGGACCTCAAAAGAAAACTGGGGTAGCAATTCTCATATCAGACAAATTAGATTTTAAGTTCAAGACTGTAGTAAGAGATACAGAAAGACACTATTTCATTCTTTTTTTTTTCAAAGATTTTATTTATTTATTTGACAGACAGAAATCACAAGTAGGCAAAGAGTCAGGCAGAGAGAGAGAGAGAGGAGGAAGCAGGCTCCCCGCAGAGCCGAGAGCAGGGCTCAATCTCAGGACCCTGGGATCATGACCTGAGCCGAAGGCAGAGGCTTTAATCCACTGAGCCACCCAGGCGCCCCGACACTATTTCATTCTTAAAGGGTCTATCCAACAAGAGGATCTAACAATTATAAATATCTATGCCCCCAACATGAGAACAGCCACTACATAAGTCAACTGTTAACCAAAATAAAGTCATATATCTATAATAATATTCTAATAGTAGGAAATGTCAACACTCCACTCTCAGTAATAGATCATATAAGCAGAAAATCAACAACGACACACTCGACCCAATAGACTTCATCAATATATACAGAACATTCTACCCTAAAACAAGAGAATACTCTTTCTCAAATGCACATGGAACTTTCTCCAGAACAGATTACCCACTGGGTCACAAAAATCAGTTCTCAATGATACAAAAAGACTGAGACTATTTCCTGCATATTCTCAGAACACAATGCTTTGAAACTGGAACTCAATCACAAGAAAAAATTTGGAAGAAATTCAAACACTTGGAAGCTAAAGACCATCCTGCTTAAGAATGTTTGGGTCAACTAGGAAATCAAAGAAGAACTTAAACAATTCTTGGAACCCAATGAGAAGGAAAACACATTGGTCAAAAACCTATGGGATACTGCAAAGACTGTCCTAAGGGGGAAATACATAGCCATCCAAGCCTCACCCCCAAAAATAGAGAAATCCCAAATATATGGGTCAACTTTACACCTTAATAAACTGCAGAAAGAACAACAAATAAAGCCTAAGCCATGCAGGAGAAGAGAAACAATTAAGATTAGAGCAGAGATCAATGAATTAGAAACCTGAAATACAGTAGAGCAGATCAATGAAACTTGAAGCTGGTTCTCTGAAAGAATTAATAAGATTGATAAGCCACTGGCCAGACTTATCCAAAAGAAAAGAGAAAGGACCCAAATAAATAAAATGATGAATGAAAGGGAAGAGATCATGACAAACACCAAAGAAATAGAAACAATTATTAGAAATTATTATCAACAACTATAAGCCAATAAATTAAGCAACCTGGAAGAAATGGATGCCTTCCTGGAAACCTATAAACTACCAAGACTGAAACAGGAAGAAATTAACAATCTCAATAGACAAATAACCAGTAACAAAATGAAAGTAGTGACCAAAAATGGTCCAAAAACAAGAGTCCAGGTCCTGAACTCAGGAGAATTCTACCAAACATTCAAAGAAATAATACTTATTCTCCTGAAGCCATCTCAAAAAATAGAAACAGAAGGAAAACTTTCAAACTCATTCTATGAGGCCAGCATTACCTTGATCCCAAAACCAGGAAAACACTCTATCAAAAAAAAAAATTACAGAGCAATAAATCCCTGATAAATATGGATGTCAAAATTCTCAACAAGATCCTAATAGGATCCAACAGTATGTTAAAATGATTATCCATCATGATTAGGTGGGATTTATTCCTGGGATGCAAGGGTGGTTCAACATTCACAAATCAATCAATGTGATAAAACACATTAATAAAAAAAGAGACAAGAACCATATGATCCTATAAATTGATGCAGAAAATGCATTTGACAAAATGCAGCAACCTTTCCTGATTAAAACTCCTCAGAGTGTAGGGATAGAAGGAACATTCCTCATTTTCATAAAAACCATCTATGAAAAGCCCACAGCGAATATCATTCTTAATGGGGAAAAGCTGAGAGCCTTTCCCTTATGATCAGGAACATGACAGGGATGCCCACTCTCACCACAGTTGTTCAACCTGGTACTAGAAGTCCTAGCAACAGCAACCAGACAGCAAAAAGAATAAAAGGTATTAACATTTGCAAAGAAGAAGTCAAACTCTCTCTTTGCAGATGACATGATACTCTATGTGGAAAACCCAAAAGACTCTATTCCCAAATTACTAGAACTCATAGAGAAATTCATAATGTGGCAGGATAAAAAAATCAATGCACAGAAATCAGTTGCTTTCATATACACTAACAAGATAACTGTAGAAAGAGAAATTAGGGAATTGATTTCACTTACAATAGCACCAAAAAAAACCATAAGATACCTTGGAATAAACCTAACCAAAGAGGTAAGGATCTATACACTAGAAACTACAGAACACTTATGAAAGAAAGTGAAGAAGACACAAAAAAGATGGAAAAATATTCCATGTTCATGGATCAGAAGAATAAACATTGTTAAAATGTCTATGCCACGCAGAGCAATCTATACTTTCAATACCATCCTGATCAAAATACCAATGGCATTCTTCAAAGTGCTGGAACAAACAATCCTAAAATTTGTATAGAACCAGAAAAGACCCTGAATCTCCAAGGAAATGTTGAAAAAGAAAAACAAAGCTGGGGGCATCATGCTACCTGATTTCAAGCTATATTACAAAGATATGATCACCATGACAGCATGGTACTGGCACAAAAACAGAAATACAGAACAATGGAACAGAATAGAGAGCCCAGATATGAACCCTCAACTCTATGGTCAACTAATCTTCAACAAAGCACGAAAAAATATCCAATGGGAAAAGTCTCTTCAGTAAATGGTGTGGGTAAATTGGACAGCTATATACAAAAGAATGACACTCAACCATTTCTTAGACCCACACACAAAGATAAACTCTAAATGGATGAAAGACCTCAATGTGAGACAGGAATCGATCAAAATCCTAGAGGAGGACATAGGCAGTAACCTCTCCAACAATAGCCACAACAATTTCTTTCAAGTCACATCTCCAAAGGCAAGGGAAACAAGGGCTAAAATGAACTTTTGGGACTTTATCAAGATAAAAAGTTTCTGCAGAACAAAGGAAACGGTCAACAATACAAAGAGGCAACCCACAGAATGGGAGAAGATATTTGCAAATGACACTACAGATAAAGGGCTGGTATCCAAGATCTATAAGGAACTTCTCAATCTCAACACCCAAAAAACAAGTAAGTCAAAAAATGGGCAGAAGACATGAATAGACACTTCTCCAAAGAAGACATAGAAATGGCTAACAAACACATAAAAAAAAAAATGTTCAACACCATTAGCCATCAGGGAAATTCAAATCAAAACCACATTGAAACACCACCTTATACCAGTTAGAATGGCAAAAATTGATAAGGCAAAAAACAATAGATGCTGGAGAGGCTGTGGAGAAAGGGGAACCCTCTTACACTGTTGGTGGCAAATTGGTACAGCTTCTTTGGAAAACAGTGTGTAGGTTCCTCAAAAATTTAAAAATAGAGCTACCCTATAACTCAGCAATTGCACTACTGGGTATTTAACACAGATAACAATGTAGTGAAAAGAAGGGCCATATGCACCCCAATGTTAATAGTAAACAATGTCCACAATATCAAAACTGTGGAAGGAGCTAAGATGCCCTTCAACAGACAAATGGATAAAGAAGATGTGGTCTGTATATACAATGGAATATTACTCAGCCATCAGAAGGGATGAATACCTACCATTTGCATCAACATGGATGGAACCGGAGGGGATTATCCTAAGTGCATTAAGTCAAGTAGAAAAAGACAATTATCATATGGTTTCACTTACATGTGGTACATAAGGAATAACATGGAGAACATTAGGAGTAGGAAGGGGAAAATGAAGGTGAGGGGGTGGAAATCAGAGGGAGAGATGATCATGAGAGACTATGGACTCTGGGAAACAAACTGAAGGTTTCAGAGGGGAGCGGGTAGGAGGATGGGTTGGTCCAGTGATGGGTGCCAAGGAGGGCACGTATTTCATGGAGCACTGGGTGTTATAGGTGAATAATGAATCATGGAACACTACATCAAAAACTAATGATGTACTATATGGTCACTAACATAATATAATAAATTTTTTAAAAAGAAAAAATAAAATAATATAAAATAAAGTACTAAATTTTAAAAAAAGAAAAAGAAAAGTAATCTTAAAAATATGTGGAAAATACAGTGCAAGATAAACTAAGGTATTTTTAAAAGCACAGCGGTGGGGCACCAACCCAACCTTCTGGGATGGGGGAAGTTTTTTTGAAGGAAGTAACACTGAACTGAATTTTCAAAGATCAGTAGGAGGGATGCCTGAGTGGCTCAGTAAGTTAAGCATCTGCCTTTGGCTCAGGTCATGATCCTAGGGTCCTAGGATCGAGACTGCTTCTCCCTCTGCCTGCTGCTCCCCCTGCTTGTGGGCTCTCTCTGTCTCTCCCTCTCTGACAAATAAATAACTAAAATCTTTAAAATATACACACACAAACAGAAAAAGATCAGTAGGATTTAGCCAGGAAGGCGGTTAAGAATTGGGAAGATGAAAAAAGCAGAAAAATGTAAACATTCATACACATTCACATGCAAATATTTTAGAATACAAAATGAACATCTGGAAAGCAAGAATTATTCTCTTATGAGTGTTGTAGGATTTTCTGGACAGAGTTCCTAAAGAATGGTATAACTATTAAAGAAAACTATTATCTCCTCTAATAAGTTGTTAATGCATAATATTCATGTAGCATTCTAATATTTTCTAAACAAATGCATATATGTCATTTTATATTTCATCATCCCCATGAGGTGAGAAAAGCAAATATTGCTATTCTCATTTCATGGAGATGAAATGTAGATTTCAGAGGAATTAGGGACTTTATCAGAGGTGACCCACCCATCTCCTAATGGGACTCAGATCAGAAACCAGACCATCCAGACCCAGTTAGAAAATCCAGTATTTATTTCACTGTAATGGGCCACATCTATCTTACAAGTTCTATTGAATTTATTCAGCTCTTTGTTTCATTTTTTAAATGCATGTGATAAAATTATGGATTTATGAAATACCCGAAAAGCCACCAATTGATTCTCACTTTTTGCCTTTGAGCTTACTGCACAAAAAGGGAGCAAAATTATACCCTTACTTAGACGTTAGTACTTTGTTGATTTTCATGTTTCCCAAAATGAATAATTTTTGTTGTTCTACTCCAGTCATTAAAAGAAACAGAAGATCTGATCCGCAGAAAGATTGTGATGGTGGCAGGGAAACATCCTAGAGGACATGCAGGCTATTGATATTCTCTCCTCAAGCCCGAAACTCTCTGGAGATCCATGAGAAACACAGAATCACAACAGACTGGAAAACAAATTGATAGAATCAGAGACGGTTGCAGACACGTAAATAGCTTTTCACGCTGTTGCCATTTCAGTTTGGGTTATGCTTTAGTTTTGCAAATTGATAGGGGAAAAAAATCTAGTTTTATTTCAGTGCATTTAACTTTTCAGTTAAAGACCAAAGAGTAGGTTTCTACACTCAAAATGGTTCCTTTTGGTTGCTTTATTAAAAAATCACAAAGCTCCTTCCCCCCAAAAGAGACTCATTCATTATATTGCGATGTTAGAAGCAAACTCAAAGGAGAATATGTGACTTTCTTTGTACAGAAGTTTTAATATTTTCATAAAGATCCTCTCTTCAGCTCCTCAAGCATTTGCCTTTCATTTTGTTTTATTGAATTAGGCTGCAAAGCACTGGAGCATGAAGCTCTTTGTCATCTCTAACCAGGCTTCCATTGATTCCATGTATCCATATGCCTCGTCTTGGTATATTAATCTATACATCTATTGCACTGAAAAAGAGAACGCTCTAATTTATTATGTAAAAGGATAAGCCACCTCCATAGCCCATCTGCATGCAGGTACGCTTAAAAAGTAGATTTGTTTCCTCAGACTTAGAGCTGGCTTTTTTAGTGGCATTAAACCAAGGGAAAAATGAAATTATATTGTGATTTTTACGGTGGATTATATGACAACCATGACAAAAGCGGGCCAATATCTTGGCTTTTATATCTTTAAATATAAGCAAATTTGAATACAAAGAACTCTCGATCAGTATAAGCAAAACTCTGCACATTCACCCCCTCAAAAATGCAAATCACACTATTAATTCACCACCTGCTTCTCATTTGGGTCGGATTGCCCACAGCCCAAGCAGAGGATTTGCTGGGGTGGTGAAGGGCTTTATGTGAGTGGCCAAAAAATTTATTTTTCTCCTAAATATTATTCTTCCAAGTATTGCTGAGAGAAATATATAAAATAGGCAATAACATAATCAAGAATTTCAGAGCCAGAAGCCCTCAGCTATTGTTTATAACACATTGTCAGCTCAACCTTTCTGCAATCTTCTTGCATTTGAAACAACATTAGTTACAGAAAGGTTTTCAGTATGTTTTTAAGCTTCTCTTTTACTTTACTCTGATTCAGAGTCATCTCCTCTCCTAAGGATAGGTACCTGGTTTGTCCATCCCACAAATATTTACTGAGTGCCTCCTCTGTATTATTTTGGCACTATTCTGTGTGCTGGGGGTATAGCAAAAAACAAGTCAGATAAGACCCCTACTGTCATGGAAGAGGGACAGCAAACACATGAATACACCAGAAAATCTCAAAGCAGGGAGGGCTATGAAGAAAATTCCATATGACAATGTGAAGACACTGGCTGATAGAGCAACATTAGAAGGGGGTAGTCACCGTCAGTAAAGCATGGGACTCTTGATCACAGAGTCCTAGCTAGGTTCCAGTCACATAGTAGGCATAGAGCCTACCTAAAATCAATAAACTATCTTAAAAACAAAAACAAAAAACCACCCAGAAGGGGGTAGTCAACAAAGACCTGAGCTGAGACCTGAATGAACAGAATCAATTGAATGCAGTTGGGGATCGAGTACTCTAGGCAAGACAACAGCAAGTGCAGAGACCTCAGCTAGAAATGAGACCTGAGGCTGGTTTACTCCAGCCGGACAGGAAAGCAATCAATCCACCATTCACTGAACTTCCATTCAGTAGGGCCCAGGAATAATAGAGGTAAAAACCTCCATTTCTATCCTCAAAGAGCTCAGTCTAGTGGCAAAGATAGGCAAACAGTTTGAATAGAATGCAGTAAGTAATACGATAGCAATATGCACATGGTTTTATCAGACAGGAAAGGAGAGATTGGGTAGGGTTGTGGCACCAGTCATAAGTTAGGTGCCAGCCAATGTGGCTTTTCATCCAGGATCAACCGTCAATTAGCATGAACCTTGGCAAGTGAAATTTATTCATATATTCATGTACTCAGTCAGCCAACAAATGTTGAATAAGCATCATTTTCTAGGACTATGTTTGTGTATAGGGGATCTACATTAGTTAGGGTGCTTTTGGTTAAGAGGAACAGAGTCAACTGAAAAAGCTCAAAATGACAAACAAAAGGGACTTTTTGATTTGCAGAACTGAAAAGTACAGTTCAAGTATGGCTTCAAATATGGGCTATTCCAAGTGTTCATATAATAAATCTAAGTGTGTATATCTATCTCTTTCCTCTTTTTTCTCTCCCTCCCTCCCTCACCCCCAACCCCAACTCTCTCTCCCTCTTTGACCCAAGATCCCAGCTCTTTTTGTTTATTGTCTTCAGTCTGTGGAAGGAAGTTTCATGTGGCTTATATCCTCCCAACTTCAAGCCCAGAAGAAAAGAAAATAAATTTCTCCCTCCTCAGAAGTTCCAACAAATGTTCTAAAATTGATGAAACAGCTTTAGTCACATTTTTGTTCCTAGAGCAATCACTTGGACCAGAGGAACTATTGTTCCAACTGACAGGCCCGTGTCACATCCTATCTTGTGAGGTCAGGGATCCAGTCCATCTACCTGAACCAAGTGGACTGAGCTGGAGAGAGGGATGATTTGCCAAGATATAGATTACAATTCCAGAAAACAGGATAAACAAAAGCTGGGCAGGCAAAACCCATAAATGTCTACTACAGGATACAAGGCTAAATAGACATTGTCCTAGAGCAAAGAACTCACAACCTTGAGGAAGAAATTAACCATTTCCCCTTAAATCATAATATAATATGATATCCACCCTACTGCTTGTTAATATTTAAGCCTCAGTGGTGTCTCTAACTCTTGCCAATGTCAGGCATGTGAACTGTCTTTCTTTCATGTCTCCCTCCCTGCAGAACACATTCCTCAGATTCTTCTCAACCTGTGCATTGGGATTCCCGGTGCCTTCCCCCTTTCCCTAGGTTTCCCTCGGTTTTTCTATAGGTCCTTTTAATCTAACATTGAAGAATATAGTGGTTAAAATCAATAATTTTATTTTCTTGAATTTTCAAAAAGACAACTTAAAACAGCAACCATGTCATCCTGTCCCACAGCCAAATACTGAATAATACATTTTGATGTTTCCTCTTTACCCACAGCATGAATAAGTAAGGGATTTCTTCCCCTACCATACCTAGCTACTGGTTCTCAACCTAAGAAGTACAAAACTCTGGGCCTCCAATTACAGATAACCTTGCTTACATTTTGCACATAATTAAAATGTTCCTGTCCTTTGCAATTACATTCCATCTCTCAGCTTGATTTCTTTAATTGGTCCCACATCTTAAACGGGCTCTGTTCAACATTTGGTATTTGATAGATCCCATGGGTCTTTGTTGCTGACAATGATGCTGCCATCTCTATGCCTGGTTTATAGGCAGATACATATGTGTCCCTAATTGCTTTTATTTTTAATGGAAATTTGATCAGGAAAGTTCTCAGATTTTCTAAAACATTCATCATAAAATAACTCCCTGTCCCAGAATTATACTCAAAACCATAAGTCATTTTAAGATAGCCTGGCTGGAGTATGAGTTTTGTCCATCCCCATATTTGTTGAATATAAAAATCCATAATGCCACCACTCTGCACATTTATCTAATGTAATAATCAATACTAATACCTTTCCTGATATTTACTTAATATAATAATCAATAACAATACTGTTTGTTTATTTCATGTCATTGATCAAGGAAGAAGACCAAATCTATGTGTTTTATCCATCCTGTGTACATTCAGACTGGACCATCCACTGCTAACACCCTCCTTCTTACTTCCCACTCTTGAGACTTGAGCAGAGAGGGCACCCTTCCTTTCCTTGCTATGGAAGGTGACTATCTTTTTGTGTGCATGAGGCAGCCAGAAATTGAGCCTCTCTCTACATTGTTCTAGGTACTATGAAGGAAACAAAGAAATATATGATTTGTTAAGGTAATAACTAGCTGCTGCAACAGATAAGTCCCAAAATCCAAGTGGATAGGATAACTTAGTAAGTTACATGGTAAATTGGTTTCTTACCATCTAACAGTATAATGTGGTTCTTTCTCATTGGTGAAATACTTTTATATAATACTTTAGAGACCTAGGCTTCTTCCATATTGCAGGTCCATCCTCTCCTAGAATCTCATAACCCTCTGCATTCAGCCAGCAAGTGGAGAAAGAGCATGGAAGACCATGTGTAGGATGTTTTAGTAAGTCAGACGAGATGTAGCATTCATGCCTTCTGCCTATATTCCTTTGGCTAGTACTCAGTCCACATCTAACTACAAGGCAAGGCAAGCTAAGAATATGGTCTAGCTATATGTCCAAGAGGAAGGGAATGGATATAGTAAATGGTTAGCCAGTCTCTGCCACCATCCCATCACGAGTTCTTAATGGTTCGAAGACAAAAGGAAACAAATGAAGTATTATACACAGGATGAAAAGGGAGAATCATTACAGGCTGGATTAGTCAATGAAGACTTTCTAAGGACTTTAAAAATAGGTAGAATTTGGAGATAAACAGCCAGAGCCATTCCAAGATATAAAATATCACATTATATGCAAAAGAAGAGGTCAAGAGAGGAAAGCATTGAGCAGAAGAATGTGAAGGGCCCATTCAGACAATTTTACAGAGTTTCTGGCAGGAAGTGGAAAACAACATACCTGGCTGAGGAGACTAGGATAAAGCTACCTTGACTAGGACCACAATTCTGCCACCTTGAACACATATTTGTATTGTGTTAGGATTCCTGTGGTCCAGCCAAAGGGCCCAGTGTACTTTATCACCTTTTTCTAAGTAATCTCTAAATCTCAGCTGACATTTCCTGTTTGAGTGGAAAATGTTGGCAATACCTAGAGGGTGTCGCTCACTAATTTCGAGTTTCTTAAAGAACAAAGAAAACCAAATACCAAATTTTAAGGCACTATGATTAACCTACGTAACCATCTCACTTGCTGATTAAACTAAAAGTCTTTGTAAGACTACAAAATTAAGAAGACATTGAGAATCATATGCTCCAGTTGAGGATACATAGGAGTAGATAATTAAATATCTTGAACATGGGCATGAAGTTACAGTAAAATTAAAGTAGAATTAAAAGCCAGTAGTTCTCTCTTTGGTTTAATGCCTAAGTACCCACAGAATTAGGGGGACCACCACTATAATCAAATCCTCCTTAAAAAATAGGAAGTTCCTAAAGGTTAATTCATGCATGGTCCCAATAGAAGTCTTTATGGGTGTGTGTTCCTGAACCCTTTAGGGAGAACTCTCTGATTGCCATGGGAACATACCTCTCCCCTCATCTGCTCTGATATTTGCTCCAATACTCAGTGTGCTCCAACACTCATCTTATTGAATTGAAAACCACATCTTCAACTCCAACATATTTTGTACTCCATGGTATAGTACACAAATCAGAACTGTCATGTCCTCTTGCAGAAATTTTAGGACAGTGGTTATTTACTTTAGGAGATTTTGAATAATTTTAAAAATACAAAGGAAGCTATAGCTTATGCCCTGCTCCCCAGAAAAATTCACATAAGCATAGAAGGGATTTTAGTTATATGTGAGAGAGGCATTCTTAAGAATCTCATGTAATTTAAAATCCCTATTTTTCAGCAACAATTTCCCAGAGGAGCACCATCGACTCCAAAGAAGCAGCACAGCGCACTGGTAAAGACTATCTCTTCCTATACCAACTCAAACTTTGCCATCTTATATATGAAGAAAATGATGCCCAGAGATGTTAGGCCCTGTTCTAATAATATATCCCTTTTATTGAAAGAAGGGAGGAAGGAAGGATGGAAGGAAGGAAGGAAGGAAGGAAGGAAGGAAGGAAGGGTCTCTTATTGATGCTCCTGGTACTAGCTCTTGAGAGTACTGAGTACTAAGTATTAAACATCACTAGTACTCAATCTCCTACCCACACACTTTGATCAGGTTAGCAGTGGAGTTTACTTCACACAACCTTAGGAAGAATTCCTTACTTTCAAAAACTTGGGCAGATACAGCACCAACTGCAGTGCCTTCCCTTTCCTAAACTGAAGCCAGACTACTTGGTTTCTTCTAATGCAAATTCATAAACCATCAATATGGAGGTCCCATATTTCTTTATTTTAATCTTACTGACTTCAGGCCATACATCAAGACAAAGTCCTCCTGGACTTAGCATTGTTTGGCACTCTCCAAACACCGCTACAGGAATAACGGCATTCTCCTCTTCATTTATTAGAGCTCTGAACTCCCTGAAGTTTGCAGTTAAACATACCTCTGGTCAGGGAAAGACTATAATCAGAGCTCTTTCAGTTCAAGTTGATAAAAATGTTCTTTAGTTTTCAATTTAAATGTCTTCCTCTGGGTTATACATGATGCTATAGCTCAGGGTCATATCAAACTAAATTAGGAGATAAATATTTTGACTGATTTGCTTATTTTCTGCAATCTTAAGCAATCTGATGCCTCACACTTGATTACGTCAACTGTGTTGTAATACACAATAAACCTAAACATTATTTAACACTTTTAAATTTTAATAGATATGTTTATCAAGAGTTCCCTCCCATCACCTCTCCAAGGGTTGATAGGTGTCTTTTGTGTTATTCCAGATTGGATATCTAGTTGCAACAACAAGGGGAGACTTAAGATTATTTTCACCCCACTATTACCTCTGTCGGCACTTCTCGATCTACTCCAAATAAACACATATTATAGGTAAAACCACTATTCTTACATTTAGTACAATGTAAAGGCCATACCAGATTTCTATCAGCCTATCCCCAAGCTATTCCAAATAAACATGCAAATCTAGTAAAAGCATAGTGTTTGCTATGTAAATTGCAAATGCAACTTTAATATAGTTTCTACCATCTTGCAAATAGGCTCTACCATCTTCCAAATAGAAATTGTGAAGCTCCTGTTGGCACCAAACACTCTTTTCTTTTTTAATTGCTGACCTCAGCTTTTTAAAAAAGTTTTTATTCAAACTCCAGTTAGTTAACATAAGGTGTTATATTAGTTTCAGGTGTAGAATATAATGATTTGACACTTCCGTACAATACCTAGTGCTCATCACAAGTGTACTCCTTAATCCCCATCATCTATTTAATCCATCTCCCCACCCACCTCCTTTCTGGTAACCATTAGTTTGTTCTCTATAATTAAGAGTCTACTTCTTGGTTTGCATTTCTTTTTTCCCCACCTCCTTTCTGGTAACCATTAGTTTGTTCTCTATAATTAAGAGTCTACTTCTTGGTTTGCATTTCTTTTTTCCCCCTTTGCTCATTTGTTTTGTTTTAAATTCCAGATATGAGTGAAATCATATGATATTTGTCTTTTACTGAGTGACATATACTGCTTA
The DNA here is from genome assembly GCF_009829155.1 of Mustela erminea. Lineage (NCBI taxonomy): Eukaryota > Metazoa > Chordata > Mammalia > Carnivora > Mustelidae > Mustela > Mustela erminea. Next base: position 22,572,198 of record NC_045619.1, on the reverse strand, counting down.
GCATAATACTTTCTAGCTCCATCCATGTCATTGTAAATGACAAAATTTCATTCTTTTTCACAGCTGAGTCACATTCCATTGTGTACATATACCACAACTTCTTTATCCATTCATCAGTTGATAGACACTTGAGCTATTTCCATAATGTGGCTATTGTAGATAATGTTGCTATAAACATAAGGCATATGTATCCCTTTGAATTCATATTTTCTTAAATTCTTTGGGTAAACACCAAGTTCAGCTGCTGGATTGTAGCATAGTTGTATTCTTAACTCTTTGTGGAGCCTCCACACTGTTTTCCAAAGTGGCTGTTCCAGTCTGCATTCTCCCCAATAGTGCAAGAGGGTTCCCCTTTCTCCACATCCTCATCAATACCCATTGTTTCTTGAATACCAAATACTCTTATTAGCAACTCTATGGCTTAATTCCACCTTTTCTGACCAAAAAGTATTGCATGTCAGAGCTGAATTTAGACATTATTTAAGTGATACAAAAATTTACAGCCAAAAAACACATATAAACTCGTCCAAAACCACTGAAAAACAGAGCTCTAACAAAGACTTGGGTAAAAAGCACCTCACAGAGGTGTCTCTTCAATTCAAAGTACAAATAAGGCTCCCTTAGGAAACAAATTTAACTGAAGATGAGCTCATAATACAACACTGTAAAACTGGAAACCCATAGCCCTGAGAGAGAAAGCAAACACTAAATGGGGAGATTTATAGTTGGCAAGAATTGAGATAATAGAGCAATCAAAACTGAAATCATTAGGGGTTCCTAGTGGCTCAGTCAGTTGGACATCTGCCTTCAAGCTCAGGTCGTGATCCCAGGGTCCTGGGATCAAGCCTCATGTCAGACTCCCTGCTAAGCAGGGAGCGTGCTTGTCCCTCTCCCTCTGCTGCTCCTGTGCTTGGGTGCCCTCTCTCTCTCTCTATCTCTCTATCTCTCTCTCATGTACTCTCTAAAATAAATAAATAAATAAAATCTTTTTTTTTTAAGTGAGATCTTTAAAATAAATGTTAGTTATGTTTTAGAAGGTAAAAGAAAAAAAAGTATTAATAAGACCAAGATGCTATAAAAGGAAAACAGGTAAACTTAAGAAAGAAAAATATTTCTAGAAATAAAAACCATAGTCATTGAAATAATCAGTTGATGTCATAAGCAGTAGTCCTAATCGACAAAGAAATTTATGATCTAGAAGGTAAAACACTAATACAATCACCCAGAATATGGAAATAAAAATAATTATAAAATACAATGAACAAAAGGAAAAGCTTTAATATACATATAATGGGGTTTCAGGAAAAGGAAAAAGTTAATTGGAAAGAACCAATAATCAAAGAGATAATGGTAAAGATGTTTCCACAAATGAATAAAAACATGAGTTATGAGATTTTATTATTTTTAAGATGTTATTTATTTATTCAAGAGAGAGAGAGAGAAAGAACACACAGGTGGGGGAGGACCAGAGAGAGAGGGAGAAGCAGACTCCACTGAGCCACACAGGTGCCCCAAGTTAGCAGATTTTAAAGGACATAGTGAGTTCTTAGCATGATTTTTTTAAATTATGCATCATAGTGAAACTTTAACGAATCAAAAAAAAAGAAGCAATGTTTAAAGCTACCTGGGAAAAAGGACTATATGCAAATCAACAATCAGACTGACAGTAGGTTTATCATCATCAGAAACAGATTCCAGAAAATAAAGGAAAAACTTACTCTCTGCTCTGAGTAAAATAACTGTCAACTTAGAATTCTCTACCCAGTAAAACTACCATAGAAAAGAATGAGAGTAAAATGAAGACATTTTTAGACATATAAAGAATAAAGGTTTTGCTACTCACAGACCCTCTCTCTCTATTAAAAGAACTACTAAAAGCTAAACTTGAGCAAAATGGCAAAAGAGCAAAAATGGAGTGGAATGCAAGAAACAATGGTGAAAAAAAAGAATTTGGTTCTCATTTGCAATTCTAAATACAGACTTTATAAAATAATGATCATGAGGGTTGCATAAAAACAGAATAGGGCTAAAATATGAGAAAGATAACATGAAAGATGGGATGAGTTCAAAGAAAATGTAAAACATTCTAAGATTCTTGATTTTTCTTAGGCAAATTATAGAGGTGAAATAAAACAACTAGCTTAAAGGAGAAAAGATTATGCCATAGTTGTGTTTGGGTTTTGAGTGGAGGAAAGGTAGTTAAAATTTCTTTTTCCTAAAGCTTCTGCAATAAGATTATATCCTTCTCATGTGATTAATATAAACTCCTTTAAAGGTATTTTTTAAATATTTCTTTTGTTTGTTTTGTTCTGTTTTTTAGTGTGTTAAATATTTCCTTTCTCCCATCAGAAGATATTAGTGTTTTTCTAAAAATTGGAAGGCAATGGCTTTGGTCCAGAACTGAAGAAAAAAAATCAGTTTTCTCTTTACCTATTTGTGAGCCAATTCACACAGAATTAATTGTACTACTTAGTCTCCAAGATTAATATTTGTTTCTGAGAGTCACCCAAACTCTTAAATCCTCCATCAGAAGTAGCATCTCAGAGCACCTGGGTAGCTCAGTCAGTTAAGCTTCTGCCTTTGGATCAGATCATGATCCCGGAATCCTGGGATCAAACCTCATGTCAGGCTTCTTGCTCAGCAGGGAGTCTGCTTCTCTGTCTTCCATGTCCCTCTGCAGTGCCCCCTACTTGTGCTTGCATGCTCTCTCTTTCTCTCTCTCTCTAATAAATAAATAAAATCTTTAAAAAAAAAAAGTAGCAAGTCTTATAGTCACCTAAAATAATTCTCTCAAATACCCCTTTTACATCCCCTACATTGGGAGAAGTGGAGGGATCCTTAAATAGTAAATGTTAATTATAATTTATGAATTCATAATTATAAGTATCAGTTATACTGATCCCCAAGGAACTAACTTGGAAGGTCAACTGCAGATTCTACTCTTACCTGAGGAAAAAAATGTGCATCTGGTATTCTGAGAATTTATTGCACTAACTAACCATTGTTGCCTCAAAGAATCATTTTTACTCAAACACAAGTTGCTAAAAACAATCTACTTGTTTTATTTGGTTCTTTTCAGAGACTAAATTGCAACTCACAAAGACAGCTATTAAGGTCTGAATAGAAAATGTTTAGATTAAATATCATCCTCACACTCAAGAATCGTTGTAATTGGTCCATTAAACAGCAGCATGGCAGTATGGTCTATATTTTTATTTGCTTCATTACTTAAAACTAAATAGCAGTTATTAGCTATATTACCATGGTTAAAGATTCTACAGTTTATGTTGTTGATGCTGAAATTAAGCTTTATATCAACTCATTGACAATATCTTCTAATTGTTTAATATTGATTAGGTGACAGATGATGGTTTGGCTGAATTCTCTGCTCTTATATCAAGTTTTTAAAAAAGAAATTTGGAAAGAATCCAGTGAAAAAGCTGTTTGATTACTCAAAATATACTGGGTTATGAGCAATAACAATTCCAAAATCTCAAGAAAAACAAAGGCTTATTTTTCTCTTGTGCTATATACCCATTGTTGGTTGGCCATGGATCTGCCCCCATATTGACTTCCCTTTGGGACCTAGAAGGACCAAAAAACTTCTGTCTGGGATGGCACAGATCTCTATAGCAGGGAGAAATAAAGATTCAGTAAACCATGAGATGGCTCTATAAGCTTCTGTTGGAAGTGCCACACATCACCTCCATTCTTGTTTTATTGGCCAGACCAAGCTTGCCTCAACAGGAAAGAAAACGTATAATCCTCCCACAGGAAGAGACACCACAAGGAGGGGCACCAAAATATATGGCACACAAATAGGATTTACCACAATGACCATGCTAATATTTCTCAAGAAAATGAATAAAGAGAAGTGCCTGGGTGGCTCAGTGGGTTGAGCCTCTGCCTTCTGCTCAGGTCATGATCACAGGTCTTGGGATCAAGCCCTGCATCAGGCTCTCTGCTCAGTGGGAAGCCTGCTTCCCCTCTCTCTCTTTGCCTGGCTCTCTGCCTAGATGTGATCTGTCTGTCAAATAAATAAATAAAATATTTTTTAAAATTAGTAAAGAATCACTTCAATATACTATTTGTTTTCCCAGGCAATATTGGTCCCGTCTCCTCATTGGAGAGAAAAAGCAACTCTCACTGAAGAAAAAAAAAATTTCAGATAAGTTATTCATTGACTCAGAACAACTAGACAGTATGACAAAGAATGAAAATGTTATTCTCATCTGAAAACAAATTTGGGTGCAAGGTTACAAGAATCAATGTTTGTATTTTCAACAAGAAATGAGAGGAATAGAATGTTCACTGTAACAGAGAACTGTATTTATTTCTGTAACAGAGAATTTAAAGGACGTGATCATTTATGAAAAGAAATTTTCCAGAGAAGTCACCTAAGAGCATTTCAGTGAAAAAATTTTGCATTTCATTTTCATTTTGCATATAGGATGAAGAATATGCTAAGAGACAGATGCTAAAAAAGTGACATTTAAACTAATTTTGACAATTTAACACTGCCAACATCAATTGCCACCTCAGGTGCCCTTATAATTTATACTTCAAAAGTCCTGAGAGGTTTTGGAAAGCTAAGAGTATTCATTTTAAGTCTTAAAAATATTTTAGTGGTGTGGACAATATTTTTTAAAAACCAAACTGTACAACAAATTGGCAGTATTTGGGACACTCTTTTATTTTTTTATTCAGAGAGATAAATTTTATCACAGCAGTTTCTCTCTTTATTTTTCTTTTAGGGGAGGGAGGGGTAAGAGGAGAAAAAGAGAGAGACTCCTAAGCAGGCTCCATGTCAGCACGGAGCCCAGTACCGGGGCAGGGGGGAGGGGTGGTCTCCATCTCACGATACTGAGATCATGATCTGAGTGAAATGAGTCTGAAGCTGAACCAACTGAGCCACCCAGGTGCCCTGCAGCGGTTTCTTGATGGGATCAGAGCTAGGTCACAAATTAGAAGCTACATGAAGCCATATCCCTGATTTGCTTAAATGTCAGTAATGCTTTGCCACAAGTAGCTTTGTAAATTTGGTGACCACTTCTCAGTGGTCTCTTTTATGACTTTACGTCTCTTTTATGACTTTAAAGAAACCCTGTCTCTGTTATGACTTTACATCAAACCCAAAACCAAATTAACGTGAGCCTAGGGGAACTTCCTAAGGTTCAGATTCAGAAGAATATAAAGAAATTTTAAGCACTATAATCACAATAAAGATCGGGAATTAAAGTAAGTTCAAATGTGTAGATCACCGTGAAGACCATTCTGCTAATAAAGCAATTCTGTTCATTCTTTTAAGAAATTTAACACCAGGGGTGCCTGGGTGGCTCAGTGGGTTAAAGCTTCTGCCTTCAGCTCAGGTCATGATCCCAGGGTCCTAGGATTGAGCCCCGCATCAGGCTCTCTGCTCAGCAGGGAGCCTGCTTCCTCCTCTCTCTCTCTGCTTGCCTCTCTGCCTACTTGTGATCTCTGTCTGTCCAATAAATAATAAATAAAATCTTTAAAAAAAAAAAAAGAAAGAAAGAAAGAAATTTAACATCAGCCGCACCAGCTTTTCCCAGAGTATATCCTGTAAATTAGTAGCTCTGAAGGATTCAGGTGATGGGTACATGATGCATAGATTCTATAGCCAAACAAGTTTGGGAGACACTGAATTAAACAAAATAAAATCATTTTGCTTATTGAAAAGTTCTCAAAACTATTAAAAGATCAGTGTACATTAAGAATCTCCAAGAGAAGACTATATCCTATAGCAATTGCCAAACTTATTTTACACTGAACACTTTTTTTTCCCCTTGGAGGACAAGTGGGACTGATGTTCTATGGAATATACTACAAAGAAATTCTCAATTAGACTCCTCCAGATTTTTATATTAGATTATTACCATAAGTATTACCTGGAGTTAGTTCTTTGGTCACCACATCTGTTCAAAACTTGGAAATTATTCCCTTTAGACCAAAAATGACTAATTAATCAGTAATGACTATCACACAGCTGATCTGACCATGATGCTGCAGATTTCCTCTTTCTCTATCATCTTTAAGACTAAACTTAAAGAACTATTTGACAATGTGACCAATCGCTCCATTTTCGGGAATTTAAAAAGAGAGGGAAGGGAGAAAGAACTGAACAGATTGTTCAGTGGATGTTTTTATTTTCTGCATCATATTTTACCATCCTATAGTACAGGCCCAGCAAAAGCAGACCCAATCTCAGAAGTCTCTTTAATGACACTGGAAATATATATATATATGAAGGACAAGGAGCAGTGGTTCTCCCAGAAAACCAATCCAGTTGGAATAGGATTGCTCACATTTTATAAGAAGGATTTCCCCTCAAAGGTCAAGGGAGACAGCAGGATTGAGATGCTCATAGTAAAGAACATAAAAGCTGAGCCTCAGCAGCAATCTTAGCCCATTTGGAGAGAAGGAACTGATGTCAGCTGACTTATCTTCTTTACCAGTGGGAGGTATGCCATATTTAATCTCCTCATCTGTGAAATGAGGTTATCAATACCTAACTCGCAGAGTGTGATGCCTTGTATAGCTAATAAATGAAGACCATTACTACACAGAATATGAGAGCATATGACCAGGGGTATGCTTTGTGGAGAAGATTGATATTATGCTGGGGCCTAGGAAATGGAGAAACAATGTACTCATCTCTCACACATCTCTGAGTATGTACACGGAAGACCAACATATATTAAGGATAAAGATGGACCTAATTTGACCAAAGGAATCTCCAATACAGTGCATTTGACGAATAATGCAAATAAAGAATAGTAAAAGTAGCTGACCTGTATAATGGCTTTAGAAAGGCAAGAGAGTTGCTCTATAGACTTCATAAAATATTGTTGGTATACACTCTAAAGTATTTTTCTTTTTAATACTTAAGAATCAATACCACTGTAGTATCTCAAGGTTATTCAGGTTGTTGTCTCCATTTGATCCATTCTGGATGTCATTATTGACTTTATACTTCTATCCTTCCCTGCATCTGTTAGTTGGACTGGCCCTGGCAACAAGGGAAGACCATATGGTGCCCATCCATATGGATGGGCTGGCTAGGTTTTAGAATCTTATTCCCCATTGATGTTCCTGCTGTGTGAACAGAATAACTTCTATTTAAGAGCAGAAGATGTGGGATTCCAGCTTTGCATATTGTATCAGTTAGAAAATGTGTTCAACTATGAGTAGCAGAGACCTGAAAAACCAGGCTTAAACAAATTAGGTGTGGAGTGGTGGCTCTGCAACCTCATCATGGACCTTCTATCTCTCTTTTCTGCCATCTTTGGCTTGTGGCTTCCTTCTTTAAGGCTGCCTCACATTCACAAAGTGGCTACTGGAACTCCAGCCAGCATTTCCTCATTCCAGGTAAGAAGAAAGAAAAAGACAAGGAATAAAGAGAGCATACCAGGTGAGCCATTACCCCCTTTTTTAATATAACTTTACCAGGAAACCGCCTAATAACCCCCCCTCCTATCTATTGCTGAAATTTAGGCATATATCCTTCCTGTCTGGGAAATCTAACCTATTTTAGCTAAGTATGATGCTTCTCTAATAAAATCATGGTTCCATATATAAAAACAAACAATAAAAAGGAGATAGGGGATATTGGGTAGGTAGCTAGCAATCTCTTGTCCAATTTATCTAATACTAATATCAGACATTTAATTTCTACAATAAACAGAGGAGTTGAGAAAGATGATTGTCATAGCTTGCTAATTACCTTTGCACAACATAAAAATTGTAATCTTTCCCTTGGTTCTCTAAATAATGGTTTATAGAGATTACATTCTTAAAAGACAATCCTACTCTACTCTTCCAGGACTCCAGTGTGACTTTTGAGGACCAGGTCTCCATTTGGCTGACCACATAGGTGATTCCAATTATTTCTCACTGGGCTCTGTGGGAGGAAATAGTTCTCAGAACCCCATCATTAGGTTCATCATTGTTGCTGCAATGCCTTAGGATCTGAAGCCCCCTTGTGTGACCAAAAACTCTGCCAGTCTCTTACCTCTACATAATACATACTCTAGAACTGATATTTGGGGAGCCTTTCTTGTTTGTCACTTGGAAAATTCTCTAAGAATCTTTTAAGCATTCATTAGCTCTTTCAGTTCACCAGGGAGGAATTTTGGTACATTTTACCTTAGCCAACAACTTCCGTGAGTACCATTCCAAGGACTAATTTACTAAATGGCCCCTCGGTTGCCTGAAAGAGTCACACAGCTTCAGACAGTGCCTGACTTACTCCCTCACATGCAGTGGCCCATCCACTGAGAAGATCTGACTGCAAAAAAAAAAAAAAAAAAAAAATTACAGAATTCCTGTTGTTGCTAATTATTTTCTAATACTACTCGAGGAATAGGGAAGAATGAAAGTCAGCAATTGTTCTAAAACCAAGTGTGCAGCCACCTGGGACAGAACTGTGAAAAAAAACAGATGCATACCCATACCCCACATCTTTCCCTCTCTTCTGAGTCCAAGGCTTTCCTTTTGTTCTCTAAATAAAAGAGAACTTGCCTCCACCATGAGAAAGATAAGCCTTCGATTCTTGGTCTGATTTTTTTTTCCTCCTTCATGGAAATGGCTCCATGGAGCTTTCAACTTGTCAGATGTAATCTGTTCCAGCCACACATCTTGAGGGGACGACAGCCACAGAATCCATGGTGTCAGATGAAAATTGCACAGAATGCAAACGCAAAGGCATCACAGAGGTGATGAACAGGAAGTTCTCCCTCCCTGAGAAGGAATGAACAAGACACTGGACCTGGAAGGAGCAGCTGCAACAAATGACACAGGGCCTCTGTGGACAGAGTGTGGCCAGAGACTCAGCAGGCCATGTGGACAATTCCCTAAGGCTGCGGGTCCTCACGTCTCTCTTGTCACTCCCACTGAGACATGTTGGAAAGAAGGCCAAATCGTCCTTCCTCAGGGCGTGCTGATTCAGACGGACAGCTAAGCTGAGATGGCTTTGGTGAGCATACTGCATGGGAAGAAATGAGTTCCCCTGTGGTCTGCTGCCCTGTTGCTGTTAAACTGAAACCACAGAAGCTCTGAGTTGCTAAGAGATTGTCTTCTTGCTGGGGGAAGAATTTACAAGATTGGCGCCCTCGGGCAAGTCGTGCTGAATCTGTCAGTATTCCAGACTGTGTCATTTTTTCAACTATTTCTTCATCCGAGCCTCCACAGAGGACAGCCTTCCGTTCGCGCCTGCCATGTGGGCTTTTACAGCCCCGCTAGATCTGAGGAAAGGCTAAGATTGCCTGCCAAAGGTGTGAGTTCAAGAGGTGACCCAGCGGCAAAACAGGGAAGAAGGCAACCTGGCAGAAGTGGAACCATCAATAGCTCTAAGAACAGACAGGAAAAGCATCAGAAAGGCAATGAACTGGGGCTGTCGGGTGGCTCAGTCGGTTGAGCATCTAACTCTTGGTTTTGGCTCAGGTCATGCTCTCAGGGTCCTGGGATCGAGTCCTGCAACAGGCTCAGTGGGAACTCTGCTTTAGGATTTTCTCTCTCCTTCTCCCTTTGCCCTCCCCCTGCTCTCTCTCTCTCTCTAAAATAAATAAATCTTTAAAAACAAAACAAAACAAAGAAAGGCAATGAGCTAAGGCAATGGTAGAAATGAGAAAGTCTCCCTAGAAATTGGGAGTCATGAGAGCTGGGTTCTGAGCAGTCCAAAAATGGCTTTGCACTAGAAATAAAGATCAGGTTAAACAGGAAGGGCAGGACCAAGATGTAAGCTTGTATGTTGTTTAATTTGCCCTTCTCCTTCTCTGCTAATCAGAAAATCGATGTCCACAACCCCAGCTAATAGAGTAGGGGCTCATGTAGCTTTGCACACCTTTGTCACAGCTCATAGGACCAGAGGAACCTCTGACTCAAACACAGCTGATTCATCAGCTGACCAGTAACCATCTGATTCTCTCTCTCTCTCTCAATAAAATAAAAGATAAACTGATTGCAGCTAGCTAAATAGTGCTGGACACAAGATCCCATAAAAGTCATAGAGAATTGGGACCAGAGTCAATGCCACAACTTTCCAAAGTCAGATGCAAGCCAGAGTCACAGGGAAGCAGAAATGATGAACCTTTGAAGGAACTTGATATGGAAAGACAACCAAAGATATGCAGGGAGTAGCAAAAGTAAGAGCCCATGTGATCCCAGAAAAAAAGGAAGTGTGGAGAATAGCTGTCTGACAATTTTCCAGTTCCCAAGAGGTATGAATCTTATTCCCTCTGTTGAGTTCTCTGAGATCCCCTGCATCCTTATAATATAACCAAACACCCTGATCCTGTGTGATCCCTGATATGTAGTATATACCTCATTGTTGTAACCAGCCAGTTGTTCCAAATGGATTCTTTGGATTGCAAAGAACAGAGACTCACTCAGGCATCCCTAAGAGAGAGTGAATTATTATAAAGATACCCAGAGTCTATAATCTTATGGTTACTATGGACTCCAACAAACAAACTTAAGGTTTTAGAGGGGAGGAAGGTTGGGGGATAGGTTAGCTGGGTGATGGGTATTAAGCGGGGCACAAATTCCAATGAGAGCACAGGGTGTTATATGCAAACAATGAATCATGGAACGCTACATCAAAAACTAATGATGTACTGTATGGTGGCTAACATAATGTAAAAAATAATAAATAAACAAACAAACATAAATTGTGAAATAAAAAAATGATAAATATTTGAAAAAAATATATAAAATAAAGGTACCCAGAGAAGCTCTGGAGAACCAAGACAGGTTAGGAACCAGCTTGCCTCTGTCTCTCTGCTTCTGTCAAAGCCTCTGCAGTCTGTCTCTGATGGTGCCTCTGTCCCTCTCTGGGTCTTGTTCCATGCTCCTGTCTATTCCAGCTGGCTTATTCTCTCCCTCCATTCTGCAAAGCTTTCCTGTACTTCAAAGACTCTGCATCCTCATAGCTCCTGCTTCGTCATAACTTCAGCTGGCCAGGACCCTTCATGACCCTGTCTTACCTCAAGGCTTCTCTTTATAGATTCCTTCTATTTCAGATTCCACTGCTAACGTATTTTCTAGTTCAGCTTCAAAAGAGGGAATATGATTAGCCCTGCTCATCCTTTTGCGCCAGGTCATGGGTTGGCCAGCCTCAGGTTTGACTATTCCTGGATCAAAGCCCACCTCTTATACAACCAGCTCCAGCCAGGAGGGCAGAATCCCACAGTACAAAACACAGAGATCTAGGCCCGCCCATTTGGAAGGGGCTCTGAGCAAGCAGACATTGTGACAGACACGTTTAATATGCCAACCCCTCCTTATCACAAATATCCTTGAGATACAGCCCACCGTTTTCCAAGAAACGGTTAATTATGTAATAAACTATCCAATAATACAAACAATTAATAATCATGTTGTAGTTTTTTATTTTTTCTTCTACATTTCAGAAGTTTCCAAATTTTCCAAGTAGTTTGTCCTACTTTTATAATCAGGAATATTGCATTATGTATTAGGAAAACAAATGTAGGGGTACTGAGTAGCTCAGTCAGCTAAGCATTGGACTCTTGGTTTCAGCTCAGGCCATGACCTCCTGGGTTCACCAGCTCAAGCCCCTTATCAGGCTCCATGCTCAGCAGCAAGTCTACTGGAGATTCTCTCCCTCTGCCCCTCCCCACACTTCAGTACCCACATTGGCTCTGGCTCTCTCTCTCTAATAAATGAATAAATCTTAAGAAAAAACAAGAAAACAAATGTAACATCATTCATACAACAAAGTATATATTGAGCACCAACCAGATGTCAGGCTCTATGCTAAACACTAGAAATACAGCAACGAATGGGAGGAAAAAAGGACCTTTTGTCATGAAACATCATGATCACATAATTTATCAGCAAATCAGGACACTTTTGAGAGTGAAAAGGGGGTGCTATTAATAATCAGACCAGAACAAAAATGAGACTGTGCTGAGTAAACCAGGACATATGGGAAACATTTCCACTTATATATGCCAGCTAACATTTTAACATTCCTGTGTATTTGAGCAGAGGACTACCATTTATAAGGTCTGAACTCTCTCCTCAAAAATTAATTTCTAAAATCACAAAATTCAGAGAACATGGCAGGCAGGTATCTGGGGACAGGGAAGATTTTAACTGTCCACATCTTAGCATCCTCAACCTTCACTTTGGAAAACACCCAGGGTTCCAGCTCAACCAAGATGGGCAAGGACAGGGGTGGGGGGGTGGGGAGCTAGTGCTCATTGATCACTTACTAGGTGCCAGCTACAGGGTCGGATACCTTTTTTTTTTTTTTAAGATTTTATTTATTTATTTGACAGTGATAGAGATAAAGCACAAATAGGGGAAGCAGCAGGCAGAGGGAGAAGCAGGCTCCCCACTGAGCAGGGAGTCTGAGATAGGGCTCCATCCCAGGATCCTGGGATCATGACCTGAGCCAAAGACAGCCACTTCACAGCGGAGCCACCCAAGCTCCCCTACAAGGTTGGATACTTTCTATATACAATCAAAATTCATCTCATGACAACTCTGTGATGTGGGTATTATTACACCCATTTTGCTGATGAAGAAACAGAGGCTCAGAGAGTTCAGTTACTTGGCCAAGCTAATCCATCTAATGTTGGGACTAAAATGTGAACCCAGCCAACTCCTCTACCTCCAGCAACCTCTCAAAATTAAATCTGAAACCTTCAAGTACAAAAACATTATAACCCCTACTAAAGGAAATGTGAATAGTGACGAGGTTGTCATAAAAAGTCAAGTTTTAGTGGTCATTTCTTCCATATCATCATTTTCTCAGCTTATACCAAGAAGAAATGTAAAAAATGAGCTTAACTGGGTGCTGTTTCTTGGAGCATTTCTCATGGTCCTCGCGTAGGTGGTATCTGAATTTGCCATGTAATTTGAAAATGAAATTTTTGAAGGCAATTAAAGGAGGACTTTTGAAGAGTGTGGTTAGTCCAGGAAAAAACACCCAACATGCTGAAAAGCATTTGGAACTAATTTCCTATCAGCTAGGTCAAAAAAGAATAATTCCATTGATACCAGATTGGTTAATTAGAGAAATATGTCAAATTCTGTTTTGACAAATAGCATCACAACTCAAATTTCTGTTCACTTTAATGGGATTTGACCTGTATCAACTAGTTCCAAAGCATGAAAGTGAAAAAAAGTAGATTTTGCTAGGAGGGTTTTGCTGTTTGTTTGGGCTTTTCCAATTGGTACAGTCTATACATATTGCCAAATGAAAGGCACTCTGAATCAGAAAGTCACGGCTGGAGTTGAGGGAAAAGATTCTTGAAATAAAATTACCTGTAAGATGTTTTTCACTGCCCTGTGCTAGCAAAAATCGTTTACAGACTAACATTAAAAGAATGTCAAAAAAAAAAAAAACATAAAAACAGCATAGAAAATGAAATTGCACCTGTGATTTGTTTCATCTCGGCTTTGGATCACAATTGTACATTTTGGACTAAATGTCTTTGGAGAAATTGCACTGAAGATATTGCAATTGGAGGACCTTCTGACAAAGAAAGTCTCTTTCTATCCTAACATGCCCCTTGAAACAAAAAGGGCTTCCTAGTGATATATTTTGAAAATCTTGAAACTACAGTTCAGGCTTATTTCCCTATTGTACTTAAAATTTCAGAGATGAGGAAATGGAAGAATGGAGCTTGAGGAGGAAAGGAAATTTCTTTCAGATTGGAATGTTTAGATTCAGAACAAATAGAATGGGTAATTTCCTTTAATGTAAAAGGAAAACAAGATCTTTTTGTCCCAAACAGGTAACTCATGTATCTATTTCAGGACTTGCACTGTTCTTTACCTTTAGATCTCAAGGTTGCAATTCGAGCCAGTGTTTTAAAATACTTAGGGTCTTTATTCTCATTCAGTTTTCTTCTATTAGCTGGGAAAGGCAATCTTCTTTCATGTTGTGTAGCTGATAACAAAAACTGGCTCGCACAAGAATGCCCCGCTGAATTCACAGTCAGGCTTTGCAGAGCTGAATTGTAGAGAAATAAACGCAACTACTTACTGTCTCGCTGAATTATGCATTTTAGAAAACTGTTTAATAATGAGGAAAACACTTAAGACAGCTTCTATTGAGTTCTGCATGCCCAGGAAACTAACATGAAACAGGAACTGCTAACAGACTTTGTTGGGAAAGTTAAATTATAATTTTATGATCATTTATAAAGAAGCTGGAGATAGCTTCAACAAGGACAAACCCCACAATTATCTATATGATAGCAATTGTGGAAGTGTGTAATTATATTTTTAAGTAGTCCAATCTTCCTTTACATACAATTTAGTTTCAGGTCTTTTATTTAGTTTCTCGATCTACAAAAAATAACAACTTTCCCAACGTTTGCCACTTCCTCTCCTTCAATTGCTCGACTGTTCAGGAGACTGGATTATCATCAGAATCACTGTTTGCAAATTCTTCAGATGGATATATCTCTGTACCTTCCCAGGCACTTAGCAAAAGTTCCAGCCCCAAAGCAGGACTTTGGGGCTGACTTATTTGAAGTCATAGGGTAAACCTAAAGATTCACAAGAATTGTTTGTTATTTTTAAATCGTCTTCATTTAGATTTGCCAACTAAATGTCACTCCACTCGGTGATTAGAGTAAACCCAGTACAACCTCCATGCTGCAGCAGCTCCCTGTCTTGTGCGAGGGAAACAAATAAGGAAACCAGAAATTACAATATGTGTGGTAAACACCAACCATAATGGAAACGTATGAGAGAAGCACCAAGCTCACTCAGGGGAGTACCCAGAGTTTGGTAGCTGAAACTGTATGCATAGTGGAGAGAGAGTCTGGGCAGAGGGAAAAGCACCCTACAAAGGTCAAGACGTAACAGAAAAAAATATGGATTCTGGAACAGCATCAGCCCTGCATGGTCTGGGTACTAAAGGTGCATGAGGAGGGGCAATGGGACACTGGAACTGGGGGAAAAGAAAGGGAGGATATTTCAGAGCCGTGGGCACCAGACTAACTCATTCTTTACATACAAGCCCAGAGTATAAATGTTGGATTCTTCTGTGTTCTTTTCCATTGCAACAAGTTTGGACTTACCATAGCCCCCATATGGAGCCAAGACTAGGGCCAAAAGAAACAAAAGAGAATATGCTTTAAAATCGAGTAATATAATTTAGAAACTGTTCTTTGAGTCCAAATGGTTTTAACATATGGACACAAGCACATTATGTACTTCTTTTCCTACTTCCACTCTTTCTTCCTTTCCTTCTCTTAATCCTCACTACATTCTGATCCTAAGCATGTAGAGTCACCATAGGAAAGGGGGAAAATGCATAAAGCAAGATAGTATAAGAAGATATTAATTTTGAAAAGGTAATTGTGGATACACAATACATAGGAGTCTAGCCCCAAATGCCTCCAAACTATTTTTTAAATCATTAAACTTATCTGTTTATAAGCTGAATCCACATGGAACTTTCAATAAGCTTTTGCCCAATCATAAAACATGAACACAAACAATATTGCTTTTTCATCAAACTGGATATATTCACAATAGGTCTTTGTTGTTAAGCAAATAAAATGACCTAAACTTTCCTTTAATAAAACATACCCAAAAGTTTAAAATTTTTCAGACCTTTTTATCCTGATTTCTATTTGCAGGAAGTTGATCTTAAGAACTAAATAAGGACACACACAAGATATGGCTAAACATCATATTTATCACCATGAGCATCATTTGATGAACATTATAATGGCTAAATATCATCAAAAAATATTCCCATCATGACCAATTTCTAGCTACCAAAATGAAGTCATTGAACACAGAATTAGGAAGAGATGCACATATCAGCTCCAACACATCACTGGAAAGAAAACACATGGAGATCTCACTCCCTATTTTCACACACACACACACACACACACACCCCACTTCACTCACAGCCTATTGGTCAGAACTAGTCATGTGGCCTTCCTAACTTCCAGGGGATCCTGAAGAAGGAAATAGTACTAGTGAACACGTTAATGTTCTCCACAAAGCTCAATCCTTGGGTTTTCTCTTTCATACCTGGCAAATCCAACATAGAATTCTCTTAAACAAAGATAATTATCTCCCTAAAAGAAATTCTACCACTAGTTTTGAAAAAATTATTTGTCCTCACTTGTTCCATACATGATACACAGATATTAAGAAAAAAGTAAAATTACTGCTGAGTCACAGGTTTAGGAATTTTTTACTTCTTTTGGGTTAATTTTTATTTTCTAATTTGTCCATAATAAACATTGGTGTTTTTAGAATAGTAAAAATTATTTTTATGTTTGTGTGTGTGTATTCCTTGAATAATTCCTACAAATTCTTCTTATTTAAACTCTAGATGAATGAGAGAGGCAGAATACACAATCATTTGGTTACCAATTTTTTGGTCATTCTGAGCACATGGGCAATCTTTTTTTTTTTATTTTGTTTTGTTCTGTTTTTTTTTTTTAATTTTTTATTTTTTATAAACATATATTTTTATCCCCAGGGGTACAGGTCTGTGAATCACCAGGTTTACACACTTCACAGCACTCACCAAAGCACATACCCTCCCCAGTGTCCATAATCCCACCCCCTTCTCCCAAACCCCCTCCCCCCAGCGGGCTTAAGTGGGTAGGAGAAGAATAAATGTTTTGTTCTGTTTTTTAAGATTTTATTTACTTATTTGAGAGAGGAGGAGGGGGCGAGTGGAAGGAGGGACAGAGGGAAAAGGAGAGGCAGGCTCCTGGCTAAGCAAGGAGCCAGATGCCAGACTCAATCCCAGGACCCTGGGTTCATGACCTGAACCAAAGGCAGATGCTTAACTGACAGAGCCACCCATTTGACCCAATTGTTCTTTATCTTTAGAAATTTCTCTTCCAGTTCATCTTAGAAATCTTACTTGGCATTGACTGGCAAAGTTCCTTAGAAATCTAGACTTTGTTATAGGTTTCCCTTTCACCACCGCCTCCTCCAAATCACTGTGCCGAAGGCAAATCTGATTACTGTCCTCTCAACTCCTCCCAGGGCCACGGGTTAATGTCAAAAAATGGAAATACAGTAATTATTCAAGGAAAATATTTTTTCCTGATTTCCTCCATTAAATTGTCTGAAGAAGAAAAATACTTTAATAAAAAAAAAATTGGCAGTCAGTCCTTTGATTTTCATCTTCCATCTCATTTCCATGATCTGAAATTTAATCCTCAGGGAACAGAAAAGGGTTTTCTCCATCCATGAAAATGCAGAGGTTGAAAGGATCAATCAACAGGAAGAAAATACCCTAAATGACCAATGTGCATAAGTATACTTCTAAAGTCTAAGGCTGAATAAATATAAGGTATAATTATAACATTGTAGTATATCTAATACTCATTTGTACTTAGTACACATCAGTTTTCTAGAAGAGGTTGTTAGTTGTATACAAACTTCTATTTATTTTAATGTCATCCTTCAACACAATGCATCTGATATTGATTGCCATTAGTATTGGAATAATAAAAATTTTCATTTACATTTTTTTAAGATTTTATTTATTTATTTGACAGACAGAGGTCACAAGTAGGCAGAGAGGCAGGCAGAGAGAGAGAGGAGGAAGCAGGCTCCCTGCCGAGCAGAGAGCCCGATGCGGGACTTGATCCCAGGACCCTGAGATCATGACCTGAGCCAAAGGCAGCGGCTTAACCCACCAAGCCACCCAGGCGCCCTTCATTTACATTTTTAACCTGGAATGAATTAATTGCAATTCTTCCTAATCGTCCACTTGTAACCCAAGTTATTTTTCAAAATGAATGCTAAAATAGCAAACACATAAATCCAAATGATTCTATTGAAGGTAAAAGTAAAGCATGAGAACAAAATTATAAATTTATTTTAGAGGTTGTTTGACACAACTTTATTAACACTGTGATATTCCCTTACATATCAAGTAACCGCATCCCAGCACTGTTTTGTCAGGTAATGAAGGAATATTCACTGCATTGAAAAGAGCTAGAGTATGACATTAGATTACAACTTTCATATATAGAAGTACATCATAGCAATGCTGCTGCTTCTTTTTATCTGCTTCCCCTCTCCCTTCAGGCAAAAATATAAATGAAAAATGCCTTTTTCCTTCAATCAAATACCAAAGATAAAATGCCGATTGCTTGCTTGACTGCTTACAATGGAGGTGTAACAAATGTTAATCTGTTTCTGTGGCCAACAGAGAGGGGGGACTGGAAAGAAGAGAAGGGGGATTTGTGGAGCTTTTCTTCGGTGGCATTTCTGAGACTTCAAAATGCTCTTAGAAGCTACTTAACAACAAAATCAGTTGATCCCATTGTTGTGGCTCAGAATCCTGTTTCAGTATATCCGCTGAGTGAGGTGGCTAAGGTGCTGGAGTGGCATTAATGCATTGCCCATGGTTATTTCCAAAACTTTTAATTACAGCACTTTCAAGAAGCCTTACGAAAATCCTCCAGCCTGCCACAAGAACTGTGTCTCCAGGGCCAGGCCCACCACAGTGAAAATCAAAGCCCAGATCTCAAGTTCAGAGGATCCTGCCAAGTTTATTTCTGAAACTAACTCTGCTCAGCTCTGGTTTCATCTTCCCTGTATGGTGGGAGTACAGATAGAAGACCCTTTCCCTTTCATCATAGGTTCCATCCCATAGGGAATGGGGCTCCCCGGGGTGCTGTGACAGTTTCCGGTCTTACTCTTTTTCTGTAGCCACTGGTGTCCAGCCCCAAACACTACCATCACCTGCCAGGGCAGCCTTGACTCCCCCATCCACTCCTGCTACCACTTCTGAGGCTTCAGATCCTGCTTGGCTGCTGGTTAAGGAGAGAAAGAAAAGGAGGAATGTGACAGAGAGCATCTTTCTTCTTTTCCTGCGATAGTTAATTTTATGTGCCAGTCTGACTGGATTGTGTGCCCACTCTTTTGCTCAAACATCCACCTAGATGTTGCTATGAAGGTACTAGTTAGATTCACATTTACATCAGTGGACCCTGAGTAAACTAGATTGTTCTCCATGTCAGTGGTCCTTGTCCAATCAGCTAAAGGACTTGAGAGGAAAGACTGAGATTCCCCCAAAGCAGAAGGAGTTCTGCCTCTATACTACCTTCAGGCTCCAACTGCCTCACCCACTCCGGCCAGAATTCCCAGCCTGCTGGGCTGTCCTACAGAATTTAGACTTGCCAGTTCCCACAACTACATGAGCCAATTCTTAACACATCCCTACATTGGTTCCTGCTTGTTCTGCTTCTCCTGTTGGCTCTGCTTCTCTGAACACTTCTGACTGATACACTTCCCCAGCATATAGGGATAACATATAGGGCCTAAAACGTGAACCAGTTCCCTCAGGATTTCAATCTCCTCAACAAACGATCTTCCAAACCCAGGGTATATGTTGTGAAGCCCAGTCATGTGACTTCATTCTGACCAGACTCTAGGGCCTTTTACACTGACCCTCAGGCTTGAAAGGAAATCAGTGGCAAGAGACATTCTTGCCATGTTGCTGCTTCACACCCAGTGATCTGGAGACTCTGGCTCTTCTCCAAACCCAAGGAGATACTTTCTTTCCTCTCTTCCCTTGCCCACTGCTCCTGAGGACTAATAGTTCCTCCATTTAGGGAGAACCTATCATCTTACAGACTATGGAACTGGTGGGTCAGCCACTTTTGGACATGTGTCTGTATCCACCATACACTTTATGATGTTTGAACCTCAGGAAGACAATAAGACCAAACTGTACATGACTCCATTTCCCTGCTGCCTTGCAATAGGAGTTTGAACAGGAAAACACACATCCTCTACCTTGGGCTTTTCACTCTTTCTGGCTTTTTAACCTGAACTCTGGATTGTTCTCTGAAGGTATAAATCAAACTCTTCTAAATTCATTAGTAATTCTAAATCTTCTAAATTCATTAGTAATTCAAATTCATGACTCCCCAAACCAGGATAAATCTTCCTGATCCATACCATTTCTACGGGGCCTTAATGTGTTTTATTACTCTAAATCTTTTAAAAGCAAAAACTAGTTTTTCGTATGGTTTTTTTGGTGATAGTGGAGGGGGGGGTTCAAATTTTTTTAATTGCTTACTTTCAATACAAACCAGTGTTTAAATTCACAATACAAGTTTCATTAATGTTAGATATTTTTATATTATTTATATGAGTACTATCAGTTTTATTAACACATACTAACTTCATCATACAGATGCAAATTATTTTCTAGCTATTGTTAATAATAACTAAGGTAAGGTATTCTGTGGAAGGGTTGAATTATCATTCAGTGAGTTATTTGCTGTTGTTTCTTTTCTGCCATTTCTTGTTGGTGAATTGTATCCTGGGCTACTTGCTGCATTTTCTCCAGTTTTTCCAGAGTCAGAGATTTTAAGGGTAAAAGTTTGGGTTTATGCAGCACCATTGTGTTTATATCTTCCACAGACAACTTTTTTGGAGGAACTTTCTGGAACATGGACTTCAGTTTGCCATATCTGAAATACTGGTTACAGCTAAATTTTTTTCCTGAAAGTTCTCCTGGTCTTTTTCCTGGCAACTCAGGCATTCAACCCAGTATTACCAAGATGACTGAGTTCTTGACTCAAGCCAACAGAAGGAAAGATTTATCTCTTCCCAGATGGCCCTGGTTTTTCATATGCTTTGTTTCCCTATTCTCTCTTTGCCATTTTCTCTCTCTTTGTTTAGTCTCCCTTTTGAATTATTTCAATAACTACATGCTCCTTCTATTTCACATTTGCTCTGGGGACCAAACTTCAAGATATTTCTTCTCCATTCATTATATTCTGGATTTTTATCTCTTGTATCATAAGTTCATGGACAATTTGGTAAAGCTTGGATTACAAGTAGCCAATTGGCTTATTCCCCTCATCTATACTTATTTTTATTTACATAATATGGCACCAAAATTGTCTGGGAAATCAGCTCTGCTACTCTCAAGGTACAAGAAATAAATTGTGTAAGATACCCTGAGAGATTTAAAACTATCATGGTAACTTCGAAATAACCAACTGCAACTGCCCCACAGAGGCCCAAGACTCTGTTAATCACCACTGCTTAATTAATCCAAGAGACTCTAACTGAATGCCCAACTGAGTTGTGAAAATAATCACTAAATGACCAAAGGGTGCTCCAGAAGCCAAGAGAATAGCACTTGGGCCTACCTGGAGAAGGAGAGATTGAATTCCTCCCTTCTGGTTTCCTTCTGGCTCACAGGAAACCTGATTATCCCTAAGGAGAAATGGAAGGAAAAGGATCTCTGAACATAGGAGCATCATCCAAAAATGGGGTGTCCTTAAAGAGTGAGCCACACTTCCTGAAGAATACACAGCAGCCCATGAATCATGAAATAGAAAGAAAAATCTGCAGGCAACTGGTGCCTTGGCCCCAGAAGGAAAAGAATTCCAGGTAATGACCCAGGCAAAATGTATGGAGGTTTCCTGACAAGGTTAAAAGTAGAGTTTACTGTCCAGCAACATCAAGCAATTCTTTAAAAATGCAAAATGCAGAGATAACCTGAGTTCAAATTCTAATTTGCCATGTACTAGATGTGTCATCTTGCTGTGCTTATCTAAACCTCAGTGTCCTTATCTGTAGGGTAGAAGTAATCATAGGATTACAGTAAGGACTAAATAAAATCATCTAAATTAAATACTTGACTAAATAAGTTGCACATGGTACATGCTCTTCAAATGTTATGACTGATTTTTTTATTATTATTAATTAAAACCCATGGAGCCCAACAGAAGGTTTGAACTCGCAACCTTGAGATCAAAACCTGAGCAGAGATCAAGAGCTGGATGTTGAACCAACTAAACCAAGGAGCCCCGTGACTATTATGTATGAAGATCCCATTAACAGTTATCCCATGAACCAACCACTCCCACCATCTGCTGAATAATTTGGGAAATGACTGCACCATTAGAAAAAGCCTTAAATTTTGAGATACTTCTCAAGGACTCAGCAAAAAACTGAAAGAACTGAGAGGTAACATTACTGTTTTTATCCCAAGTAATGTTAAGAAATTTGAAAGATGAAAGAGGAATCAAAGTTCAGAACGTGAGTAGCTGGTATTAGTTGATGGTGTCAGAGAATGGGTTTTGGGCTTTCTGAATAACTATTTAAGATCTCAGAACAATGTACACTTGGCCAAAAATAAGGCTGGTGTGTAGGAAAACTCACAGTGCATCAGCAGGAGAATGAGTAAACAAATGGTGGTCTATTCATATAATGTAACATAACTCAAAATTTTAAAAAGTAAGTACTAAAACACACAACACATATATGAATTGAAAAGCAGTGTGAGGGAAAGAAGCCAAGTACAAAAGAATATACTGCCTATTCCATTTATAAGAAGTTCTAGAAGAGATAAAATTAATAAAATGATAACAGAAAACCAAACAGTGGTTGTTTCTAGAATGGAGGCAGAGGCTGAGATCAACAGGAATGGGTGATTTGGAGAGAGATGGAAATGTCCTGTATGTTGTTTTGGTTTGAATTTATCAAAATTCATTGAACTGAGCTATTTGAATTTTACTATATCCTATTATCACTCAATTAAAAACAATATTGTGAGAACAAAATAAAGACGTTTCAGATTAACAAAGACTGAGATTGAAAGAATTTACCATTCACAGGATCTTGAAAAATGTATTAAGGGATGTTCTTGAGAAGGAAGAAAATTAAGTGAAGAAATGAAAAAATGAAAGTAAAGAAGCAAAAGAAACTAGGGAAGCATCAACTATATAAAAGAATACCAAAAAAGTGTTCAGTACTCTAATGTGTGTGTGTTTTAAAAGGTAGAATTAAATACTGTACAATAATAACATTAGAGTCGGGAACTTCATTAATTTTGGAACACTGGAAAAAATAAAATTAAGTTAATTTTTTAAAAAAGGCAGAGATTTATTGATTAAATTTATTAGATCAAAAATGCATGCAAAAAAAGGAATATTAGTACCTAAAAAGATAGACTAGTATGCAACTTCTAGAGTAGAAGGGAATGTGAGAATGTGCATTTAGAAGAAGGAATCTCAATGAATCTAATAAACTCCATGAAACACATTTACAAACACACATGTGCACACACATAGACAAGAAAATAAAGAATCAAAGAAATGTGTGTCAACTATAAAGTACAAAATAAAGGTGGAAATAGAGACATCAGTAAGACTAACTTTATCACAGACTAAACTTATCAGTCTTACACTGGTTTTTAAACATGTGAACTCTCCAACTAAACACTATTTACAAGAGACACACCTAAACATAATGCCAAAAACATTGAAAGTAAAGAGGAAAAAATCATATAATGGGCAAACACTAATGGAAATTAAACTGATATAGTCATATTATATCAGATAAACATATGTTTAAGGGAGAAAATGTGACTAAAAATATTACTATGTAGTTACAAAATGAATAATTTTTAAGAAAGATATAATCCTCTTGAACCTGTATATACTTAATACCATACCTTTAAAATATATAAAGAAAAAACTCACAAGAAAAAATGAACAAATCCACAAACATTGGGGGAAGATTTTAACATCTTGCTATAATTGCTGTATAAAAAGCAGTAAGAAAATAAGCATTTAAGCAACACAATCAGTGATCTTCACCAAATGGACTGCAACTTAGATCCTACACCAAAACTTAAAGGATACATTCTGTTTTCAAGAACACATGAATAATTTACCAAAAATTGACTGGATACTTGTTCACAAAGGAAGATTCAATAAAACCAAAACATTCTGTAGCATACAGACTACATTTTGTGATCAAAGTACTGTAATATTAGAAAAAAGTAGTTTAAAAATAAACCTCAAAACCATGAATGTTAGGAAACTTTAAAATCTCTTGTACATAATTTATAGGATTACAAATAAATCATAAAGGATAGTATCACTATTCAGAACTGAATGACATTAAAGGTATTACATATCAAATCTGATATATGCTACTCAATATTTAATTCTAAGAGGGAATTGTTGTCTTAAATGCATATATTACATAAGAAGAGAAATCAAAAGGCTATGGCTTCAGGACCTAATTCAAAAAATAAGAAAAAGAAAAATAGGAAACCTCAGTCAAGGGGTAGAAGAAATGAAAATAAGCAGAAATTAATCATAGAGAAACAAATACTAAAATAAAGAGGATCAATAGGACAAATGCCTGAATCTTTTTAAATATCAAAATGAAGCCAATTCTGCAGAAAGACTGAATAAGAAAAAGAAGTGAGGTACAAATTAGCCTTATTAGACTTTAAAAATATATATAATTACAGGTATATTAAAAACTTAAACCAGCTCAAGAAACTGAACAACTTGATGCCAATAAGTTTGAAACCTTAAAAAGGCATACTTTTTTTTTTAAATTTTCTTTGAATTACCAAACTGTCTCATAAAAAATACAGAAGGGTGCCTGGGTGGCTCAGTCAGTTAACCATCCAACTCTTGGTTTTGGTTCAGGTCATAATCTCATGGTCATGGGATCCAGCCCCTAGATGGGCTCTGCACTCAGTGAGGAGTCTGATTCAGATTCTCTCTCCCTCTCCCTCCTGCTCCCTCTCTATCTCCCTCTCTCTCAGATAAATACATAAAATCCATATATATATATATATATATATATATATATAATATAAAATATATGTAGTTATACATAAGTGTGTGTATATATATATACACACACACACACACATACCTGAACAGACATATGATCACTAAAGGAACTGAATCAATAATTAAAAACCAATGATCCAGATAAGGGAGCAAGATGGTGGAGGAATAAGAGACCAAGAAATCATCAGGTCCCAGGAGTTCAGCTGGATAGTTATCGAACCATTTTGAAAATCTACAAACTCAGCAGGAGATAGAAGAGAAGAACAGCAATTCTAGAAAAAAAAATTGACTACTTTCCAGAAGGTAAGACATGCAGAGAAGTGAATCCGAAGTGACAGGAAGATAGACTGTATTGGGAGGGGCCAGCTCCTGGCAAGTGGGAGAGCACTGCAGCACAAAATCAGAACTTTTAGAAGTCTGCTCCACTGAGGGACGTCTCTACAGAGGCTACCTGGGGGGTGGAGCCCTCACAGGGACAAAGTGTTCTCAGGACCCATGGGGACACAAAAAGACCAGGGTTGTCTAAGTGTGGCAGAGTTCCCAGGAATTGGAGCAGAGAAGCTGGCCACAGAGATGGAGCCAAGGAGTGCACTCTCAGCTGGGGCTTACCTTAAACTGTGATCCAAGGCAGAGTCGGGCCACTGCTCTTAGAATAGGAACCCCACAAGTGGCAGTTCCATAGAGAGCCCCCTTCTCCTCCTCCAGGAGGAGCAGCAAGGGAGCATGCTGCAGGAATCTGCTGGGTTTGGAGACTCCAAAGGGGCCATGCACAGAAATAGAAATGCTCAGTCACAGGCTGGGTGAGCACGGAGTGCAGCGGGAGATCAGAAAGACAGGAGGGATTGACTGCTTTTCTCTGAGGGAGCACGGAGGAGTGGGGCCCTGAGTTCTGTGCTCCTATGAGGCCAGAGATTGGGAGGCCACAATTGTCATTCCTGTCTTCCAAAGCTATACAGAAAGTGTTCAGGGAACAAAAGCTCCCAAGATCGATCAGATTACTTAGCCTGACACCTGACAAGGGTGGTGCAATTCCACCACAGGCAAAGACATTGGAAACTCACTGTGATAGGACCCTCCCCCAGAAGATCAGTTAGAACATCCAGCCAAGACCAAGTTCACAAATCAATGAGAACTGCAGAACTCCAGAGATAGGGGAAAGCAACTCATAGAATTCATGGCTTTTTCCCATTATCCTTTGGTCTTTCAAAGGTAAATTTTCTTAATTTTATTTTTTTCTTATTCTATTTTTTTATTTTTTCCTCTTTCCTATTTTAACATTTTTTAACTATATTATCTTCTCAATACCTTTTTAAAAAATCTTTTTTTTTTACTTTTCTTTGTTATATTTTATCCCTTCATTGTATTTAACCTTTTTTTTTATTCATATAGGTTTTTTTTTCCTTTAGAATTTTGGATACAATTTCTTCTAATAGATCAAAATATACCCTAAATGTAGCAAATGGCTTTGTTCTAGTCTCCAGCCTGATGACATTCCTTCCTCTTTTTATTTTCCTTACTCAACCAACTTCTAATCAATTCCTTTTTTAGAATATTTTTAAATTTTCATCTTTACATTCATATTCCATCCCTTCATCATGCTTACCCTTATATTTTTTTGTATATATATATATATATATATACATATATATATATATATATATAGTATTTTCTTTCTTTAAAATTTTGGGAGGTAATTTCTTCTCACAGAAGAATCAAAATCAAGTGGGTGGCTCTGTTCTATTCACCATTTGAATATATAATTTTTTTCTTTATTCCTCCTTTTCTTCTCCCCCTAGTTTGGTGTCTCTTCTGATTTAATTAATGTACATATTCCTGGGGTCTTTACCACACTTTTCGTATTTTATTCTCTCATTCATATATTCTGGATAAAATAATAAGGTGGGAAAACTCACCACAAAAAAAAAAGAACAAGAGGCAGTACTGAAGGCTAGGGACCGAGTCAAAATGGACATTGGTAATATGTCAGAACAAGAGTTCAGAATTACGAATATCAACATGTTAGCAGGGCTCAAAAAAAGCGTGGAAGAGGGCACCTGTGTGGCTTAGTGGTTAAAGCCTCTGCCTGAATTCAGCTCAGGTCATGATCCTGGGGTCTTGGGATCGAGCCCTGCATCTGGCTCTCTGCTTGTCGGGGAACCTGCTTCCTCCTCTCTCTCTGTCTGCCTGCCTCTCTGCCTACTTGTGATCTCTATCTGTCAAATGAATAAATAAAATCTTAAAAAAAAAAAAAAGCATGGAAGACATTAGAGAATCCCATTCTGGAGATGTAAATAAACTAAAATCTAACCAAGTTGAAATCAAAAAAGGTATTAATGATGTGCATTCAAAAATGGAGGCTCTTACTGCTAGCATAAATGAGGCAGAAGGGAGAATTAGTGATATAGGAGACCAAAAGATGGAAAATAAAGAAGCTGAGCAAAAGAAACACAAACAACTGGGGTGCCTGGGTGGCTCCCTTCAGCTGGGGTCTCAGGGTCCTGGGATTGAGCCCCGCATTGGGCTCTGCTCAGTGGGGAGCCTGCTTCCACCTCTCTCTCTGCCTGCCTCTCTGCCTGCTTGTGATCTCTGTCTGTCACATAAATAAATAAATCTTTTAAAAAAAGAAAGAAACACAAACAACTATTGGACCACAAAAGAAGAATTCAAGAGATAAGTGGTATCATAAGACAACACAATATTAGAATAATTGGGATCCCAGAAGAAGAAGACAGGGGGGCAGAAGGTATGTAGGGGCAAATTGTAGCAGAGTATTTCCCTAATATGGCTAAGGGAACAAGCATCAAAATCCAGGAGGCACAGAGAACCCCCCTCAAAATCAATAAAAATAGGTTCACACACTGTCATCTAATAATCTTAAATGACACACTGGACCAGATGGACATCACAGATATATTCAGAACATTCCACCCCAAACTTCAGAGTACACATTCTTCTCTAGAGCACATGGAACATTCTCCAGAATAGATCACATCCTGGGTCACTAATCTGGTCTCAACTACCAAGACATTGGGATCATTCCCTGCATATTTTCAGACCACAATGTTCTGAAGCTAGAACTCAACCACAAGAGGAAAGTTGGAAAGAACTCAAATGCATGGAGGATAAAGAGCATCCTACTAAAGAATGAATGGAAATTAAAGGAAATTAAAGAAGAATTGTAAAAAAAAAACTCATGGAAACAAATAAAAATGAAAACACAACTGTTCAAAATCTTTGGGACACAACAAAGGCAGTCCTTAGAGGAAAGTATATAGCAATACAAGCCTTTCTCAAGAAATGAGAAAGGCCTCAAGTACACAACCTGACCCTACACCTAAAGGAGCTGGAGAAAGAACAACAAAGAAAGCCTAAACCCAACAGGAGAAGAGAAATCATAAAGATCAGAGCAGAAATCAAGGAAACACAAACGAAAGGAACAGTAAAACAAATCAATGAAACTAGGAGCTGGTTATTTGAAAGAATTAATAAGATTGATAAACCCCTGGCCAGACTTATGAAAAAGAAAAGTGAAAGGAACCAAATTAATAAAATCGGGAATGAAAGAGGAAAGATCACAATAAACACCAAAGAAATACAAACAATTATAAGAACATATTATGAGCAAATATACACCACCAAATTTGACAATCTGGAAGAAATGGGTGTGTTCCTAGAGACATATAAACTACCAAAACTGAACCAGGAAGAATTAGAAAACCTAGACAGACCCATAACCAGCAAGGAGACTGAAGCAGTCATCAAAAATCTCCCATTACACAAGAGCCCAGGGCAAGACAGCTTCCCAGGGGAATTATACCAAACATTTAAAGAAGAATTAATTCCTATTCTCCTGAAACTGATCCAAAAAATAGAAATGGAAGGAAAACTTCCAAATTCATTTCATGAGGCCAGCATCACCTTGATCCCAAACCAGACAAAGACCCCATCAAAAAGGAGAATTGCAGACCAATATCCTTGATGAACATGGATGCAAAAATTCTCACCAAAATACTAGGTGATCCAACAGTACCTTAAAAGGATTATTCACTACAACCACGTGGGATTTATTCCTGGGATGCAAGGTTGGTTCAACATCCGCAAATCAATGTGATGCAACACTTTAATAAAAGAAAGAACAAGAACCATATGATACTCTCCATAAATACTGAAAAGCATTTGACAAAGTGCAGAATCCTTTCTTGATCAAAACTCTTCAAAGTGCAGGGAGATAGAGGGCACATATCTCAATATCATCAAAGCCACCTATGAAAAACCCTCAGCGAATATCATTCTCAATGGAGAAAAACTGAGAGCTGTCCTCCTAAGATCAGGAACATGACAGGTATGTCCACTATCACTACTGCTATTCAACATAGTACTAGAAGTCCTAGTCTCAGCAATCAGAGAACAGAAAGAAATTAAAGGCATCTGAATGGACAAAGAACAGTCAAACTCTCACTTTTTGCAGATAATATGATACTTTATGTGGAAAACCCAAAACACTCTACTCCAAAACTGCTAGAACTCATATAGGAATTCAGTAAATTGTCAAGATATAAAATCAATGCACAGAAAACAGTTGCATTTCTATACACCAACAGCAAGACAGAAGAAAGAAAAATTAAAGAGTCAATCCCATTTACAATTGCACCCAAAACCATAAGATACATAGGAATAAACCTAACCAAGGAGGCAAAGAATCTGTACTCAGAGAACTATAAAGTACCCATGAAAGAAACTAAGGAAGGCACAAAGAATGGAAAACTATTCTATGCTCATGGATTGGAAAAACAAATATATGAAAATGTCTATGCTACCTAAAGCAAATAAACACATTTAATGCAATACCTATCAAAATACCATCCTTTTTTTCAAAGAAATGAAACAAATAATCCTAAAATTTATATGGAATGAGAAAAGACCCCAAATAGCAAGAGGAATGTTGAAAAAGAAAGCCAAAATGGGTGCCATCACAATTCCAGACTTCAAGCTCTAGTTCAAACCTGTCGTCATCAAGACAGTATGGTACTGGCATAAAAACAGACACATAGATCAGTGGAACAGAACAGAGAGCCCAGAAATGGACCCTCAACTCTACAGTCAACTAATCTTCAACAAAGCAGGAAAGAATCTGTAATGGAAAAAGACAGTCTCTTCAACAAATGGTGTTGGGAAAATTGGACAGCCACAAGCAGAAGAATGAAACTGGACCATTTCTTTACACCACACATAAAAATAGACTCAAAATCGGTGAAAGACCTCAATGTGAAACAGGAATCCATCAGAATCCTGGAGGAGAACACAGGCAGCAACCTCAGCCACAGCAACTTCTTCCTAGAAACATCGCCAAAGGCAAGGGAAACAAGGGCAAAAATGAACTATTGGGACTTCATCAAGATCAAAAGCTTTTGCACAGCAAAGGAAACAGTCAACAAGACCAAAAGACAACTGACAGAATGGGAGAAGACGTTTGCAAATGACATATCAGATAAAGGGCTAGTATCCAAAATCTATAAGGAACTCACGAAACTCAACACCCAAAGAACAAATCAAGAAATGGGCAGAGGACATAAACAGACACTTCTGCAAAGAATACATCCAGATGGCCAAGAGACACATGAAAAAGTGCTCCACATCACTCGGCATCAAGGAAATACAAATCAAAACCACAGTGAGATACCACCTCACACCAGTCAGCATGGCTAAAATTAAGAAGTCAGGAAATGATAGATGTTGGTGAGGATGTGGGGAAAGGGGAATCATCCTACACTGCTGGTGGGAAAGCAAGCTGGTATAGCCACTCTGGGAAACAGTATTAAGATTCTTCAAAAAGTTAAAAATAAAGCTCCCCTACGACGCAGCAGTCACACTGGGTATTTACCTTAAAAATACAAATTTAGTAATCTGAAGGGTCACATGCATGTCAATGTTTATAGCAGCAATGTCTACAATAACCAAACCATGGAAAGAAAACCCAGATATCCATCAACAGATGAATGGATAAACAAGATGTGATACACGCGCACGCACACGCGCACACACACAATGGAATACTATGCAGCCAATCAAAAAACAAATCTTGCCATTTGCAATATCATGGATAGAACTAGAGGGTATTATGCTGAGCGATATAAGTCAATCAGAGAAAGACAATTATCATATGATCTCCCTGATATGAGGAATCTGAGTGGCAGAGTGGAGGGTTTGGGGAGTAGGGAGGGAAAAAATGAAACAATGGGATCAGGAGGGAGACAAACCATGAAAGACTCTTAATCTCAGAAAACAAAATGGGTTGCTGGCATGTGGGGGGGTAAGGATAGTGTGGCTGGGTTTTGGACACTGCGGAAATTATGGTGAGTACTGTGAAATGTGTAAGCCTGATGATCCACGGACCTGTACTCCTGGGGCAAAAATACATGATATGTTAATAAATAAATAAGTAGATAAATAAATAGTAACCCAAAAAAATAAATTAAAAAATAAAAATTCGCAATCTCCCAGGCCTCTAAGAAAAGGGCCATGATAACTGCAGAGGTTAGATACCAAACCTACAAGGAACCACTATTTCCTAATTTATGCAAATGCTACCAAAGAGATAGAAAGAGAACTCCCCCACTCCTCATATGAGACTAAAATAACCTTAGGGCACAAAGTGGAGAAGAATAGTGCAAAAAGTAAATTACAGGCCAAGTGTACTCTTAATATAAATTTAAAAGTCTTAAGTAATTTATTAGCAATGAAATGCAGGGAAGTATTTAAAAATAAATACGCATGACCAACTAAGTCTTATTTCAGGAATACGAGGATGATTTAGTATTAGAAAATCAATAAAAGTAATATACAACCCTAACAGTAAAAAGGAGAAAACCCATGTGATAATCCCAAATGATATAGATTAACAATACATGAAATTTAACATCTACCCAAGTAAAAATTCTTAGCAACCAGGACTGAAGGGGGACTTTCATTATTTGGCAAAGAGTACTATCAAAAACTTCACAAAATATCATGGTTAATAGTGAAATGTTTAGAGCATTCCATTTTCAAAAATAAAGATGTCTTTTAGCACCACTTGTATTCAAGTGCATTTTCCTGGATGCCTGGCTAACTAAACCAAAAAAGACCAGGAGGAAAAAAATGTAAAGATTGGAAGGGAAGAATCAAAATTTTCATTATTCACAGATGATATGATTGTCTATCTGAAAAAATCTACTAGATTATATAAAGAAACCATTAAAGGCAATAAGAGCTTGGTGGATACAAAATAATATACAAAAATCAATAACATCTCCATAAACCAGCAAACCCAATTAAAAAATATAATTTAAAAATCCTATCAGTCACAGTAGCAACAAAAATACAAGGTATGTAAGAATATGGCTGACAAAAGATATTCATTAATATTATGGAAACAGAATAAAAAATTTTATCAAAGGGTATAAATTTTTAAAACCTGAAAAAAAAGGAAAAATGCAGCATGTTCATGGGTGAAAAAGACTCCACTTTTTAAAGAGAGCAATTCTCTCCAAATTAATCTATCAAGTCAGTGCATTCCAGTCAAATTTCCCTAGAAGGTTTTTCATAGACCTCATCAAGCTGATGTTTAATTCCCCATGAAACAACCAAGAGCAGAGAATAACCATGACAATTTTAAAGAAAATAAATAAAAGGGAATGTACCCTAGAAGACATTAAGATTTTTTATAAAGCCATATCATAAGGCACAGTGAGACAATGAACAATTATCCACTAGATGGAGAGCCTGGAAACAAACCTAGCTTTCTGATTAGAACTTAGTATATAACAAAAAAGGCCTTAGAAATTAGTGGGAAAAGTCTGATCTATTTTTTTCACAATATAAATAAAATCATTTTTAAATGGCATATCTATTAACACAAACTGTTAGCAATTATGTGGGAAATGGAAATTCATAGGTATGTTCACAGGAAGGCACACTACCTAGTAAGTGGGAAGTGATACACACTCTTCAATTTGTCAGGCCCACTGTTGGTTCTCTACCCTAGAGAATACTTGACACACACATGCAAATAGAGATGAATAAAAATGTCCACTGTACTATGTGTGAAAGGAAACAACCAGAACAAAACGCTCATCAGAACGGACTATAAAATGTGGTTTATTAATAAAGTATAAAACTTGAAGCCATTACAGTAAACTAAATCTTGATAGAATGCTGATGGAAAAAGAAAATTGTAAAATGATTTGCACAGAATATACAGGTCTGCAATTTATGTAAATTTTTTAAACACAGAAAAGCAATACAACATGTTAGTAAAAATTAAAAAGCAAGCATGGGAATGATACTCATTCACATATGGATTTGTTGTTTGTTTGTTTTCTGTCATTTCTTTTCACAGTCTGACGTAAAAATATAAAATGTGAACTTGTGGTAAGTGGAGTGATGGTACATGAGTACCTTGATAAATTATTCTGTACTTATTTGTATGTTTGAAATGGGTGAGAATAAGCCACTGAAGAAGTAAGTTAAGAATCACCTATAGATGTTGGTGAGGATGTGGAGGAGGAACCCTCTTAAACTAGTGGTGGGAATGCAAATTGGCACAGCCACTGTGGGAAACAGTGTGGAGGTTTCTCAGAAAGTTGAAAACAGAGCTACCCTACAACCCAGCAATCGCACTACTGGGTATTTGCCCTAAAGATACAAATGTAGTGATCTGAAGGGGCACGTGCACCCAAATCATTATCTGAGAAGGCCTAAGGTCAATTAAGGCAAAATGAAGGTGAATGCAGGGGGCAAAATAGAAGGGTAACTAAGTGAATTGAGGCTTAGAAACAGGGAGACCAGAGAGCTAGAACTTGGTAAAAGTTCTGTTCTCCTGTGCAGGAAAGCTCAGAGCTCTACTCCTTTTCTCTGGAAAAGGACTAATTCATTGCACCTCACCTTATGAACCTTCATGAGCTCATATCCCATCAAAAGTCTTTTCCTCCCTTTTCTCAATTCCATGTTTAGTTAACCACCCCTGTATTAATCCAGCTTCCCAGGTATCCTAAAACTCTACTAGGGATAGTCTGGACCATATTCACTGGAAAGGAATATTCTTGCCACTGAGAGGATGATGGAGGAAATACAGTTTGGCTTTTGGATTAGAAGTCCAGAAAAAGCCAGGCTGAGCTCCTGTTCTACAGATAGATGCTTGGCATTGGGCAAGTCAGCTAAACTCTCTGGGCCTCGGTTTCAATGTCTTCAAAATGAATGTAACAAGAACACTTCCTTCACTGGGTTATTCTAAATTTTAAATAATATAATATGAAAAAGAGGTTAGTACATTGCCAGTCATACATTAAAGGCTGAATGGACCAGCAACATCAGCATCACCTGAG
Organism: Mustela erminea; assembly: GCF_009829155.1. Classification (NCBI taxonomy): domain Eukaryota; kingdom Metazoa; phylum Chordata; class Mammalia; order Carnivora; family Mustelidae; genus Mustela; species Mustela erminea. The sequence goes on along the minus strand of NC_045619.1, from coordinate 22,538,219 downwards.
AACTTGTTAGAAATAAAAATTCTCAGCTCCACTCCAGACCTACTGAATCAGAAACAATAGGGGTGGGGCCAGGAATCTGTTTTTTTAACAAGACCTCCACATTATTCTGATGACATACAAGTTTACTAAGCTCTAATAATCAGGACCTTCCTGAAAGCTGAGATAAATTAGCTTCCTCTTCATGGGCTGCACAGAAGAGAACTAGACACCCAAACAAAATTAATACACTTTTAGAAAAGAGGAAGGGGAGGAGGTGCTAGGTAAGCAGCCAAATGAGCACTAACATTCCTTGCATATTTACTATAAACCAGACTTGGGTTAACCATTTTGTATACTTTGCATAACGACCAACAAGGCAGGCAGTATTTTAACATGCATAATAGACATAAAAGTTGAAGCATATAAGGTTTATTCAATTTGCCCAAGGTCATACAACTAACCAATGACAGAGCCTAGATTCTCATCAGGTTAGACTCCAGAGATTGCCTTCTAAACCAACCCTACATGGGTTTGTTTTTCTTCTCAAAGTTTCTCTGCTTACAAAATGGAGGACTAGCTCCCATGATCTCATCTAGCCTGAAGGAAGCCAGCTGCCCTAGGTAACATATGTAGCTTGCCTTACTTTATAAGTAAGGAAACAGGCTAAGAGTAGCTAAAATATGTCCCAAAGCCACTGAGTCAATCCACACCATGACCAGTACTTAAGACATAGCTTTTCTTAGAATATATATTTATGATGTCTGCTAAAGGTATGACTGTCTTAGCATTTGGGGTGATTTCCTTCCTTTCTATATTCATTTAATTTATTGTTAAATCTGGAGTTTTAAACAATTGAGATATTAGCAGTTTCTTGACTGGAGTAAAAAAACTGCTAAAGAGGAAAGATCCTAAATGAGCAGTTACACTTCAAAGGAAAGGTCGCCTTCTTCCTTCATAAACCCTCTACAAATTTGCCATCAGTGTTCTGTCACAGCTGCTCCATTCTATGCTTTACTCCATTGGGACCATCTTTGGGTTCCTTTTTTAAAAATTGGAAATCAATGTCAAAGCAGGTGATGGAGAAAGCCAATGAAGTTCTTTTGTTCATATTCCCTTGCCAGGGAACACAAACACTCCTCTCTTCAGAGCATTGATCTAGTAGCAGACAATTGTCTGCATCTCTTATGTTGGCATACTGAGATCCTTCTGGTACTCTTAGCCTAGCATAGGCTGGACGTGCTCTGGACTAGAAAAAAGAAGTCGATTTTTCTTTTTAAAACTTACTTGGGACAGGATTCAGAAGCCTTCGATTTCTGCTGCTCTCGTCAAAATGAAATGTTCAGTAGGAGATGTCCACTCTATTTTCTATAAGTTGTTGCCCTTAAATTCCTAAATTGCCAAAGAGTGGGAAAAAATTAGGGCAATCAATCAGCTGAAGGTAACATCAGCAAAATAACTACTGCTTCTCAATATCACTCTCTGTAATTTGGGTGCTTAATTTACCACGGGGTCATTTTCCAGCTTTATGACACTGTCTTTCATAGACACTCCCTAGAGGTTGATTGAATAATGAGTTCCAGCTCTTCACCTTTCCTCACATGGCTTTGTTATGTCCACAATGTATTTCTTGGCCTTGAAGTTGGGCTGTACTACAGGACTTGCTATCATCATTGGCAGGAAGAAAGAAGGGACAGTCCAAAGACTAGACACATATATTTCTGTTTGCCATTTTCCTCCTCTGCTATCATGATGAGAAAAACTTGCACCTCTAAATGGATAGACAACTAGTGTAGACCTACACTAAGTCTCAGAGCCGCCTCAGACACTGCAATTGGGCAATTCTCACCCAGGTGATCCCAGCCCATTTGTGCCAACATCCACCTAAGCTATACATCTATGAGTTATATAGGTGCTTACTGCATATACTACTAAGATTTTTATGTCTTTTAAAAGAAAATTATATAATTCTATGTATATAAATCTGTGTATAAGATGAGCTTCTAAAAAACATAACTGCTTTTGAAACACACATACAAAACATGGTCAGATCTATGGATTTGTCCTATTTTCCAAAACAGTTGGGGAAATGCCTTTAAAAATTGTTTTCTTCAACTTGGGAAGCAAAATGGCAGAGGGGTAGCAGACTGAAATGACAGCAGGTTCCTAGGAGTTCACCTAGATAGTTATCAAACCATGCCAAACACCTACAAACTCAACAGGAGATAGAAGAGAAGAAGAGCAGCAATTCTAGGAACAGAAAATTGACCACATTCTGAAAGCTAGGAAATGCAGAGAAGTGAATCCGTGGCAACAGGAAGATATACTGCAGAGGGGGGTGGGGAGCAGCTCCCGGCCAGTGGTATAGAAGCAGAGCACAAAATCAGAACTTTCAGAAGTCTGCTCCACTGAGGGACATCACTCCAGAAGCTAAGCAGGTGTGGAGCCCTTGAGGGGAAAGTGTAGTCTCAGGTCCTGTGGGGTCACAGAAAGATCAGAGGTGTCTGAGTGTGGCCGAACTCCCAGGTATTGGAGCAGGGAAACCGACTACAGAGACAAAGAAGAAGAGTGAGCTTTCAGATCAGGGTTACCTTATACCATGACACAAGGCACAGTCAGACCATGGTTCTTTGAGCAGGGACTCCACAAGTGGCAGATGCAGGGAGACTGCTCTGGGAGGAGCAGTGTGGCAGGAATCTGCTGGGTTTATAGACTCCATAGAGAGCTGTGCCCCAGAGATAGAAATGCTCAGTCATAGGTCAGGTAAGAGCAGAGTGTGTCCAGAGACCACAGAGACAGGAGTGATTCCCTGCTTTTCTCTGAGGGCACACTGAGGAATGGGGCCCCAAGCTCTCATCTCCTCGGGGCTGGAGATTGGGAGACCAATTTTCATTCCCATCCTCCAGAGCTCTACAGAAAGCATTCAGGGAACAAAAACTACCAAGAATGAACCTGAGCAGATTACGTAGCATGACCCCTGGCAAGGGCAGTACAATTCTACCTCAGGCAAAGATATTTGAGAATCACTGCAACAGGCCCCCTCCCCCAGAAGATCAGCAAGAACATCCAACCAAGACCAAGCTCACTGATCAAGGAAAACAGCAGAACTCCAGAGCTAGGGGAAAGCAACTCACAGAATCCATGGCTCTTCCCCCATGATCCTTCAGTCTTGAAAAGTTAAATTTTTTTAAGTTTCTTTTTTTATTCTATTTTTTACACAATTCCTCTTTCCTCTTTAAATGTTTTTAACTAGTTTATCTTAAGAATACCTTTCTAAAAAAAAAAACTTTTTTAAGCCCTCATTATTTACTCATATTTTATCCCTTCATTGTATTTAACCAATTTTTTGTACACATATAGGTTTCTCTCTTTTTCTAAAAAATTTTCAGGATACAAGTTCTTATAGATCAAAATATACCCTAAATCTAGCACACAGCTTCGTTCTAGTCTCTAGCCTGAGCACATTTTCTCTTTTTTGTTCTTTTTCCAACCAGCTTATCTTATCAATTAATTTTTTACACTTTTTAAAATCTTCATCTTTACAGCCATATTCCATCCCTTTATCATGTTTATCCTTATTTTTGTATATATGAAAGGTTTTCTTTCTTTAAAATTTTGGAAGGTAGTTTCTTCTAACAGACCAAAACACACCAAAAATCAAGTGGGTGCCTCTGTTCTGTTCACCACTCTAATATATTGGAGTGGTGAATATACATATATATATACATATACATATATATATATATATATACACACATATACACACACACACACACACACACACATATATATATATATACATTTTTTTTCTTTTTCCTCCTTTCTTCTTCCCCTGGTTTGGTATCTCTTCTGATTTGGTTAGCATACATTTTCCTGTGGTCTTTACCAGCCTTTTCATATTTTATTCTCTCATTCATATACTCTTATCTGGATAAAATGAAAAGACAGAAAAACTCCAAACAAAAAAAAAAAAGAACAAGAGGTAGTAGCAAAGGCTAGGGACTGAGTCAAATGAGACATTGGTAATATGTCAGAACTAGAGTTCAGAATTACGATTATCAAGGTGCTAACTGGACTTGAGAAAAGCATGGGACACATTAGAGAATCCCTTTCTGGAGATATAAAAGAACTAAAATCTCACCAAGTTGAAAACAAAAAAGCTTTAATGATGTGCATTTAAAAATAGAGGCTCTTACTGCTAGGATAAATGAGGCAGAAGAGAATCAGTGATATAGAAGACAAAACAATAGAGAATAAAGAAGCTGAGGAAAAGAGAGACAACAACTGGACCACGAGGGGAGGATTCGAGAGAAAAGTGATACCATAAGATGAAACAATATTGGAATAATTGGGATTCCAGAATAAGAAGAAAAAGAGAGGGGCAGAAGGTATACTGGAGGGAATTATAGTAGAGAATTTCCCTAATATGGCAAAGGGAACACACATCAAAATCCAGGAGGCACAGGGAAACCCACTCAAAATCAATAAAAATAGGCCCACACACTGTCATCCAATAGTAAAACTTACAAGTCTCAGTGACAAAGAGAAAACCCTGAAAGCAGCTCAGGTCAAGAAGTCTGTAACATACCATGGTAGAAATATTAGATTGGCAGCAGACTTATTCACAGAGACCTGGCAGGCCTGAAAGAACTGTCATGATATATTCAGAGCACTAAATGAGAAAAACAAGCAGCCAAGAATACTATAACCAGCTAGGCTACCATTGAAAATAGAAGGAGATATAAAAAGCTTCCAGGACAAACAAAAATTAAAAGAATTTATAAACACCAAAACAGCTCTACAGGAAATATTGAAAAGGGTCCTCTAAGCAAACAGAGAGCCTAAAAGTAGTAGACCAGAAAGACCTCAAATAGCCAGAGGAATGTTGGAAAAGAAAGCCGAAGTGGGTGGAATCACAATTCCAGATTTCAAGCTCTATTACAAAGCTTTCATCATCAAGACAGTATGGTACTGGCACAAAAACAGACACACAGATTAATGGAATAGAATAGAGAGCCCAGAAATGGACCCTCAACTCTATGGTCAACTAATCTTCAACAAAGCAGGAAAGAATGTCCAATGGAAAAAAAGACAGTCTCTTCAATGAATGGTGTTGGGAAAACTGGACAGCCATATGCAAAAGAATGAAACTGAGCCATTTCCTTACACCACACACAAAAATAGACTCAAAATGGATGAAAGACCTCAATATGAGATAGGAATCGATCAAAATCCTGAGGAGAACACAGGCAACAACCTCTTTGACCTCAGCCACAGCAACTTCTTCCTGGAAACATCGCCAAAGGCAAGGGAAGCAAGGGCAAAAATGAACTACTGGGACTTCATCAAGATCAAAAGCTTTTGCACAGCAAAGGAAACTGTCAACAAAACCAAAAGACAACTCGTAGAATGGGAGAAGATATTTGCAAATGACATATGAGATAAAGGGCTAGTATCCAAAATCTGTAAATAACTTATCAAAGTCAACACCCAAAGAACAAATAATCCAATCAAGAAATGGGCAGAGGACATGAACAGACATTTCTGCAAAGAAGACATCCAGATGGCCAAGAGACACATGAAAAAGTGCTCCACATCACTCGGCATCAGGGAAATACAAATCAAAACCACAATGAGATACCACCTCACACCAGTCAGAATGGCTAAAATTAACAAGTCAGGAAATGATAGATGCTGGCACAGATGCAGAGAAAGGGGAACCCTCCTACACTGTTGGATAGAATGCAAGCTGGTGCAACCACTATGGAAAACGGCATAGAGGTTCCTCAAAAAGTTCAAAATAGAGCTACCCTATGATCGCAATCACACTACAAATATAGTGATCCAAAGGGGCACCCAAATGTTTATAGCAGCAATGTCCACAATAGCGAAACTATGGAAAGAACCTAGATGTCCATCAAAAGATAAATGGATAAAGATATGGTATACATATACAATGGAATACTATGCAGCCATCAAAAGAAATGAAATCTTGCCATTTGTGACGATGTGGATGGAACTAGAGGATATTACGCTTAGCGAGATAAGTAAATCAGAGAAAGACAATTATCATATGATCTCCCTGATATGAGGAAGTTGAGAGGCAATGTGGAGGGATTGGAGGATAGGAAATGAATAAATGAAACAAGATGGGATCAGGAGGGAGACAAACCATAAGAGACTCTTAATCGCACAAAACAAACTGAGGGTTGCTGGGGGGAGGGGGAGTATGGAGAGGGTAGTTGGGTTATGGACATTGATGAGGGTATGTGATATGGATATGAAGTGTGTAAGCCTGAAGATTTACAGACCTGTACTCCTGGGGCAAATAATACATTATATGTTAATAAAAATAATTAATTTTTAAAAAGGGATAAAAAATTGTTTTCTTCATCTATAACACAGATATTTGAATTATTCTCAGTAATACCAAATCTTCACACTCTGAAGTCTTTGAATTTTTTTAAGCTAAAGGACATTAGGGGATATTTGAACTTCTTAAGGATCAATCTGAATTATTTTAATTTTTATCCAGGAGAAATAATATAAATATAATTCAGAAAGTTTAGAAAATTAAGAGATGGGCACCTGGGTGGCTCAGTCAGTTAAGCATCCGCATTTGGCTCAGGTCATGATCCCAGAGTCCTGGAATCAAGCCCTATGTCGGGCTTTCTGCTCTGCAAGGTGTCTGCTTCTCCCTCTCCATCTACTTGCCACTTCCTCTGCTTGTGTTCTCTCTCTCTGTCAAGTGGATAAATAAAAACTAAAAAAGAAAAAAAAGAGGGGTGCCTGGGTGGCTCAGTGGGTTAAAGCTTCTGCCTTTAGCTCAGGTCGTGATCCCAGGGTCCTGGGATCAAGCCCTGCATCTGGCTCTTTGCTCAGGGAGCCTGCTTCCCTTCCTCTCTCTCTCTGCCTACCTGTGATCTCTGTCTGTCAAATAAATAAATAAAATCTTTTTAAAAAATGAAAGAAAGAAAAGAAAAGAAAGATAAAATATTTTACCCTCAAACTCACAACCATAACTCAGTAGTTGCTTTGCTGCTTTCAATTTCATTTCTTTCTCAAATGAGTATTTTTACTAAGGGGTCTCCACATTCTTTCCCAAAAAGGAATAGGGTCTCCTGTTACTGAATTCATAATATGAAACGAGTTGAAAATAAATGTTTGGTATAAACTTGAATTATTTTTAAAACATCTCTAGCCATGTGTTTTTCATGAATATTTTACTTTATTTAGGCTAACAGCAGCTTTCAGAGTGTACACCAATTAAACTGCAGCTCATATACCTGTGGTTCCTCTGAAATAAAATCTAGAGTAGAAAAATGGTGGCAGACAAATTCAGGAATTCGAAGAATTAGAATTAGAAAGTATGATCCAGAAGTATAAAAGGCATGAGCAATGGGTGACTTCACTAATCTATGGACACAAGGGGATGATGAATGTCTGACAAAACATTGAGTGAAAGAATGTTCTGCTTTAAACCTGGTCCAGATGGTTATTCTGTGAAAGCTGCACCACTGAGCATTGAAGAACTAGAACATGTTTCTGAAATTCTAACCTCCATTGCCTGACTTTTGGGTATAACAAAGCAATTCCTATTTTCAGTGAAAACTTTTGATATCCTTAAAAATCTAGAATTTGAATGGCTTCCAAGTTCTGCCATAGCCACATATTTAGTGTCACTAAACTATGGTTTCTTCAGACTATGGTCATATTTTCTATAGACAGTCACGAATTCTTTGCCTCCAGTTCCAAAGAGCAGTACTAATGCCCAAAGATGAGTCAGAATTGGCAAAAATGATGAGCTATATTTCACAAAATAACTTTATTTAGCACCCTGTGAAAATCTATTTGTGGAAATGAACTTGTGACAGGCCTTTATATAAAGTGGAATATTTCCTTTTTCAGTCAGTTTCTATAAAAATTTACCCTAATCTTTTCATGGAGTTGTAATTATGTTATACCTACAAATATCTTGCCTTTCTTTAATATATTTGCCCATAAGCATATGACTACATATATTTAATGGCTGAATGATATTCCCAAATAAAATACATCATATTTGTTTAGTTGTTCTCTTACAGTTGGATATTTTATTTTGGATTTTTAAAATAAGTAATAATGAAAGGAACATATCTGTGCACACAAATTTCCCTTTCACATCAGTTTCCTGTGAAAGATTCCTACACATAGGCTATTAGATAGAGAATAGGAACAAGAAGGCAAAATAGTAGAAGACCTAAATGACATCATGTCCCAGGAGTTCAGCTAGATAGTTATCAAACCATTCTGAACAGCTACAAACTCAACAATAGAGAGAAGAGTAGAAGAGCAGCAATTCTAGGAACAGAAATTTTACCACTTTCCAGAAGGTAGGATGTGCAGAGAAATGAATCCAAAGAAACATTCAGGAAGATACACCTCAGGGGAGGCAATGGCTCTCACCAAGTGAGAGAGCAGTGGAGCACAAAATCAGAACCTTTAGAAGTCTGCTCCACTGAGGAACATTGCTTCAGAGGCTAAATGGGGGGTGGAGCCCCTGCAGGGACAGTGTGATCTCAGGACCCACAGGGCCACAAAAACACTAGGGGTATCTGAGTGTGGAAGAGCTCACAGGTATCAGAACAGGGAAATCAACTACAGAGACAGAGCCAAGGAGTGCTCTCTCAGCTTGGGGTTACCATCAACAACCATGATCCATGGCACAGTCAGGCCACTGCTCTTCTGGCAGGGCCCCAACAAGCAGAAGATCTGGGAGACTCACCTTCTTCCTCCAGGAGGAGCTGCGTGGGAGTGCACTGCAGGAATCTGCTGGGTTTGGAGACTCCAAAGGGGGCTGTGCACCAGAGATAGAGACGCTCAGTCACAGGCCGGGTGAGCATGGAGTGCAGCTAGAAACCAGGGAGATGGGAGAGGTTGACTCCTTTTCTTTGAGGGCACACTGAGGAGTGGCTTCTTGGGGAGCACTCTTGACTCTTCAGGGCTGAAGATTGGGAGGCTGCCATTTTCATTCTTATCCTCCAAAGCTCTACAGAAAGCCTTCAGGGAACAAAAGCTACCGAGAACAAACCAAAACAGATTACTTAGCCTCAAGCGAGGACATTTGAGAATCACTGCCATAGGCCCCTCCCCCAGAAGATCAGCAAGAACTCCCATCCAAGACCAAGTTCACCAATCAATGAGAACTGCAGAACTCGAGAACTAGGGGCAAGCAACACATATAATTCATGGCTTTCTTCCCATGATCCTTTAGTTCTGTCAAAGTTAATTTTTTTTAATTTTATTTTTTTCTTATTGTATTTTTAAAATTTTTCCTCTTTCCTATTTTAATGTTTTTTAACTATTTTACCAATACCTACTTAAAAAAAATTTAAGTTTTCATTGTTATACTCATATTTTATCCTTCTTTGTATTTAACCTTATTTTTTGTACTCATATAGGTTTTTTTTTTTTCTTAAAATGTTGGGATACATTTTCTCCTAATAGATCAAAATATACCCTAAATCTAGCATGTGGTTTTGTTCTAGTCTTAGTCTGATCACGTTCTTTCCACTTTGTTTTTCTTTTTTGTAACCCACTTCCATCAACTCCTTTTTTAGAATCTTTTTTAAATTTTCATCTTTACACTCACATTCCATCCTTCATCATTTTTACCCTTATTTTTTTTTTTGTATATATATATTTTTTTCTTTCTTTAAAATTTTGGGAGGTAGTTTCTTCTGACAGACCAAAATACACCCAAAATCAAGTGTGTGGCTCTGTTCTATTCACCAGTCCAAAATATATATATATTTTGGACTGGTGAATATATATATATATATACATATATATATATATGTATATATATATACATACACATATACATATATATGTATTTTTCCCCCCATTTCTTCTCCCCCTGGTTTGGTGTCCCTTCTGATTTCATTAGTGTATATTTTTCTGGAGTCATTGCTACCCTTTAGTATTTTGTTCTCTCATTCATCTATTCTTATTGGGATAAAATGACTAGGGGGAAGAAAACTCGTCACAAAAAAAAAAAAAAAAAAGAACAATAGGCAGTACCAATGGCTAGGGACCTAATCAGTATGGACGTTAGTAATATGTCAGAACTAGAGTTCAGAATGACAATTATCAAGGTTCTAACTGGGCTTGCAAATACCATGGAAGATATCAGAGAAACCCTTCCTGGAGAAATAAAATCCCTTTCTGGAGAAAAAAAAGAAATAAAATTTAACCAAGTTGAAATTTTAAAAAAGCTATTAATGAGGTGCAATAATAAATGGAGGCTCTTACTGCTAGGATATATGAAGCGGAAGAGAGAATTAGTGATACAGAAGAACAAATGATGGAGAAAAAAGAAGCTGAGCAAAAGAGAGACAAACAACAACTGGAACACGAAGAATCTGAAAGATAAGTGATACCATAAGACAACACAATATTAGAATAATTGGGATCCCAGAAGAACGAAGAGAGAGAGGAAGGCAGAAGGTATTTTGGAGCAAATTATAGCAGAGAATTTCCTTAATATGGTGAAGGGAACAAGCATCAAAATCCAAAAGGCACAGGAAAACCCCCTCAAAATCAATAAAAATAGGTCCACATCCCATCACCTAGTAATAAAACTTACAAGCCTCAGTGACAAAGAGGAAATCCTGAAAGCATCTATATACAAAAGGTTCATAACATAAAACAAGAGAAATATTAGACTGGCAGCAGACCTATCCACAGAGAAATGGCAGGCCAGAAGGACTGGTGTGATATAGTCAGAGCACTAAATGAGAAAAATATGGAATCAAGAATACCATATCCACCTAGGTTGTCATTGAAAATAGAAGGAGAGATTTTAAAACAAACAAACCAAAAAAAAAAAAAAAAAAAACCTTCCAGGACAAACAAAAACTAAAAGAATTTGCAAACACCAAACCAGCCCTACAGGTAATATGGAAAGGGATCCATTAAGCCAAGAGAGAGCGTACAAGTAGAGACCAGAAAGGAACAGAGACAATATACAGTAACAGTCACCTTATAGAAAATCCAATGGCACTAAATTCATACCTCTCAATGGTTACCCTGAAAGTAAATGAGCTAAATGCCCCATTCAAAAGACATAGGGTATCAGAATCGATTAAAAAACAAGACCCATAAATATGCTGTCTACAAGAAACTCATTTAAGACCCAAAGACACCTCTAGATTTAAAGTGAGGGGGTGGAAAACAATGTACCATGCTAATGGACATCCAAAGAAAGCTGGGGTGGCAATCCTTAGATCAGATCAATTAGACCTTAAGGCAAAGACTATAATAAGAAACGAGGAAGGACACTATATCATACTCAAAGGGTCTGTCCAACAAGAAGATCTAACAATTTTAAATGTCTATGCCCCTAACATGGTAGCAGCCAACTATATAAACCGATTAATAACAAAATCAAAGAAACACATCAACAATAATACATTAATAGTAGGGGACTTTAACACCCCCCTCACAGAAACAGACACATCATCCAAGCAAAAGATCAACAAGGAAGTAAAGGCTTTAAATGACACACCGGACCAGATGGACATCACAGATATATTCAGACCAATTCATCCCAAACTTCAGAACACACATTCTTCTCTAGTGCACACGGAACATTCTCCAGAACAGATCACATCCTGGGTCACAAATCAGGTTTCAACTACCAAGACATTGGGATCATTCCCTGCATATTTTCAGACCACAATGTTCTGAAGCTAGAACTCAACCACAAGAGGAAAGTTGGAAAGAACTCAAATGCATGGAGGATAAAGAGCATCCTACTAAAGAATGAATGGGTCAACCAGGAAATTAAAGAAGAATTGTAAGAAAATTCATGGAAACAAATGAAAATGAAAACACAACTGTTCAAAATCTTTGGGACACAACAAAGGCAGTCCTGACAGGAAAGTGTATAGCAATTCAAGCCTTTCTCAAGAAATGAGAAAGGCCTCAAGTACACAACCTGACCCTACACCTAAAGGAGCTGGAGAAAGAACAACAAAGAAAGCCTAAACCCAACAGGAGAAGAGAAATCATAAAGATCAGAGCAGAAATCAAGGAAACACAAACGAAAGGAACAGTAAAACAAATCAATGAAACTAGGAGCTGGTTATTTGAAAGAATTAATAAGATTGATAAACCCCTGGCCAGACTTATGAAAAAGAAAAGAGAAAGGAACCAAATTAATAAAATCGGGAATGAAAGAGGAGAGATCACAATAAACACCGAAGAAATACAAACAATTATAAGAACATATTATGAGCAAATATACACCACCAAATTTGACAATCTAGAAGAAATGGGTGCATTCCTAGAGACCTATAAACTACCAAAACTGAACCAGGAAGAATTAGAAAACCTGGACAGACCCATAACCAGCAAGGAGACTGAAGCAGTCATCAAAAATCTCCCATTACACAAGAGCCCAGGGCAAGACAGCTTCCCAGGGGAATTATACCAAACATTTAAAGAAGAATCAATTCCTATTCTCCTGAAACTGATCCAAAAAATAGAAATGGAAGGAAAACTTCCAAATTCATTTTATGAGGCTAGCATCACCGTGATCTCAAAACCAGACAAAGACCCCCATCAAAAAGGAGAATCACAGATCAATATCCTTGATGAACATGGATGCAAAAATTCTCACCAAAATACTAGCCAGTAGGATCTAACAGTACCTTAAAAGGATTATTCACAGGGCGCCTGGGTGGCTCACTGGGTTAAGCCTCTGCCTTTGGCTCGGGTCATGGTCTCAAGGTCCTGGGATTGAGCCCCACATCAGGCTCTCTGCTCGGTGTGGAGCCTGCCTCCTCCTCTCTCTCTGCCTGCGTCTCTGCCTACTTGTGATCTCTGTCTGTCAAATAAATCAATAAAAATATTAATAAAGAAATAAATAAAAATAAAAAAGATTATTCATCACAACCACTTGGGATTTATTCCTGGGATGTAAGGTTGGTTCAACATCTGCAAATCAATCAATGTGATGCAACACATTAATAAAAGAAAGAACAAGAACCATATGATACTCTCAATAGATGCTGAAAAAGCTTTTGACAAAGTACAGCATCCTTTCTTGAACAAAACTCTTCAAAGTGTAGAGATAGAGGGTACATACCTCAATATCATCAAAGCTATCTATGAAAAACCCACAGCAAATATCATTCTCAATGGGGAAAAACTGAGAGCTTTCCCCCAAAGTCAGAAACATGGCAAGTATTTCCACTATCACCACTGCTATTATACACACACACACACACACACACACACACACACACACACACACACACATATATGTAGTAGTAGAAGTCCTAGCCTCAGCAGACAACAAAAAGAAATTAAAGGCATCCAAATGGACAAAAAAGTCAAACTCTCACTCTTTGCAGATGATACGATAGTTTATGTGGAAAACCCAAAGCACTGCACGCCCAAACTGCTAGAACTCACATAGGAATTCAATAAAGTGCCAAGATGTAAAATCAACACATAGAAATCAGTTGCATTTCTGTACACCAATAGCAAGAGAGAAGAAAGAGAAATTAAGGAATCAATCCCATTTATAATTGCACCCAAAACCATAAGATACATAGGAATAAACCTAACCAAGGAGGCAAAGAATCTGTACTCAGAGAACTATAAAGTACTCATGAAAGAAACTAAAGAAGACACAAAGAATGGAAAACCATTTCATGTTCATGGATTGGAAGAACAAATATTGTGAAAATGTCTATGCTACCTAAAGCAATTAAACACATTTAATGAAATCCCTATCAAAATACCATCCATTTTTTCAAAGAAATGAAACAAATAATCCTAAAATTTATATGGAACCAGAAAAGATCCCAAATAGCCAAAGGAACATTGAAAAAGAAAGTCCAAGTGGGTGCCATCACAATTCCAGACTTCAAGCTCTAGTTCAAACCTGTCGTCATCAAGACAATATTGTACTGGCATAAAAACAGACACATAGATCAGTGGAACAGAACAGAGAGCCCAGAAATGGACCCTCAACTCTACAGTCAACTAATCTTCAACAAAGCAGGAAAGAATCTCCAATGGAAAAAGACAGTCTCTTCAACAAATGGTGTTGGGAAAATTGGACAGCCACAAGCAGAAGAATGAAACCGGAAAATTTCCCTATACCACACACAAAAATAGACCCAAAATGGGTGAAAAACCTCAATGTGAGACAGGAATCCATCAGAATCCTGGAGGAGAACACAGGCAGCAACCTCTTTGACTTCAGCCACAGCAACTTCTTCCTAGAAACATTGCCAAAGGCAAAGGAAGCAAGGGCAAAAATGAACTATAGGGACTTCATCAAGATCAAAAGCTTTTGCACAGCAAAGGAAACAGTTAACAAAACCAAAAGACAACTGACAGAATGGGAGAAGATATTCAAAAACAACATATCAGATAAAGGGCTAGTATCCAAAATCTATAAAGAACTGAGCAAACTCAACACCCAAAGAACAAATCAAAAAATGGGCAGAAGACATGAAGAGACATTTCTGCAAAGACATCCAAATGGTCAACAGACACATGAGAAAGTGCTCCACATCACTCGGCATCAGGGAAATACAAATCGAAACCACAGTGAGATACCATAGTTCAATCATAATATTCCTGTGTGTGTGTGTGTGTGTGTGTGTGTGTGTGTGTACACACACACTGGAATACTATGCAGCCATCAAAAGAGATGAAATCTTGCCATTTGCAACAGCATGGTTGGAACAAAGGGTTTTATGCTGAGCAAAATAAGTCAATCAGAAATAGACAATTATCATATGATCTCCCTGATATGAGGAATTTGAGAGGCGGGGGGGGGGGGGTCGTGAGGGGTAGGAGGGAAAAAATGAAACAAGATGAAATCAGGAGGGAGACAAACCATGAAAAGACTCTTAATCTCAGGAAACAAACTGAGGGTTGCTGGGGCCTGTGAGGGTAGGGAGAGGGTGGTTGGGTTATGGGCATTGGGGAGGGTATGTGCTATGGTGAATGCTGTGAAATGTGTAAGCCTGATGATCCACAGACCTGTGTTCCTGGGTAAAATAATAGATTATATGTTAATATTTTAAAAAGAAAAGGGAAAAAAAGGACTTAATAAATAGTTGTGAACATTTTTATGGTACTTTGTGGATAGTGAGATGCTGTTTTCTAGAAGGTTAAGAATTTTCACTGGAGTGAATACCAAATTCATCACAGTGTCACAAGTATTAGATATTATGATTTATTAATTATTTTTGCTGATATAATAGGCAAACTAGTTATCTCTTTATATTTTCAAAATAGGATGTATTTGATTATAAGGAAGACAATATTTTACTAGTTTTATTCACAGCTGTACATCACATGTTCATTTGCTAGTCATCTTTTCATGGTTTTAGGGGTTTGGGTTTGGTTTTGTGGGGTTTAATTTGTTGTTTTAGTTTTTTTCTGCTAGTTTTATATTCAATAAAGAAAAGACATCAGCTAAAGAATTAAGGATTTGGTGGGGTTAGGGGAAAGAAGGGAAAACAGAACTCAAAGAGGAGATTGTGAAGAATCCCCTTTAATGATAAATTCATTGAAGATGACCCCACCCTCAAAGCGTCCTTTGCACATTGGGTGCTAAGGGATAATAGAGGGAATTGTGTTAAACACATAGAATATACTAGAGCTAACTGACAAACTGGACATAAACAATGTATGTGGAGTAAATAACAGCAACACAAGGGTGTTCAAGCCACTCAAAAGTGAAACTAGAGCACAAACAGAAAAAGTCAAAGCTCTGGCTGCACCTGGTATTTGTTGCAAGAACCTGTCCTCAAGGTTCAATATATCTGATGTGGAACAGAGTTTGGGCCTTACAGGTGTAGGTCATGTTCATATTTGAGAACACAGATATTGAGTGGTGTCCTTGGAGCTGCCAAGAGACATGACCCCTACTGAGGACAGTGACAAGGATCCTTGGGAGGCACAAAGTGGAGTGGTTGAGAGATGAAGATTTGGTTTCACTCTCTATGACCTTCTAGCTGCATGACCTTGAAAACATGACTTCTTTTCTCTACCATCCAGTTCCATACACACATCATGAAGGAACTAACTGCATTTATCCCCTAAGACTGAATTCAATCAGACAACACGGAAACTGCTTAGCTTAGTGCCCAGTCCGGATTTAGCTCTCTGTAAATCTGATTTATTGAGCAATTATTATTAATTGATTGTAAAGGAAATTTATACATGAATGATACCTTAGAGTTATTTAAAAGACTGAATGGGATTGAGAAAAGGCATTACTAAGAGTCATATTGCTCAAGTCTGGTCTTGCAGCTCTGATCTTGGCTAGACTGCCTGCTCCCCATATCATGTAGTCAGCACCCACCCAATAAGACCATGTCCACCAAAGGGTGAACTTACTCCCAGCCTGTTTTGAATTTCACAGTGAGTTCTAATTTTTCAGTAATATATTAATATACATTTAATAATAGTATAATTAATGTTTAGTTATTAATAAAAATCTTGAGTATTTGCTATGTTCTTGTGCCAAGGATTATATGCTGCAATCACACTGTAAGGTGAATATTATTATTACTATTCTAATGTGGAAGAATGAATAAAGTATTCTTTTTTTTTTAATTCCTTCTGAGCAGGGAGCTTGATGTGGAGCTTGATCCCAGGACCCTGGGATCATGACCATGCCCCCCAGGTACCCGATAAGGTATTCTTTTTAACAGCTGGCATCAGAGAGCTCTTATGGAGGATACTACATTGGTTAATAGCTACTTCCATAAAAGATAGATAGCATACATCCTTCCCCCTTTTGTTATTCCACTTTTCCCCCTTTCTGCTGCACGGAGTTAGGAGAAATGGCTGGAACTCTATCAGGGGCCATGAGGACAGGAGTCATACCCTAGAGAAGGTAGAAGGAAAAGCTGGAAACAGCCTGAATCCTCCATGGTTAGAGCCACCATGTCATCCTTAGACCATCCATCCCTGGACTTTACAAAGAAAGAGAAATACTCTTTTTGAGCTAGTATTTGCAAGTCTCTATTAATCACAGCCAATCCTAACCCTAGCCAATAAAGAGAGGACACTGGACTTTACCCAGAAGCCAATCGTATTTCAAGGGTCAAAGAACACAATCACCTCAGCTGACCTCTGGGTCACAACTATTCTAGAGATGGAGAAACACAGGGTCAAAGAGATTAAGTGAACTGGCCACAGTTAAATATGTGATAGAACCAAATTTGGGCGAAGGTCTACCTGGCTTAAACCCTATATTCTGACTGTTTCCCTCCTGATTTCTACCTCTCCTGTGAAGCTGACACTACACCACTTTCTGAATATTGAACTGGTCTCCTGTCTCAGTACCAGTCTGCACATTCATTCTTTCTGAGGGTGGGCAGTCTCCAGACCCTTGAGAAAACTGACACTTTCCCCCTTCTAGTGGAGATTAGCTCTATCCCAGGATAAATGCACATAAACCAGTATCCCCACTAGAGCTCCCCAATAACAAGGAATTAGACATTAATTCAGCCTACTTTCCATTAGACTTCTATTAATGTTAGACACAAATGCATTTTCTCCTTCAAATTGAGTCACAGTGAGACTCAAGAAGAATTTCTAAAACTATGAGGATAATACATTCAAATCAGTTACTAAAGGAAGCTAGAGGTGTTTGGGGTAAGTCCTTCAACCTCCTGAGATTGATACCAGGGGAAAACATACCCTTTCAAAAAAGATTCTAGAATGCCACCGTGAGAAAGAGAATGCTAAGCTGGTCTGACCTTTTTGGCATTTCTTTAGATCAAGCCTAATAAATTCGCTCTTAAAATAATTTTTTCTCTTATGAAAGTAGTTCCTGTTCATTATAGAGTAATTGCAAAATAAAAAAGGTTTATACCTCAATGAGAAGCACTGTTCATATTTTGGTTTTTCAATGTGCAGACTCTTTACCTCATCAATTTTTTAAACCTTTGCAATTGTATGACATATAAAAAACTTATATAGAATGATTGTTAATGATAGCTCTTTTTATTTTTCAAGTTATGAATACAGATTGCAAAATTTTAAAAACAGAAAGAAGTATAGAAAAATAAAATCACCCAGAATGTCAATGCCCAGAGAAAATTAATGAAAAACATTTTATTATTTGTCCCAGCAGCCTTCCTCCTGTATATTTTTACATGATTGAAATCAAACTATAGAGGCTAGTTTTTTAAGTAAATTCAACACAGAAAACACCCAAGTTCTACACAGACGATGTTGCGAAGAGTTTTTTACTTAGAAACCCAATGTCTACATTCATAAATAAGAATTTTAAAGACACAGAATACCATCGCTCAAATACTCTGGCAAAGAAAATCATTAATGTATTGCTCTTTGCAATTCTGATTTTTTGGAAGGAAAGAAGAGTAGGATTTGTTCAGTAATTTTTCTGGCACAGGGTCCCTAGCATGTAAATAGTATTGTCGTTCTTTGTTAGTACTTGGACAATAACACTAATTATTGTTTCAAGTGGTTTTCAAATGTTGCAACAACAACCATCTGAACTATGGTGGAAAGAATGTGGTCAAAAAAAAAAAAAAAAAAGCCACCACATTTCCTGGTACTGTAAAAAGAACAAACACAAAAAATAAAAAGCTGAGAAATCCAGTGTGTCTTAGGCAGCTATAACAAAATACCATAGTCTGGGTGGCTTAAACAACCCCCCAGTTTATTCCTCCCAGTTCTAGAGGCTGGAAAGTTCAAGGTCAAGGTGTCAGAAGACTCAAGAGTCTGGTGGGAGACAACTTCCTGATTCACAGAAAGACATCTTCTCACTGTGACCTCACATGGATGAGGGAGCAAGGGAGCTCTCTAGGGTCTCCTTTATGAGAGCACAGCTCCATTCTTGAGGGCTCCACACTCATGACCTAATTACCTCCCAAAGTCCCCACTAATACCATCACAGTGGGGATTAGGTTTCAGCAAACGAATTTGCCAGGAGAAGGGGGGACACATTTGGTCTCTAACCCTCCATTCCTTCCTTTTCATCTTTTCTCATGTCTAGTAATATATCTGTTGTCTTGGGTCACAAAGGATATGACTTCCTGATACATCTGTTGTTTCCCCCTTCCCACTTCCTGTTTCCACCGTGTTCTAGAGATTGCACCCCCTGAATACAGAAAGACAGGCAACAGGGGATGCCTGGGTGGCTCAGTTGGTTAAGCAACTGCCTTCAGCTCAGGTCATGACCCTGGAGTCCCAGGATCGAGTCCCGCATCAGGCTCCCTGCTTAGCAGGGAGTCTGCTTCTCCCTCTGACCCTCCCCCTTCTCATGCTCTCTCCCTTTCATTCTCTCTCTCTCAGATAAATAAAATCTTTTAAAAAAAGAAGAAGAAGAAGAAAGACAGGTGACAGAGGCCATAATTCATAGCATGGTCCTACACAGAAGTGCACCAGAAACCCTGGCACAAGGATCCTCAGAGTTCAACAACTCTGGAATTACATTTGTAATAAAAATTAGTCCAATCAATCAATCAGTGCCACACGATCACTGTGTGCCCTGTAGGGTTAGCCCATTATAATGATAATATATACAAAGCTCCAAATTACAGCCTCAGAACAGCAGCAAAGTTTAACAAAGCAAAGCCCAGGAGTTTGTAATCTTCACTCATCGCCTTCAGATTAATGGGTATTCACAGGAACTCATTAAAACTCCCAGGAGTGCCTCTCTCCACCTCCCCAAAAGTTTCTCTCTCTCTCTCTCTCTCTATCTCTATCTCCCTCTCTTTTTCATCCATACTATCCATCTCTACCAGCCTGCTGGTGCATCAGTGGCCTCTCTCCTTCTTGCCCTCAGGAACAAGCTGTTGGCACCCCTGTCTTCCACTAAACCCCAGAGAAACTGTCATTCTTCTAGGTTTCTATTATTCCCATGAGAATCCACATAGATTTTCTGGTCTTTTCTTAGGAGAAGGAGTGGGGAGCTTGGAGGGCGAAGACCAGGTGCAAGAAAGCTGCAGTTTTCATCCTATTGAATAATATGGTCCAGTAATTTGTGGTCTAGGAGGAATGAGATATTGGCCGTGTATGGAAAGGAAACCGATGAGGCTGGAGTCCAAAGCATCACCACTCCAGGGAGCAGTAGTCATGCCCATCCTTCTCAAGTTCCAAAACTCTTGCACACACTTCTGGACCTGGGGAACCAGGGAACAAGTTCATTGCAGGGGCAAAGTTCACACAGAGAGGACCTGAGAACCTAAACCACACTGGAGGAATAGTGCATATAACAGCCTCTTCCAACCCTCCACACCTCCACCTCCCGCTCAGCTGTAATAATGGTTGCTATTATTATTATTACAATAATAAGTTACTATTTTTTCCCTTTTTAGAGAAAATTTTTCAATATGAAAAATGTAAGGAATAAAAGTACCACTGAGACTAGACCACTGTTACCACGTTGTCATGGGTTTTAGAGTTGTTGTTTTGTTTTGTTTTTTAATGATTTTACTTTTCTGCGGAGTCAATGAGACATGTGCATGGTTCCAAATATCAAAGGTAAAGAAGGGGATATAGCACGAATCTCCCTCCATCCACTGTTGCCCATACATCCAGCTCTCTGCCCCCAGAGGCTACCATGTTTCAGATACTTTTTAAATAAAAGAAATAAAACATTATAGATACAGTTGAAGTCTCCTTTTCCTCATTCACTCTCAATGCTCCCTCGAGGCAACCATTATCATGAATTTGATGCATCCTTCCAGTGCCTTTTTATGGTTTTTACATACATATGCATGTGTCTGTGAACCACAGAGAATTTTGTACCGTGTGGTTCTTGTCATTCACATCAATGGTATCATACCTTTAAGCACTACCCTAGGCTGCCAGTTCCTCACTTTTAACTGCTATATGATATTCTAGTGTATGACTATGCTATGTTTTATTCATCCATTTTCCTACAGAAAGATGGAGAATTCCTTCCTGTTTTCAGTAATATAAACAATGCTATCACTTTGGAATTTTCCAAATTAAAATAATACTTAAGGCCATTTGTTCCCAGATGAATCCATAAATTCAAAATAATTGAGCTGAAACCTCTAGGATATTTTCTGAAAATTAATCAGCTAATTCTCAATCAACTAGAAAAGAAAACAAGAATTGGCTAGTATTTCTTCTAAAAAAAAAAAAAGTCAGGGAAACTTACCCTATTGCTTCATAAACTACTTATTTTCACTTAGTATATTATGCTGGGAGAGAAAGGATCAGCTGGCCAGTCACTTCCAAAGGATGAAAAGGTGGTTCTTCTTTCCCTAGAGGGTGTTCTCTCCTCATGAGAGTCTGGAAATGGTGCCTGAGAATGAAGTCAACACAGCAAGGTCCAAACAAGAAGAATCAAGAAAAACTGAACTAGAACCTGAAATACCACAGTAGGAGCCAGTCCCACCTTTGCACTTGTTATTTAGATAATAAATGTCCTCAATTGTATACCTTATTTACAGGCACACCAGGCGAGGAGGATTGTCCTGTTTGTAGCCAAAAGCATGCTAACTGATAAAACGACTTATAACAATGTCTGATTTAATCAGTCCTGGACTGTTGGGTTTTTAAGTGAGTTTCAACTTTTTTGCAAACTCCCCAAACAAAATACCACAAGGAATATCTTTGTTGCTAAATCTCTATGTAAGCCTGATGATTTCTTTGACACAGTTTCCTAAATAATTCCTACTCAAGACAAAATATGGAAAGAAGAGGTTTTTTGATAGGAAACAATGTTTCCTCTACTGTTTTCGATAGAGAAAAGTATGGAAACTAAAAATCTCTTGAGTCCAAACCCTGTACCCAATATCTCCTGCTTCACTTACCATCTTAAGAGGGTCAGGATATCTTCCTCTAGTCTATTTGCTGCCAGTGTAAGAACAATAACAACAATAGTAATGATAATACTTAACATTTACTGAGCATTTACTCTGTGCAACAAGGTATTAGTAGATTGTCTCATCTAATCTTCATAGTGATCCGGTTAAGAAGATACTATTCTTAAGTTCCCATTTTACAAATAACCAAAGGGGCTCAGGGAGAGTTAGCAACTTGTCAGGTATCACAATGCTAGGTGAACAAGCTGGGATTACACCCTGGGTCTTACTGCTCACGCTGCTGCTTCTCTGACCTTGCCCAGAGTCACCGCTGAGAGCTCTGCTGGCAGTTTTTCCCACCCAGTTTCCTAGCTTTATCATGTGTTCTTTTAGTTAACATTGAAAGGATAAATATTCAAAGAATATTCAAAGAACAAATGCCAGAGTTGGCAGGAGGCAAGTAAACAGACATGTTCCCAGCAGCCTACCCCATACCCCCAGTTACTCCATAAACAGAGGCTCACTTGGAGGGATGCCTTGGTCTTGGTGGAGCTGAGCAAAGATCTAAAGGCAAGCCCGTCTTCAGATGAAGCTGACATCACCACAGATGGGAGAGGAAGCAAAGACATAGGGGAAATTAGTCTGATTCCTCGAAGATGTCACCAACATACTAAATCAAGTCTTACCCCAAACGTGCTCTCCCTCTCAACTTTTCAAATTCATGAATAAATCCCCTTTGTTGTTTCGGCCAGGTTGAGTTACGGTTTTTGTTCATGGCAACCAAAAGTGTTCTAACTGGTTCCTCTCCTATCTGGAGCTTTTGAGCACAAAACTTGTATCACAGTCTCCCACTAATAACAAAACTAATACTCACTTAGCACTTACAATGTGCCAGGCATGCTCCTAAATACATTATGCATTTTGATTTATTTAACCATCACAACAGTCCTATGCAATAGTTTGTGGGGGTTTTTAAGCCTACTTCAGAGATAAGGCAAGTGAGGCCTGAATTAGGTGAAATAACTGCCAACGCTAGCAGGTGGCAGAACTGAATTCTAATCAAGTCAGCCCAGGTCCCTGGGTGGCTCAGTCTTGATTTCGGGTCCGGCCATGATCTCAGGGTTGTGAGATTGATCTCAGGTCCGGCCATGATCTCAGGTTGTGAGCCTGCATCGAGCTCTACACTCAGCATGGAGTCTGCCTGGGCTTTTTCTCTCTGCCTTTCTCTTTGCTTCCCACTTCCCCGCCTCAACAAATAAATTTAAAAAACAAACAAACAAACAAAAAAAAAAAAAAAAAAAAAAACCTCTAGTCAGCTCCTCTGGCTCCAAAATTCTTGGTCACAAACCCTCTGCCTACAATTCACCCACAATCTTGGGTGAATTAAGAGCAACAACATCATATTGGACTGACAAAGGTGGGCTTGGGATGTGCATGGGGCATATGCAGATATTCATTTCTGTTTCTTGTTTAGGAAGCCTAATGGTGCACGTGTCAGGTTTCATGACCCCAAAAGCCAAGGGAGAATTTGACTATGTTACTCTCCTGTGTCACTAATGAAACTTCTGTCAGGTTATTTCTCAGCAGCAGACAGCGGTTGTCTATGGTTGGGTCGATATTTTCATGTCTACTCATAAGTCGGTGTGTCAAGATCACTGAAAGAGAAATGCCAGGATTTTTTCTTCATGTTCTAACTGCTTCTTTGATTTTAGACACAAAGTCTAAAGTCTGTCTCCCAGGTATTATGTGTATAGAATTCAAGAGGTGTAAATTTATGTAGAATTTATTCACATAAACATGGAAGTATTCTCAACTATTGTGTTTTTTGAAGAAAAGCAGCCCATGTATCATCTGCATTTTGCTGAGGTAGCTATGGAAGCTTCAACCAATGACACTTGGGTTTCAAACTGTGCCTTTATCTCTATGCCAAATACTCTTAAATTTTTCATTAAAAAAAAGAAAAGAAAAGAAAAACCAGAGAGCTGCAAAAATTCTCTTTGCTATCAGGAGCTTATGATGTTTTAGGCTAATAATAATCTTTAACATAACTGAATAGGCACTATTTTCTTTATTACTTTATTGCTCCCTCTCTTTGTTGGTTTTTTTTTTCCACCCTATTTTTTACTTCAAATGCACAAAGGGCTCACACAGAAAGCAAAAGGGGAAAAAAGGAAGAAAAACGTGGACACTACCTCTAAGTTCAAAGACCAGGTGTTGGGGAAATCACAGTCCCTAACAACTCAAAGTCTGAGATGAGATGTTTGCATATGTACTTTTCAAAGTAAACCAGAAACCTTTCCCTGGGAGGCAGCAGGGAAAGAAGGTTTCTAATATTCTGGCCCTATACCAATGATTCTCAGAGTAAGTAGTCCATGGCATGAATTAGACCACCACAAAAATACTCAATTTAGCCACAAGTATATATCACAATCCTACTTTTGTTTAGTAATAAAAGCCTCCATTTTTTCATACTTAAAATTATTTCCTTTTTTCCCAGTTTTATCAAGATACAATTGATGTAAAAATAATCATTTCTTGGGGCATCTGGGTGGTACAGTTAAGCATCTGACTCTTGATTTCCACTCAGATCATGATCTCAGGGTCATGAGATTGAGCCCTGAGTTGGGCTCCACACTCAGCAAGGGAGTTTGCTTAAGATTCCCCCCTCTCCCTCTGTCCCTCCCATTCTTGTGCTCTCTCTCTCTCCCTCGCTCTCTCTCAAATAAATAAATGTCCTTAAAAAAACACAATTATTTCTCTATTGTTCATTTTATCAAAAGCTTTCTCCCTATATATCTTCCTTTTAGATGAGGCTGGAATCTTTCTGAAAAATATAGATTTATTTTGCACCATGCAGAGAGGGCAGAACCCCAAAACTTTACTTCTCAGAACGTTCCTTTATAGTTCAGTATCCATACACAGGCCAAACATAAGTGGACATGAAATGAGATCAGTTATGGAATGTCTACTGGATACTAATTTCCAAACAAGATATTTTAACATTCGTTGTCTTATTTAAACCCACAAAATCTTGTGGAATGTTAGTCACCCCATTTTAAAGAGGAGAGAACTGAAGAACCTTTTCTGTTGTAGTGAGTGACAGATAAAGGCTCAGAACTCTTCTGATCGATGCACTTTCTGCTATCACCCTGCTTTTCTGGAATAATTAAAAAACAAATATATATACAGCCACCGACTTCAGCATAATGGACAAGTCACTAGGAGATAATTCTCAGAATGGAGATTGTTCTTTCTCATCATCTGACAGCCACAGAAACTAGGCATCTTTGCAAAATTAGAACTTACTGAAGTTCCAATATTACACATCATAATGCAATAGTCAGTAAGAATGGGAATATAACCAGTATTATAGAGAGGGAATTGATGACGATCCCATACTTTCAGTCTGATTATTAAAAATTTGCAGATGGAAAGACTGACAAGTCTGCTTCCTACATTGGCTTGGATATGTGTAACACAGGCCAGAATGGGGGTGCCAAAACTCATGACACAGACTCAAGATGCCAAAAGAAGAAAAGGACCCAAACAGGACTGGGATTCCGCCCTTATATATTTAATTAATACCTCAGTTTTAAGAGAGATTCACAGGAAATAGAAATGGCTCTAGACCATGGCACTATGTTTATCAGTGTGATTTGTTTGCAGCTTAACGTTCTTGCTATGTAGACTGTACCATTTTTTTTCCTCTAGTAGATTCAGCTCTTCTCAGATAATCATTGGTGATCTTTTAGAGTTCCATGTTAAAAGAACCACTCCAAATAAGAGAGGAGTACCACAAATCTGGGGATACTGCTTCTACTGCTGTTGCTAATGGTGATCAGACCCAAATGACAATTGCTCTAAAAATTCTGATCTCTGGGGGCGCCTGGGTGGCTCAGTGGGTTAAGCCGCTGCCTTCGGCTCAGGTCATGATCTCAGGGTCCTGGGATCGAGCCCCGCATCGGGCTCTCTGCTCAGCAGGGAGCCTGCTTCCTCCTCTCTCTCTGCCTGCCTCTCTGCCTGCTTGTCATCTCTCTCTGTCAAATAAATAAATAAAATCTTTAAGAAAAAAAATTCTGATCTCTGAAGGAGTGACAGGGTAAGCAGCATGAACCCTTCCTGAACAAGTTTCATCGCATATGGAATAAGTAATATTTTTTAAATGTATAGTCCGGAATATAAGACTTATCACAAAACCTTTACTAACTTACTAATATGCCTGAAAGCCTAATTCTTCCACGGATAAATCAGAGATTAAAATGTGTGCATTTTCATTATTCTTCCAAACCTCTATAAGATCCTTGAAGAAAATGTACAGGAATTATAGATGTCCAAGACCATTTTGTACCATGAGTGGTGGCCAAAGAAAATTCTAGATTTTTCTATAACCTATTTCATTTTAGAAGAGCTTAGTGGTTTTACAGAAACATTCCTGGTTTCCCTTTATGAGAAATGTGTCCTTTCCAATGCCAACATCAGATATATTAGCCCCAGGCCTCTCGTTGGTTTTTTGACACATTCTCATGAGTCACTTGCACACTTTCAAAGTGTAACCCTCGGAGAAAGAGGCTTTGTTTTGCTTTATGCAAAACCTTTGACTCCTATAATGTGCAGTTCACACCTTTGGTGTCAGATAAATGACAAATAATCATTGTTAAAAGCAATAACACATTAGGATGTGAGGTCTGACACCAATCCCTATTTTCCTTGAGCTGCTAAAATCATTAAATTTATGACATTGGTGGGTTAGTAGAACTGTATGCCTCTGCTCTATTTACTTAATTTTTGAATTGACTGGAACGTGCTTTTAATGTGGAAATCATATTATGGTGTTCAAATATCTTGTGCTCTGAACAAGATTATTAGCCGTAGAAACCAAATGGGATTTTATCCATTGTCATCGTCTTGTTTTCCTTGACATGTTCATCCCATCTATTGGCAAACCAAACTTGATGTCAGAATCCGCTCGAAAATACCAACAACATGTTTTATAATTGCAAAGCTAACACCCATGAATAATAAAATTGCAAGCAGCAGAGTGCCATCAAAAATTCAGGATGATTATTTTTTAATGATTGTATTACTTTTTGTGTGTGATAGTATACAAAGCATGGGGCACTGTCTTTCTCAGGATTGAATTCTAGTGAGTTTCTGAGCCTAAGGACCATGGGGGCAGAGGCAATATTTTTTCCATCAGTCTAATAACAACCCATATCATGGAAAGCAGCAAGTTGAGGAAGAGAAAAGGATACCTAGGGCATCCCTTATCTTCCCTCAAACACTTTTTAGCTAATTATATGAAGAATGCATGAGAAATTAAATGCCCTTTACCTCTGGGGCTAGTTCAGGGGAGTGAAAAGACAGGATTCCAATTCTGGTCCTGTCACTGATCTGTTGGACTTATTAACATACCCTTCAAAATCTGTCTCAATTCAAGTTTATTCTAGAACCATGATATGTTAGTAACCAATTAGTAGTCTAACTCCCCCCATTTTTAAATGAAGAAACCAAGGTTCAGTTAGCTTAGAGGACCCCAAGTCACCCTTCTTGATTCTATATGGTTTATTTAAGCTCAGTCTTACCCGACGCCACATAGTAGGCCTCCAAATTCAATTTAGGATTCACTGTCTTGGTCCCAATCTGCCCTGACCCAGTTGAGCTGCACATTCAACTCTCTTTCTACCCATAGCCCTCTCCTTTTATCACATTTCCTTATACTCCAGGAGCAGTACTAATCACCTTTAAGTTGCTCTGTTAGACTACAAATAGCCTACCTAACAACATCTACCATTTTTAGATGCTTTTTAGGCCTGAGACACACACTACACAGGCACGCTCTACACATTCGTACATTTAATCCTCATAGCACTGTGACATCCATATCATTATACACATGGAAAAACCAGAGGTCAGGGAACAGAATTAACTTGCTTCAGGTCACAGAGCTGGTAAGTGCCACAATCAGAATGTGCATCTACCCGCGGCTGGTCCCCTTAACCACAGTGTTAACTCCTGTCACTTCCTCCTAAAGCCTATGGTCATTCATTCAACACACATGGTTGAAACATCAAATACGCACTGAGCACAATATTGGACGTACAGGGAATGCAGAGGTGAAAGAGCAGTCTCCGACATCAAGGGCCATCGTGGTATCTAAGATCCTGACCTATTATTCTCCAGAGTGGTGATGCCAGCCGGATACTATTCACACCACGGGGCTCCCAAAGGGGCAGATCCCACCACTGTTCCGGGCAATGATTCATCAGACCTAATCCGAAAAGGGGCATGTTTCAAAGCCTCCATGTACTCAGTCTCCACCAAGTTCCAAATATCGCCTTCTGCACTTCCTCCCCGCCTTTGCTCCGCAGAAGTCACGGGCTGCCTTCGCGGGGCTCTGTGAGGCTAGGGAGAGCGGGGAGCCCTTCCCTGGCGTACCTGGGCAGGCTGCTCAGCAATTTGCTCCTCGGTCTGTTTGTATTTGTTATGTACTCACACTCTGTGGATATTTTATAAATTGCTAATGTTTGCAGAATTTGGTTTTCTGGCTGCTTCTCTGCCTCTTCCCTCGCTCCCCGACTGCCAATGTAGCGGCTGTTCTTCCCCCTCGTATTCGAACATTGGCTCCGGCTTCCTCTTTTAAATTACTTCTGCTGTCAGCTCGTTTAGCGGCATCGCTCATCCAAAGCTTTGGAGTTTGTTTTGGGTTTTTTTTTGTTTTTTTTTTTTTTGTTTTTTTAAGTTTCTTCCTTCAACAAAGCTTTTGAAGATTGGGTTCCAGGCTTATCATGCTGTGTCCTGGTAATTTGGCACTTGTATCTCGGATGTATTCCATCGACCATATGCTTTTCTCTACTGCTGCCTCATCTCCTCAGACTTCCCAAGTGACTGGCAATGGGCTCTACAAGACGGGGTGGGGGGCGTACCTTGCCTTTGGTTGTGATTTCTTACCGGAGTCTCCACATTTGTCTTAAGTGGGTTCGTTGAGCTCGGGAAAAACAGCAATCAGAGCAACTAAGTATCCGTGAGATAGAAGCAAAGCAAAACAGTTAAACCCTACAAAGATGAATTGTGGGTTGTTATTTTTTTTTCCTTTAAATCAGAGGATTTACTCATAGCAAGAAATTAAAAAGTCGACTAGAGAAAGAACAATGAAGTGTAAGAAGGAAACACTGACAGCTAAATTAGCCTTCAAGTAAAGAGAGAGAATCCTCCTGCGGGGGCCCACACGTGGGGGCATTCGTGCCAGAGCTCAAATTTAAATTCCCACGGCCCTGTATGGGCCTTCAGACCATTATTCTCTTTCCTGTATTCAGCCATGAGTTCTTTCTTAACTGCAATAAATGTTTGGATTCAATCAGCCACAGGCTTTTTGGACGATGAGCACATTTCTACAAAGCAGACAAAATAAACATGATATGGTGGCTGCCTATTTTGAGAAGCCCATATGGCTGCTATTAGATGGGCACCGTCCACCTCTGCAGGCCAGCTTCCCATTTGAAAAGATACTCGGTTCATCCTGAGACTAACTTTAAAAATCAATTACAAAAGTCAGGTCTCATTCTGTCACTTACTTCAGCTGCACAACAAAATGAAGGGGGAACAGTTTATTGACTCTGGAAACTTCCGAATGCTTAAAAGCGGAAACCAGCAAATATTCATTTTCTTTTTTGGCAGATGACTCAGATAATTAAGGTAAACTACTAATAACCCTTTTCAGAGTGCAGGATAGATTGTTCCCAAACATATTGAGAGGAATCACATTGAGTAGCTTGAAGCTTCTGCAGACCCTTAGAGAGAACCCTGGAAAGAACAACAACAAAAAAAAAACCTACCTGCGTGATGCAACATGGGGGCTTAAGTGGGTAGAAGAAGAATCAATGAAACAAGATGGAATTGGGAGGGAGACAAACCATAAGTGACTCTTAATCTCACAAAACAAACTGAGGGTTGCTGGGGGGAGGGGGGTTGGGAGAAGGGGGTGGGATTATGGACATTGGGGAGGGTATGTGCTTTGGTGAGTGCTGTGAAGTGTGTAAACCTGGTGATTCACAGACCTGTACACCTGGGGATAAAAATATATGTTTATAAAAAAATAAAAAATTTAAAAAAAAAAAAACCTACCTGCAAAGAAATAAAATTAACCTGGAAAAGTCAAAACCCAAATCTGTACCAAGGTTTTAATCTGCCTGATGAGTTTTATACTGTACTCTTTTATGATCATTTGCTTATGTTTCAATTCTCAAAAGCTGATATATATTTGACCAATCCTTTTTCAAAATAAGCATTTTAATGACTGCATCTGCCAAAGAGTCTTGAGCAGTTGCTTGGCAAACTTTGCTGTAAAGGGTCAGTTAATCAATATTTTCAGTCTTAGCAGCCATATTGTCTCTCTGGCAACTATCAACTCTGCCATGGTAGCAAGAAAGCAACCACAGACGATAGTAAACACACGAGGGTGGCTGTGTTCCCATAAATCTTAATTTATAAAGACGGAGTGGGCCATATTTGCCCTGGGGGCTGTAGTTTCCTGAGTCCTGCTCTTAAAGATAAGGTAATAAGGTATGACACAGAGCAAGCCAGCCTCTTTCCCTTCCCAGGGTATAGACTTCCTTGTTCCAGACATGAGCTGTACCACCCAGGGAAGATGAGCTCAGTCC
Source organism: Mustela erminea (assembly GCF_009829155.1). Taxonomy (NCBI): domain Eukaryota; kingdom Metazoa; phylum Chordata; class Mammalia; order Carnivora; family Mustelidae; genus Mustela; species Mustela erminea. The sequence continues at coordinate 22,507,753 of NC_045619.1, read as the reverse complement.
ATGGGGAAAACAACCCATTTTAAAAGTCTAGACTTCCTGAGCCTTCTGACAACAATGATGCGTCATAGCATTATTTAGTCTCTCGCTCATTTACAATGAGTCACTGCTTGATTTGCAAGATTCCCTACTTCAATGATAATATTGAAAGCCCACTAATAATAGTCACAGCAAGAAGCTGCCTCTAAAACTGAGAGAGGAAATTACTTTACAGTTTTAATTTCAGGCTATGAACTAAAACGACTATATATCAAACAGTTTTTAATGCTGCCTTTGGTACTAAAACAAACAAGAATGATCACTTTCAAGTCATGTTGCTCTTCATAGCAGAACCTTGTTTGGAGTCTTGAATCAAAAGACTCGAACAGATGTACGGTAGAATATAGAGGAAAAGCATGGGATTTAGACTCGGACAGACCTGAGTTCGAACCCCTGCTCTGCCATTCACTACCCATGGAACCCAGACAAGTTGTTCAACCTCTGAATTTGCTTCTCTGTTTCCAAAATGGTGCAGCAAGCCTTGCCCTGGCTCTCTTTCTCTACCTCCAAGAGTTGTTGGCCAGGAATTAAGGAGTTGGGGGCTGTGAAACGAGACAATGGCTAAGGAATATCTTTGTCTGTTGTACTGTGTTTCTAACACAGAAAGGGTTGTGATTTTTTTAATGGGACCAGCTATAGACTCAAGAATCCCTCTGTTCACATTGTATCCATTTGTGCCTCTACTGTGATCAAGAATAGATACACCCATTAAAAATCCATCTAGTCTCATAGATGAAATTCACTGAGAAGCATCCTGATGGGCAGAGAGGCAATGGTACTGAGATATGGTAGAACTCTGCCTTCCTGCACCATCTTGTATCTTCAGCTCTTAGAGCAAAAAAAGTCACTGAATACGTCAGAGCTAGAAAAACAGGCAGGCAGATGGATAGAGACTCAATGAGGGAGTCAGCTCTGTCCCCATTCTGAACTCTCTGTCTCTCTTATACGTTCTATCATGGAAATCTGCAGAAAGACGGTGTACCCCACCATCCTCTTGGTGACTGACTTATATCTAGGCCAGCCGTTCTTCTCACAAGGAGAATTTTCTCCTCAACTCAAGATGTCCCCTGTCTTGAATTTTTTCCATCTCTCCTGATTACTTAAAAAAAAAAAAAAAATTAATCGGGGCACCTGGGTGGCTCAGTGGGTTAAAGCCTCTGCCTTTGGCTCAGGTCATGATCCCAGGGTCCTGAGATCGAGCCCGGCATCGGGCTCTCTGCTCAGCAGGGAGCTTGCTTCCCCCCTCTCTCTCTGCCTGCCTCTTTGCCTACTTGTGATCTCTGTCTGTCAAATAAATAAATAAAATCTTTTTTAAAAAATTAATCATTTCTTTCTTGCCATGATATTGTGCCTTTGCAATGGTCAGAGGCAACTGGTCTACCTGACATAGGCTTGCCGATCAAGTAGCATTTATCAAAACCATCTTGTAGAGATGAAAATGTAATTTAAACGGGGTGAGCAGTGCAGATGCCAACCTTGTCCCTGGCTGATAAAACTAAGTATCATCAAGGTATCTATTTCTTATCCAATTAATTTCATTTCTATGATTTATATAATTCTCAATCAAAACTGGGGGTGGGGGTGTTTTATATACCTAGAGAACATTGTTCCTAAGTTTATGTGAAGTAATAGATGAAACCAGCTAAGGAAAATTTTAAAATGAAGGATGAGAGATAGATACATGTTCAACCTAACATTCCTAATTTTAAAACTATGATGCAAAAAAATAAAATGGAAAGCCAGATCAATGGAAATGGTTTCACAATTAAACAGATCCCAATGTATTTACAGTAAAGGATAAGGGGTAAATGATAAAGGTAAAAGGATAAAGATCAAGAGCTATCTCCTACAGGAAGCCTTCCTTGGTTATCTCACTTCTGGATTAAGTGTCCCTTTCTGGTAATCATTTAGTATTCTGTGAATGCTCCTTTTTATGTACATATATCAAAGTATGCCATACAATTAGCACAAAGCATAGAGGTAGGTCTCAACATATTTTCACAAAATGAACACACCTGTGTAGCCAACACGCAAGTCAAGAAATAAAACTCTATTAGAATCCCAGAAGTTCCTTCATTCCCCTTCTGAGAACAATCCCCATGCCCAGCACAAAGGTCTCTGATGGTCACTACTATCCTGATTTCTAACAAAGAGATATTTTCCCTATATTTTAAAATTGTATTTATTTAAAGTAGGCTCCACATCCAACATAGGGCTCAAACACACAAACTCAAGATCAAGAGTCACATGCTTTGCAAACTGAGCCAGCCAGATGCCCCCTTCTGCCTATTTTGGAATTTTCTATAAATGGACTCCTATAATACATATTCTTTTGTGCCTGGCTTCTTTGGTTCAGTACTATTTTTGTAATATTTATCCATGTTGTTGGAGTTCATTTTTTCACATTCCCACAAGGTACTCCATTAAGTGAACATACCATGCATGATATTTTTTCCAATTTATCATTGACAGTCTTGTTTCTATTTGGGGGCTATATGCTGCTATGAACATTGTTGGGCAAGTCTTTTGGTTAAATGCACATGCACATTTCTGTTGGTATATGCCTGGAGATGGAGGTACTGGGTCATCAATTATGTGTTCTTTTCTCTTTAGCAGACAATATTAAAGAGCTTTCCAAGGTGGCTGCACCAATCTCCATATCACTAGAAGTGTATGAAGGTTTCCTTTGTTGCACATCCTCACCAACACATCATATTATGTTTCATTTTAGTCCTCTGGGGGATGTTCTAGGCACACATCTAAAAGCACGTGGGCATAATTTATCCGCTTACTCTTCTATCTCCCTCACAAGTTTGCAGGATTACATTCCACATACTAAGAAACCAAGGCCCAGCAAGGTTGAGATATACCCAAGGTCACAAATTATAAATATTCTTTATAGCACAGACATCCCAAATAGGCAGTGTTCACAGGACCAGGGAGGACAGGCTGCCTTCTTTAAAAGAACTGATTACCTACTTCCAGGTAATCAGTGCAACTTGTTCATATAAACAGAGAGCTGTTCAGACACATATATGTGTGCGCCCACACACACACACACACACACACACACACACATTCAGCCCTTCAAAATGGAAGGTTTAATTTTGAAGCACACTGCTGTTAGTTAAATGATCCTGCAACCAACAGCCACGCATCTCTCCCTTATCTCCCTTTGGTTAAATGTTTTGAAATGAGTTTCCAATGGGGTTGGCTCAAACGACAGCTCTTCATTTCACCTTGCTTCTGCAGATGATATTTGCAGGAATGTTTTATGGTTCTGTTAATTACCCACGTCGAGAGGTTATTTTATTGTTTCTAGAGAAGTCAAGTTATAAATGTAAATATTCTGAGGCAGCAAATTTCTTCAGCAAACTAAAAGAGTTCTTTCTATGTAAACCAAAGAACATATTTAAAAGGGGCGTTATTTCAGAGATCACTAGCAACCTCAAATATTTTTCAGGTACAGGTCTCTGTTTAGAAGGGCTGAGGCTGACTCTGCTGTAAAAATAGACTAGAAATCCAAAATATGTAGATTGTAAGCCCAGCCCCAGCACCCAGCATTCAATTTCTCCAGACTCCCCTGAAGTGGGAGGCTGTAAGACTAGCTATCTTCTTATGTTGTCACGAGGTTAAACAAACTATTGCATAAAAATACTTGACAGTAACAAATGCACAATTATTGCCTACTGACGACTGAGAGTTGAAGGATTCTGTCACACAAGTGACAAATGGCCTAAAGAGCTTATAGCATAATGGCTGGGCAGAAGTCCCGGAGCAATCCTGCCTGGATACATATTCGGACTTGACCAGCTACTAGCTGTTCTACTTTGGGCAGAGACTTAACTCCTCTGTGTTTCAGCTCCTGCATCTATAAAATGGGTAGACATAGTATCAGTTTTGTGTTGTTGTAAAGGTTAAATAAGATAATCCATGACACCAGGGGCGCCTAGGTGGCTCAGTGGGTTAAGCCTCTGCCTTCGGCTCGGGTCATGGTCTCGGGGTCCTGGGATTGAGCCACATTAGGTTCTCTGCTCAGCAGGGAGCCTGCTTCCTCCTCTCTCTCTGCCTACTTGTGATCTCTCTCTCTCTGTCAAATAAATAAATAAATAAAATCTTAAAAAAATAAAGATAATCCATGAAACCTGCTTCAACAGAATTTGACATACAGTTGAATGAACATTTGTTAATTTTTTATTATATTATTTTATTTATTATTTTTATTATTATTGTAATTAACTAACTCTTTTAATTAATAACTAAATAACATTTATTAATGTTAGCTGCAAACAGGGGAGGGTTTGTCCCAGGGACTATTATTTACATTTACCTTTATGACCTGATAGTGTAGAAATAAAGCTAATTTGTTTTAAAAATTTATTTTATTTATTTATTTAAAGCAGGGGAGGGGCAGATGGAGAGGATCTCAAGCAAACTCTGCACTGAGCTGAGCGAGGAGCTCAACAGCGGCTTGATCTGAAGACCCTGAGATCATGACCTGAGGCGAAATCAAGAGTTGGATTATAATGTTTGACCAACTGAGCCACCCAGATGTCTCAAGCTGATTTCTTTCCTTTCTTGCCTTTCACTTGTCCCAACCCATCTAACACCCTTCCAGTGTAATTTCTCTTCTGTTCCTCGAAATGAAAAATAAATGCCTTAATTATGAATAAAAATGGAATGTTTCTCTTTCTCTCCTAGGTGTCATTAAAAATGATTTTTTTTTTTTTTTTTTTTTTTTTTTAAGGAAGCAAATACTCTTTCGCCCTCCTGGCAAATCCCAGTGTCAGAGTCTTGCTGTGCTCAGCATGAGGGGCTTGGCGCTTGCAAGGAACCACAATGTGTACACGCCTCAGCAGCTCTGAGCACAGCAAGTGGCCTCAGCACCTCAGGCAGGCGGCGCTGGGAGCAGCTCCACATTCTGACACAGCCCAGCTCCCACCACAGAGCCCTGACAGAAAGGGTGTCAGAGAGGACAGACTCTCGGGCTGTGGCTTCACATGGCATCATGACCCCACGACATCACTGCCTTGCTCTGAGACCGATGCTTCAATTCCAAGAGAGGGAGAAAAGCCCAGACTTTGAAGTCGGTCCCACCGGGGTTCAAATCCCAGCTCCATCATTTAATACAGCATGACTCGGGACAGGTTATTGATTCTCTCTGACTTGTGTCTCTTTGTTTGTAAAACAGGAATAAGAATACTTACCTCAGAGGTAATCATGGAGAATAAACAAGATAAAGTAGGTTTATCTACTTCCCATTGCTGGCATGTAGTAGCTATAGTAGCTATGATTATAATTTTCCAAAGCTCAGCACTAATATATCTGGACCATTCCACACACGACCTCTCCAAAAGCAATGTAACAAGAGACTCCTGCAAAGAGCTTGGGCTGCACCTTATCTCCTCCTCTTTGGAATCAGAAGGAATTGGCTGTGGCAGTCCTGAAGGGCTTCACATAATCAGACCCTCAGTCAATTTAGGCCACAGGCCACAGGTGGAGAAGGCAGGAACTTCCATGGCACAGTTCAATTACCTTTCCTCTTTGCTGAAATGTCAAGAACCAGCCAACTACTGATATCCTGACCTTTTTCAACCACTGCCAATAAAGGAACAGGCTCCAGAGACTCATGATTTCTGTTCCAAGTCCCCGGCAATCATCTAGTTGGTTCACCACATCAAAAGAACGTTCCCCAACTTCCCAGCTTGCAATTTCTCCTTCCTATTGACCAACATTAGGGCTGTGTCCAGGAAGCCAAGATGACATAGTGGTAGGGTTTTACAGCCATTCCAGGTCCATGTTAGAAAGGATTCCAGTTTCAGCTACTCTGATCTATCAGGAACTGAAACAGGGGCAGGTCTTGGAGTCAGCCAGCCTGGTCCCAATGCAGACTCCACTAGTTAGTGCCATAGGACCTTAGATACATTACTTCGTAATTTCTCTCATCCATAAAATGGAGATGGTAATCACAGTGTCCTCCTCATGGGGTTGTTGAGAACATGAAATGAGTTGATGTATGCAAAATACTTGACACCAGGTATGTGATAAACTCTCAATAAAGGGTAATTCTCATTATTATCAAATAACTAATATGTTCTAGGCATTGTGCTACTCATTGGGGAGATCATGGATAGCAGGCTATAGGTTATCCCTGATCTTGTGGTATTTATAGTATAGAAGAAAATATTATACATATAATTATCCAGATAATCATTTATATTGTCAGAATTAAAAATGCTCTGAAAATGTTCCAGATTGTTTACATCCTCAGTAAACTGGGGCCTCTAGACTGAAGGTAGATTTGCTGAGATGATCTAATGAACACAGAACCAACGTTTGTAGCATTCTGCATGGAAAACAAATCTAGCAAAAGTCAGTTCTGCTAACTCATTGCACTTTATATAATGCTTTAAGTAGTTTGCTTTGGATCTTCACATCTGGCAGAAGCAGACTGTGAACTGAGATTGTGATTAAGAACAAGCCTCAGCAATCAGACCATCTGGGTTCAAACTCAAGCTCTACCATTGACCACCTTTGTGACGTTCGATAGTTTCCATGTCTCTCTGTGCTTTGGTTCCTTGTCTTTAAAATGGACATGATAAAAATTACACCATGTTATTGGGAAGTTTAACTAATTTAGTTGATACCCATGAATTAGTTAGAATGATGCTTAACACAGAGTAACTACTCAATAAGTAGAAGCTCTTATTATTACATGATCTGAACTTCTCAATAACCCTACAAGTAGATGTGGCCTCCATTCTATAGATAAGAAAACTGAGCCCCAAGAAATAAACCTGTAATTCACAACCCTGGAACTCAAACCCCAGTCCCCTGGCTCCATTGTTATTTCCCCTACTCCCAAAAGTCTCTCAAATGGCAAAGAAAAAAAAAAAAAAAAAACCTTTGAAAACTCAACACATAAAGGGTGTGGGTTAAAATGTTTCATGAAGAGAAAGAGTATTATGGCATATAACTGAGTAAGGTAGCAAAAGAACACTGAAAGAAGCCAAAGGTTTTATTTTAAAAGATAAATGAGTAGCAAACCAGCTGACTTAAAATGAGAGGGTTAAGAACATTTTCCTGTATAATTAAATCTCCAAAGATTTGGTTAGAGTACCACAGTTTATATCAGGTTAAAACAAAAGATCACATTAGCAATTGTTCAAGTTTATATGCTGTACTTTATGCACAGAGTAACATTAATAAGTCAATTTTAAAGAGTCCAATCAAACTGTTAACTAGAAGATAAAAGAAGCAGGACTTTGGGGGGCAAGATTTTTAATGCAGCACATATGAAAAACCTACATTTATTCTATTACCAGTACTTCCCTAATAATTATAATTTTTATTTTTATTTGTTGTTTTAATTATGGTAAGATGATATCATATGGTATGATACCATATCATACCAATATGGTAAGACACACATAGCATCTAAATACACAAACCATCTTAATTGTTTTTAAGTGTACAGAGTCTGTGGTACTGAGTATATTCACACTGTTGTGCAATCATCATCACCACTCATTTCCAGAACTCTTTTCATTTTGCAAAACTAAAACTTTGTACCCATCGAACAATAGCTTCCATTCCTCCCTTGGAATTCTGATTTCTAAATCAAATAAATGTTTTACTTAAGATCATTTTCCTTCAACTACTTGGATTTTGTTTCTTAAAACAGAATTTACCACAATTTAAAAGATTTTGAAAAACT